>NC_079489.1:59779111-60394619 GCF_020520425.1 Spinacia oleracea
TAGTACAAACCCATAATCCCATTACTCTAATTCACGTAAAACAAAAACACCAAAACTCCTCTCTTCCTATTTCACGTGAATCAGTTAAACCCTCCTCCCTCAAAACTCCCTTCTCTCCTTCTGCCGCCTACTGCACCACCGCAGTGACCACCGCCGTCGAGCCACCACCTTCGCCGTCCGGTAACTCCCTCTTCTCTCTCTTTCGTTTTTTCTTTCTCTCCTTCGTTATCCTTTGTTTTCTTTCCCCCTCACTTATGCTCTGTTTTGCGCACAACTAGGCCAGCCACAACCAACCACCTTCGTCGTTCACTCCGTCGCGTCGCCACCTGCAGCGTCGCTGCTTCGCCGGTCCTCCTCTACGTGGGTAACTCTCCTCCTTTCCCTTCGTGTTTCTGTCCTTATTTCGTATGTGTGCTTCCCCTCTTTCTCACTCGCTGCTCTGTGTTCGAACCAGCAACCACCAGCCCAGCACCACCACAGTCACCTTCGGCTCGTCGCTAATCTCTTTCTGCCACCCCTGCTCGCTGCCGCGCAACCCTACCACCGACCAACACTTCCTCTCTCCTTGATTTGGTTGATTTTCTTAAACCCTAAACAAATTGATGTTTTAATTATGGTTATTAATTTAATTTATTTTTCTTAAATTAAAATTATAATCGTTATGGTTTAATCAAAAAAAAAAATTCAGATTATATGTTGTTGAAATTAATTTAATTATTTTCAGATTTGTTAATTACTTTAAGTTAGGGTTTTAATAGAGTTTTATTAATTCAATTCATGTTTCTTGAATATAAATTATAAGTTTTTATGATTAAGTTACATTTTTAGATTATATGTTATGCTTAATTAATAATTTAATTTTCAGATTATGTAATTGAATGGAAATAAGGAATTTAATTATTTAAAGCATGAATTTTAAGGTTTTAATGGCTTTAATCATAATAGAATGATTATATATTATAAAAACTATTATTTTATGATTTTAAGAACGTTGATTATGTTTTGGTGGACGTTTGAAATCATTTTATATTGCTGGAAATTTTAAAAGGGATCTTCTATTGGAGTTTAGAACGATTTAGGATCACTAGTTTAATAGTTACTATGCTTGGAGGTTATTTAGTTAAGTTTCGGTATTGGGGATGGTTCAAATTATGTTTAGGGTGTATTTAGAGTACTATAGTATTGCTGTAAACTGTTGGATATTGATTGGGGAATTTTATTGGTTGTTTTTAGGCGGAGAATTCTTTGTAGGCGACTTTTGAATTCGTTAAAGTGGCCTATCAGTTTGTTTACACAAGGTACGTACATACCTGTGTGCTTGGAATGTGTGTGATTTTTTGAAATCATGTTGAAAGTGTTGATGAACTTGGTTATGTTGAAATTGTTGATGAACTTGGTTATGTTGAAATTGTTGATGAACTTGGTTATGTTGAAAGTGCATGTTTAATATTGTTGGATGGACATGTTAAGCATATATATTTCGTTATGAGAATTATAGCATGTTAGTATGGATGATTGATACAGACATGTTGGTTCGGAACACTAGATTATTTTATATACATTGTTTCAGATCGATTGATTGTTGTTCCCTTTTAGCTTTTCACTACTTTATGAGGGCCGTGGACCTTGTTTAGTATGTTGAAACCTTATACCCATATAGAGGGGTTGATCAGTATTAAAGGAAATGTTGGTTTAATTGGAATAAGTCTTGATTGACATCTCTGTGATCACTTACTTAATTCCAAGATAAAAACAGTCGTGAATATATGTTGTTTGTATGCCTTATGTGATGTTGAGTCACAACATAGTTTAATTTATAAATCATGTAAAGTGAAACTGAGTAGCAATAGCTTTAGACTGTGCACGTCTAAAGTGACGGACAATCAGGAGTTGGGGTCATGGGTAGCCTATGGCTTTTTCTGGGGCCGGATTGATCACCGGTTCTATTTTATTCAAAAGTCCCTCGATATCGCAGGTCATTGGAGTTTACGGAGTCGCGCCCGTACCTCGTCTTCCTTAGTGAAGAAGAAGAAGTTTCTAGTAGCAACTCGATCCATTGACTATTTCAATTAAAATAATGTTATTGTTATAAAAGTCTAGTCCAGTCTAGCCTAGTCTAGTCAAGTGTGGTCGTCAAATTAACATGTTTTGTCTGCCCTTACTCGTGTTTTATTAGTATCATGTTAGGTTTGTTCGTTCAATAGTATCATGTTAGGATTATTATTGTTTTAGTATGTAATACTCAGCTTTGCTGATTACGTGCTTTGTTTGTGTGTGTTGATCATGGCTATGCCTTATTGATCCTGTGATGACCCATCTTTGGTGAGCAGTCTCTAAGGGTCAATAAGCGTTTCCCATCTACAGGTTTGAAGATGATGCATCATTGGGATCGGGATTAGAGAGCTTGTATTTAGTTTTGTTTTGCTAAGTGACTTGGTTTGTTAATTTGGATTTTGAACTTGTCGTACTATTTATATTTCCTTATTTTCGTTGGTTGGTTTTTGGGATTAAACCTATAATCGATTATTTATAAACCTAAAGTTAGTTTTATGTTTTCCGCTGCAAAATTCTGAATAAGCCGTTACGTTTTCACACGGGCGATAATGCCTTGATAATTCTCTACGTTTTATATTAAAAGATTATTTTAGAAAACAGAGAATTGTCGGGGTGTTACAGAAAATGAACCGAGGTGGTATGAAAATGACGTTTTCTGAAGTCGTGCATATCGTTTTTGTCTTTTAATTGTTTTTAGCTAAAAAGTACATAACTTTTGGTAGGGAAGTGATTTTGACTTGATTCTTTTTGCAAACTTCGACTTAAATTAATATCTTTATGATATTATATAAAGTGTGTTTAAAAATTAAAATTATTTGGACGAAATTATTATTGTCATTATCTTATTAATCAATTTTATGCACGATATCATTCGTGTTTTTTGATAAAATAATTTGAACTAATTTAATCATCCAAACAATAAAAGTGCAGATAATATTAAACACATAACTCTCAAATCTCACCGGCCCTAAAAACTTCATCAATAGGATCAGTTGCTAATAAAAGATTATCATAGATTTAGGGTAAATTAGCACCTAATATCTTGATAAATCCTTTTCGTAATGTCACATGGAAACAAATATGTTAGTCCACAATAATAATCAGAATAAATTAGATTAAGGATTGAGAAAATGTACCTTGATCCGGAAGTAGCTATTTTAACCTTTGATGAAATGATTAATATAACCCTTTTTTTATACTTTAATTAACAATACTGATCTTCTTTTTTTGTAAGATAAAGATTTCTTAATTACTTATATTTTTTTTTTTGTGTTTTTTGGTGAAAGGAAAATTCTCACAAATTACATAAAATACTTAAGACAATTAAGCTATTTTTTTTTATAAGAACCTTTTTTTTTTTTTATGAAAACTCTAGTAACATTTTTTTTAAAAAAACTCACTTAGAAAGGATTTTCAGAAATTTGCTTGTTTTTTTGAAAATGTTGTGTTTTGAAGTTAAATTTTTGTTGCTATTTATAGAAAAAAAAATGTAATTTTATAATAATTTTTGAAAATAAAATTAATTATAAAAGATTTTGCAATAAATATAAATATTTTGTAATCATGACATAAATTTAATACAGGATTTCAAAAAGATTATGTTACTATTTATTTTACTATTTTCGTTTTATTTGTTTGTTTTGATAAATTATACTAAATTAGAGTTAAACTGATGAAATAAAATTTCCGACATAAATATTTATCAATGTTTCTAAAAGAGTAAAACTTAATAATAAGACCCTAATGAAACCGTTAATTTATTTATAATGAAAATGATAATTTTTTGTTAAAAAAAAACAAGATTGTTAGTAATATATAAAAAAAAATATTTTAGCGTTGCGTAATGTCGCATATAACAATAGATTTTGGAACTCTTCCTTTGATTATTCGCGTTTGTACATACATGTACAAGTACGGGTTAATACAAATTTAGATATAAATTATGCGGTATTTGTTTACCTGTACGGATTTTATAATCACGTAGTCACATGAGCCTTAAAGACGAGTGATTACATCTACTACTCCGCATTGAGTCTTGTCGTGTGTTAGTTTGTTGGGACATAACCTTACGTCCTTATTCATACAGTGGGGCTACGGAAATAAGTGGTGTTTTCTAGCGAGACTTTTTTGTTTTTCATATAGCCGATGACCCACTCACTAATATAACGTATATATCTCATTGCTCTTATGAGATAATTGTCCACATATTTATGAGCCCGGTCCCTGGATCACCTTTTATGTGGGAAAGCTTATTACTTTAAGTACTTTAGTGGTAGCCTACTTGAAGTTTTGGGACTTATTCTTGAAAATATAAGAACACTTATTTTTTCGTAAGGAGTACTAGTTGTTTTGGCCTCGGTGCGTAAGAAAATATTAGATGTTGACAATTTAGTTACCTCCTAGAGAAATTATGGCCCGTTACCCAACGTTAGGCATGACCACCTTTCATCTTGTTACATACTTCGTATATCTTAGACTTGTACAATCTAATTTCAAATTTATACAGTCTACGTTATTGAGTGTACAGAAAACTGATTAGGTATAAGCCAAAGTGATCTTTACTTGGCATTATTTTACCAACCTTTTTTCTCCCATGTGTAAATATTAGAGGGGTAACATAATTTAGTTAGTAAAAAGGGAAGAAAAGAGTGAGTATACACTTGTTATCCATTCCCGTTTTTTGTGGAGCAGTCCCACGAAACACCTCCGATCAAAGGTCAAACGTGGTCCGTTTTTTCTAAACTTTGGTCAGCCTGTTCGGGACATATAGCCCTTCTTTTCCACCAAAAATCTTGTCTTTTCGTGCCCCAAAGTGAAAGTTACAGCAGCCGCACTAAGCCTTATTTTATGGTCAAAATCATATCATTCTCTCAACTTACTTTCCCTTATTATAACTTCTATTATTTTCTCATGTTATCGGACTACTCATTATCCTTGTCCGATAAATTTCTATTTTTAATCATACCCGTGATATATTTCGGAAGGAAAACGTGAATAGTGAGATGATAAAATTATACAGTTAGAAGATAAATGTACGGAGAGGTGAATTATTATCGCGTAACTTACGCTGCAATTCACTCAATGCAGTCCGTGACAAAGACTTAGTCACAAAGTCTCTGCATACCAATGTATGGCTAAAAAAAATTATACTGTATACCATTATGACAAACAAATAACAAGATTCCCATCAATTTGTTTGTCCAATTCACTTTGCCGACAAGGTAAAAAAAATATTCTCTTTTTCTTTTCTTTTTGTATATAAATATATATATATTATAATAAATGTGACAAACTAAACCCGTCATTTTACTCGTGTTTATTTACTTGGGTTGTCCTAGTCTATTATTTAACATCATTATTCAGACCCTTTTTGTCCTTGACTTTTCTATACTTAGTCATATGACGAAATAAGTCATACTTAGAAACTCCGAATTAGTCCTATCTTGAGGCAATCGTGCGCACGTAGACTCAAACTTTTCGTCCTGGGATCATATTCCTTGAACTTTTTAGTATATTAATCTGTGTCATAGTACAAGGTTAACTAGGGGCATATATTACTTACCCCGAAAGACCAACTTTTAAATTCGTATATATATAAACTCATGTTCCCCTACATTATTAGAGGGGTCCCCTAATTATTATAAACTTGGTTATATGGTAATAAAAAGGTTATTGTATACACAGAGATTATTATACCCGTCGTATACGAATATACTATGATAAATAGTAAATATACAGTTAAGATTTTCACCCTATAAAAAGAGATTTTCCTTATCCAATCCACCATTCACCACTTATTTCTTATCTTCTCATTCTTAATCTTACCCAAAACTCATCCATTTCTTCATTTTCACGGCCACCATGGTTCCTAACAAGCAAGAAAATCCTTTTTCTTCGGTTCAGGAGGATTTACGAATGTTAAAATTATACATGGTCTATATTATGGGGCTAATAGCCTTGTTAATGGCCATAGTGGTTTTTATTATTATGAGTAAGTGAAGATTACGAGTTCTCTGGCGAGACAAGACTAGACAAAAAAATACACATTCTACCATTGTACTTTGATTTTGTATTAATCTTAAGGTAGAAGTACATTTTGTAAGGGTTATGTGTATTTTTGGAAATTATTAATGAAGTATTTTTTTTATTTATTATTGTTATTCGCGTTTTGGTTGTTCGTGTTGTTCTTTTAAAGTTGTTAATTATTGGTCATTATTTCCATGATTATAATTATAAAAAAAACGGAATTGTACAACATGAAAAAGAAGTAAAGAAGTAAAGAATAAAATATAACAAAAACGGGGATCAAAATTTGGTGTCTACAATGGGTGAAGTTAATAATGAGGTGTGTGTCGTCTGTGTCCCATGCAGTAGTCATCAACGGAGACCCCTCTGATGTTTTTGTGCCCGGGAGAGGTCTAAGGCAAGGAGACCCTCTTTCTCCTTATTTGTTTATACTTTGTGCGGAGGTCTTTTCCCATCTAATTCAATTGGAAGTGGGAAGATGTTCTTTAAAAGGCATTCGGGTTTGTAGGGGTGCGCCGGAAGTCTCCCATTTGTTATTTGCGGACGACAGCATCATTTTCTGTAGGGCGGAGGACAGAGACGCTCAAGCAATCCGGAGGGTATTACAACGATACAATGATGCATCAGGCCAAGAAGTCAATTTTAATAAATCAGAGGTGTCCTTTAGTTCGAATATACTAGCTGACAGGAGAAGAGAGCTTGCTGGTGCGCTTGAAGTGAAATTGGTGGAGTCCCATGGGAGGTATTTAGGTATGCCTACATTTGTAGGAAGAGCAAAATCTCAAGCCTTTAACTTTTTGAGAGAGAGTGTGTGGAAGAGACTAAAGGGGTGGAAACAACAACTCTTATCGTTCACGGGTAGGGAAGTCTTACTAAAGGCGGTTGTCCAAGAGGTACCTACCTATATAATGAGTTTGTTCAGACTACCTATTGGTCTTTGTCATGACATTCAGAAAATGATGGCTAGATTTTGGTGGGGATGTAAAGAGGAGGAGAGGAATTTTTTTTGGGTAGCATGGGATAAGGTGAGCACAAAAAAGTTAGATGGCGGACTTGGTTTTCGTAGGTTAATTGACTTTAATGAAGCACTCTTAGCAAAACAAGGATGGCTTATTATGCAATTTCCGGACCTCTTATCATCTCAAATCTTAAAGGCCAGATATTTTCACAATAAGGATTTTATGAGTGCACCTGTGGGATGCAGACCAAGTTATGTGTGGCGTAGCATACACAGTAGTAAGTGGGTATTGGAGAAGGGGTGCAGATGGATTATAGGAGATGGAAAGTCAATTAATATTTGGAGGGATCCTTGGTTGAGTAGGGGGGGCGTCGTTCCGAGTAATATCACCAAAAATAGGGGACAGTAGCTGCGAGCTTGTTTCCCATCTACTAGACCCAAATACAGGTGGGTGGAATGACAGCTTGGTGAGAGAAAATTTCCTAGCCTTCGAAGCAGAAGACATACTAAATATGCCTATCTCATCAGGTATGTTTGAGGACGAATTGGTTTGGCATTATGAAAAAAATGGCAACTATACTGCAAAATCTGGGTATCATTTCATAAATTATTGTAGAAACGTTCTTGATGGTGCCATAGGGTCGTCAGAAGAAATAGATGTATGGAGGAAGTTATGGAGTCTGGATGTCCTCCCGAAAGTGCGGATGTTCTTGTGGAGGATGTGTAGTGGTGCACTTCCTACAAATTCGGGGTTGAATAGGAGGATAGAGAGTGTGTCGCCCATTTGTGGAAGGTGCTCTAGTGGTAATAAGACAGCTCTGCACGCGATATGGGACTGCAGTTTTGTGAAGGGTGTATGGGAAGAGTGCGGGGTGGAAAAGTTGATGGAGTGCCCAAAGGTTGGGTGTGTTATTGATTGGATTCACTGGTGGCTGAGGCACCTTCAGAAGGAAGATAAAAAACATGTAGCTACGGTGGCATGGGGGGTATGGAATGAAAGGAATGGTGTTGTTCATGGTAGGGAGGTCCGTCTTCCTGGTGAGGTTGTTGCTGCAGCTTCTTCGCTACTGGAAGCCTACAATGTGGCGAGAGAAGGGGGCAAGGGGAGGAGAGGGTGCGCAAGAACTCCAAGGGAGGAGGTGAGATGGTTGCCACCTGAGATGGAGGTGTTGAAAATAAATGTAGATGCTGCTACATTTAAGGATGGTTGGGTAGGCATGGGATCGGAGTGGTTAAGAAACAATGAGGGCTGCGTGGTTCGAGTTGCTTGTCAGCAAGTAAGGCAGAATTGGGAGGTTTAGTGTAGTGGAGGCGAAGGCGATAATACTTGGGTTGAAGATGGCAATCCAGTGCAATGCTAGTAAGGTAGTAGTAGAAAGTGATTGTTTGCAAGTTGTTAGCTTAATTAAAGCTAGAAAGCATGATGGTTCTTATCTCGGCATGCTTAGTCGGGAGATCAACGTCATCGCTAACTCGTTTGAGGTTATCTCTTTTTGTCATGTTTTTAGGGAGGCCATTTTAGCGGCTCATACTATGGCTCACTTTAGTCCGCTTGAGTACACTACGAGAGTATGGGTAGGGTGTTGTCCAAGTATGGTTGAGGATGTAATTGCTTCAGACTTTTGCTTAAACATTAATGAACATTAGAGGCCGAGTGTGAGGGGGTCGAAAAAGCACGAGGCTAATGCGTGACCTCGTCCCTCGTGGGTGTGACGATTATTTTTATTCAATCAAGTGTAATTGGATTTCCTGTGAGTATACCCCCAATTGACTAGTAATATAGGAGTCGCCATTCATTTTTTAACAATAATGAGAAAAACTGACAAAAGCCGGTTATCGTGACATAAAGGGAGTGCAATTATGTTTGACCACGACGGCCGTAGGTTCCCTTGTGATCCCTGGTGTGGGGATCTCTCAACATACACCCGCAAGGTAGAGATTGAGGGTTCGGGGGACTGTAACTACCGAGAGGAGTACTTCGCTCGTCGATAACTCCAGAGGCAGGATATCCTTACTAGCTGAGCATAAATAATTGAAGGGACATGCGTTAACTATTAAACTAATTTGAGTTGATTTTAGCAATATGCAACATATAATACTAGATCGATCGCGATTATCTGATTTAGATAGCATTAAGGGACCTAGCATGATAATCCAATTTCCCAAAAATATTATATTCGTTAGGCGTGATAGGACAATCAGATTTAGTTAGTTTAACAGTTCATAAAAAGGGCGAGGAAAGCAATTAAATCATCGAAAAGGGACACATTACGACGCACCCTTGAGAGGTGCGTCACGGTTCTCAGAAAACTAACCACTTTGACTTTGCTATTTCTCCTTTTTATTTAACGAATCTCAAATTATGGGACAGGATACGTTCTGTTCGATTTATGGATCGATTGCGACAGAACCCGTGAACAATTTCGCAGCGAGAGGCTTAGGCTAAGGGTTGGAGTCAATACTCAGAATATGAATTGTGTGTTGTGTGTTTCACGTCGAATTTGGGGCTGTATTTATAGGGAAGAGTTTGTGGAAAGATAGAATTGTAGAACTCTAATCCTCGAGGAATTAGGAAAAAACACGTCCCAGGTATTTTCAGCGCCCAGCTCTGGGCGTCAAAGATTTCGGCGCCCAGCTCTGGGCGTTGAAAATAGGACCCATGCAATTTCAGCGCCCAGGGCTGGGCGTTGAAATTGATGTTTGGGCTGTTTTCTTAGTCAGATTCGGATTCCTGGAATCCGTAGTGTTTGAGACTTAATCGAGTCTTTTAGTGCGTATCAATTTCATGACAGAATGCGTCTGGGCCCGTTACGAACTCTAGGCTCGTTAGGATTTTAATTAATACGTAACTCTTATTTCCGAATCATATTAGGAATAGGATTCCCGCAGTTTTCTATCTCATTTAGGATTTACATTGGAGTGCAACACCTAATTCTGACAGGTTTCTATCTTTTATGACTTGCCACTTTTAGAAGCTACCCTTTACGACAGTTACTATTTTTAGCAGGTTTCTATAAATAGCAGGTTTCGGGTGAAATGAAGAGGGGAATTGAGATTCGTTATTTTATAGGAGATGCGCTGTCAAGTGGAGATTTACGCTTTTATCATCGAACCTTCCCTTTCGGGAATGGGGACAAATGTAGGTGTCTACAGTTAGCCCCCACTTTGACTGAGTCTTGGAGTAAGACGATGGTCAAAGTTTTAGACGGAGTGCGTCATACAAGCCATGGTGACCTGTGTTGGCGAGGGTCTCACGAGCCCCCGAGTGATAACATTTGACTTAAGGGTCATCACTTGAAGTGTCGACATATCCCTCACGTGTCATTGGGATTTGTCAACGGATAGTATAGAAACTTCCTCACTTTGTCATTGGAAGGATCTAAAGAAGTATAGAAACTCCCTCACTTTGTCATTGGGAGTAGCTACAGATGTTTTCGAAATCAAAGCTATAAAGTGTAATTGGGCCTGGCCAAGCCCAACCACGAGGTGAAAAATGTTTTTAAAGATTCTCATTTTCAGGGCTAGCTAAACGAGAAAACCCCCTTGTTTTTATGGGACGTAAAACGAAGGAAAATCCAGCACATCGTTCTTTTTTGGAAAAACGGAAAACCAATCCTTTTAATTTTTTGGAAAAAGGGAAAACCGAAAAAAGTTATCGCTGCAGCGACTAAGGACCTGCGTGGTTAGTGACGCAAACCCCGCCGGCTAAAGATGGCGAGCCTGTCCGCTAAGGGTGGACACCCCGTCCGATAGAAGTGGACGAATCTGTTTTTGAAATTTGAAAATAAGGACCTACGCGGTTTGTGACGTAGACCCCGCCGGCTAAAGATGGCGAGCCTGTCCGCTAAGGGTGGACACCCCGTCCGATAGAAGTGGACGAATCTATTTTGAATTTTGTTTGTGCTTTTTTGAAAATAATGACCTACGTGGTTTGCGCCGTAGACCCCGCCGGCTGAAGATGGCGAGCCTGTTTTGAATTTGAAGACTTTATTTTTCGAAAACTGAGGACCTGCGCGGCTAGTGACGCAGACCCCGCCCGCTGAAGGTGGGCGAGCCCTGTCCGCTAAGGGTGGACGCCCCTGAATTCGTCTTTTCGATTTGGAACTCGCGTGGTTCGTGGCGCGATCTTGCCCGATTGAGGTGGGCAAGTCGTGACTTCTTTTGAGAATTTCTTTTATTCATTCTTGCAAGAGCGAATTCTTTCGAGGGATGCTCGGATTTAGTTGCAACCTGAATGTGGGTTGACAACGTGCTTAAACGGACCATTGTCTTGTGGTCATCTTCTTTCATGGTTTTGAGCTAGTCTTTATGGCTCAATTTTTCCATTACCTGGGTCCTTGATTAGGGGACTATGTATAAGTATCAACGGCGACCTTTGTTTTGAGGTCGTAATCCGATTTTATCTTTTGAGGTTTATCCAAACCGGGACTTCGTACAGTGTAGTCTGGGAATATTGTTTTAACTTTGCACACTTTCTTTTGAAATATATATTTTCTTTTGAGCCACCAAGCACTCGTGCTTGACGGTCATTTCTTGTCAAAGAGGTTCCTACGCATTTTGTAATGTCTTTGATCGTGTTTGGGATCGTGCTCGTAAGTGCGAGCGATCCTTGTAGTGGTGTGCTACTCTTAACAAAGCCGAGAGGTGCGACTTTTAGTAGAGAAATCGGCAACTTTCAAGTCAAATGAATATGGCAGGGCCCTATAGAAGTCAGAGAGGGTCTGGGATCATTTTCGGCGCCCAAGCCTGGGCGTTAAAGATTTCGGCGCCCAGCACTGGGCGCTGAAAATAATTCCTGGCGAGCTTTCTTGATGACACAGTTGGCCTCTTGTTCGTTCGTTCGTTTTCTCTTTTTTTTCTTTTGAACGCGTTCGTAAATGTTCGATACTTTGAAAAGATGATATGTATGTGCGAACGAGCGTTCATAGAATGGCCGTTGTGTGCGGTCCATTAATCATTTTGTTTGAATCATATTTTTTTTTTGAGCAATGACTGATTTTGAATAGTTTGCTTAGAAGCTTGATAAGGTTCAGGCCCATTCATGAAGTGGGCTCAAACATCGTGCCCTTTCGATTGTTCAAACATTTGCTTCGAGATTTTTTTATATTTTGCTATGGTTATTTCGTAGCTTGGAGCCCCCAAGTGTAGACACCTACTTTTGTCCCCATTCCCGAAAGGGAAAGGTTCGATGATGAAAGCATAAAAACTCCACTTGACAACGCATCTCCTATAAAATAAACGAATCTCGATTCCCCATTTCATTTCACCCGAAACCTGCTATTTATGGAAACCTGCAAAAAATAGTAATTGTCGTAAAAGGTAGCTTTTAAAAGTGGAAAATCATAAAACATAATAACCTGTCAGAATTAGGTGTTGCACTCCAACATAAATCCTAAATGAGATAGAAAACTGCGAGAATCCTATTCCTAATAGGATTCGAAAATAAGAGTTACGTATTAATTAAAATCCTAACGAGCCTAGAGTTCGTAACGGGCCCAGACGCATTCCGTCACAAAATTAATACGCGCTAAAAAGACTCGAATTAATCTCAAACTCTACGGATTTCAGGAATCCGAATCTGACAAAGAATTCGGCCCAGACATCACTTTCAACGCCCAGAGCTGGGCGCCGAAACCTTTGACGCCCAGCCTTGGGCGCTGAAATTGCATGGATCCCTATTTTCAACGCCCAGCCCTGGGCGCCGAAATCTTTGACGCCCAGAGCTGGGCGCCGAAATTACCTGGGACGTGTTTTTTCCTAATTCTTTGCGGATTAGAACTCTGCAATTCTATCTTTCCACGAACTCTTCCCTATAAATAGGCCCCTAGCTTCGACACAACAACACATAATATATTCTGAGTATTGACTCTAAACCCCTTAGCCTAAGCCTCTCGCTGCGAAACTGTTCACGCGTTCTGTCGCAATCGAACCATAAATCGAACAGAACGTATCCTGTCCGATAATTGAGATTCGTTAAATAAAAAGGAGAAATAGCAAAGTCAAAGTGGTTAGTTTTCTGAGAACCGTGACGCACCTCTCAAGGGTGCGTCGTAACGTGTCCCTTTTCGATGATTTAACTGCTTTCCTCGCCCTTTTTATGAACTGTTAAACTAGCCTAATCTGATTGTTCTATCACGCCTAACAATTATAATATTTTTGGGGAATCGGATTATCATGCTAGGTCCCTTAATGTTATTTAAATCAGATAATCACGATCGAATTAGTATTATATGTTGCATATTGCTAAAATCAATTCAGATTAGTTTAATAGTTAACGCATGTCCCTTCAATTATTTATGCTGAGCTAGTAAGGATATCCTGCCTCTGGAGTTATCGACGAGCGAATTACTCCTCTCGGTAGTTACAGTCCCCCGAACCCTCAATCTCTACCTTGCGGGTGTATATTGAGAGATCCCCACACCAGGGATCACAAGGGAACCTACGGCCGTCGTGGTCAAACATAATTGCACTCCCTTTATGTCACGATAACCGGGTTTTGTCAGTTTTTCTCATTGTCGTTAAAAACTGAATGGCGACTCCTATATTACTAGTCAATTGGGTGTGTACTCACAGGAAATCCAATTACACTTGATTGAATAAAAAATAATCGTCACACCCACGAGGGACAAGGTCACGCATTAGCCTCGCGCTTTTTCGACCCCCTCACAGTGGCGACTCCACTGGGGATAGTGAAGGAAATACTCGTGCTTGTAGGTAATCAAAATAGCCGAAGGGTGAAACGATCCTACCCCGCGTTTATTTCCCCATCAAGTTGGGACGACCTGAAAATCAGCATATTAATGTGAACGGGAAGAACATCATAACGAATCTCGGCTCCCTCGGGAGTTGGGACTAAGGATACCTTTTTTCGCCAATAGGGGGGTGCATACGCCGCGCATGTTTCCCACTCGGTACTTGTGCAGGTAGTACACCTATCCCGAACCCAATCGCTCGCCCATTAGGTCCCTCTCGCCTGCATGCCCCCTTGGCTTGCATTTGCGGGTTGGCCTCTTGAGCGAAATTCGTCTGTTTGAAGACACTACCTCGACCGGGGCATGTGTTGGATCTACGATAGAAGCGGTACCAAGCCAGGCGCAAATAAACTACCCATAGAAGCCTATCATAAACTACGTGGCATATTTAATTTTCAAATCCATGTTTGTAATGTAGTTATGTGTAGCGAAATATGTGATTGTGTGTGACAAATAATCCTAGAAAAACCAACGACCTTAAAAATTACCCAAACATTCATAAACCAATTGGCCAAAGAGTTATACCAAAATACGTGTTCCACAAACCCGAACGATCGTCACAAAAATAAGCGACGCTCGGGATGGCCTGTAACGAATCCCACAAACGCTGTTACGCGTAAAGGACGTTATTAGGCAAGCACGCAAGTCGAAGTCGCATAAGCAGAAGACAGAAAACGAGTACCAGTCAGGGACGCATTTTCAGCGCCCCTGGCTGGGCGCCAATATTTCTCACGCCCACTGCTGGGCGCTGAAGTTGCTGCCTGGCCTTTTGGTCAGGCACAGCAGCCTCGGTGCCCACGCATGAAGAAGATACGTAGCAAAAAAAAAAAACAAATTTTCGTAAAAACAATTGCTACGAGGGCGTATGAAAAAGCACTCGATTTTAAAAGCGACTCGTCAAAAATTAGTAACTCTTTGTGTCGGCGTTAGGCCTCCTACGACGACAATGCTCGGCACCCAAAACCGAGCATGCTAATTAAACGACCTTGAATGTCACATGGGCAAAGTATTCAAAAAAAATAATGTTCGAATAGAGTCCTTAAAGAAAAATAATGTTCGAATAAAAAATAAATCCGAGTCTAGACTGAAGGAAATAATGCCCTTGGTCCAAGTATGCATTCAATGTTAAGTCTAATAAATGCGGTTCAATATTAATTAACAAGTTAATAATTCAGTGAGATCAAGTGAGCTGAATGCCTAGCTAGAGGCCGCTTCAGTTCAAGTGGAATTAATGATATTAATCCACAGCTTACTCTTGACTGAACCCGTAGGGTCACACAAATAGTACGTAAACGGATCAAGTATTTAAAGGCATTAAATACTCCATCTATGGATATTCAGAATCGACGGATCTTGGTTTCAGTGGGAGCTGAGATCGTCACAGGCAAGAAATGAATACTCCGGAAACGATGATATTGCCGGAAACGGAAATATGGATCGTATCGGAAATATAAATATTATCCAAGTCGTAGATGTTGCCGGAAACGGAAACATGGTACGTATCGGAAAATATTATTGGAAATGGAAATATTGCCGGAATCGGAAATATTGCCGGAAACGGAAATATTGTCAGAATCGGAAATATTATCGGAATCGAAAAATAATTCCGGAAACGGAAATATTAAATATTTGTTCGAAACGGAAATTGATTCCGGAATCGGAAATATTGAATATTGTTCGTATCGGAAATGAATTCCGGAATCGAGAATTTAATCGGAAGCGTATCGTACGAATTAGCATCGGACGAGGCCTGCTAGACGAAGGGCCAGCACGAAGCCGGGCCATCGCCCAGCAAGCCAAGCGCAACAACCACACGCCAAGCATACGACCAGGCCCAGCGCAAAAGCCAGGCCCAGCCGAAGCTTGGGCGCGCGCGCGGACAAGGCTGCGACAGTGGGCCTTGCGCTGTGCGCTCGGCGTGGGCCGCAAGGCCTGCGTGCGGGTGTGCGGTGCTTGTGCGCCACTCGTGTGTGCTACTCGAATCCTAAGGCTACCGGGATTCGTAATATGATTAAATCTAATCCTAATAGATAAAGTTTGTTTAATTAGAGTCCTAGTAGGATTATAATTAAATAGATTTGTATTCTAATAGGATTATAATTCCTTTCCATAAACTCTATAAAGAAGTGCCTAGGGTCACATATTTACATTGAGCATTCAAGTATTCAAAGTGAGTTTTTGAGAGAAAAATTCAGTCACACATTTGCCTATAAAGTGCCGAAAATAATAGTACCTTAAGGGATTCTAGTTGGTCAATCTTAAGGCGGATCCGGACGTGCTGTGGACTATCTACGGAGGGACGACACTTGGAGTCCTAAAGACTTGTTCGGTTCGGGCGCAGCTAGGGAAGGCACGCAACAAAGAGTA
This sequence comes from Spinacia oleracea, assembly GCF_020520425.1. Classification (NCBI taxonomy): domain Eukaryota; kingdom Viridiplantae; phylum Streptophyta; class Magnoliopsida; order Caryophyllales; family Amaranthaceae; genus Spinacia; species Spinacia oleracea. Next base: position 59,795,270 of record NC_079489.1, read on the forward strand.
TGCATCTAAACTATGCTAAATGATTATGTGTAAATAATATGTTTTCCTGGCTTTATGGTTTTTCCGCATGATTTATGAATTGTCATATGTATCATAACCTAACAGTGGTATCACGAGCCTCTTATTATTTTCATAATCTAAATTGCATGAACATGGTTAAATATTACAAATTTGCAAGAATTAAAAGGGGTGATTAATTTTCGTAATTGTTAATTAATTGCAAATTACGTTTATTTAATTATACGTACGCAGTTTTTCGGCAGTTTCTTCGTTACTCATCCAAATCGAGTGATTTTTATGTCAATTCCGCATGTAAAAGGCATTCTAAAATTTTGACAAAAACAGTATTTTTCTGCCGAACCCAGAATTCTCAAATTCGAAGCCTAACTATGACTTTTCGGAGGTTTTAGTTTTTCGTATGCAAAATTTCGTAAATTTAAGATGTTAAATTAAATATTTGCGATTCTTGTTGATAAATCTTGAATTTTTGATTGACCTACTGTATATGTTTAACAAGTTTGAATGCCTAGCCTTGTTAATTATGCAATCTAATTTGTAATTATGATTAATTTGTTGAAAATTAGAATAATTTAGAATTAATTTGATTTTCATAATTAATTATAATTCAATTAGATACCTATGATTAAAAACCACCATAAAAATTGTAAATTTATGATAAATTTTAAATTTTATGACCTAGACTTGAATCCATGTTAATCGGAAATCAATTGAATAATAAATTTTCGATTTTTCGCCCTAAAATTATGAAATTAATATTATTTATTAATTTGTCATTAATTTTAAATATAAATTTTTTAAATTTTATGCGATTCGTTCATATAACTTGCACGCACAAAGCAATGGACGCTACGTGTTACCCTTAAGGGGTGTTGTATAGTGCGGGCATGTGACGACGAGCAAGGGAGCTCGTCGCCCATGCGGCACGAATGCAATGAGCAAGGCCATGGTGCACGAGCACAAGGCAGCAGCCCTGCCTTGTGTCGTGGGCCGTGAGCAATGGACGAATGGGCGAGGGCGAAAGCAGGCACAGCAGTCGCGTGTGGGCAGCAAGCGAGCTGCGCCACATCGCGCACTGCCTCGCGCAAGCGCGCGGAGCCTCGCGCGCAGCGAGCGCAAGCTCGCGTGCCACGAGTGCTCCGCCCAGCGTCGATGCCTCGCGCAGCGAGCGATGGCTCGCAGGATCGAGCGCGCGCAGAGAGCGCTGGCTCGCACAAAGCGAGCGCTGGCAAGAGCGCACAGCGAGCGCTGGCCCGCATAAAGCGAGCGCGCGCAGCGAGCGCTGGCTCGCATGCAGCGAGCGCTGGCGAGCGAACGCAGCGAGCGATGGCTCGCGTGCATCGAGCGCTGGCGCGCGCGCAGCGAGCACCAGCTCGCGTGATGCATTGCGAAGGACAGCAGCAACAGCTATGCGACGCAGCGCATGGGCTGCGCGCACATGGCCGGCGATGGCTGTGTGTGTGTGGCCCATGGGCGTGCGATGCGTGAAGTTGTTGCGTTGCGATTAGATCGTTTTGAAATTTTAATTTGAAATTTTCAGTTTACGTAATTTTAATTAATTTTAAAATTAATAATTTAAATTATTTTCTTGGATTTTAATTTTGAATATTGTAATTATAATAAATTTTATTAATTCTAATTATTTTACTAAAATTAAAATCATGAATTAATTTAAATACGACTGAAATTAAATTAAACTTTTTGGATTCAATTATAAATTTATATGAGCTTTAAATTTTAATTAAATTTGTATGTTTCCGGTTAGACTAGAAATACATTTTTATGTTTAAAATTAGTAAAGCATATGAATTTATTGATTTAAGTGGGAGCGCTTTTAGTCATAAACTCTTGATTAGGTCTACAAATCCTTAAGGTTAAAACAACTTGATTAGAATTAATAAGGACTGAATAATTGGTAGATTATTGGTGCCCTTGATTAATTGCTGCAAATGTTTACGTGATGCATAATGTGTTTTACTAACCAGCTATGTGGGCCATTCATGATAATGAATGGGTGAATGGTATATATTGCATATGTACTGTTTTGCAGGTTATGAAGTGACTAGTATGGCCCAAATAGGATAGAAAATATGGTCTGCGTACCATTAATTTGAATGTAATTGGTCTAAAGTACCAAAGTTGTTTTTCAATTCAAATATGGTCTGCGTACCATCAAATAGTTTTAATTAGTTTTAATTATAGCTTATCCTATTTGAAGAAAATGGTGCCTCCCACGGAGATTTTCAAGACGGACTTTGAAGTTAAAGCTTCAAGATGAAGTCGGGCCATACTAGATCACATTTATCTTATGCATGTTTTAAGTTATTTATTGCTTTAAATATGTCTTAAAATGCATGAGATTACGGCTTGATTATGTTGCATGATTAAGGATTTTAGTTCACTTAAAATCTAACCAACATAGTAAGAGCCTTAAGTTCCAAACTTAAAAATTGAGTTAAAAGGTGCCATGCCAAAATATACACTTGCTTGGATATCCTTTACATCAATCTAGTAATAGTTTTCGCTCAGCGAGGTGTTACTTATTGGTCCTAAAGGGGCAAGGTACACAAATAATTGTGAGTACATGTTAGTTTTGGTGAAACTCAACGATATAAGTAAGGAGTCCTTTTATGTCGTGGCAAAATCGATAGGTTTACCTAATAAGTTCTTAGACGTACCTATCAACCAAGAATAGTTTCTAGACTATTAGCAAAAGGCTTTTGCTTACCTAAGATGTTTTAGGATTAAGTCGACAAACTGTGCTTAGTTCTTCAATGATTTTAGGATCTTGGAATCATTTTATTCACACCTGCCGGAACACATAACTTGAATAAAATGCTTAATAAACATTGAATTATGCATGTATGCTAGAATTTAAGTTTATTAAGAGAAACTGTGAATGGTTATTTATTTGTTTATTCTTTTCAATTGTAGTTTTAAATATGGCAAACAACAATTCATTCAACATTCGATCAATTCTCGAAAAGGAGAAGTTGAACGGGAAGAACTTCCTTGACTGGCAAAGGAACTTGCAAATAGTTCTTATGCAGGAAGAAAAGGAGTATGTCCTAGAAGAGGCGATGCCCGAAGCCGCAGGCGACGGGGTCACTCAGGCAGCCCTCAATCGTTGGATTGATGCCAACAAGGATGTGAAATGTCTAATGCTCGCCACCATGAGTGCGGATCTGCAGAAAACGTTCATCAACTCAGATGCTTTCACAATCATCAGTGAGTTGAAGAACATGTTCCAAGATCTGGCTCGAGTCGAAAGATTCGAGACTCATAGGCAAATTCTTGAGACCAAGCTTAAGAAAGGCGAGCCCGTAAGTCCACATGTTCTCAAAATGATTGTACTCATTGAGAATATGAGTCGGCTGGATCAGCAATTTTCTCAGGAAATGGCTATAGACACCATCCTCCATTCTCTTCATAGCGGGTATGATCAGTTCAAATTGAACTACAGTATGAATAGTCTGGACAAAACGCTCACTAAGCTTCACGGTATGCTGAAGACCGCTGAAAAGACGCTCAAAAGTGATAAGCAGGATGTGCTTATGGTGCGTGGAGGCAAGTTCAAGAAATCTGGAAAGAAGAGGAATGCTAAGAAAGGTGGCAACAAGGCCAGCCCAACTAAGCAAACTGGCGCCAAATCTGTAAAGAGGAAGGTCAGTCAACCCACTTCTGAATCCGAATGCTTCTACTGCAAGAAGAAGGGGCATTGGAAGAGAGATTGCTTGAAGCTAAAGGAAGATCAGAAGAACGGAACAGTCGTTCCATCTTCAGGTATTTTCATTATAGACTGTATACTTGCTAATTCAACTTCTTGGGTATTAGATACAGGTTGTGGCTCACACTTATGTTCCAATCCACAGGGACTAAGAAGAAGTAGAAAGTTAAGCAAGGGTGAAGTCGACCTACGAGTGGGAAATGGAGCACGGATTGCTGCATTAGCTGTAGGAACTTATTATTTGTCGTTGCCCTCCGGGCTAGTTTTGGAACTGGAAGAGTGTTTCCATGTTCCAAGTCTTACTAAAAATATCATTTCAGTTTCTTGCTTAGATGCTAAAGGATTTTCCTTTTTAATAAAAGACAATAGTTGTTCGTTTTATTTTAAAGAGATGTTTTATGGATCTGCTAGATTAGTCAATGGACTTTATTTATTAGATTACGACAAACAAGTATATAACATAAATACCAAAGAGGCCAAAAAGGATGATTCAGATCTCACCTATCTGTGGCATTGTCGATTAGGCCATATAAACTTGAAACGCTTAGAAAGACTTCAAAAGGAAGGAATTCTAGAACCATTTGACTTAGAGGATTATGGTAAATGCGAATCATGTTTACTTGGCAAAATGACAAAGCAACCTTTCTCTAAAGTTGGAGAAAGAGCAAATGAACTATTGGGTTTAATCCATACAGATGTATGTGGACCAATGAGTACAAATGCTAGAGGTGGTTTCAGCTACTTTATCACTTTCACTGATGACTTCAGTAGATATGGTTATGTCTACCTAATGAAGCATAAGTCTGAATCCTTTGACAAATTCAAGGAATTTCAGAGTGAAGTAGAGAATCAATTAGGCAAGAAGATTAAGGCACTGCGATCTGATAGAGGCGGTGAATATCTGAGCTATGAATTTGATGACCATCTGAAAGAATGTGGAATTCTATCAGAATTGACTCCTCCTGGAACACCACAATGGAACGGTGTGTCAGAACGGAGGAACAGAACCTTGCTAGACATGGTCAGGTCAATGATGGGTCAGGCCAAACTTCCATTAGAATTTTGGGGACATGCACTAAATACAGCTGCACTCACTATAAATAGAGCTCCGTCTAAAGCTGTCGAAAAGACTCCATACGAATTATGGTTTGGAAAGCCTCCAAATGTGTCTTTTCTTAAGATTTGGGGATGTGAAGTATACGTCAAACGATTAAATTCAGACAAACTTCATCCAAAATCTGACAAATGTATCCTTGTGGGCTATCCAAAGGAAACAAAGGGGTATTACTTCTACAATACATCTGAGAACAAGGTGTTTGTTGCTCGAGATGGTGTCTTTTTGGAGAAAGATCACATTTCCAAAATGACAAGTGGGAGAAAAGTAGACCTCGAAGAAATTCGAGTCGAACAACAAACTCTAGAGAATTCTCAAGATGACATTCAGGATGAAACTCAGAGATCTTTAGAAGAATCTGGTGAAAATCATGGTCAATCTAGAAATGTTACCCCGCGTAGATCGCAAAGATATAGATCTCAACCGGAAAGGTACTTAGGTATTTTGACGAACGAGAGCTATGACGTTCTATTACTTGAAAGTGATGAACCTGCGACTTACAAACAAGCTATGACGAGCCCTAGCTCCCAGCAATGGCAAGAAGCCATGCAGTCTGAATTAGACTCCATGTCTGAAAACCAAGTATGGGATTTGGTCGATTTGCCAGATGGCTACCAAGCCATTGGAAGCAAATGGGTTTTCAAACTGAAAAGGACAAGGATGGGAAACTTGAAGTTTTCAAAGCTAGATTGGTTGCAAAAGGTTACAGGCAAGTCCACGGTATGGATTACGATGAAACTTTTTCACCAGTTGCAATGCTAAAGTCTATTCGGATAATGTTAGCAATCGCTGCATATTACAATTACGAAATATGGCAGATGGATGTCAAAACTGCTTTCTTAAACGGAATTTTAACAGAAACTGTGTTTATGACACAGCCTGAAGGTTTTGAGGATCCAAAGAATGCTAAAAAGGTATGCAAGCTAAAGAAGTCAATCTACGGATTGAAGCAGGCATCCAGGAGCTGGAATATACGTTTTGATGAAGCAGTCAGTGACTTTGGTTTCATCAAAAACGCAGACGAATCTTGTGTATACAAGAAGGTCAGTGGGAGCAAAATTGCTTTCCTAGTATTATATGTCGACGACATATTACTTATCGGAAATGACATTCCTATGTTGAACTCTGTCAAGATTTGGCTTGGGAAATGTTTTTCGATGAAAGATCTAGGAGAAGCACAGTACATATTGGGCATCAAGATTTACAGAGATAGATCTAAAAGGATGATTGGACTTAGTCAAAGCACTTATATCAATAAGGTGCTTGATAGGTTCAAGATGGCGGACTCCAAGCGAGGCTACCTACCCATGTCTCATGGAATGACTCTAAGCAAGAATCAGTGCCCAAAAACACTTGATGAGCGTAGACGAATGAATGGGATTCCATATGCATCATTGATTGGTTCAATAATGTATGCTATGATATGTACACGCCCGGATGTTGCGTACGCACTCAGTGCTACGAGCAGATACCAGTCATACCCAGGAGAGGCGCATTGGACTGCTGCCAAGAATATTCTGAAGTACCTGAAAAGGTACAAAGATGACTTCCTGGTCTATGGTGGAGATGATGAGTTAATTGTTAAAGGCTATACGGACGCAAGTTTCCAAACCGATAAAGATGATTTCAGATCACAGTCTGGGTTTGTCTTCTGCCTCAACGGAGGTGCAGTAAGCTGGAAAAGTGCTAAGCAAAGCACCATTGCGGATTCTACAACTGAAGCGGAGTACATTGCTGCACATGAATCAGCAAAGGAAGCTATATGGCTAAGGAAGTTCATAGGTGAACTTGGTGTAGTCCCCTCCATTAAAGGACCAATAGCCCTGTATTGTGATAATAACGGAGCTATTGCACAGGCAAAGGAGCCTAGACACCACCAGTGAGTCAAGCATGTACTTCGTAGATTTCACCTTCTACGAGAGTTCGTTGAAAGAAAAGAAGTCGAGATAAGCAAAATTGGAACTGATGACAACATATCAGATCCATTGACTAAACCTCTGCCGCAGGCGAAGCACAACTCGCACACTGCAGCTATGGGAATCAAGCATATTGGAGAATGGCTTTGATGACCCTGTTTAATGTTTTAAAGTTTTAGAGTTTAAATCTTTGTAAAACATTATTGGTTAATCATTCACAATAAATGAAAAGAATTCATTTTTCCATTTAATTTGTGGTTTATTAAATGATGAGTCCCTTCAATTTGACGATATATTCAAGATAGACTGTCAGGACCAGTCCTGTGACTAAGAAATGTCTATCAAGTGAACTTGAATGTCAAAGGTTGAAAATGGTCCCTGGTTGGAGTTTTCTATAAAATTGGACGCATAGAAAACGTTAGACGACTAGAATGCAAGATGACTAGTAGTTCTGTTTCTTGAACTATGTGGACATGGCAATGTCATAATCATTTGCATAGATACTTACTTTGGGAAGACTAGTATCGGAAAAGACCTATGAAACTTTACTGTAAGAGATGAAAATCTGTCATAAGTAAATTTCATTAAAATTACTAGACACTAAATCCTCAATACCTGAGTGATTTGAGATTACTTGTTTGAGAACTGGTTGCTTTGACGTTGACCAACCGTCGCACCGTAAAAGGAGGCTATAAAGGCAACGCTCAGGTAATCACCTATCAAACGAAGTCTAATCTCAAGATCGCAAGATTGGGATTGTCCTCCCATAAATCGGGATGAGATGCTTAAAAGTTGTACAAGGCCACTCGGAGAGCTAGAAACTGTGAAATGCATGGCCGTGCTCGGATGAATCATAGGCTATGATTATCTGTTTATTTGATCAGTTGAACTCTGAAACCGAGGAACACCTCTGGACATAATAAGGATGACAACTCTTACCTTATGTTCAAGAGCAAGCATCGAGCGACAAAGGAATTAGGAAATGCACACTTGTCCCTAAGGACAAGTGGGAGACTGAAGGAAATAATGCCCTTGGTCCAAGTATGCATTCAATGTTAAGTCTAATAAATGCGGTTCAGTATTAATTAACAAATTAATAATTCAGTGAGATCAAGTGAGCTGAATGCCTAGCTAGAGGCCGCTTCAGTTCAAGTGGAATTAATGATATTAATCCACAGCTTACTCTTGACTGAACCCGTAGGGTCACACAAATAGTACGTGAACGGATCAAGTATTTAAAGGCATTAAATACTCCATCTATGGATATTCGGAATCGACGGATCTTGGTTTCAGTGGGAGCTGAGATCGTCACAGGCAAGAAATGAATACTCCGGAAACGATGATATTGCCGGAAACGGAAATATGGATCGTATCGGAAATATAAATATTATCCAAGTCGTAGATGTTGCCGGAAACGGAAACATGGTACGTATCGGAAAATATTATTGGAAATGGAAATATTGCCGGAATCGGAAATATTGCCGAAAACGGAAATATTGTCAGAATCGGAAATATTATCGGAATCGGAAAATAATTCCGGAAACGGAAATATTAAATATTTGTTCAAAACGGAAATTGATTCCGGAATCGGAAATATTGAATATTGTTCGTATCGGAAATGAATTCCGGAATCGAGAATTTAATCGGAAGCGTATCGTACGAATTAGCATCGGACGAGGCCTGCCAGACGAAGGTCCAGCACGAAGTCGGGCCATCGCCCAGCAAGCCAAGCGCAACAACCACACGCCAAGCATACGACCAGGCCCAGCGCAAAAGCCAGGCCCAGCCGAAGCTTGGGCACGCGCGCGGACAAGGCTGCGACAGTGGGCCTTGCGATGTGCGCTCGGCGTGGGCCGCAAGGCCTGCGTGCGGGTGTGCGGTGCTTGTACGCCACTCGTGTGTGCTACTCGAATCCTAAGGCTACCGGGATTCGTAATATGATTAAATCTAATCCTAATAGATAAAGTTTGTTTAATTAGAGTCCTACTAGGATTATAATTAAATAGATTTGTATTCTAATAGGATTATAATTCCTTTCCATAAACTCTATAAATAAGTGCCTAGGGTCACATATTTACATTGAGCATTCAAGTATTCAAAGTGAGTTTTTGAGAGAAAAATTCAGTCACACATTTGCCTATAAAGTGCCGAAAATAATAGTACCTTAAGGGCGATTCTAGTTGGTCAATCTTAAGGCGGATCCGGGCGTGCTGTGGACTATCTACGGAGGGACGACACTTGGAGTCCTAAAGACTTGTTCTTGTTCGGTTCGGGCGCAGCTAGGGAAGGCACGCAACAAAGAGTATGCATCTAAACTATGCTAAATGATTATGTGTAAATAATATGTTTTCCTGGCTTTATGGTTTTTCCGCATGATTTATGAATTGTCATATGTATCATAACCTAACATAGACTAGGCTATGCCAAAGTACAATCTAAATCCTAAGTCTTAGTTGTCTTATCCATAGAATCGGTGCCAATGCTTGGTGTCGTTCTGCAAGTTAAAAGGTTAAACCATATTGAGTCTCCCCTCCTAACATTTAAATCAATAAGCACCCATATGTAATTGTCATCCCTTGCTAAGAATCCACGGCCTCAATACTCTCTCTCACCAATAAAAAGAATATATTATAGTATTTGCAAATGGAAACAGTCACATTCTGAAAATCATTCCCACATAGTCGCACAACCCCCAAAGTGAACCCAAGGTGTCAACACCATTGGCAAAGAAAAAATTAATGGCCTCAAGGCTTATAATCATATTGGGTCACGACTATCATAGTCCTCTCGAGTCACTCGCTCCTTGAAATACTCCTAAGTACGGACTAAAAGATTTTCCATGAATGCAACATGACGAACCATGAAAATACCCAAATCGGCATACCATAAGGCTACCATTGGGGTAAAGCAATACACACTAAGAGGGAAGCCGCACTAATGATTCTAGTCTTGCAGAAATAAAAATTCGATCTCCCCAATTAACTACCTTGCCAACATTAAACAAAATGGCGCATGACAAATGAACACCCAAGGGTTAAAATCTAAAGTGTCAACCAACGAAAGTTATGGTCCAATTAGCCTAAGTCTGAGAGTTGCTTGGTCAAGTATTATAGGCTTACGCCACGTCATTATTTTGAGTCTAGGCCACCTCCTTGTATTCATACACGGGTTATAATCAGAAAGATTAATGAAAGTTTGAGTCTAAATCACAACTTCCAATTAAATCCAAGAAACTGGAATCTCAAAGAAACAAAAAATTACTTTCGATGTAATTCTTTCGTTAAAATTCAATAAGGTAAAAACAACATTTTGAATCTACGCTATTTGCATATTTTAAGAAACGACTAAATACGCTTGCAAAGTAAGACAATTTAAAGGTCCACCCTAGGCCTACTAAAATTAAAGGTCCACTATAGGCCTACCAAACGAGGCTCACTCAGTCTCGCCTCGTGACTCAAAGACCACAACCCTCTACCTTTTAGCCCAAATTAAAAATTGAAGAATTTATGTTTCCCAAGGAAAAAAGAAAGAAAAAAATAGAAAGAGAAAAGGGAGAGCGAAAAGAGCAAGCTAGGGAATACTTATCCCGTAGTGCAACATTTACCTAAGTAAACGAAGGAAAAGAATTGAGTCAACTAATCCAAATCATAAAATTCTACGATGTCTACCCTTTCCAATCCTTATGCTCTTAGACGCCTTCGCTCTGGGCCCCTGTTCAGCCCATTTAACCCATCCATGTTCTCATTGCCATAACCCAAGAAACCATTACCTCGACTCTTGTTCCTGAACTTGTTGTCAACCGCAAATCACGCACGGCCATTGACACGTGCGTCATGCCCATCATTTCCAAAGTCCAAACCTGCTCTTACACCACCATTAGCATAATGACTATATAACTTGTGTGGATACATCCTGTTAATATACCCTTGAGCCGTCCCTATGCTACTCATTGGCCTTGATTGATGTAAACTCGTGACACTAGCCTGAGGCCGTAAAATATGAATCCTAGCAGATGTAATCCTTATGCTTGACCAATACCTATACAAATTACCCTATCTCATTCAACCCATCTTTCAAGCCGTCTTGAGTCACAAATAAAGAAAAAATGAAAAATACAAAAAAGAAATAAATAGTAAAAAGGAACTTTGCACAGCGCCTCTAAAGTTAGTCTAAAAAGAAAAAGAAGCATTTAGCGCACCAAAAAAGATCCTCCCAGAAGTCATTTTCAGCGCCCATAGCTGGGCGCCGAAATCTTTAGCGCCCCAGCCTGGGCGCTGATTCTCTCTGCTTGCTAAAATTTGTCCAGAAGTGCTCATCATTTTATCCGCACATACACGGAACAATAACGAACACTTGGGGGGTGCAACACGTATTCAGACATACGTACCACCAAAAAATACATGTACTCAAAAAATATATAAAACAAATTTTTGGCTTACGGCAAAGCAGTAGATTAAAATAATAATTAACTTCATTTATTCCACCGTTTCAAATAATATGTTTCCACCTCAGAACATACTTATCGAATTCGGCATTCCAAGAAACCATTTTCTAGGCTAAGAACTACGCAAGACCTGATTCCAAATTAAATCTATTTAAGGCGGATACGTAGGCAATCCATGATTCGGTCCAACCAATTTGCAAAAATATTAAAGCCTATAAAATAACAAGAATAAGAAATAGAGTCCCTTATTGAAATTTAATTATTTGCAATCCAAGTCGAAAGAAAAACTTAAGTAAAAAGAAGGATCCAAGTCATCAAGATGCCAAAATTAATGAGCACACATCGAAAAATAATAAGAGCACGTACCCTTGCCAGAAGGAGCACTCACACTCCTAGGCACTTAGCCAAGACTCAAAAGATCACTCTGCCTCAATTGAATGGGGGCTAACGCAAGCGTCCATTACCTCTAAAGTACTCGACTTGACCCTCCCTAAAGCAAACTAACTCACTTAAAGACTTTCTTTCACCACTAGACATAGTCGTTCGCTTAAAGACCTTCTTTCACCACTAGACACAGTCATGATCGCCAACAAGTAGTAAGGGCAGTAAGCTTGCAATAAAGAGGATTGTTCTACGGCATCGCCCCATCGTTCATTCGAACTCAGGGCACCCGTTCATGGTAATTCGAATGCTTGCTAATCCCCTTTGAGAAAATCAAACATTGTCAATAGGACTTGGCACCTAACCAAGGCTCACCCTACTCAGACATGTGACATGAGCATCTAAAATCGAAATCTGAAAACATTATTAATGGGAAGACATAAACAGCAACTGGGGGCTAAAAGATCGAAATGAAAGAACTAAGTATACCTCGACCTTTTACACAGACATACACCAAGTAAATCTAAGTCGATTTGAAAACGGTTTATATTCCCGCAATTTTGGAAAAGAAGGCTCTAAAAGCCAAAAGCATATGCCAAACGGGCACAAGTATGTCTTGACGCCTGCACCCTGGCTTCCAGCAAATCCTTAGACAGCATTCCAAAAATCGTAACAGTATTTTGATTCACTCATGTAATCCTGTACGAACCCTTCTATAAGTCAACCTACTTAGGACACCTCGGATTGTACACAGTAGGACTCGGATTTAAAAAAAATATATCAAATGATTTTTTAAAGACTTCTTCGAACATAATAAAGTGTCGTTGGTTTAATCTAAGTATGCATTCATCTCAACGTTGCAAGTGAGTCAAAAAGATTTTTAAATATGATTATGGGTAAAGAAAGGCACCTAGCTTTTAGTCAAGGCACACTTCAACATGTGACTACCTTGACCATGGCAATGTCGCTCAATACGACATTTACAAGAGAAGTAGCAAATCACTACTCGAACATACCCCGCACTAAACGAGTCTGGTTCAAACTATTCATGATCCGTGTCACCATGAATGCATAAAAACGTATGCAAAGCATTATAGCACCAAGCCAATCCCGTAGCTACAATCGGGGGCTTGAGAAAAACACTCTAAAAATGCTCGAAATGACGATTTTATCGCAAATTCTCGACGCTAATGCTATACATATGTCATAGGGGCTCAATCCTAAGCTTTAATCGTGCAAAACGAACCTTAGAATGGCTACAACCCCTCCCAAATTCTAAAGCACTACTTAGAATATACAAAGTCACCCCACTAACAAGGGTAACTGAAAATCGCGAGTCACCAAAACTCCGATCGAACCACTGCACATAACGCTCGCCCTATAAAGCGCCCGTTACACAGTCTACATCGTTCCAAAGCAAAAGCGAAAGAAAAAAAATCAGAAAAAACTGTCAAAGTTCTGCCCAGAAATCATTTTCAACGCCCAGAGCTGGGCGCCGATATCTTTAACGCCCCAGCCTGGGCGCTGAATCTTTCTGCTAGCCGAGTTTTGCCCAGATACAAAAACAAGAAAGAAACACCTGTGAATCATCGCATCGAACGAAGTAATAAGCCGTGCAAACCCACGCAGAAGGTGCTACACTTGTTCGAGCACCTGAACGATTCAGCACGATGAAGTACTCCAAATAATGATATCCCAACACTTGGAGGAATGTTCTAAGACACGCCGTTAGGCCACACAAGCCTGCGTTGCACCATAATCCCGCAGTACAAGTCTAAAAAAGGGTAAGGCACATTGCACTAATGCAAGCACGACCACGAGTAAGAGGCAAAGACTACTTATCGCCCAAATGCAAGCCACATGACTTCTACATTAAGGATTAAAGGTAGCAAAATATTACCTACCACGAAAGGGATAGCTCGCACCTACACGAGCGGAACCCCAGGGCATCTTTCTCGAAAGAACCTACAAAAATCGTACGCCAAAAGGAAACATCCCAACATGCATACTTGGGAGCTCCAAGCTACGAAACAACCATAGCAAAATAAAAAAAAATGTTTGAACAATCGAAAGGGCACGATGTTTGAGCCCACTTCATGAATGGGCCTAAACCCTATCAAGCTTCTAAGCAGACTATTCAAAATCAGTCGTTGCTCAAAAAAAAATTGAAACAATTCAAGCAATCTGATTAATGGACCGCACACAACGGCCATTCTATGAACGCTCGTTCGCACATACATATCATCATTCACGAACACGTTCAAGAGCGATCAAAGTCTTACACCTCAAGGTATGTTCCTCGGGCCATATAGACTCGCCCAACTATCGCAATAACTGTACGCCTTAAGAGCAACAGTTCCTTAAAATAATCGCCCCAAAGAGACAAGCACCGTAGTCCACCAATCGGCTACGGCTTCTCAAAGAAAATCATCATGTTCTAAAAACAAAAAAAAAAACAAAAGAAAAGAGAATACATAGAACTTCCAAGTGAAATAAACGAATGAACAAGAGGCCAACTGTGTCATCAAAAGACCAACCCAAACAACACTTTCAACGCCCCACCTGGGCGTGAATTATGTCAACGCCCAGGCCTGGGCGCCGAAAATGAATCCAGGCTCAAAAGGCTCTAACTTCTATTGGGCCCTGCCATATTTCGGCTTGAAAATTGCCGATTTCTTCACTGAAAGTCGCACCTCACGGCTTTGTTAAGAGTAGCACACTACTATAGAAGGTCGCTCGCACATACGAGCATGACCCCAAACATGGTTACAAGACGCGGAAAACAACCGACGAGCCCCAACGCTTGGGGGCTCGCAAAAAGTGGACTCCAACAAGGAGCGCGCAATCAAAATCACATTCCCAGACTGCGCCACGCACCATATCATGTTTGGATATCTCAAAAAATATATTGTTAAACAAAAATATACACAGTGTGGACCCACTTATAGGACACATCTAATCAGGAAATATTACGACCCACCAACAGGTTGTAATCACCAAAAGCTCTTCTACATAGGCAAAATAAGAAATTCAAAATGGGCTCGCCCACCCTCGGCGGGCGGGGTCTGCGTCACTAGCCGCGCAGGTCCTCAGTTTTCGAAAAATAAAGTCTTCAAATTTAAAACAGGCTCGCCATCTTCAGCCGGCGGGGTCTACGGCACAAACCACGTAGGTCCTTATTTTCAAAAAATAAAAAAACAAAATAAAATTTCAAAACAGATTCGTCCACTTCTATCGGACGGGGCGTCCACCCTCAGCGGACAGGTTCGCCATCTTCAGCCGGCGGGGTCTACGTCACAAACCGCGTAGGTCCTTATTTTCAAAAACATCAAAACAGATTCGTCCACTTCTATCGGACGGGGGGTCCACCCTCAGCGGACAGGCTCGCCCACCTTCAGCGGGCGGGGTCTGCGTCACTAACAGCGCAGGTCCTTAGTCGCTGCAGCGATAACTTTTATCGGTTTTCCCTTTTTCCGAAAATTAAAGGATCGGTTTTCCCTTTTTCTGAAAATCAAAGGATCGGTTTTCCCTTTTTCCGAAAATCAAAGGATCGGTTTTCCCTTTTTCCGAAAATCAAAGGATCGGTTTTCCCTTTTTCCGAAAATCAAAGGATCGGTTTTCCCTTTTTCCGAAAATTAAAGGATTGGTTTTCCCTTTTTCCCAAAAATTAAAGGATTGGTTTTTTCGTTTTTCCAAAAAAGAGCGATGTGTTGGATTTTCCTTCGTTTTACGTCCTATAAAAACAAGGGGGTTTTCTCGTTTAGCTAGCCCTGAAAATGAGAATCTTTAAAAACGTTTTACCTCGTGATTGGGCTTGGCCAGGCCCAATTACACTTTACAGCTTTAATTTCGAAAACATCTGTAGTTACTCCCAATGACAAAGTGAGGGAGTTTATACGCATCTTTAGATCCTCATACGCGGCTTATAATCAGAAAGATTAATGAAAGTTCGAGTCTAGATCACAACTTCCAATTAAATCCCAGAAACTGGAATCTGAAAAGAAGCAAAAACATTATTTTCGATGTAATTCTTTCGTTAAATTCCAATAAGGTAAAAACAACATTTTGAATCAACGCTATTTGCACATTTTAAGAAACGACTAAATGCGCTTGCAAATTAAAGACAATTAAAAGGTCCACCCTAGGCCTACTAAAATTAAAGGTCCACCCTAGGCCTACTAAAATTAAAGGTCCACTATAGGCCTACCAAACGAGGCTCACTCAGTCTCGCCTCGTGACTCAAAAACCACAACCATCCACCCTTTTAGCCCAAATAAAAAATTTGAAGGATTTATGTTGGGGAGAAATCCCAAGCAAAAGAAAAAATAGAAAGAGAAAAGGGAGAGCGAAAAGAGCAAGCCATGAAATACTTAAAAAGAAAGAGAAAAGGGAGAGCGAAAAAAGCCAGCCATGAAATACTTAGCCCGTACCTCCCAAAGTACGAAATCTACCCAAGTAAACGAAGGGAGAGATTTGAGCCAACCAATCCGAATCATGCCACAAAAACTACATAAGGTTCTACGATGTCTACCCTTTCCAATCTTTATGTTCTTAGACGCCTTCGCTCTGGGGCCCCTGTTCAGCTCATTTAACCCATCCATGTTCTCATTACCATAACCCAAGAAACCATTACCTCGACTCTTGTTCTTGAACTTGTTGTCAACCGCAAACCACGCACTACCATTGACACGTGCGTCATGCCCATCATTTCCAAAGCCCAAACCTGCTCTTACACCACCATTAGCATAAGGACCATATAACTTGTTTGGATACATCCTGTTGATATACCCTTGAGCCGTCCCCATGCTACTCATTGGCCTTGGTAGATGTAAACTCATGACACTAGTTCGAGGCTGCAAATTGTGAGCCCTAGCAAATATAATCCTCATGCTTGACCAATACCTATACAAATTATCCTATCTCATTCAACCCATCTTTCAAACCGTCTTGAGTCACGAATAAAAAAGGAAAACAAATGAATAGTACAAAAAAGTAATAAATAATAAAAAAGGGAACTTTGCAAAGCGCCTCTAAAGTTAGTCTAAAAAGAAAAAGGAGCATTTAGCGCACCAAAAAAAATATCCGCCAGAAATCATTTTCAGCGCCCACAGCTGGGCGCCGAAATCTTTAGCGCCCCAGCCTGGGCGCTGAATCTCTCTGCTTGCTAAAATTTGTCCAGAAGTGCTCGTCATTTTATCCGCACATGCACGGAAAAATAACGAACACTTGGAGGGGTACAGCAAGTATTCAGATATACGTACCACCAAAGAAATACATGTACTCAATCAAAAAATATAAAACAAATTTTTGGCTTACGGCAAAGCAGCAGATTAAAATCAACTTCATTTATTCTACCGTTTCAAATAATATGTTTTCACCTCAGAACATACTTATCGAATTCGGCATTCTAAGAAACCATTTTCTAGGCTAAGAAGTACGCAAGACCTGATTCCAAATTAAATCTATTTAAGGCGGATACGTAGGCAATCCATGACTCGGTCCAACCAATTTGCAAAAATGTTAGAGCCTATAGAATAACAAGAATAATAGAGTCCCTTATTGAAATTTAATTACTTGCAATCCAAGTCGAAAGAAAAATTTAAATCAAAGGAAGAATCCAAGTCATCAAGATGCCAAAATTAATGAGCACACATCGAAAAATAATAAGGGCACGTACCCTCACCGTAACCAAGACTCAAAAGATCGCTTTGCCTCAATTGAATGGGGGCTAGCGCAAGCGTCCATGACCTCTAAAGTACTCGACTTGACCCTCCCTAAAGCGAACTAACTCACCTAAAGACCTCCTTTCACCACTAGACATAGTCGTTCGCTTAAAGACCTTCTTTCACCACTAGACACAGTCATGATCGCCAACAAATAGTAAAGGCAGTAAGCTTGCAATGGAAAAGATTGTTCTACGACATCGCCCCATCGTTCCTTCGAACTCAGGACACCCGTTCATGGTAATTCAAATGCTTGCTAATCCCCTTTGAAAAAAAAAATCATAAATTGTCAATAGGACTTGGCACTTAACCAAGGCTCAACCTACTCAGAAATATGACACGGGCATCTAAAATCGAAATCTGAAAGCATCATTAATGGGAAGACATAACAGCAACTGGGGGCTAAAAAGTTGAAATGACAGAGCTAGGGAAAGAACTAAGTATACCTTGACCTTTTGTACGGACATACACCAAGTAAATCTAAGTCAATTTGAAAACGGTTTATATTCCCGCAATTCTGGAAAAGATGGCCCTAAAAGCCTAAAGCATATGCCAAACGGGCACAAGTATATCTTGACGCCTGCACCCTGGCTTCCAGCAAATCCTTAGACAGCATTCCAAAAATCGTAACAGTATTTTGATTCACTCATGTAATCCTGTACGAACCCTTCTATAAGTCAACTTACTTAGGACACCTCGGACTGTACGCAGTAGGATTCAGATTTTAAATAATTTTCAAATAATTTTCAAAGACTTTTTCGAACATAATGAAGTGTCGTTGGTTTAAGCTAAGTATGCGTTTATCTCAATGTTGCAAGTGAGTCAAAAAAATTTCTAAATATGATTATGGATAAAGAAAGGCACCTAACTTTTGGTCAAGGAACACTTCCACATGTTACTACCTTGACCATGGCGATGTCGCATAATACGACATTTACAAGAGAAGTAGCAGGTCACAACTCGAACGTACCTCGCACTAAACGAGTCTGGTTCAAACTATTCGTGATCCATGTCACCATGAATGCATAAAGACGTATGCAAAGCATTATAGCACCAAGCCAATCCCGTAGCTACAATTGGGGGCTTGAGAAAAACACTCTAAAAATGCTCGAAATGACGATTTTATCGCAAATTCTCAACGCTAATGCTATACATATGTCATAGGGGCTCAATCCTAAGCTTTAATCGTGCAAAACGAACCTTAGAATGGCTACAACCCCTCCCAAATTCTAAAGCACTACTTAGAATATATAAAGTCACCCCACTAACAAGGGTAACTGAAAATCGCGAGTCACCAAAACTCCGATCAAACTACTGCACATAGCGCTCGCCCTATAAAGCGCCCGTTACACAGTCTACATCGTTCCAAAGCAAAAGCGAAAGAAAAAAAATCAAGAATAAAAATTAAAAAAATATAAAAAATGTCTGCACAGAAATCATTTTCAACGCCCAGAGCTGGGCGCCAATATCTTTAACGCCCCAGCCTGGGCGCTGTATCTTTCTGCTAGCCAAGTTTTGCCCAGATAAAAGAAAAAAGGGAAGAAACACCTATGAATTCTCGCATCGAACGAAGTAATAAGCCGTGCAAACCCACGTAGAAGATGCTACACTTGTTCGAACACCTGAACGAGGCATGATGAAGTACTCCAATGCAAAAAATAATAATATCCCAACACCTGGAGGAATGTTCTAAGACACGCCGTTAGGCCACACAAGCCTACGTCGCACCATAAGTTCAACCGTCCCACGGTACAAGTCTAAAAGAAGAGTAAGGGATATTGCACTAATGTAGGCACGACCAAAGAGCATGTGTAAAAGAGGCAAAGACTACTTATCGCCCAAATTCAAAATGCAAGCCACACGACTTCTACATTAAGGATTAAAGGTAGCAAAATATTACCTACCACGAAAGGGATAGCTCGCACCTACACGAGCGGAACCCCAAGGCATCTTTTTCGAAAGGACCTACAAAAATCGTACGCCAAAAGGAAGCATCCCAACATGCATACTTGGGGGCTCCAAGCTACGAAACGACCATAGCAAAATAAAAAACTCGAAGCAAATGTTTGAACGATCAAGAACGGCACGATGCTTGAGCCCACTTCATGAATGGGCCTGAACCCTATCAAGCTTCTAAGCAAACTATTCAAAATCAGTCATTGCTCAAAAAAAAATGATTCAAGCAAACTGATTAATGGACCGCACACAACGGCCATTCTATGAACGCTCGTTCGCACATACATATCATCATTCTAAGTGTCGAACATTCACGAACGCGTTCAAAAAGAAAAATATACAACAACAAGAGCGGTCAAAGTCTTACGCCTCAAGGTATGTTCCTCGGGCCATATAGACTCGCCCAACTATTGCAATAACTGTACCCCTTAAAAAGCAACAGTTCCTTAAAATAATCGCCCCAAAGCGACAAGCACCGTAGTCCACCAATCGGCTATGGCTTCTCAAGAAAATCATCATGTTCTAAAATAAAGAAAAAACAAAAGAGAAGAGAATACATAGAACTTCCAAGTGAAATAAATGAATGAACAAGAGGCCAACTGTGTCATCAAAAGACCAGCCCAAACAACACTTTCAACGCCCCACCTGGGCGTGATTTATTTCAACGCCCAGGCCTGGGCGCCGAAAATGGACTCAGGCTCAAAAAAGGCCCTAACTTCTATTGGGCCCTGCCGCATCCATTTGACTCGAAAATTGCCGATTTCTTTACTGAAAGTCGCACCTCACGACTTTGTTAAGAGTAGCACACCACTACAAAGATCGCTCGCACTTACGAGCACGTTCCCAAACACGATCAAAGACATTACAAAATATGTAGGAACCTCTTTGACAAGAAATGACCGTCAAGCACGAATGCTTGGGGGCTCGAAGGAAAATATATATTTCAAAAGAGAGTATGCAAAGTTAAAACAATATTCCCAGACTACGATGTACAAAGTCCCGTGTTTGGATAATCACAAAAGATAAAACCGGTACGACCTCAAGACAAAGGTCGCTGTTGATACTTATACATAGTCCCCTAATCAAGGACCCAGGTAATGGCAAAATTGAGCCATAAAGACTAGCTCAAAACCATGAAAGAAGATGACCACAAGACAATGGTCCGTCTAAGCACGTTGTCAACCCACATTCAGGTTGCAACTAAATCCGAGCATCCCTCGAAAGAATTCGCTCCTGCAAGAATGAATGAAAAGAAATTCACAAGAGAAATCACAAGAAAAAAAAATGAAATAGGGACTTGTCCACCTCAATCAGGCAAGACCGCGGCACGCAAATCCCAAATCAAAAAGACAAATTCAGGTTCGCTCACCTTCAGCGAGCGGGGCGTCCACCCTTAGCGGACAGGGCTCGCCCACCTTCAGCGGGCGGGGTCTGCGTCACTAGCCGCGCAGGTCCTCAATTTTTGAAAAATAAAGTCTTTAAATTCAAAATAGGCTCGGCATCTTCAGCCGGCGGGGTCTACGTCACAAACCACGTAGGTCCTTATTTTCAAAAAAAGCACAAACAAATTTCAAAATAGATTCGTCCACTTCTATCGGACGGGGTGTCCACCCTTAGCGGACAGGTTCTCCATCTTTAGCCGGCGGGGTCTACGTCAAAAACCGCGTAGGTCCTTATTTTCAAAATTCAAAAACAGATTCGTCCACTTCTATCGGACGGGGTGTCCACCCTTAGCGGACAGGTTCGCCATCTTTAGCCGGCGGGGTCTACGCCACAAACCGCGTAGGTCCTTATTTTCAAATTTCAAAAACAGATTCGTCCACTTCTATCGGACAGGGTGTCTACCTTTAGCGGACAGGCTCGCCATCTTTAGCCGGCGGGGTCTACGCCACAAACCGCGTAGGTCCTTATTTTCAAATTTTAAAAACAGATTCGTCCACTTCTATCGGACGGGGTGTCCACCCTTAGCGGACAGGCTCGCCATCTTTAGCCGGCGGGGTCTACGCCACAAACCGCGTAGGTCCTTATTTTCAAATTTCAAAAACAGATTCGTCCACTTCTATCGGACGGGGTGTCCACCCTTAGCGGACAGGCTCGCCATCTTTCGCCGGCGGGGTCTGCGCCATTAAACCGCGCAGGTCCTTAGTCGCTGCAGCGATAACTTTTGCTGGATTTTCCTTCGTTTTACGTCCTATAAAAACAAGGGTGATGGATTTTCCTTCGTTTTACGTCCTATAAAAACCAGGGTGCTGGATTTTCCTTCGTTTTACGTCCTATAAAAATAAGGGGGTTTTCTCGTTTAACTAGGCTTGAAAATGAGAATTTTTAAAAAACATTTTACCTCGTGATTGGGCTTGGCCAGGCCCAATTACACTTTACAGCTTTGATTTCGAAAAACTCTGTAGCTACTCCCAATGACAAAGTGAGGGAGTTTCCGCGCACCTTTAGATCCTTCCAATGACAAAGTGAGGAAGTTTCTATACTATTCGTTGACAAATCCCAATGACACGTGAGGGATATGTCGACACTTCAAGTGATGACCCTTAAGTCAAATGTTATCACTCGGGGGCTCGTGAGACCCTCGCCAAAACAGGTCACCATGGCTTGTGCGACGCACTCCGTCTAATACTTTGACCATCGTCTTATTCCAAGACTCAGTCAAAGTGGGGGCTAACTGTAGACACCTACTTTTGTCCCCATTCCCGAAAGGGAAGGTTCGATGATGAAAACGTAAATCTCCACTTGACAACGCATCTCCTATAAAATAACGAATCTCAATTCCCCTTTTCATTTCACCCGAAACCTGCTATTTATGGAAACCTGCTAAAAATAGTAACTGCCGTAAAGGGTAGTTGCTAAAAGTAGTAAGAATAAAAAGATAGAAACCTGTCAGAATTAGGTGTTGCACTCCAACATAAATCCTAAAAGAGATAGAAATTGTAAAAGGAATTCTATTCCTATCGCAGTTCGATAAAAGAGTTAACGTATTAATTAAACTCATAATGAACCTAGAGTTCGTAAAGGGCCCAGACGCATTCCGTCGTAAATTGATACGCACCAAATAACTCGGATTAAGTCTCTTAATGAACTCCGTACTCTAGAGTCCAATCTGACAAAGAATTCTGCCAGACCCTATTTTCAACGCCCAGCCCTGGGCGCCGAAATCTTTGACGCCCAGAGCTGGGCGCCGAAAATACCTGGGACGGATTCTTTTCCTAATCCGTTTCGTATTCGAATTCCTGAAAAACTATCTTTCTACGTCACTTTTTCCTATAAATAGACCCCTAAGTTCGACGTGAAAAGGACACACACAACACATAATTGTATTCTGAGTATTGACTCCAACCCTTAGCCTAAGCCTCACGCTGCGAAACTGTTCACGCGTTCTGTCGCAATCGATCCATAAATCGAACAGAACATATCCTGTCCCATAATTGAGATTCGTTAAATAAAAAGGAGAAATAGCAAAGTCAAAGTGGTTAATTTTCTGAGAACCGTGACGCACCTCTCAAGGGTGCGTCGTAATGTGTCCCTTTTCGATGATTTAACTGCTTTCCTCGCCCTTTTTATGAACTGTTAAACTAATTAAATCTGATTGTTCTATCACACCTAACAAATATAATATTTTTGGGAAATCGGATTATCATGCTAGGTCCCTTAATGCTATTTAAATCAGATAATCACGATCGAATTAGTATTATATGTTGCATATTGCTAAAATCAACTCAGATTAGTTTAATAGTTAACACATGTCCCTTCAATTATTTATGCTGAGCTAGTAAGGATATCCTGCCTCTGGAGTTATCAACGAGCGAAGTACTCCTCTCGGTAGTTACAGTCCCCCGAACCCTCAATCTCTACCTTGCGGGTGTATGTTGAGAGATCCCCACACCAGGGATCACAAAGGAACCTACGGCCGTCGTGGTCAAACATAATTGCACTCCCTTTATGTCACGATAACCGGGTTTTGTCAGTTTTTCTCATTGTCGTTAAAAAACTAAATGGCGACTCCTATATTACTAGTCAATTGGGTGTATACTCACAGGAAATCCAATTACACTTGATTGAATAAAAAGAATCGTCACACCCACGAGGGACGAGGTCACGCATTAGCCTCGTGCTTTTTCGACCCCCTCACAGATATTCCTGTAAAAGTTATGTAAATGTGTTGGTTTGGCTGAAAAATAGGTGTTTGAAAATAGGTGTTTGGCTGAAAAAGTTAAAGTTGAGGATTTCAGAGTAAAAGTTAAGTATGTAAAATGTAAAGTTTAGAATATTTGCTTAGATTTTTAACATGATTTTAATAAAGAATTTACATGGTTTTATGCATAAAAGTTATAGTTTGATGCATAAAAGTTAGCCTTGTTTAAATAGATATAAGGCTTGTTTTAATAAAAGTTATAGTATTATGCGTAAAAGTTAGGGTTTAATAATAAAAATTTCTGCTGATTTTTGGTAATTGCAATAACAGAACCGGATCAAGATATTGTTGGAACACTGATGGGATACACTGCTGAAACAGTGGAGGAACTTCTAGGTTTCTACGAAAAACATGCTAGTGAGGTTGGATTTTCCATAAGGAAAGGAAACACGAGAATCAAAGTTGGGACAAGAATCGTGCTTGAAAATACATATGTTTGTTCAGCAGCAGGAGTAACAAACAATGGAAAGAACAAAAAGAAAAAAGTGCAAACAGTTGTTCCTATAGTGCCCAAAAAAGAGAGAAAACCAAGGCAAGTTTCGATCACGAGAACTCAATGTAGGGCTTGATTGAGAGTGAAAATGAATTCTGAAGGCAGATATGAGGTTGTTAATCATGTGATAATGCACAACCATGATTTAACTAGAAGTCAATGGCACTACTTGCATAGATCTGAAAGGCAAATAACGGAAGAGAAGAGGGAGGCAATTGAAACTATGCAAAAATCTGGTAATAGTTACATTTTGATAGTTAAACTTTTATGTTCTGTGTAAAAGTTATTGTTTTGATACTCATCCTTTTGTTACTGCAATCCCCTTCTAAGATGAAAAAAGTTGGAAATATAAAAGTCACACTCATCTCAGTTAAAGTTAAGCTTTTTAAAGTAAAAGTTAGGTTAGAGTAGAATGAGAACTGTCTTTAACTTTGACAATAATTTCCTTAACTTTAACCTACATAACCACAACTTTAACACAAAAATTAACTATAAGGTGTTAAAGTTAAGTTAATGACAATTAAAGTTTTAGAAGTTAAAGTTAAGCTTTTTAAAGTAAAAGTTAGGTTAAAGTAGAATGAAGACTGTCTTTAACTTTGACAACGATTTCCTTAACTTTAACCTAAATAACAACAACTTTAACATAGAAAATTAACTATAAGGTGTTAAAGTTAAGTTATTGACAATTAAAGTTTTAAAAGTTAAAGTTAGCCTTTTTGTACTAAAAGTCAGGTCTGAAGAAGTAAAAGTTGAGTAAAGTTAAACATTTTGCCGAAACTATTATTTTATTTACATTCTTTTATGCTCAACTGACAGGTCTGTCATCCACGGCTTCCTTTAACTACATGGCAATTGAAGCTGGAGGTGAAGAAAATTTGGGACACTCGAAGAAAGACCATCTAAATTACTGCACGAGGTTAAAAATGAAGCAAATAGAAGGAGGTGATGCACAAGCAGTAACTGACATAATGTATTTAGAGCTTGAAAGTGACCCAAACTTCTTTTTTAGATTTAGATTGGATGAAAAAGGTAAATTGAGGAGTTTGTTTTGGAGGGACTCTATGATGATGGAAGACTATGGAATTTTTGGAGATATAGTGGTTTTTGACACAACGTATAGAACAAACAGGTATAACCTAATTTGTGCTCCAATAGTTGGAATAAACAACCACTGGAACAATTGCATGTTTGGTTGTGCATTCATAGGGGATGAAAAGATTGAGTCGTTTGTGTGGCTTCTACAAACTTTCAAAAAGTCAATGGGGGGAAAAAGTCCAATATCAATCTTTACAGATCAAGATGCAGCAATGAACAATGCCATCAATCAGGTAAAAATCCAAGATTTATCCTTTTCAGAGTCCTTAACTTTAACTTCATATTCCTCAACTTTAAGTTCATAGTCCTTAACTTTAACTTCCAAATCTTTAACTTTAAGTTCAGAATCCTTAACCTTAAATTTAGAAATCTTAACTTTAATTTTTGAATCCTAAAGTTTAAATTTAGAATACTTAACCTTAACTTTAGGATCCTTAACTTTAACTTTAACTTTAAAATTCTTAACTTTAACTTCAATATTCTTAACTTTAACTTCAAAAATCTCAACTTTTAAGATTGGGTTGTATATGCAGGTCTTTCCAGATTCAAGACACAGATTATGTGTATGGCATTTGCATCAGAATGCTATTACCAGATTTGGGGCATTGAAACGAGATCCAACTTTTAAGAAGACATTCAACTATTGCTTGTATAAGTGTGTCACAGTAGTTGAATTTGAAACCAATTGGAGATCAATGCTGCAACAATATGAGCTGATAGGGGAAGAGTGGTTTACAAATGTATACGATTTGAGAGAAAAATGGTGCCCTGCGCTAAGCAAAGACTTCTTTTCAGCTGGGATTTTGTCTTCACAACGAAGTGAAAGCACTAATCACGCCATCGGATTTAGAGCAAACAGAACAACAAGTTTAACTGATTTCTATAGATTGTTCAAAGGTACAATACAGCGTTGGAGAAGTACAGAAAAGCAAGCTGAATTCTCTTGTAGTAAATCGGTTCCATCCTCGGCTTTACCACTATCTGGATTGCTGAAACATGCATCAGAAGTTTACACATTGTCACTATTCAGAGACTTCGAGGAGGAATTTGGATATTCAATTGCAACAACAGCAAAATTAATTTGGAAACAAGGTAAATATCAGAATTTAAAGTGTCCATTTTTGAAAAATTATAAAGTTAGTCTTTTTAGTGTAAAAGGTATGCCTTTTTTTTATTAAAAGTTGATAAACTGAAATATAAAGTTTATTAACTTTTACTTCACCAGGGCTAACTTTTATACATATTTTCATAACTTTAAGTAAAAAGTTAATGTTAGGTTTTTTGTTTTAAAAGTTAAGATTTTGAAGTTAAAGTTTAGGCATCTGAAGTTAAAGTTTAGAATTCTGAAGTTAAAGTTAGGTTTTTTGTTTTTAAAGTTATGTAACCTGAAAAATTAAGTTTCATAACTTTAAGTACACCAGGGCTAACTTTTATATTGATTTTCCTAACTTTAAAATATGGTACTACTAATGCAGAAAATACTGAATTCTATGTTGTGTCCATTGATGAAGAACCTTGGTCTGCACAGAGAGTAACATACATCCACGAGAGCCAAACAGTATCATGTACGTGTAAAAACTTTGAAGCTTCAGGATGGTTGTGCTACCACTGCATTAGGATATTGCACCTTCATTCGGTTAACCGGATTCCAGAACAGTACATCAAAAAGAGGTGGACAAAATCTACCAAGTCATCAGTTTGGAACAAATTAGAAAATGAAAAACCAGAAGAGGTGCAGTACACACCTTGGCGCCAAACCATGGCTAGGAAATACTACAACCTTACCTTGAAAAGCCAGTCAAATGAGGAGACAAGAACCCTTATGGAGGATGGTTATGCCGCTAGTGTGTCTCTGGTTGATGAACTTCTGGCGTCATTAAATGTTTCAAACACTGACGACGCTTCAACCACAGAAACAAGTGCAACAGCAGCACCTGAAACAAGTGCAACAGCAGCACCTGAAACAAATGCAACAGCAGCATATGAAACAAACTCAGCACCAGCAGGTAAAAGTTAATTGTTTTTTGGTTAAAGTTAAGATATTCCCTGTTAAAGTTAAGTTAGAGATGATGAAAGTCTGTCTTAACTTTAGAATAAATTTCATAACTTTAACCTACAGAACTACAACTTTAAACCAAAAAAACTATAATGTGTGAAATAAAAACATATTGGAACTCACATTTTCTTAAAAAGGAAAATATGTAAAAGTTACAATTTTATAAGTAAAAGTTAGGGTTTTATATGTTAAAGTTTGGGTTTTATAAGTAAAAGTTATGATACAGTATGTTAAATGTTTGTAGGTACTCATGCAACAACAACAAGTGATACAAGTGTACAACAAGCAACAAGTTCTGAACCTGCAACAAACACAGCAACTGAACCTCCTATGGTGTTTGATCCTGAACGTTGCACAACAAAAGGAAGGAACAAAAGACCACGAGGACCATTTGTCAAAAAGAAGAGGGAAAAACTGCAGCGCCTCCAACAGCAGACTTTGGAACAATAACTCCAAATTTGAGATTATTTTGATTCTTTTAATGTTTCTTATCAAAAATAGAATTTAATTTTTTATTAAAGTTAAAGTTAAGGTTTATGAAGTTAAAGTTTAACACTCTGAAGTTAAAGTTGACTAGACTTGAGAACTTAGTAAAAGTTTGTTTTTACATTGAAAGTTTGAATATATACATTAAAATTTAGTGAAGTATAATATTTCTCTGAAGTGTATATATCTTTTAATCTGTCTTTTTTTCAAAAATGTAAAAGTTGAGATTTATATATTAAAAGTCAGGCTAGATATAGTAAAAGTTGAGGTATATTTGCTTAACTTTTAGCATTAAATTAACAACTTCGAATATGTTACGTAACTTTTTCTAAACATCGCCAAAACCCATGTTACTTGGACTGACTTGGATACGTGTCCAAGTGTCTAACCTAGATAAATTGTGAAATTTTTTTTGGATTTAAGTTGAAAATAAAGTTTCAAAGTGCATGGATACTTAACGTACAATGAAGAATTGAAGTAATATACCAAAAATCAATATTATACTTAAAGTTGAGAGTTTTGTACTTAAAGTTACCCTTTTTGTAATAAAAGTTAGATAAACTAATATTAAATTTTCTTAACTATTTCAATAACAGGGCTAACTTTAATTATGATAATCTTAACTTTAAGCATAGAATCAACAACTTTAAATACATGTTTCAGAATCCTAAACTTTAACTTTAGAACCCTCAACTTTAACTCAATTATCCTAAACTTTAACTACAGAATCCTAAACTTTAACTTTAGAACCCTCAACTTTAACTCTAAAACCCTAAGTTTAACTCTATAATCCTCAACTTTAACTTAATTATCCTAAACTTTAACTGCAGAATCCTAAACTTTAACTTTAGAACCTTCAACTTTAACTCTAAAACCCTAACTTTAACTCTATAATCCTCAACTTTAACTCAATTATCATCAACTTTAACTCAGAATCCTAAACTTTAACTTTGGATTCCTTAACTTTAACTTCAAATGCCTAAACTTTAACTTTAAAATCTTAAACTTTAAGTTCAGAAACCTTAATTATAACTTCAGACTCCAAAACTTCAACTTCAGATGCTTAAACTTTAACAACAGAATCCTAAACTTTAACTTAAGAACCCTCAACTTTAACTAAATTATCCTAAACTTTTACAGAAACTGAACATTACCAAAAATATTGATCTTAACTATAACAATAACAGGGCTAACTTTAATTATAATATTCTTAACTTTAACCATAGAATAAACAACTTTAAAAATACATGTTTCTATGTTCTACTGAACATCACCAAAAACCAAAATTATATGCCATATATACACAAAAATGGCATTATACTCTAGAGAAATATTTTTGTGAAAATGTAAAAGTTAAGATTATTGTACTTAAAGTTTTGATCAACTTTAAAACTAATATTAAAATTTCATGCTACAGGTTTCTTTGCCGTCCGTTTGGTAGGAGCTTGCTTCTTCTCTGGTTGTCCTACATTTTCGGGGGCAGATGCATCTGCTACATTCCTTTTAAGATGTTTTCTTGAAGTAAAAGTCTTCAACGGTTGTTTGTTGCCCTCTGCCGCATTATCATTCACATATGCCACATTGTTATTCACCTCTGCCATATTACCCTCTGGTTTCTTGTTCTCATTGGCATTCTCCTCTGCAATATTACCCTTTGGTTTCTTGTTCTCATTGGCATTCTCCTCTGCTTTCTTTTCAAGTTCCTTCTCCTTTTTGGCAGCTTCTTTCTTCAACTTCTATCGTCTGCCAATTTTTTCTTCCTCCTGGTTACCACATGTGGATAGACATCTACTCGTTTGGAATTGAAATCAGCAAGATTATTGAGAACTTCTGCCCGTTTGTCATTCATGTCAGATAACACAAGTGTGGCACATATTTCGGCACACAGAACAATCCTTTTACGGGGCTGTATTGTTTGAAAAAAAAAGAATAACATTATCAACATCATTTTAAATTCCAAAATAAATAAGGCTAATAAAAGTTAAGCAAATTGCAGTAAAAGTTAGGAATTTTGACTTAAAAGTTATGATTCGAAAAAATTCTAACCTCTTTCAAATCAGGATAGCTACATTTGATTCCTTCAAATGTCAACATACTAATCATCGTATAAATTCCACAGTCAAGGTCAGAACCTTTTGCAGTCTTCCAATCAAACTCAACCTCCTCCATGGGGTACGTTCCAATATCACCTTCATGATTATTGCCTCTATCATCAAGGAAAGTACCCAGGAGATCACACTGAAAACAATATTAAACACATTTATTGGTTTGTAACAGAAAAAAGAAAGTTGAACCGGTAATTCAACATTCTTAAATTGACTAGAGGTAATTACCAGAACTGTTGAAAAACTTTACAACTCAATGATTTGAGCTTCATCATACACAAGATTGTCCACGTGTTGCATCGTTTTGGTTTTCAAATTCAACACAAATAGGAAAAAGTGGCGTTCTCGAAAAAAAGGAACAAAAACCTACAAAAACAAAACATATTGTGATGTTAATAGATACACAAAAACTTAAACTAGTGAAAGTAAACTTTAACTTCAGAATCCTAAAATTTAACTTTGGATACCTTAACTTTAACTTCAAATGCCTAAACTTTAACTTTAAAATCTTAAACTTTAAGTTCAGATACCTTAATTATACCTTCAGACTCCAAAACTTTAACTTCAGGTCTAAACTTTAACAACAGAATGCTAAACTTTAACTTTAGAACCCTCAACTTTAACTCTAAAATCCTCAACTTTAACTCAATTATCATAAACTTTAACTTCAGAAACCTTAACTTTAACTTTAGAATCCTTAACTTTAACTTCAGGAAAATTTAATGTTAGAAGTTAAATTTTAGGATTCTAAAGTTAAAGTTAAGGTTTCTGAAGTTAAAGTTAAGGATAATTCAGTTAAAGTTGAGAATTTTAGAACCCTCAACTTTAACTCTAAAATTCTCAACTTTAACTCAATTATGGTAAACTCTAACTTCAGAAACCTTAACTTTAACTTTAACTTTAGATCCTAAACTTTGACTTCATAAAACTTGACTTTAAATTTAGAATCCTAAACTTTAACAACAGATGCCTTAACTTTAACTTTATAATCCTTAACTTTAACTTTAAAATCCTTAATTTAAGGTGATGCCAAGTAATAACTTACCAGATCAATACAGGTGATGTCAAAGCCATTGTTGTGAATATCAGTCCACTCTTTCCAACAAGTTAGAAGCTGATCCATAGCAGCCTCGTTAGTTGAATCTTGCCAAAGAAGTTCCAAAATTTCCTACAAGGGAAAACAAACAAATTAGTACAACACAAACATTTCCTAAAAATACGTTAACTTTTACTAAACTACTACACAATTTAAGAAACTCACACTTTGGCGGACACCAAAACAAAATTTTGAAGGCGGTGAGGCATGCTGCATTTCATTTGCATTTATCATTAATGCCCAACACTCAATAATAGACAAATAGATCTCTTGATCTTCAGCAAGTGACAACATATCCTCTCTTTCAATCATATGTACGGTATCAAACCAGACCAAAGTTTCCCAAAAAAAAAAGTTAAGATTTATTAAGTTAAAGTTAAACCTTTTGTACTTAAAGTTAGGACAATGTATTACCCTTCACTTGGTCAAAATTAAGTTACATTATATAAAACAATTAAAAGACTTACTCTGCCTTCACTACGACAGGATCATCCAGAAGGCAATAATCAGCAACTTCTTGATACAACTCGGGCAAACGTTTCATGTTCCTCTTGTAGAAACGCATGAAATGTCCGACAAGGAATGGTTCAGTGTTAACCTTTCCACATGGAATTCCAATTTTAGCCTTGCCATCAGTGAAAGAAGAGTGTATAATGGAATGATAACCGAAAGTAGGCTCGGAAGAGGTTCAACAATTCTTTTGGAGCAGTTTCAGCACTTGGAAGAGGTTCAACACTTGGAAGAGGTTCAACAATTGGAAGAGGTACAACCAGCTGCTCAGATAAGCTTGGCTGTACATCAACCTCCAAAGTTGCGCCTGTAGTAGAATAAATGATTTCTTATCATTTAATGTGAAAAGGTTAAAGTTTTTTTAGATATTTCTAAGTTTTGAACATATAGTAAACTGAAATAGAGTAAAGTTGCACCTTCATTGGTCTGCTGAGCTGGATCAGTGGTAGCATCAACAATACGAGGTTCTTCACACTGTACAACAGTCTTGTTAGCAGTTTCATTGACATTAATTTCATCAAGAACTCCTTGGATCTTTTTATTTGGACTATCATCTTGAGGTATAGCATTAGGTTTTCCATCACAATATATGTTCTCCAAACCTCCTGGCATAGACTGAACTGAAACTACCATCTCAGCCAATTCTTGCATCATGGCATAATACCTTGGATCCAAATCATCATCCGGCAGCGATGGAGATGAACGACGCCTCAGTGCTGATACAGCTTCAAGTTGTTTCAAATGAAAATTTGAAACAATTTCCAAGTTCCTCTTCATTCTCAAAAACTCCGCATGCATTTCCTTCAAGATTCGGGAAAAGTTAAACTTTTTGAATTAAAAGTTAGACTTTTGAACTTAAAAGTTAGACTACTGAAACCTAAACTTTAACTTCAGAAACCATAACTTTAACTTTCGAATCCTTAACTTTAACTTTAAAATCCTAAACTTTCAAGTTCAGAATCCTTAACTTTAACTTTAATATCCTAAACTTTAAGTTCAGAATCCTTGAAACAATTTTAGAATTCTAAACTTTAACTTTAGGATCCTTAACATTATCTTCAAAATCCTCAACTTTAACATTAAAGTCCTTAACTTTAAATACATAATCCTTAACTTTAACTTTAGAATCCCTAACTTTAACTTCAAAATCCTCAACTTTAACATCAAAGTCCTTAACTTTAAATACATAATCCATAACTTTAATTTTAGAATCTTTACCTTTAACTTTAGAATCAAATCTCAAAACTACAATAAAAAATTTAATAAAAGAGAAATAACTATAAAAATGTTGAGAAGAAACTTACATCAGTTGAAATTGATTGAATTGCTGAATTTGACAATTGTCCATCAGGAATGACGAACCGTATATGGTTCTCATCATCGTTCACAACATCATGCCTACCACAAATCTTGGCAAAACCTTCTTCAAAACCCAACTTCTGACAAACAGGGTAGGTCACAGTATTTAATAAACCACTGCCAAAGCAAGCTGAATCCTTTTCCAAAACAAGCCTTTCATGAATTTTAGTACCAGACCAATGCTTCATCAACGGAAGACTACAACTCTCTGCAATGCCCCTAAATTGAAGACGATGAAAATAGACAACTTGTAAAACCCATAAACAACCACCAACATTACCCTGGCAGCCTGAAGTTTTATGCTTCCTAATAGCTCGACAAAGTCTCTCATGGACATATCCACACCAATCAAGATTCTTTATTTCATCTACATCCTCAAGAACTTTAACTAAACCCAAATCAGCAGTCCTATTAGCTATAGGAGCTAAGAAAACAGAGAATGCAAACATCACAAATATTCGCTTGAACATTTCTCCACCTTCCACTAATTCACCCATCTTAATCTCCAACAGACGCAATGGAATGGTTGCATTTTTTTAACTTTAAAGTAGTCTCTCCACTGATTTTTCAAACCTACATCCTTAGTCCTAGTGCTGCTATCTATAATAGGATTGTCAGAATGTAATGGGAGAAGAAACACATCATGCACATCACATGGACTAAATATGAATTCCTTTCCAGCTTCAATTTTAAACAACCAACTAACAGGATCAAAATGATCAATCAACCAGGGAAATAATGTTGTATCTAACTTAGAAGTTTGAGTAGGTAAAGATAACAACCAACCGAATCCAATTTCTTAAACAGCCTTAATTTGATTTGAATTGAATGTTTCTATGACAGCTAACAAAGCAGTTGGTCTACACTGGGTAGTCAAGTTTGAAGTACTGCAACCCCTATCCAAGCTGAAAAAAAGTTAAACAGGTAAAAGTTAGACTTTTAGCAGTTAAAGTTTGGTTATTAACAGTAAAAGTTAGGTTTCTGATGATGGAAGAATTTCTTAATATTTACAACAAATACCATAACTTTAACCTACATAAGTACAACTTTAATATTTAAAAGGAAAAAGTTGACTTTTAGCAGGTAAAGTTAGGAGAAAAAAGTCAAAATCCTTAACTTTATATTTAGAAATCTTGTTTGTAAGATTTGACTTTAACATCAAAATCCTCAACTTTAATTTCAAAATCCTTAACTTTAACTTCAAAATCCTCAACTTTAAGTTCAGAATCCTTAAACTTTAAATTTAGAAATCTTAACTTTAACTTTAGAATCCTAAACTTTTAATTTAGAATCCTTAACTTTAATTTCAAAATCATAAACTTTAACTTTAGGTTCCTTAACTTTAACTTTAAAATTTTTAACTTTAACTTCAAAATTCTTAACTTTGAACTTCAAAAATCTTAACATTAACTACAAAATCCTTAACTTTAATGTCAAAATCCTCAACTGGAGTCCAGAGTCCTTAAAACTTTAATTTCAAAATCATAAACTTTAACTTTAGGATTCTTAACTTTAACTACAAAATTCTTAACTTTAACTACAAAAATCTCAACTTTAACTTCATAGTCCTTAACTTTATAAAACAACTTTAACACAGAAAAGTTCAAATTGAGAAATAAAACAAATTGTAAAACTCACATCTGGACATCATTTTCAGCATCAACAGGAACATTAGCATCAACCTCAGCCTTAATCCTTGCCTTCTTCCCTTTGGTTTTTATTTCAACCAACTCACTCTTAACCATTACTTTCTTCTCCATGACTCCCGGCTTCTTCTTCCCTTTGCCTGTCGGTTTAACCAAACCAGCATTAACATCCTCGTCCTCGTCCCCGTTCTCGTCCTCTTCCCAGTTCTCGTCCTCGTCCTCATCAGTATTAACATCCTCATCATCTTCATAAACAACATCGTCATCATCGTCATCATATTCCATATTTTCTGAATCTGGATATTGAATGTCATCATCTTCTTGTAAAATCTCCTTCACATTAACAGTTTTACTTCTCGGCATGATTCAATGATGTCAAAAATCACTGCAAAAGTTAAACTCCCATTAGATGAAAAATTTGTAAATATAAAAGTAATAGATTTAACTGTTAAAGTTAAGATATTAATAGAAAAGTTAAGTCTTAAATGATTGAAAACTGTCTTAACTTTTATGCCAATTTCCATAACTTTAGTATATAAAACTATAACTTTAACACAACAAAGTACAACAGTGAAATAAAACAGACTGAAAGACTCAATTTAGTTGTAGAAAGGTAAAAACGTGAAAGTTAGACTACTACCAATTAAAGTTAAGTTATTCAAAGTTAAAGTTAACTCAATTATCCTAAACTTTAAGTCAATTATCCTAAACTTTAACTACAGAATCCTCAAATTTAACATTAGAACCCTCAACTTTAACATTAGAACCCTCAACTTTAACTCTAAACCCTCAACTTTAACTCAATTATCCTAAACTTTAACTACAGAATCCTAAACTTTATCTTTAGAACCCTCAACTTTAACTCTAAAACCCTAACTTTAACTCTATAATCCTCAACTTTAACTCAATTATCCTAAACTTTAACATCAGAAACCTTGCAACTTTGATACAGATTCAATGATTCACGTGCTTGCAACTTCGAATACAATGTTCTTCACTATTAGGTGAATAACCTTAACTTATTAACAGATTTATAAACTTTAACATTTATATAACCGAAATTAAAGCACATAATTGAAATCGCAGCAAAGGAACAAAATCGCAGCAAAGAAGCTATCTGTGCAAAGGAACAAAATCGCAGCAAAAACAAACGATCGTTGAAGAAAAGCCTAAATAAAAACACACAATTACAAATTCGAAACAACACAAACAAAACGCGACATAATTCGAAGAATAATTCAAGTAGAACAACTAAAATAGTTAAACCTAATTATCAAAATACGAAAAATTAAAGAAAATAGGTAGAAAACTAACATGGATGAACAGTCGAGGTAAATGTAGCCAAATCGCGAAGAAATTGCAGAAGAAATCGCGAAGAAGTTGCGGTTGAGATGCAGAAGAGAGAAATTTCGGTTGAAATCGCGAAGAAAATGCAGCAGAAATCGCAGGAGAAATCGCAGAAGAGAGAGAGAGGAGAGAGAAAAGAGAGATCAGGGAAGAAGAGAGAAGACCAACTGAATACTTCCCCCAATTCGAAAAAAAAAAATTGAACTAACTCACTTCACACGTGCCAGTTGTTTCGAAATGCCTAATATTTTTTTTTTTTTTTTTGGTTCTACTACGAGGAGTTCCCCTTGCCCTCGGCGAGTGGACTAATCTCCCGCGGGAGTTTGCATGGGTACCTCGATGGCAGCATCCCTCCCAGTTGAGATTTTTTCCATTCCCAAGGCTCGAACCGGACCTTGGTTAAGGAGCAAGAGGCCCTTAACCACTCATGCCAACCTCAATTGGTCTCGAAATGCCTAATATGGGCTTGGTGTACAATAATTTATTGTACACCCATTTTAAACAAGATTTTGTGTATCGAAAATATTGTATACGATTTAGGGCAGACAAAAGCGGAACCCGAAAATAGCTAGTTTACCAAAATAAATTAATAGTAGCCGTACCCGAAATTGCAGGCCTGACCAGAGGGTCGCGGGGAGAGTGTGAGACCCAACACCCAAAGTCTTTAAAACTTTAAACAATTAAACCCCATGAATTCATGATTTCAAACTGACCGGAAAACCCTTGAACTAAAGTGAAGTTAGGAAAAGGATGATTTGTAGAGACGGATGTGCAGAACCAACCAATTCATCGTATAGCGGCGAGGCCGGAGACCAACCTCAACGGCCGCCCAAGATCCCCAGGATTGAAGAAGAAGATCAAGTTGAAAGTATGAAGCCACCAAAACCTGGATTACAAAGGTATCTTGTGGCATTTGAGTATATTGGCACTCGTTTCTTCGGCTCACAGCAACAACCCCATCAAAGAACTGCTGTTGGTGTTCTTCAGGTCTCCCCAATTCCTCTCCTCTCTCATTGCACTTTTTGTCATTTTAAGGTTTATCATATTGGATTTCTGTTTCTTATTCACTCATGCCTGATTTGCTCTTTTTGTTTGTTTTGAGGTTAAGTTTATGGGATTTTGTATAACAAAATGGTTGCAAGTACACATTTTTGGTTGATGGGATTTATGTTTTTGTGAGTGTGCATGAGTTTGAGGTAATTTTGTGGGGGGTTTCTTAAATTTGCTAATGTAATTGCAATTGTCCGTAATTGGTTGACATGCTTTTTTGTGAACTTTAGGTTAAGTTCATGAGAATTCATTAAATTTTCTAATGAGGATTTTGCAATCATTCATGTTTGTTTGAAGTGCCTTTTGCATTTTTATGCTTGGTGTAGGATGCTTTTGAGAAATTTGTGGGACAACCAGTTTCAATCTCTGGCTCTAGCCGAACGGTATGTTTATGTTTCTTCCCCTTCTGCCTCGATGTAAACATGTTTTTCTTTGACAAAATACATGAGAAGGTCTTATGAGTTAAATATTAAGCTAAAAAAAGTGAAAACGAGCTGAAAAGCCTGCACCAAACTGAACTTTATTTATGCTCAGTAATTCTTGCATTTTGGTTTGGCATTAGCTAGACATTTTGGTTCAATCATAATTTTTTTTCATTTGGGTCTGATCAACCACATTGATTAAAAGATCTGGTAGCTCTTGTTGAGGCCTTTGATGGGTATCAAACAAACTAGGCTTTCCCAAAATTTTATGGGACAACAGACACCTTGTCCATGCAGTTCAACAAAATATTGTGTGGAGTGTGGTTGCTCAAACCTAATGACCTTTTCTCTCTTATCAAATGGCTAGATACGTTTGGAGTTGTGTTCTTATTAAGTCGAACAAATGAGACTAGGGGAATATGGCACGGACATGGTGCCCCTTGTTTTTCCCTCTATCTTCTCAAAGCTTAATTATACTCTTTCTGTCCCGAATCACTTGCCCCGCTTTGACTGGCACGGGGTT
The DNA here is from genome assembly GCF_020520425.1 of Spinacia oleracea. Lineage (NCBI taxonomy): Eukaryota > Viridiplantae > Streptophyta > Magnoliopsida > Caryophyllales > Amaranthaceae > Spinacia > Spinacia oleracea. The sequence continues at coordinate 59,832,938 of NC_079489.1, forward strand.
TTGGCCTTTTGGGCAATATAATTGAATTCATATTTAATTAGGTGGTAGTTGATAGTGGAGTTTTTTTCTTAATATAGTTAGTGGGAAATGTGTCGGACCTTTTTTGAAAGTAGGAATACAAGTGGGTCCTTTAAGGGAAAGAAGTTATATAAAATTAGTAAATTCATGCCATTTATAGAAACGGGGCAAGTAAATTGGGACGTCTTTATAAGGAAAACGGGGCGAGTAATTCGGGACGGAGGGAGTGTTAATCTTATTTTTTGATAATATTATAAAGAAATAGTATAGAAAACATAACAAGTGACAACGATGCTATTAAAATCGCGATTTTACTTTGATTCAGAAGGGAAAGAGTCGATCGTAAGATTCTACCAAATTTGCGGAAATAAGATGCTATGCAAGTGTTTACTCATTTTTTGCATTTAAATAACAAACTCATGTACACAATAAATTACCTTATAATATACTCCCTTTTTTTGTTATACCCAATTACTATGGACTCTTGTTTCGAGGAGAGCTCAGTGGGTGTAAGAAAAAAGGTGAGAAAAATAAGAGAGCTGTATTAAATACTGGCTAGTAGTGAATTGGTGTAACAAAAATGTGGGTAAAACAGGAGATAGATGATTGAAAGGTGTAATTATTGTGAGAAAATGGGGTAAGAAAATAAAATATGTTTGCAAGTAGAATAAAGAAGAAGTGGGTATAACAAAATACACCTCATTTGGAAAGTAGGTACATAAAATAATCTATCCCTAATTGCAAAGGTATTTTAATACTGACTAGCCAGTATTTTAATACAAAATAATCTATCCCTAGATTGCAAAGGTATTGCTTAATCCAAATAAGAAACATCAGGGATAAGGAAAAGCAGAGGGAGATTTATGTTTGTCTTTTCTTATGCAGGATGCTGGCGTTCATGCCTTGTCAAATGTTTGTCATGTAGATGTTGTACGAATTAGTAAGAGGAAGCCAGGTGAAGTGGTAATGTTCCCCCATTTATTATACATCAAAGAAGTGTACATATCTTATTGGCTGTGAGTCGATTTGATTTCAGGTCCAGCTTACCATTTGGTGTATCAGTTATCATGCTAATTTCTTATATATGCTAGTTTATCTGAATATATAGATCTAGTTTGAGATTGTGAAGTTTGGCATTCTTAGTTTAATGGTATTGTTGCAAACCTTGTAGTGACCTCCTCCAACATTTTCTTTCCCTTTTGGGCGGTGGATGAGGCAAAGGGGGAAGAGTGTGACACTGGGACTATGAAAATAACCTTCTTTTATGACAGTAAATAGTTATATGGATTTTCTGAGTGATAGGAAAATTGTTTTGTATTCCTCCGTGGTAGTTATTTTATAATTGCATTGTGTAGGGGATGAATAATAATATTTGGAGAGGAGGTAGATAAAAAGAGGGGCCCATGTGATATGGAACAAAACCCATTGCCAAAAGTAGTTATTTTACAATTTGTATGCAACATTCAAATAAGGGAAACACTGCAATCATAAAAAAAATGGAGGAAATATTTTGCGTAACAGGCTATTTTCATTTCCTGACATTGCTAGACTCCTTGTCCATTTCCGATGGAGCCAAAGATTCATTTGTTCTTTTGGCTGTGGGATGTAATGGACTAAATCAAAATGGCTCTTAATACCTCTTCGCTTCATTTCCATGAAGTAGGAAATGGTCGTCCCGTTATCGCTTTTGGGTCAATTGGAAACAACCTCTCTACAATTGTAGGGGTAAGGTTGCTTACGTCCGACCCCCCCTTACCCTGCTTCTTGCGGGAGCCTCTTTGAGGCAATGGGGTAGTGATAATGAAATGCATTGGGAAGACAGACTCTTTAGTAATGAAGATAGTATTGCTGCTTATGGAAGTGGAATGAGCTTTTACAAGTAAACACCTCCAATAGATTTCTGTTTTTCCTTAGTTATCACAATTCATGCATCACAAAGCAATCTTTTAGTCCAACTACACTCTAACAAGCTAAATTTTGCTGTAATGCTTGCTCATTAAGTCCATACTTGGATGACTACAAACACAATATGCCTTGTGGTTGTTTGGTCCTCCTCTTCTCAAGATTTGAGCATCATAGAATAAAAAGTAGACGATTCTTATTTTCACAGATACGCTTTTCCATCTAGATCTTTTTGTTACATGCAGGCCCTCCCTTTCCTTATCTTCCTTAATCCATCCATGTTTACTTCAATGTAACATTTGCCTTTTTGTGAGATTTGTGAGTCTACAAGAAGCAATACCTTTGCAATCTAGGGATAGATTATGTAATATTGCACATTCCCTACCCTAGATCAGGCTGGTTTTTGCATCAACTGGTTCAGCTCAACGAACTTACAACATTGTTCATCCAAATTCAATGTACTGACATTTTATGAAACAGCCCCATATCATAAACCTTATTGCTTAGGCTTACCATAAAGCTTTTGGAATTTTAGAAATATCCACTATGGGTCAAAAGATGCTTGAATGATTGTTAGGTTTTATGTTGCATTAAAAAAGAAATAGTTCCTTCAGGCTATGATGCTTGGAGCCTAGCTTGGACTAAATGAAGATTTGAGTTTTTTGGGATTTTCGGGTGCTTATTAGGGTAATCAACTTATATTTGGTTTGCTCTGTCGGTGACCACTGTTTGGAGTAGTTCTGTTCAGAGCACAGCAATACTATCAGTTCCTTCTTCTTTCATACCAATCGATCCCTGTGGCTTTTCTTATTAATGTGGGTTTCCTTTTAGTCATTGTACATTGAGTTGATTTATCAGATCTCTATTGTTTCATTCTCAGCAATTTTATAGACTATATAGGATATTGTCCCCTATTGAGTGTTGAGTAGTTGGTATATAGTAAGGCCAACAATTTCTTCAACAGCTGGTATAAGACGAAGAAAGGAGAAGGGGAGTTGTATAGATTAAGGACTGCCATCAATTGTTATTTTTAATAACATCATGTATAGGGTTCTTACCAGTTTTGTTATATTCTGTGTCTCTTGGTTTCCTTTTCGTTCTCAGGTTGGCACAGGGCATCTTGTAATATACTGCTTGATTTCCCCCCTGCCCTATTTTCTCTTGACCCTTTTTTTTTTTTTTTTTTATTTAAAATTTAAATATAAACAGTTTACTACATTACAATTTATTATTAGTCTTTCCTTTTTTCCTGATCGATATACAAATTCTTTATTTTTTTCTTCTTATAATAGTTGGAACCGCACGAACCTTCTGTTGTTAGAAGAGCTGTGAATCATTTTTTACAGGTAACTTTACGTTGACCAGATATCTTTATGTCAAATCACTTTGTTCATTTAATTACTTTTAATTCGTTGCCATAATAAGGATTAAGGAGTGCTCACACCTTGTCGTGTACTGGTGGATACATGAAATACCCTCTTGTCATTCATATTTTGGGCTTTCTCAGTTGATAACTTCAATAATGATGACGGTGATGAGCTACGAGGTTTCTTTTTCTATGTAATTGCTGTCATATGTTAGAAAGAAAGAGTTAGCTTAATAACGGTAAGATGGAATAGGGAATAACATTTATTGCCTATGAATACATTTTTGAATATCCACATATGAGGTCTTATCATTTATTTGATCACAACAAGAAACGAGCTTGTTTTCTCCCCTACCACCACTCACTCATGCAAAAGAGAAAACATGGAAAGACCAAATAAAGAAAAGTTAAACTATGCCCTCTTTTATTTCCTACCTTGTAGTATAAACCAGATCTTGTCATATGACCAATTTGAGTTTAAGGAAGATATCTATGTGGCAGTCCTATCATTTATTTAAATGAGGCGGTGAGGCCAATAAGTACAACAATTTTAGATGGTGTAACGAATTAGGTAGGTCTAGTAGAAGGGTTATAAATAGTGGCACATTAGGTTATGGGAGGTATGTTGAGAATTTGGTAAAGCTTAGGCTTTGGAGAGTGGTGACCTCAAGTCACTAACCTAGGGATTGGTGGCCTCAAGTCACTACTTTTATCCTCTTTTGTGTTCTTCATCCACCTTTGCATCAAGTGTGCTGACTGTTTTCCATGGCTGATTCTTTTTCTTTTTCTCTCTTCCTTTTTTCTTTTCTTTTTTTTTCGAAAAAAAAATCAATAATCCCTCTGATACCAAGTGTAACGAACTGAATATTTTGGGCAGAAAAATAATGACAGAAATATGTTTAATTTGATTGAAAGATGAAGAACACCAAACTGAGATACCAAAGTAGTGACTTGAGGCCACCAATCTCCAAGGGTTAGTGACTTGAGGTCACCACTCTCCAAAGCCTAAGCTTTACCAAATTCTCAACATACCTCCCATAACCTAATGTGCCACTATTTATAACCCTTCTACTAGACCTACCTAATTTGTCTTCTACCTAATATCACTTATTACCTATTATTCCTTCCCCTTGCACTTAATTCATTACAGATGGTGGACAAGGGTGCATTGTGAGCATGGTGTACCAAATGAATGAGCATGGTGTACCAAATGTACACATGTGTTTATGTAAAAGAACATAAGTTATGCTTTTCATTTGGAACGGAGGGAGTATATATTATGTTCCTTTTCCTTTGGAACGGAAGAAGTATATAATACTCCTTATAATACTCCTCCCGTTCCATGACGATGTTCCTATTTAGAATTTTGAGAATATTCACAATTGAAGGGAATCTATAAATTATTTCTCATACATAAGAAACAACATATTCATGTGGGGTCTTGATTGGTTTGTCTCAGTGAGTACTTTAATAATATCAAAATTTTATATTTTTTGCTAATGTATAATTAAATATATACTTCCTCCGTTCTTATTTACATGACACAATTGGCTTTTGGACACTATTCGCACAAGCTCCTTTGACTTCCTTTTGTGGTTTATACTTAAGAAAAAACATAGATGTGTGGGTCTTGTTAGATTCGTCTCAATAAATATTTTATAAATATCAAAATTTTGTAATTTTTTCTTATCCACAATTGAATATATTAATGTTTGAAATCGTGCGTTTGCAAACGTGCCTAAATAATTGTGTCATTTAAAAAAGAACAGAGGGAGTAAATGATACAAAATGTGCATTGATACACGTGAAAAGTAGAAATTGAAAAATCATTATGGAACGTAGGGAGTATATATTATGTTCCTTTATCACAATGTAGTGTTCTTATTTACTTATGCACTTGTGTTCTTTTATTGCATCATGCTCTGTACTCTTGGGTCCACAAATTGAATAATAAGTACAAATGTACAACCGATAAATGAGTGTTAAGCTAAAGGTTAGGGTCCAACCTTTCACATTTTCACCGTTTGGGACGTATACTTTTTTTTTCACCTTTTAGGACGTATTGTTCATTTTCCGGTCAATTAACCAAAACAAACAAAAGGGTTAGTCCCTTGGGTTAAAAGTTTAGATCTTTGACTTAAAAATCTGCGTGGCACTAGCATAATGTTTCCTCCCGTGGTTAAAATACACATGGCACTAGTAAAGTTAAAAGCTTTTCAATCATAAACTAGTAGTTATATTTGAGATTGAGTGATTTGATTTACTTTTGTTGGTGTAATAATCTATTATTGAATTTTCAGTTTATTGTTTTAGTTAAAGGTATGTACAAGTAGTGTTCAAATTAAATGAAGTAATAGATGAATTTTGGTAAGCATTTAGAGTATTAATTATACCGAGTAATCATTTTATATAAGGGTTACATCAGATGAGAACATACTAGGCCAAGAAAAGAAATTCGAACTAGCTAGACCAGATATTTAGTCTGATCAAATCTCTTTGTAGTTAATGCAACATTAGCCGAGCAAAGTTGACTTGTGTAGGAGAGAGGTCCGTTGACATTATTTGAAGAAACGCATACAATTATAAATTTAATCTGCACAATTTGGACGGTACAACGCTATGATAATACGTAGTATGTGCTTATATACTACGAAGTACTATACTTCCTCCGTTCATAAATACTCGTAATGTTTGTCAATTTCACGCATGCCAATGCACAATTTAGATCGTCAATATCTTAAATTCTCTTCAAGCAAAAATTATAAAAAGTTGATATTTTGAAAATACATATTGAGACGAATCTAACAAGATCTCACATGACTATGTTTTATTTGACATATAAATCACCAACAATAGTCAAAGTGGAATATGTGAATAGTGTAAAAATAGCAAACGTTGCGAGTATTTATGAACAGAGGAAGTATATGACAACAAAAATGTTTTGTTACAATCAACTATTTCACAAGGACCTTAGTTTTAAAAAGCGCGCCTAGCCGCCTAGGCGCAAGGCGAGTTAGGGCGCGCATGAAATCGCTTCTACAACCCCAGGCGAGGCGATCTACAAAAGGCGCAATAAAGTGCTTGCTTTTATGCATTTTTTCTTTAGCACATGCTGTAAAAGCGCACACTTTTTGCGGTGAGGGGTGCTGGTTGAATTTCTTGTGAGAAAGCACTGATTTTATTTAAAAAGAAGAAGGCCATGTGATGTTATGTTACTACCCAGGCCCCACCTCATCCCATCTACAACTTAGCTTGTCAAAAGTACATAGAAAAGTGTAACTTTTCATTTTTTATTATTTTGCCAACCACCTAGGTAGTAGTTGATGCCTCCACTTGTTGACAACTCTATGTTTCTTACTGGCATAAAAAGAGCTACTTTTCTACCCCACGGCTCCGTCGCACCCCTCCCAACCCCGTTTGATTTTTTTTTCAAAATGCTTTTATAATGTTTATAATTTTTACCTTGTTACCGTTCTTCAAGAAAAGTGTTTTTGAACTCTTTACAATTAACAAAAAACAGAAATTGTTAAAAATATTAGGAAAATTTGAGAAAAAATAACTTTTATCTTAGTTTTAAAAAGCGCGAAGCGCTCCAAAGTGTACAAGGGCCCTGGACACTAGGCGCAAAGAGAAAGCACACGCTTTTCATACGTGAAGCGCACCTTAAGTGCCAAAAACCTTTAAAATCATTTCTAGAACATATTTTGTAGTCAAAACAACATGATACTTATATTATAAATGCATAATTAACAAAGGGAAGCATAATCCATTACTAGACACCAAACCGGGATACCTCTAAGAGGCTAATGTACTAACCAAAAACTTAGAGTAAGCCACAAGCTCACAAAAGTCACAACTACCATTGTCATCCAACATTACAACTCGACGAGAAAATTTAGGAGTAGAGGTACTAGCCGAACCCTTTCCTTTATCAACTCTAGATAAGGATGACATGGACTCCCTAGCAATCCTTGTTGCTCCTCTAGTGCCATAGATTGGATAATTGGCTCCGACAGCTCTACTAACCATAGCTCATGTCAAGCCATCGCCGTCAAACACAAGATGACCTTCATCATCCGAACAGTTCTCTTCCATTCTCCCAAGTAACCACTCAGTACTCTCATCAATATCTCTCAAAAGAACAAGATCAATGGTGTCTTTTCTCTTGTATCGGCGTTCTAAAGCTCGGTTAGCTTTCACATACACCATGTCATTTATCCGACTTTGTGCCAACCGGTTCCTCTTTTTGGAGTGAAGTTGTTGGAAAACGCCCAGTTTCTATCACTAACTTTTTTTTTTTCACGCGAGTTACCCTTTCTATCTTTGGTATGTTATGGTCTCACTCCCAATTATATTAATATTTCTCTCTATCCTTATGATCCCCACATTTACTTATATCCTCTTTTTTCCAACATAAATAATCCACCCACTATCAATTTCTTACAATATATAATAACACACTACCCACACTTACTCACATTCTCTTTTTCCCACTATAAATAATCCACCCACTTATATAAATAATAACACACTACTCCACTTCCATCTTATTTCAATAAAGTCAATTCACCCTCCTAAATCTCGTGCCGGTCAAACTGTAACTCATTTTAAAATACGCAGAGAGTATAAAAAAAAGAAGGAAAAAAAAAGTTAGTGATCAATTATTTTTCAAACATAAAACAGTTGATGTACTTCAAATTTTATAAACTTAGGGTTGCTAGTTTATTACCCGACGATTTGATTTTTCTTTGTCTCTTAGCCTTATAATGACCAAAGAGACCGGTGACATTTTTAAATGATTCCAATTCCACAAGAATATTGTCTTGAGTTTCAACATGCAGAACTAACCATTCCATGCAATCATATAAACCCTTTATCACTTCTTCATATTCGACATTTTCAACATTATCATACTGAATCTTTTATCAATGAAAATAACCGACCGCATGGACAATTCCATCTTTTATCAAAGAAATCAAAAGCTTGTTCCAAAAATCTTAGAGATAGCCTCCTTAGCCCCATCCATGGCATCATAAATACACCCTGCAAGAGGCTTTTGCTCTCCAACAACATTCCTAAGTACCTTAACTAGTGGACCGGTCAACTTAAGAGCATATAAGACATTTCTCCTAAAAGTGTCTTGCAAAAAATATATTGCTATTTTCTTTTCTCTAGCATCCTTTGATCACATAGAGGTATTCGCTTTTGAGAAGTAACCATCTTCCTCAACCTACTCTTTTGCTTATGGAATTGAGCAAGAGCAATGAAAGATGTAGCAAATCTTGTAATTGTCGGCCTATGCAAAATCCTTTGATTTATGAACTTTCTCATCAAGTTCACAAGAGATATATGGTTACATATATAACCATTCATGAAGATGTATTTCTTCAAAACATTCTTGACCATAAGAATTTTCCGATATCTTCCAACATCAAGTCCAAACAATGTGCGCACAAGGAGTCCAATAAAGATGTTGTCTTTTAGCCTCCAACAGTCTTTCTACAAGTATATAACGAAAGAAAATGCATTTAGTTTCTTAGTTTCAAATAAAAGGAAATAAAATGCAGGGCAAAAAGTAAGAAGAAATCCAAAAAGATCTATATTTCTTACCAGCCTTAACATAATTGGATGCATTTTCCGTCACCACTTGGATCACATTTTGTTCTCCAACTTCCTCTACCATGTCATTAAGCATATGAAATAACAAATCTGCATCTTTCACAACATCAGAAACATCCATGGATTTTTTGAAGAAAGATCCCTTTGGAGGGTTGACAAGAAAGTTCAAAATATCTTTTGAGGCAATCGAATCACACCATCCATCGGACATAATTGAACAAACTTTTGTTGCCCACTCTTTATCGTGCTCTTCCTTTTGTTTATCAATCACCTCTACTTCACTCTTAAGGAGAGAAACTCTTATCTCATGCATAATTGGTGGCTTGAATCTCATGTCATATTGCTCGACGGAATCAATCATGACTTTGAAACTAGCATAAGTAGTTGCATGAAAGGCAATTCTCGCATCCAAAAACCACTTTAAAACATCCTTACACATCTTGTCTCTCAATTGTTTATCACAAGCACCAAAGATACCTTTTCTATCATTTCTACCTTTCAAAACTTTCGGGAGGAGAAGTGACAAACATATCCATGGGACCCTTTACTCTTGGTTATTTACGAATTGGTTGGCTATTTTTTGAGTTCACAATTTCACAATCTTGCTCTTCCTCATCATTATTTGCATAACCACTGGCATGATTCGACTATCAATTTTAGCTTGTGCTTTCTTTATCATGAAATCACATGCTCGGGACAATTAGGACATTCAGTCACATTTCTAAAACCTCCTACCAAATGTTGCTTCATTGGTTGAGCCCCTCTTGTTACTTTACCACAAAAGCTACAATGAAAATTAGTCTTATTATTAGGTTCCGACCTACCATATTTTCTTGCCTGATCCATAGTGTCTATTGTTCTCATGGAAGGTGTGCTAGACCCCCTTTCATTGGTAGCCATCTTACTCTAATCCAAATATCCAATAAATCCTATATGAAGAAGAGCAATCGAAAGAGAAGATGGAAATCGAAGATGAAGATGAGAAATTGAAAAAGAAGATGGGAAAATGAAAAAAATCGGATAATAAGGGGAAAAAAAAAGAAATCGAAAACGAAGATGGAAAAGAAATTAAACATACATGAAGATGCGGAATTTTCCGGCAAGAAGGTGGCTTGACGACTGGAGAATTCTAACAGCAAGAGAGTGGCTGGAAGACTTCTAAAATCGCAGCACTAGGGTTTCCAAAATCCCCAAATCGTAGTAGGATTTTCTCTCTTAAAACTTACTCTTCTGACCGTTAAACAAAGTAAAAGCAATTAAAAATGGGTCACATGAGTATCACGCAATCTTTCTTTTAAAATTCAAAATGTTATTTCTTTCTGCTACCGGCTACCCTCAGGGGCAAGAAGCGCTGGCTTCCATCGGCCGACGCCTCCCACAAAAGCGCTTACTGTATATCGCCCCGCTTTATCAAACAAGAGTGATCTCAGCTGCGCTCCCACTCGCTCCGGTTAAAACCCTTTTTTCTCACTTTTTTAGCGAAAGAACACCTTTTAACATTTTTTTTGAGAATACACATTTTCTGTTAATAATTTTAAATAAACGCACATTTGAGCAGAAAAATATGTTTTCCGGCGTCAATTCTCACTTTTTTCCTACAAACATATACGCGCATTACACTATTAGCAATTTCCCTAGCAACCTACGCGCATAGTTGGAGGGAAAAGTGAGAGTCAATGCCCAAAAACTTGACATTTTGGCAAGAATCTGGCTTTAAGGTGTGTTTATTAAAAACTACTAATATGAAAGTGTTTTCTCACAAAAAGTATTAACTACAATATCCTAAATTCCTAAGACTAAGACTACTATAGATATATTTGTTAAACATGGGACGTCTTAACAAATAACAACCAATGATATCAATTTGTCATTGCAAAGTCGCAAAGTGAAATCATTAACTGTTTTTCATAATCGCTTTGTTCCCTTTGCCAAATTCATGAAGCTAAATTCACAATTCACAATTCACAATTTGCCATTTATTTATTTATTTCTGATAAAATAAAAATAAAATATTATTTTAAATGATCTCAATTTTGGATTAACCACCAATGAGTTAAAGGTGGGTTAAATGACCAGAAAATGGGAATGAGGTCCCAAAAGGTGAAAGAAACGGTGCAGGGCCTGGAAGGTGAAAAATCAAAAGGTTGTACCTTAACCTTTAGCTTAACTCGATGAAATGGTCTCTCTTTTATTCCAATTTCCAGGTGAACCAATAAAGTGGCTCTTTTTACTTTATTATTGAAAAAACAATCTATTGGATAAGGCTGTGATACAAAATTTTGTTTTTCTAAACGAGTGACTAAACTTTTGTGTTGTGAAATGCGAAACCAACAATTTATCTTGCATTTGGGAGTTGCAAACCAGAATACGGAAAACGTGTTAGAAATCAGGATGACTGTTCCTATAAGGGTCAGGTGGATGTACAACTCCAAAGACAAATAACATTAACTTCATGTTTTGGCATATCTTACTACACTAGACTGGTGTAGTTGCATTTGGTGATAATTTATTTAAACCCCTCTTACGATCTTATATAAAATCAATTTTAAGCTTGTAAGTTTTCCACAATTGTTAATCAATTTGCCTACTGTCAATGACTCAATATGTTCTCTTTTTCTTCCCCCCACCAAAAAAGAATTCAATTTATAATCATTAGTATTCCTTCTGCCCTAACTTCTTAGATTAGAATCAAGTGCTTTGATTTTCACTCCTTTTGACCAAATATCCACGTGCATATACAGTACACAAGATTATGTAACTGAAAAATGCCTATATGAGTATGGAGAGATCATGAATTATCTCTTTTTGACTCGTTGGATTATCTAACACATGCATTGGTAGATATACTCTTATACTTCTGATGCCACCTGCCCAGAAAGATAAAGAAATTTCACATATATCATATTAGAGATCACTTTATTTACCAGGTAGCATTGGTCTCATGACTCTCATTGTAGTTCCCAAAACTAACTTCAAAGGAAGACCTCTTGATAATTTATAAAAGACCTAAAAAGTATGCCAAGTTCGTAATCCTTGATTGGAAGAGCTTTAAATGGCCCAATATCACCTGGATTAGAGCCATGAGAAATGCATATTGAGATGTTTAATGGATAAACTATCCCTTTAGCACACAAATGTCTGGTAACTCCTGTGGAAATTGCCTATGGTAAACTCTGCCTCCTCTTCAATGTCATTAAGAATTAAGTGTCTTAATGCTAGGAAGGGCCCTTTATTCCTACAGGCTGCAGCTAAATAATGAATAAATGACACCAAGGAGTGGAATTCATATAAGTTAACAAGGTCAAGGACTTCATCATTAGTTGATAAGAGGTAGAATGTGAGGACCACAAGTCATGGCGAAGTTAGTGTGTCAGAGTTGGCTTGCTTTGTTTGAAGGAAAAGTATCCCCAAATTTGGAATTTAATAGATTTTATATGATATCCATTATTGAGTTGGTTTATGTATTTTCTTTTGCCTACCTCACCCCCAAAAAGTTGGTTATGCTTTCTATTTTCGCCCGTTCCTCTAAGTTGGTTACACTTTTTATTTTTTCATATTTCTGCAAGCTTTTTCTTACTCAAAAAGAAAATCCCACATACAACACTCTCTTTCTTAGTTTTCCTTACAGAAATGCTACTTACTACACTCTTTGTCCTACTTTTTCTTACAGAAGCTCCATTGTTTGCTCCCTATCTCCTTGATCTAAGTATCTACACTAAGTGTAGCCAACATTTAAGAATGGAGGAAGTAGTTTTGTATTCGAGTCTAGAGTTCTTCAATATGATGGACGGTTAACTGGTTGGCAATCTCTCATAGACATCTCTTGACTGTCTTATGAATCTGGTCTTCGTTTATGGGCGTTTACTGTGCTTAAACACAAACGAGTATTGTTAAACATTTAATATCAATATAGTTTTTAAAATATTGTTGATCTAAATTTACAATATTTGATTGTTGACATTTCATTTCAGACATTCAGGGTTCAGCCATAGGTAATTTGTATTTCTTAAATAAAAAAAAAATCAAATTTCAATCTCAATTTTTGATGGAGGCGATCAGAGTTACGAGGATAAGTTTCCTAGGTGTTATTTTGATGTGTACGTCACTAATTTTTCCATCTTAAATGAATCAAGACGAAAAGGCGAATGGTTTAGGAAAATTTCAAGCTCTTTAGTTCACTTACTTTGCTTGAATATTTCCAATGGGATGAACCTTTTCCCCCCTTAACGGGGCATTATGCCGACTTATCTCATTTATTTATTCTTTGCATTAATTTTCTCTCGATTTTTTTTCTTACAATACTTAAGTACATTCTACTATGTGGCAGAGAGAAGGTGACATAATGGTTATCGATGTACGTAGTGTTCCCTCTGATTTTCATGCCAGATATAAGGCCCAAGAGCGCACGTAGGTATTTGTTTACCCCTATGTCTATCTTTTATTCCCTCCGTCCCTATTTGTTTGCCTCGAGCCATTTTTTATTCTCTTAACTTTTGGTTGAGTGAAATTGAGAAGAAACAAAAGTGGTGGGACCAAATGTATTTTATGCGAGAGCAAAGTTGTGGTCCCTATAATCTGTTTTAGTATGGGGCAATATTTTACGGGACCAATACAGAAAATGGGCAAACAAAAAGGGAGGGAGGGAGTGTTTAGCAAGATTAAATGAGATATCTTTTTAGTCTGGAACCCTTTCTAAAGTATGATCAGATAATCAGTTTATTTCAACCCACCCATCACTTTTATGTATAGATCATGCGATGTGTGCTTCAAATATAAAAAGTATGTACTATCACTCATAAACATCATTAGAAACATTAAATTTTAAAAGAGTATATAAAAATAAGGGAATTTTACGTGGACTCCAAACTTCTCAAGTTGGCATATAATTTGTAGTTTTTTTTAAAGTATCAACTTTTTATAACTTTAACTAATACTCTCTGCGTCCCAAATTACTCGTTACACTTAACTTTGCACAGAGTTTTAGGTGATAAGTGGTTGTTTGGTTATCAATTGTTATTTTATTGAAAAAGTAGATGTGATGGGAGTTAGTTGGGTATTTTTTTAATTGAATGAGAGAGGGTGTAAGGACAAAAAAAATTTAGTGGGAAGAGAGAGGCAATATAATAATTGTGGGGTCATCCTAATTTAGAAGTGTAACATGTAATCTGGGATGGACGAAAAAGGAAAGTGTAACAAGTAATGTGGGACGTAGGGAGTACTTGGTAAGTATGAGATATATTGATGGTCAAAGATTTGCGTTGGCAAGTGTAAAAGTCAAAGTGTTCACAATAGGAATCTTGATATAATATGGAAAATATTGGAGATTACTAGCAAGCGATAGTATTCTACCAAAAGTACTCCCTATGTCTTTGTTTAATTGACGCACTTGCTTTTTCATGGTGTCCAATGCGCACATTCCCCATATGAAAGCTGTAATTTTTCATCAAAGCTCTTTGGCACGTAGTTTCAGACGAGGATACAGAGGGCATTGGCCAAATTTATTAAGTAATTTATAACCTTAATAACTCACCCTGTAACCGTTTTTTAAGCTATTTGATTTATTCGATTTACACTTTCTGATATCTTTCTTAAAGTGCGAGCCAAGGAGTTTGGTTGCAAACATTTCAATTTTGCCTTTTCCTCCTGTTTAGTTTAAACATACTTGTGTATTTCTGCGCTGAATCTTGCAGTTTGTTACATGCTGTATACTATCATGTTACGGATCTGCAAGAAGATTTTTTTGTCTTTAAAGTTTAAGAACTTTTATTCCTTTTTACAATATCGCAGATGGACATGTAAGTTGGTATTCATTTTCTTGTATCTATTGGGCTAATGGAATCCCAGTTCAACTGAGTAACATATATCAGATTTGTACGTTACATGCAAATCTGAGTTTTCCTAATTTTTTATGTAGGTATTACTACCGGTTGCTGTCAGGTCCAGAATCACTGTCAACATTTGAAAGGGACCGGGCATGGCATGTTCTCGAGGAACTAAACCTTCAAGCGATGCAGGTTGGTTTAAAGTTGTTGTCTTATGTTAGTACGAAGTACTCCTTATTAATTTACAGGCTGCTTCACTTGTGATATTTTCGTTTTTCAATAGGAAGCGTGCAAGGTTCTTGTTGGGCACCACGATTTCAGTTCATTTAGAGCTGCTGGTTGTCAGGTTCTTTCTCTCTTCCCTCTTAACGCTTGATAGTTTAAAGTTGTGCATTGTATAATTATAGGACGGCACTTGTTGGTTATGTTGTTTTTCATATTACTGGACTGATCTTTCTTATGAAAACTCAAAAGTGGTGTAATTGATTTATTTGAATGAAGCAAGCTAAAAGAGTGGTGTGGGTCTTTTTCGTCATAATGGTGTTCATTTATTATATATATTTATCTTTGTAGGTTTAAATATTTTCAAAGGATCAGTTGTCATAATTTTTACATTGAAATGACACATGTTACCTCTTACCAACATCAGGAACCCCCCCCCCCCCCCCCCCCCCTCCCCTCTCACAAAAATAATTCTTTTTGCCCATGACAAAACTGTCGTGCGTTAGACCAGTACGTCTTATGATTCATAAACAATTTATTAGTTGACCAAAATGGTTTACTTGGCATATAATTTCACAAACATAATTCTATAGTCTTGTCACCTGCAATACTTTGACCTTACATTGCTTTATAAACCTGGAAAAGGAGTAATAATGTGGTAATAGCTTCTGGTAACATAATAATGTAAAATAAGTTTTACATACTTCTATTCCTTATGATGTAAGCTATATTTATTATTATTGTTGTCGTTCTTCAATGTCTTTCAGGCTAAGTCTCCTGTTAGGACATTAGATGAGCTTCATGTTACCGAGTCTGTTTCTGTTCCAAATTTTCCATCCGTCACCGAGAGCAAACCGAGTGATATTGGAGCACAAGGTGTTCCAAATAATAGTGAAAAAGAGTTCAATGGATTTTGTCAAGAGTTTGGAATCAGGAGTGGACACCGCTGCTTGGTAGTTAAAGCACGTTCGCACTCCTTTTTATATCATCAGGTTGGTTTTTCTTTATTATTAGAAAATTTCAGCTATATTTTAAAAGACGAATCGAGGGAGTTAGTGGGTGCATTCTCATCTTTTTTCTTAATTTTATGGGATAAAATTGTGTCTGGCAGTATGTTTTCGTAGGACAAAGAGACGCCCTGATAGCTATGAGCAGATCATGTAGTCATAACCTTTATTACTGGTAATAGTAATGGAAATGAAATTCATATGTAGTGTATAGAAAATCAAGAATTTTATATTATATTGTCATAAATTGAAAATAACAGTAGTCGGAGAGGAAGGAAAGGAAGTTACTGATACTTGAATGCATAGGTTTTTTGCCTAAATCTCTATCAAATCCAATACAGTTTGTTTTGAAGTGAAATAAAGGGGAGCACAAATAAAATCGTTTAAATCTTTATTGTTGAATTGTCTTTGTTACTCCCTCCATTTTTAATTAAAATATACACTTTCCATAATTGGCCGTACTTATTAAAAGAATACACTTCCTATTTTTGGCATATCATGGTCCCCACTTCCAATTATATTAATTTTTCTCTCCCTCTTGTGGTCCCCACGCTCATTCACATCTTCTTTTTACTACAATAAATACTATCAATTTTTTACAATAAATAAGAGGAAAATTTGTAAAAAATAATCCAACCTTTGGCTTGTCTTCTTCTAAAAATAGTATCACCTTTGAGTAATTCATGAATAATCCAATCTTTAGGGTGTATCTTCCGAAAACAATCCTTAACTTGTTGGTTAACCGGATTGACAAGTAAATGTGACACATGTCACTCACACATTGGTCTAACTTATTAATTATTCTTTTAGTTTATTTTTTTTTAATTTTTTTTTTTTACAAAAGTTACTCATTTTCTTTCTCTTTCTTATCACCTCCTGTTGCTACCCTCTACCATGTCTGTCATCTTCTATCGCACCGCTCCACTACCTCTTCACCTCCACCTTAAAAAACCACCCCAATTCACCACCAATTATATGCTCCTATACATATTTTGCAAAACAAATATTATTGTCAACAATGAAATATTTCAACTTCATTGACATCAAAACTCCACCTCATATAATTTTCCCATCCAATTCTTCTTTTTGCTTACCTCTCAATTATTTCAACCTCCAGCCAAATGTTAATGACATTGGATTATTAATTTCCTTAAGCGGGGTGGCGGGAGTGGAAGAGAGGGAGAACAGGGGAGGTGAGAGGATGCAACTAGGGGATAGCTTCGTCGGATCTGGAAAGAGACGGAAGTTGCTCGCCGGTAGAGATAAAGGCGGCGTGGTTGGGCGATGGTGGCGCGGCAACGGAGGTGCGACGGAGGAGGGATGAAGGAAGCAGGGAAGCGCGAGGAGGAGAGAGAAATTAGGGGAGGTTGTCGACATGGATTGTGGATGGGCAATGGTGTTGACGCCGACTATGGATGGGGAGGATAGAGATGCCGGGTCTGCTATGAGAGAGGGGAGGAGCTAGAAAATCTGGTAGAGGAGGAAGAGATAGAGAAAAGGGGTGGGGGCAAAATAGTTTTTCTTATATAATTAATAACTAATAATTGCAAAATGATTTTTGGATCAATTATAGAGCGACAATTTATTCGCTTAACCTTTTAAAAAAGAAATTAACATGGTATTAAGGTTGTAGGTATAAAGGACTGTTTTAGCAAGATACACCCTAAAGATTGGATTATTCATGAATTACTCAAAGGTGATACTGTTTTTAGAAGACATGCCAAAGGTTGGATTAAATTTTACAAATTTTCCTAAGTAATAACCCACTTTCATCTTATTTTAATAAATTCAACTCACTGTCCTAAAATTACGTGTATCTTTTAATTAAATACGGATGGAGTAATTAGGTGAGTTATCCCTCAGACTCACTCCCAATCTTCAAACTCTGTCACATCAGCTTTCCACTATTTTTTTTCATTATTTAGACTCACACGAAACTCTCCACATTATCCCCATACTCGCCTCAAACTCAACTAAACTCCTAAAAAAAGATAATTAAATAGAATAAAGTATGATGATGTGGTGTAATTTGATTTGGTTGGAGAAAAAGTAGAATCTTAAGTGAGTCTTGAGTGAGTCTTGAATTTTCAAACTCACTTCAAGACTTGATGTAGTCTTTTACCACATTATCCCAAGATTTATACTTGAGACTCACCTTGAAACTTGGGATAAACTCACCCTTAACTGTTGATAATCTCGGTCTGCCTTTTCATTTATCTATCAAGATTGACTTTTATACATCCAATAGGTGTGAAATACAATGTTCAGGGGAATTATGAGTCAATTTTAATGGGGCGTTCCAGTCTATGTTTGGAAGTGAATTTCAGATAGATGGGCGTAACCGCACCAGACAACACATTTTCCTCAATAATTATGCTGCCTTACATATGATTCTTACTTTGAAAGAGTAGTAAAAGTTGTACAAAGTATGAACACAATCACTTTCTCTCCTTAATAGGAATAATGAATCTGTATTACCCAAACCTGAAATGTAAAATTCCAAACTCTCTTATGCCATTGTGCAAAAGTCGTGTAAATATTGTGTTGAATTTTTTTGTATAATACTTTTTGAAAGAGAAAGTAGCCTATGATGAATGAAAAGTATCTTTAATAAATTAATTTATTAATTACATGCTGATGGATATATCTGTTCTAACCAGGTGAGGCTGCTTGTTGGTGCTCTCAAGTGTGTTGGCACAGGACATCTAACAGTTGCCGATGGTGTGTTTTTCGTACTTGCTAATCCTTTTAAACATTTGAATCACTTACTTCAAAAACTTAATCGTATCTAACCCGTTAGTTCATTTCTATGTTTTTTTTTTCTCCTTTTTCTCGTTGTGAGGGGTTTTCCAGAGACTAATGTGATAAATTCCTGTTTCAGTGCAAAGAATCCTCGATGCAAAAACCGTGGCGGCTGCATGTCCCATGGCTCCTGCTTGCGGCTTATATCTTGGACGCGTGAAGTATGATTTAGACTGAAATGGGATTTAGAGTATTACTTTTAGCCGGAGAAACCAAGGTGATTCTGATTCTCTGGGTGGGAGTGTAGTTTTGGGATTCATTTTGACCTTTTTAAACCCTAGTTGCTGCAAATCAATATTGTAAGATTCCTTAATTGTTAGCTTGTGTTGAAGGATTTGGGACAATGCATTGATGGCGTTGCCCACCCCACCCACTATGATTCTAATTCATAGGATTAGATGAGATTTAATGACCATGATTAGTTGCATGTCTACTACAGGAATGGAAAATGACAAACAACTTAAAACTTGCTGGGATATATAATAAATTAGAACATCACTTTCTCTCCTCAAAACTTGCTGAAATATATTAAATTAGAAGACCACTTTCTCTCCCCTTAAATAGAATTTCCCCCTAAATTTTCTCTCCTAAAACCTCTATCGTTCTCTCTTAATTTCTTCCTATATCTCACCAAAATCATTCAAAATTGTTTATATTTTTCATAAAATCGATAACATCCGAATAATTTACTAAAAGAGAACAAAGAATTTCGTGAAATAGTATCATAGAAATCTCAAGTTTAAATTTCGAGCTAAGTGGCAAATGGAGTTTAGTGTCGATGATGCGCAAGTTATTAGAGAATATACTCATAGGGATATCAATGAGTCTGTCAAAGCTCGTTCATTAATAACGAGTCTGAAAAAAATTATTGCCAAAAAAAAAAAAAAAAAAAAACGAGTCTGAAAAAAATTTGAAGCTCGCCTAATAAATGACACTAGCTCGAATAATTTGGTGTTTAGCTTGTTTCAGCACGTGAATAGCTCGTTCATGTTCGTTATAAGTTTGTTTGTGTCCGTCTAAAAACTCGTTCAAACTCCTTCAGCTTGAATTTTAAAATTAAAAAAAATACGGCTAATTAAAATTTATAGTAAATAAAATAAAATATTACAAAAATATATATTATGCATATGTTGTGTCCTAGGATAAAGTTACCGAAATTATTATTCCCTCCATATTTTTAAATGCATCACTTGCATGAGCACATTGTTTTAGCAGGCTCGTAAAATTATTATTAAATGGTACAAAGGGCAAGTAGATAATTTATTTATTAAAGAAAAATAATACTGGGGACCATGATAGTGATAGCATGTGAGAGATGTTGGTTTTTTTTTAATTATTTAATTAAGTGGAGACTTTGAGAGAGAGAAATAATAAAATACTAGACTAGGTCCCGTGCAATGCACGATTAATACTAAAATAATTTATTATTTCAATAGTAGTTAAATAAAAAGACTTGTGGTATTAAGAAAACGTGAAAATAAAAAGGATATATGAAAAAGTATAAATTCAAAGTTGTATAAAAAATATATTCAAATGAACTAAAGTTGCATATGACAATACAAAGTTAAGAATTATAGTTGTGTACTTGTAGATCGATACAACAAAGTTAACCAAACCCGAATAACTGACCCAACACTAATTTTCGAAAAGATCCGAGCATAATTGTGTTAGTCAAATGCAACATAGTTTTAATTGAGTACAATTTTGATAAATGGACTTCTAATATTAGTCTATTTATCATGTATTATGATTTTAATTAACATTCGTACTTACCATGTATTATATTAACATTAGAAATAGACTTACATTAGAAGTTCATTCATCTATATTATTTAAATTTATTATCATATTACAAAGTCATAATAATACATAAAAATCATATCATAAAGAAAAAAATATTGATTCAGCTTTCCTCCAATAATATATATGTAGTATTCCCTCCGTATTTAAATAGGAGATACACTTGGCCGGACACGGTATTAAAGAAAAATAGTTGAATGAAAAAAATAATAAAGTTGGGTTGGGGTAAAATTTTTAATCAAGTAAATAAGTGGGACTATTAAATTTTGGAGGGGTGTAGGGTGGGGGGTTTATGAAATTAATTGTTTAATGTGGTAGTGGGGTTGGAGTATTATTTAATTAGATGTTAGGGTTGAAAAGTTACTAAAAATGGCAAGTGTAACTCCTATTTATATACGATCGGAAATGGTAAGTGTGTCGCCTATTTAAATACGGAGGGAGTAACATTTATGGTAATTAAATTATATTTTTATTTTATTTTTATCTTAGTTTCCTAATGAAAAGGTAATGTTATTATTTTTTTAAAGTAAAAAAATTATTTTGGCGGGAAAAATTGCACCAGGAAGTGACACATGTCATTCTTGGTGTCTGTTTTAGTATAATTTAATAGATGGTAGAAAGTTACCAAACGTAAAAGTACGTGTTACGTTTAAAAAACACATATTAAAGGAAGTGATTCATTTAAAAAAAACGGGCAGTAATTTTTACTTACTATAGGTTCCCCAAAAATCCCAAATTATATCCTAACACTTATAAAGCTTCATACTTTGATTACTATTCACCCAATAGTGCAATTACGTGCATGCCCCTCATTTACTTCTTTGTTTTATTTTGTCTTATTCTTATCAATAGAGCATTTACGGTTTCACCCTTCCCTCACACTTGATGCTCATTCTATTTGATGCCCTACGCTGGTTTCTTCGCCCCTCTTGTAGATTTATTTGATGAGCATTTCCTCCTCTTCTCCAACCCTGCTACTCAGCTCTTTCCTCTCTCCACATTTTCTCTGCAAACTGTACTCTCAACCATGGCAGAGCAGAAACACAATTGCGATGAAGAATCAACGAAGCATCCCTCACCTCATTCCTAACACTTATAAAGCCTTAAACTTATATTACTTTTCACCCAATAGTGCATTTACTATTTTTCCCTCATTTTGTGCCTTAATTTTTATTTTGTCTTATTCTTATCAATAGTGTTGATACATTTATACCCTTGGTCATATTGCTACCTTTTGTCTCTTTTTTTTTTCTTTTTTTTTTTTCTCTTTTGCCTTTTCTTTTTCCTTTTATGGCCAACCCAATAACTTACGGAATTTCTCCCGTCACTCTTACTAACCTAGCCTTCCTCTGCCCTCTCGTCTCTCCTGTCAATGTTTCTTGTGGAATGCTACAATATCAATCCCACAAATATTGTAAACGTATGTATGATTTCATATTATTAATTACATGCAAATCGAACTTTAGCATTGCTTTCTAGCATATATATAACGTAAATTTATAAATGTTAGTCTTTTACATAACATTTCTGCAAACTAAATTTGTATACCTTGGGGATCGTGCGCTAGCGCATATTCCAACAACTAGTTACTCAAATCTTCAATCAATGAATCAAGGTTTAGTTTCACATAGAAGTAGCAGTTCTTTGCCTCTTACTCACCCACCTCTTCATTCAAAATTCTAATTCTAATTCTAAAATTATTAGAGACTTTGAAAGCAATCAAATCTTCCATATGTCACATGCAACAAGTGTAATTTGATTTTATTTCGGTTATCCAACCCTTAATTTGATTTAGTTTGTTCATCGTTTTCTTTATCCATTTTTAAAATAATATTATGTCTTAATATGTTT
The DNA here is from genome assembly GCF_020520425.1 of Spinacia oleracea. Lineage (NCBI taxonomy): Eukaryota > Viridiplantae > Streptophyta > Magnoliopsida > Caryophyllales > Amaranthaceae > Spinacia > Spinacia oleracea. The sequence continues at coordinate 59,855,347 of NC_079489.1, forward strand.
TAAAATAATATTATGTTTTAAAATAATATCAGTTTGTTCTTGTTTTCTTTATCAGTTATCCAACATTTTTCAACTTTTGGAATACATATTCTTGCTATTGAACCGAGGGAATAAGGAGAGTGATGATACAAAATTTTGTTATACATAGCAGTTTTAGAACATAAGATATACTCTTTAGAATAATAGAAACATTTTTTAGAATATTAAATGACTATTTAGAACATAAGAAACACAATTTAGAACAAGAGCTTTAAATTTAAAGAAAATGACTAAAAAAGTTTAGAATATTATATTTAGGGATCAACAATAACGACAAGAGCTGTTTCATGTCTATCCAAACAAGGAAAACACCTTCTCTCTAAAAACAAAACACAAATCCTACCCCCGCCATGTAATCCCCCGTAATTTTATACATTTTATTTACATATTTTAACGTATAGATTATTATATTTAAATTAGAATTTACGAATTTTAGAAATAAAAATATAATTAACGTATATTTATTTTATTACATTTTGAATATTTTTAATGATTTATGAAATCAAGATAATTTTAGAATTTGAAGTTGAAAAAAAAAATCGAATTACGAAAACGGATTGAATTTATAAAACGATCCTATTCAGTTTTGGATTCGAATCATAAAAACCAAATCCTAATTCTAGCCCATTTTGCAAAGCCCAAACCATAAAAACCCAAAACAATTCTTCCTCCCCTTACTCTACTTCACGTAAAATTAAGCAAGCCAAAACCCACATCTCCCTCCTTCAATCTCACGTAAACAGCAAACCCCAAGAACCCCTTCCTCACTGCCGACTTGCCCAGTCGCCGGACCTCCACCGCTGGTAAGCCCTCTCATTCCCTTCTCCGTCGTTCCCCTTTTCTTTTCTTTCTTCTTTCTCTTCTCCCTCTGTTTCGTTCTTTCCCCTCAACCATTGCTTTCGGCTTTCGCACAACACCACTGTAAGCACCACCTTCGCCGCACCACTTAGCGCAGCCGCCCACGAACCTCGACCACCGCCGTGCACGGTAGTCCTTTCTCATTCCTTTTTCGTTTCTGATTTTCTTGCTTTTCGTTCTTGATTTTCGACTCTTGATTGAACCATGTCGTTGCTCCACAGCCCGAGCCACGCAACCACCGCCCTTGCGGCCACCCGCCGCCGTGCCCTGTCCGCCGGCCAATCCTTTTCTCTCCCTCTTTACTTGGTTATTTCTTAAACCTTAAGTAAACTAATTATTTTGATTATATTTTGTTAATTTAATTTATGTTTTGAATTAATAATTTTATGATTTTTAATTTTCAGATTATATAAATACATTGAAATATTGATTTTGATTATTTAAAGCATATATGAAAAATATTGATTTTGGTTATTTAAAGTATGAATTTCAAGGTTTTAATGGTTGTAAATCATGATTGGACGATTGTGGATTATTAAATTTATTGTTTCGACGTTCTAAGGACGTAGATTAACCTTGGTGAAGTTTTTAAATGAGTTTATATTGCTGAAAATTTAAAGTACGATGTTTGCAAAGAGTTTTCAACGAATTACAATCACTAATTCAATAATTATGATGCTAGAAAATCAAATGTTCAAGTTTTGATATTGGGGAAGGTTCTAAATATGTTTAGGATGCATTTAGAATGCTTTATTATGGTTGCCAATGATTAGAAATTGATTGAGATTATTTGTTGGTTGTTTTAGGCGGAGAATTCTCTTTAGGTGACTTTTGAAAGTGTTAAAGTGGCCTATCAGTTTGTTTACACAAGGTACGTACATACCTGTGTGCTTGGAATGTGTGTTATTTGTTGAAACCATGTTGAAATTTGTTGACGAACTTGGTTATGTTGGAATTACATGTTTAATATTGTTGGATGGACATGTTGAACATATATATTTCGTTATGAGAATTATAACATGTTAGTAGATGATTGATGTGAACATGTTGGTTAGGAACATTAGATTATTATATATATATATATATATATATATATATATATATATATATATATATATATATATATATATATATATATATATATATATATATATATATATATATATATATATTGATTCAGATCGATCGTTCGTTGTTCCCTTTTAGCTTTTCACTACTTTATGAGGGCCGAGGACCTTTTTAGTAAGTTGAAACCTTATACCCATATAGAGGGGTTGATCAATATTAAAGAAAATGTTGAATTAATTGGAATAAGTATTGATTGATACCTCTGTGATCACTTACTTAATTCCAAGTTAAAGTAGTTGAGAATGATTGTTGATTGTATGACTTATGTGATTGTTGAGTCATAACAGAGTTTTAAATTGTAAATCATGTAAAGTGAAATTGAGTAGCAATAGCTTTAGACTGTGCACGTCTGAAGTGATGGACAATAAGGAGTGGGGGTCATAGGTCGCATATGGCTTTCTCTGGGCCGGATTGATCACCGGTTCTATTTTAGTCAAAAGTTCCTCGATATCGCAGGTCATTGGGGTTACGGAGTCGCGCTCGTACCTCGTCTTCTTTAGTGAAGGCTTCTAGTAGACAACTCAGTCTATTGACTATTTCAACTAAAATAATGTTAATGATACAAAGGTCTAGTTCAGTCAAATGTAGTTTTCAAGTCAATATGCTTTGGTTATCCTTGCTTATGTTTTACTAGTCTTATATGTACGCGATGCGTGCGAAATATTATAAAAACTTAAATTGTGTAATTACAACTAATCGTAACAAATATTAGGCACTAAAATATCATTCACAAATTTCATATTTTAAAACACTGAGGTCATATAATATGTCAAACTTGCAATCTAAATTATGAAACAGTGTAATACTCATGTCCTTAGTCCTTACATGACAAAAAATCAAAATCTTAGTACCAATGTAAAGTAATTAAAAATATAAAAAATAGTGTGTTTCACTTTTGCAGTTTGTTTAAATATTGCCACAAAAATAAACCTTAACATGATATATATTAAGAATATATATCAGTAATTTAAACAAACCGCAATATGTTTTATATGGAATCGGTATGTTACTCAAAATAAAAGCCCCTAATCCCAAATTTTGCTTTATGTGATTTGTTATGTTATATATATATTTTTTTCTTTTATGGTTTTTTTCTTTGTTTATTATTATGGTCTCTCATGTTACCTTCACCTTTGTGGGAACTAATAGTATAGGTAATGATATTGATCCCTCGTTTGGGAAGGAGCTTCTTTTTAGATTTTTAGAGAACTTTGACAAATGTAATGACTAAACTACCCTTACAATTTTAAGTTACCAGGTATTCTTATTTGGGATAGTGTATCTTTTACCGGTAGAATGACAAATTTGGTTGCTAGTTTCACTAAAAGACGGAGACTCCAAGGATCTGTCTCACGGTCTCACCTCTTTCGTTGCTCCTCCTAGCTCTCTCCTCATACCTGAAGCAACGAAAGAGGAGAGAGCTAAACTGATGTTCTGAATGGTTCTCTTTCGTTGCTCCTCCTACCCCTAACGCAACTATATCCAGAAATCAATTATAATCCCCTCCTCCCTCTCACCTCTTTTGCTAACTCATCCCCTCGAGTCTCTCCTCTTTGTCGGTACGAACAACAACAATAAAACCGGCACAACCACCAACCACCTACAGATCAATTCAATCGAATTTCTACAAATTTTGGAGATTCAAGTTTTAATAGTTGCGAAAATAATGGAGGATGAGGTATGAAATCGAAACCCCAGATTGAAAACGGAGATATAGAAGTGTTGAGAGATAATAGGTTTAAGAAGATGAAGAAAATGGCGGAGATGGTATCCCTCGACATGGTGATGGGGATTGTTCCAAGATTTACAGTGAGTTTTTCTGTATTAGTTTGTCCGGTTCGTTAATTGTTTGAGGAAAATGATTGAGTTTTACATCTCTTTGATTTTTGGCGTTTTGTAATGGAATTAAGTGTGGAAAATTGGAGGCCTTTAAAGCTCTGTGATTTTAGGCGTTTTGTAAGTGAATTAATTTTGTGAAATTATGGAGGCCTTTACTGCTCTTTGATTCTAGGCGTTTATTAAGGCCTTTCTTGTTCTTTGATTTTAGGCGTTTTGACCGAATTAAAGCTGGATTAATATTTGTTTCCTTAATTTTCAAGCGAAAAACCAATTGTAATATTGTGTAATATTTTCTTTCCTTAATTTATTTTTCTTGCCTGATTTTAACTATCAATCAACGTGATTTGAGCATAGATATTATTCTGTGGCCATTAATCACGTTTTGGGCGTTAGAAATTGGAGGGGTCTGGCACACTGTTAAACAGTGAAGGGTGTTATTGTAAATTTGTTGGGGGACACGAAAAGTTACTTTACTAAAAAGCCCTCAGGAGCTGGCTTATAGAATAGAGATTAGTATCATGTTAGGGTTGTTCGTTTAATAGAATCATGTTAGGATTATTATTGTTTTAGTATGTAGTACTCATCTTTGCTGATTACGTGCTTTGTTTGTGTGTATTGATCATGGCTATGCCTTATTGATCCTGTTATGACCCATTTTGGTGAGCAGTCTCTAAGGATCAATAAGCATTGTCCATCTACAGGTTTGAAGATGATGCATCATTGGGATCGGGATTAAAGAGCTTGTATTTAGTTTGTGTTGCTATGTGCTTTGGGTTTTGTTAATTTGGACTTTAAACATGTCGTACTAATTACATTTCCTTATTTTCGTTGATTGGTTTTGAGGTTAAATCTGTAATCGATTATTTATAAACCTAAAGTTAGTTTTATGTTTTCCGCTGCAAAATTCTGAATAAGCCGTTACGTTTTCACACGGGCGATAATACTTTGGTAATTCTCCATAGTTATATTTATAAAAAGGGTTATTTTAGAAAAAAGGAGAATTGTCGGGGTGTTACAAAGTGGTATCAGAGCTAAAGGTTTTACTGACTTTTCGTGTCTACTTTTTAAATTTTTAGGCGCCTAACTAACTAGTTAATTACGTAAAACGAATTTCGTTCATATTTTCTTTACTATTTAACAAGGTTCGAAATTATTCTAAGTTCGATTCAAAATCTTTCGTTTATGTGAATTAAGCGTGTTTCCTTTTTTTTGAAATTAAATTAATATTTTCGGAATTTAAAACAAAAAAAAATAAAAAAATATATTTTACTGCTGCTGCTACAGTAACGTAATTTTTTTTATTAACATGTTAATTATTTATTCGTTTAATAATTATTTGTTAATGTAATTATTTCTTACAAATCATTCTTGTTTTATTCTTTAAATGCTTCAATGATTTGACATACTATGACTTATTATGAGAGATGGGTAGTGTAGGAAAGGGCATATAGAATAGAAGCATTACGTTTGCATTATATCAACATGATTGTATTTTCTCTGCCTGCTAATTACTATGTCTTTCCTATGCTTTGCGATTGCTATTTATTCTTACTTATTGTGTATTGTGGGATCGTACTGTAAGTGAGAGTACTAATTACTAACATAGAAACTATGTTTAATTGTTATAGATCACTAATCATGTCTGACATAGAAGAAAATTGAGTAGGGAGCAACTCTAACCCTATTGTTCTGAGCGATGATGAAAATGAAATGGATTATGAGTCTGACATTAATAGTTACACCAGCTACGAACTTATTCTGCGTCGATTTTTAAGAGCAGGAGAACCTGATAGTGATGATGAAGCCCTTCGTGAGTTTGATCGTGCTAGAGGGCAAACTAGGGTCGATTTTATCAAGCTGTTTTGAGACCTGATAGTGAGCCTAAGCCTGAGCCTGAACTTGAGTTTGAGTTTGAGCCTGAACCTGAGCCCGAGCCTGAGCCTGAGCCCGAGCCTGAGCCAGAGGAAGATAATCATCAACCTCAAGGTCCACGAAGATCCTCAAGGCCAAGAAAGAAAGCTTATTATTTTGATATGGATGATGATGATGAACTTAAATACGAGTTATTCACCCTAGAAGGTTATAGAGAATCAAAGGACAAGTCTGATGATGTCTCCCTCTAGCTTTGTTTACATATTTAGTCGTGTTTGAGAATAATGTTGGACAATTTGCCCAACCATGATTTATGTTTATATCCTAAAACCTTTTTATTTTATTTTGAGGACATGTGTGTGTTAATATTTAGGATTGTTATTGACATTCTTTTGAGGAATAAAAGTTAGATTATTGACTATCCAAAGGATCAAGAGTTTATTAGGGGCACGCAAGGGGAATGTTTTCTTCTTTTATTCTACCTTATTATTCGTGATGATTGAAGTTATTCTTTGTTTCTCAGTTGAATGTCCTGCATGCGAATATCATTCGTAAATGATTGTTCATTTTATGTGAATTCTGGATGTTGGTGTGATATTACATTGTTAGAGGATAATATAAGTGAAGTTTTGAACTTGAATTAGAGTATATTAATTTCAGGTCGCGCTCTAGGATGGCCAACGATAACGACCTAGCTGCTGCTATTCGCCTCTTGGCGGAAAGATTAACACAGGAAAGAACTGAGCTCCCCGATTCTGCAGGGGACATGTTTGAAAGGCTTGCGAAAGTTAAGCCACCATACTTTAAGGGGCAAGCAGACCCCACCTTCCTTGAAAACTGGATCAGGGAGTTTGAAAAACTATTTGGGGCGGTAAAGTGTCCTGAGAATATGAAAGTGGGCCAAGTTGTCCTTTACCTGAAAGATGAGGCCGACCTTTGGTGGAGGAAAAATGGAACTAGACTAAGTGTTGCTGAGGGGTTCAATTGGGATTCATTTATTGTTGCCTTGAGGGGGAAGTTTTATCCTCCTTTTATGCGAAAGCAGAAAGCGCAGGAATTCATCAACCTTAGGATGGGGAATATGACCATTACTGAATACTATAGCAAGTTTATAGCTTTGTCGAGGTTTTCACCTGAGGTGGTAGCTACTGAGGAGCTAAAGGCTCAGAGGTTCGAGCAAGGGTTGACCGATGAGATCCAACTGGGATTAGGCGGGGAAACCTTTACATCCTTAGACATTGTGTATGGGAGAGCTGCTCATATTTATGGCCTGCAGACCAGGAGAGACAAGAATATTGTTGTTGGGGATAAAAGGAAAGAGTTTAATGCTGGGGAAGTCAGGGGAACTTCAAAAGGAATAGAAATTGGAATGGGAATGGAAATGGTAATGGGAATGGTAATTTCCAGGGAAGAAATAACCAGGGAAATAACTACAACAACAAAAACCAATCTGAGAGAGTGCATCACTGTAAGATGTGCAATAGCAACCATCCTGGTAGAAACAGCAGGGGAGAATTGGTGACTTGTAATTACTGCCAGAAAAAGGGGCATTGGGAGTATGAGTGCTATACTAAGCAGAAGAGAGAGCAGAATGGTAGTGGGAGTAGTAACCAAGGGAAACCAGGGTTTAACTATTCAGGGAACCAAGGTTCAAAGCCAGCTGGGGCACCAAATAACCAGGGAAACCAAAATAAACCTGCCAATGGGAACAACAATAACAACAAGGCTCCGGGAAAACTGTTCGTAATGAGCAGAAATGAAGCTGAACGTTCTGCAGATGTAGTTTCGGGTACTTTCTCTATTAACTCCTTACCTGTTAAAACATTGTTTGATTCAGGGGAAACTTATTCTTTTATTTCGTCCTCTATTGTTAAAAGTTTGAAGTTAGTAGATTTTGAGGCAATTGATTTACCTGTTAGTATGCCTACTGGTGTAACCATAAGGTGTACAAAATTATTTATGAACTTGCCTTTGAAGATAAAATATTGCACTTTTCCTTCTAATTTGATATAATTTAGTTTGGGGGACCTAGATGTGATTCTGGGTATGGATTGGCTAAGTTTATACAAGGCCAGGATAGACCGTGAGATTCAGAAAGTGAGCCTAAGGAACCCTATTGGGAAATCGATATCATATAGGCGTTTTGAGAAGTCTAAGAACTTTGGGGTGATCTCTGCGATGCAAGTGAGGAAGTTGGTCAAGAAGGGGTGTGAATTATTTTTATGTAGTGTCCAGGATGTAAGTAAAGAAGTTGGGGTGAAGATAGAGGATGTTCCAATTGTAAATGAATTAATGGATGTATTTCCGAGTGAGATTTCAGGTATGCCACCTGCTAGAGCCCTTGAGTTTACTATAGAGTTAAATCCCAGAACTGCACCCATATCCAAGGCACCTTATAGAATGGCACCTCCAGAAATGAGTGAGTTGAAGACCCAATTGCAAGAGTTGTTCGACAAGGGGTATATTAGGCCTAGTGCATCACCATGGGGAGCTCCAGTATTGTTTGTCAAAAAGAAAGATGGGAGTATGTGGTTATGTATCAAAAACAAATATCCTTTGCCTAGGATACATGACCTGTTTGACCAGTTGAATGGGGCGAGTGTGTTCTCAAAGATCGATTTACGTTCGGGGTATCACCAGTTGAGAGTAGCTGAGAAAGACATACCTAAAACTGCATTTTGGACTCGTTATGGTCATTATGAGTTTACGGTAATGCCTTTTGGGTTAACCAATGCACCTGCCATATTTATGGATTTGATGAATAGGATCTTCCACGAATTCCTAGATAAGTTTGTTGTGGTATTCATTGATGATATTCTGATCTATTCGAGGAGTGAAAAGGAACATGATGAGCATTTGAGGGTTATCTTAGAGACTCTTAGGAAGAACCAGTTGTATGCAAAGTTCTCTAAGTGTGAGTTTCGTCTGGAAAAGGTAGCATTTTTGGGACATTATGTGTTAAAGGAAGGAGTCTCTGTGGATCCTGCCAAGATTCAAGCTGTGAGTGAGTGGCCTACTCCAAAGAATGTCTCTGATATCCGGAGTTTCCTAGGCCTAGCTGGTTATTATAGGAGAGTTGTGAGAGATTTCTCAAAGATAACAAGACCCATGACCAATTTGATGAAGAAAGAATCAAAATTCGAGTGGAGTGAAAAATGCGAGGAAGCTTTCCAAATTCTAAAAGAGCGTTTAACCTCCGCACCTATTTTGACCTTGCCTGATGGGAATGAAGGGTTTGAGGTGTATAGTGATGCGTCGAAGAATGGTTTGGGGTGTGTGTTACAGCAAAATGGGAAGGTGATTGCATATGCGTTGCGTCAATTGAAACCGTATGAGGCTAATTACCCTACCCACGATGTAGAGCTAGCTGCGATTGTTTTCGCTTTGAAAATTTGGAGACATTACCTCTATGGGGCAACATGTAAGATCTTTACAGACCACAAAAGCCTAAAATACATTTTCACCCAGAAAGACCTCAACATGAGACAAAGAAGGTGGTTAGAGTTGATCAAGGATTATGATTTGAACATTCAGTACCATGAGGGGAAAGAAAATATGGTAGTCGATGCATTGAGTAGGAAATCGAGCCATAATATGAATGTCTTGGTAGTTCTTGAAGAGTTGTGTCGAGATATGCAGAGACTTAGCCTGGAAATAGTGAATCCTGGGGAGACCAAAGCAAGACTGAGTGCATTATCATTGGGGTTGTCCATATTCGAGGAGATTAAAGAAAGTCAAGCTGGGGATGAATACTTAGAGAAGATCAAAGAACAAATGGGGCAAGGGAAGGAAGTAGATTTCAAGATTCATGATGATGGTAGTTTGAGGTTCAAAGGGAGATGGTGTGTACCGCAGAAGTGTGAAGAACTCAAGAGACGTCTTATGGATGAGGGGCATAATACTCCATATTCTGTGCACCCTGGGGGTGATAAGCTGTACAAGAAGATCTATTGGTGGCTCAATATGAAGCGGGAAGTTGCTGAGTTTGTGTCTAGATTCCTAACCTGTCAGAAAGTCAAAATAGACCACAAAAGACCCATGGGGAAAGTTCAACCTTTAGAAGTGCCTGGATGGAAGTGGGGTTCCATTTCTATGGATTTTGTTACTGCCTTGCCTAGATCAAAGAACGGAAATGATAATATTTGGGTGATTGTGGACCGTCTAACAAAATCAGTCGTGTTTTTTTCCAATTAAAGAGACATGGAAAAAGAAACAGCTTGCAAAGACTTACATTAAGCATGTAGTGAGGTTGCATGGGGTCCCAACCGATATTATTTCAGACCGTGATTCAAGATTCCTCTCGAAATTTTGGTAAAAGGTCCAGTTGAACCTTGGGACAACATTGAAAATGATCACTGCTTTCCACCCTACAACCGATGGTCAGACTAAGAGAACTAACCAGACCATGGAAGATATGTTGAGGGCTTGTGCTATTGACTTTAAGGGTAGTTAGGAAGACCATCTAGACTTGTTTGAGTTTTCATACAACAATAGTTACCATGCAAGCATTAAGATGGCACCTTTTGAGGCACTATATGGGAGAAAGTGTAGAAGTCCCACCTGCTGGAATGATTTCAGTGAAAATATAGTTTTGGGAACGGAATTCATTGAGGAGACTCTCAGGAATGTAAAAATGATTCAAGCTAGAATTCAGGCTGCCCAGGATAGGCAAAAGAGTTATGCTGATTTGAAAAGAAGACATGATGAGTTTGCAGTAGGTGATAAAGTGTTCTTGAAAGTATCACCAACCAAGGGTGTGATGAGATTTGGGAAAAAGGGCAAGCTAAGTGCCAAATATGTAGGCACATATGAGATTCTACAACGAATAGGGAAAGTAGCATACAAGTTAACCTTGCCAATGGAGTTCGAAAAGATGCACGACGTGTTTCACATTTCCCAACTAAAGCGCTATATCCCTGATGAGCGTCATATCTTAGAGCCTAAGAGAATCCAGATTGATAGTAGCCTCACATACGAGGAAAGGCCTGTGAAAATCCTTGACAGGAAGGTGCGTAGTACACGCAATAAGGACGTCAACATAGTGAAAGTGCTTTGGTCGAACCACGAGTACGAAGAGGCAATGTGGGAAGCCGAAGCTGAAATGAAGATCAAGTATCCAGAGTTATTTTCTGAGGTGAGTTACGAGGGAGTAACTCGTTTTCTTTAAAGGGGGTAGAATGCGATAGAAATTCACGCTTTTTACCTATTTTATGGTATTTTTATGCATATATTTTATGCTTATTTTTAGCAACTTATACATGTTGATGCAAGTAAATAGATTCTCCGCATAAGGAAATGTGTTCGTGAATATTGCAAGTAAGTCTAAGTTGGCAAAAGAAGTGCACATGAGTGGCACAAATATTTCTCCAATAAGAATAAGTTGAAAAGTTAGGAATAATATGTGAATTTACGTGTTAAGTTTCGGGACGAAACTTCTTTTAAGAGGGGTAGATTGTAATCCCCCGTAATTTTATACATTTTATTTACATATTTTAACGTATAGATTATTATATTTAAATTAGAATTTACGAAGTTTAGAAATAAAAATATAACTAACGTATATTTATTTTATTAAATTTTGAATATTTTTAAGGAAAATTTGATGGGAATAAGTCAACCTTTGCCCTATTTATTAATAATAAGTCTAACTTTTAATTATATATGATTAAGTTAACCTTTTATACCCATTTATTTTTAACAAGTTGTATTAAAATTTACCGATTGTAATAGGTACCATGTATGACATGGCAGTGGAAAAATGATATGTTGCGTGATTTTCAACAATTTTGGGTTCTTTTAAAAATTTCTTTTGTTTATTTAATTCTATCTATTTTCCCTTCCTCTTCACTTCTTCAGCGTCCCTCTTCTACTTCCCCTTTCTTCATAATCCCTCCATTAAACTTCATCCCTCCACTAAACTATCCCCTTTTTCTCTTGTATTTCCAGATTTTTTTTCCCAATATGGAGTATAAAATCTCCCATCATGCCAAACTTCAGAATAACATCATCAAGCACACCCGATTTCACGATAACGTGCAATTACAACGAGGTAAGTTTAACTAATTAAGCAAAATTATTCCAGAAGGGGAGAGACAAATCCCCTGTTTTTGGTAATTTTGTGAAATTATTGCACTTAAAAAAGCTTAACGATTAATTTTTTTTTAAAATTTATACCATTTTAACGATTGCCACAATGCCCACAACAGCTACCATGGACGTAAGAATGGTTTGGGTAGTAGCCATATGGCTGGGTAGTGGGTACTCTAGCTACGGCCATGCCAATCAAATGAGCCCCAATTCAATTCCATTAACCCAAATCAATGGAGTATAAAATTTTGTTAATAATTCCCCCACCAACACCTAAATTTACCCAAGAATATGAATTTTATTCCTATGATTAAGCAAATTGCTTTTTTAAGTAACACAATTAACCCATAATTCATAATTCAAAATAATTAGGGTTAGCAATTTACACCTGCAAATTTTGCTTGGATTATGAATTAATTTCTCTTGAACTTTCATTGCTGCATCTCTATCACTTTTTCCCGATGATTACATCAATGAAGAAGAAGATGTGAAGGTGGGTGAAGCTCATTAGCTATGGCAGAGAACGATGATCGGCAAAAAATATTGAATGCTCTTATTTTATTTAATTTTCTATTGTTGTCGTATACGGAGTAACTGTATAAGTGAGAAAATTGTAAAGTGGGTGAGCCGTGCGTATTTGTCACAAGTTAATGCCACGCAGACACATTTTGGGAGTTGAAAGTGGAAGTTTACCGGTTCACAATTAATTTAACCGGTTACCGGTTAATTAACTTGTTAAAAATAAATGGGTATAAAAGGTTAACTTAATCAGATATAATTAAAAGTTAGACTTATTATTAATAAATGGGGCAAAGGTTGACTTATTCCCATCAATTTTTCCTATTTTTAATGATTTATGAAATCAAGATAATTTTAGAATTTTAAGTTGAAAAAAAAAATCGAATTACGAAAACGGATTGAATTTATAAAACGATCCTATTCAGTTTTGGATTCGAATCATAAAAACCAAATCCTAATTCTAGCCCATTTTGCAAAGCCCAAACCAGAAAAACCCAAAACAATCCTTCCTCCCCTTACTCTACTTCACGTAAAAATAATCAAGCCAAAACCCTCCTCTCCCTCCTTCAATCTCACATAAACAGCAAACCCCAAGAACCCCTTCCTCACTACCGACTTGCCCAGCCGCCGGACCTCCGCCGCCGGCAAGCCCTCTCATTCCCTTCTCCGTCGTTCCCCTTTTCCTTTCTTTCTTCTTTCTCTTCTCCCTCTGTTTCGTTCTTTCCCCTCAACCATTGCTTCGGCTTTCGCACAACACCACCGCAAGCACCACCTTCGCCGCACCACTTAGCGCAGCCGCCCACGAACCTCGACCACCGCCGTGCACGGTAGTCCTTTCTCATTCCTTTTTCGTTTCTGATTTTCTTGCTTTTCGTTCTTGATTTTCGACTCTTGATTGAACCATGTCGTTGCTCCACAGCCCGAGCCACGCAACCACCGCCCTTGCGGCCACCCGCCGCCGTGCCCTGTCCGCCGGCCAATCCTTCTCTCTCCCTCTTTAGTTGGTTATTTCTTAAACCCTAAGTAAACTAATTATTTTGATTATATTTTGTTAATTTAATTTATGCTTTGAATTAATAATTTTATGATTTTTAATTTTCAGATTATATAAATACATTGAAATATTGATTTTGATTATTTAAAGTATGAAAAATATTGATTTTGGTTATTTAAAGTATGAATTTCAAGGTTTTGATGGTTGTAAATCATGATAGGACGATTGTGGATTATTAAATTTATTGTTTCGACGTTCTAAGGACGTAGATTAACCTTGGTGAAGTTTTTAAATGAGTTTATATTGCTGAAAATTCAAAGTACGATGTTTGCAAAGAGTTTTCAACGAATTTCAATAATTAATTCAATAATTATGATGCTAGGAAATCAAATGTTCAAGTTTTGATATAGGGGAAGGTTCTAAATATGTTTAGGATGCATTTAGAATGATTTATTATGGTTGCCAATGATTAGAAATTGATTGGGATTATTTGTTGGTTGTTTTAGGCGGAGAATTATCTTTAGGGGACTTTTGAAAGTGTTAAAGTGACCTATCAGTTTGTTTACACAAGGTACGTACATACCTGTGTGCTTGGAATGTGTGTTATTTGTTGAAACCATGTTGAAATTTGTTGATGAACTTGGTTATGTTGGAATTACATGTTTAATATTGTTGGATGGACATGTTGAACATTTATATTTCGTTATGAGAATTATAACATGTTAGTAGATGATTGATGCGAACATGTTGGTTGGGAACATTAGATTATTATATATATTGATTCGGATCGATCGTTCGTTGTTCCCTTTTAGCTTTTCACTACTTTATGAGGGCCGAGGACCTTGTTTAGTAAGTTGAAACCTTATACCCATATAGAGGGGTTGATCAGTATTAAAGGAAAGTTTGAATTAATTGGAATAAGTCTTGATTGATACCTCTGTGATCACTTACTTAATTCCAAGATAAAAACAGTTGAGAATGATTGTTGATTGTATGACTTATGTGATTGTTGAGTCATAACAGAGTTTTAAATTGTAAATCATGTAAAGTGAAACTGAGTAGCAATAGCTTTAGACTGTGCACGTCTGAAGTGACGGACAATCAGGAGTTGGGGTCATAGGTCGCCTATGGCTTTCTCTGGGTCGGATTGATCACCGGTTCTATTTTAGTCAAAAGTTCCTCGATATCGCAGGTCATTGGGGTTACGGAGTCGCGCCTGTACCTCGTTTTCTTTAGTGAAGGCTTCTAGTAGACAACTCAGTCCATTGACTATTTCAATTAAAATAATGTTAATGATACAAAGGTCTAGTTCAGTCAAATGTAGTTTTCAAGTCAATATGTTTTGGTTATCCTTGCTTATGTTTTATTAGTATCATGTTAGGGTTGTTCGTTGATATATGCGTTTTATATAGAGTTTTTACCCCCGTCCCTTAGTACTTTTATGTATCAAACGTGCTCTTAGGAGCCGTTTCTAGTACTAATGTGTGTTATTGAGTGTGCCTTGAGTTTCAGGTTTGATTATGAGAAATTGGTCGTTTTAGACCCGTTTCATTGTTGATCAAGGCCACTATATGAGTCCGAGAAGTTCGGGACTTCCATCGTCGACTTTCGGGACCTTAGATGCTTATGGTTGAGCCCCGGGAGTTAGACTTGGTGATACGGGCGAGATACATTGAAGATTGCAAATCGCCCTGGAAGCTGAGAGCGAAATGCAACCATCGGGCGGAATTATAAGCAAGCCAAGTTCATCAACGCGCGCCCGATCGGGCGCAGCTCGCCCGATCCGGATCGGGCGGTCAATCTGGAGGCTTTGTGGAGATTTCGCAATCCGCCCGACCGGGCGGATTTTGGCCCGATCAGGCCGACTATCGAGTGATTCGCCCGATCGGGCGAAGCGTCGCCCGATCGGGCGACGCCAACCTCCAGCAGTTTTTCGCGTTTTTAATTCCGTTTTTAGGCCTTATTTTGGAAAAACTATATAAGCAAACTTGTTTTATTTTTTAGGGACATCTTATTTTCCAGCACTAAACCCTTAGTTTATTTTTCTAAGTTTTATTTCCTCTCTACATTAATTCAAACACTTAGTTCGATTTATATAAAAACACAAGCTTTCAATTTTCATTGTTCGAGAATTAGGTATTGCTTCTTACTTTAATTTATTCTATTGCTTTGATCATGTTTTCCATTATGTTAATCGCTTTGTTATTAGTTATCATGAGTGAGTAGTTTAATTTCTAGGGTTTAGGGGATCCATGAATGCATGATTGGGATTATATGTGGACTTGATTATTTGATTGATTGATTATAATTTCTATAGCTTATTATTATTGCTCGTCAATTCTGTTCGGCCGGACTATTTTGATTTGAGTTTGATTAACCTTAGATTATGCGCCGAGAGGTATAAATCTGATGTTTTTGGTCTGTGGCTATTAGATAGGAATTATTTCTAGTACGTAGCGAGAGCCCGCTAGTTGTTCTATCCTAAGGAATTCATAAGATTCGAGAGATGCATGTTTTCCTAGTTATGATTGTTAATTAATTGTTATTGTCCGTTGTCCAATCCCGGTCTGCATTTGTGGTGAACCGCTGCCCTAGATTCCCTTAATATTGTTATATTCCAGTTTGATTATTTGCCTTAGCTTAATATACAAACCAATCCAATTCTTTGTTACCAGTAGTCTAGATTAGTTAATTAATAGTAGAAAGAACATTGTTTCCCTGTGGATACGATCCCTGCTTCCCTTGCTATATTTTTAGTTGGTGAACGTTAGGTTTATCTTTGATAGGAGTGCGATTTAGCCTGTCAAATTTTGGCGCCGTTGCCGGGGAAACGGTTTTATTTTCTGTTGTTGATTGATTATCCTAGATTATTGTTTGTTACTACTCAAGGAACTCACGTTCCTTGAGACCGGATCTCACATTGTTTTGTAGTCTTTGTCTATGCCCAGGACCGTAGGTACTAGTAATCTTACTCCATTCGATCCTGAGCCCGAAAGAACCTTTCGTAGACGAAGAACTTTCATTGCACAGTGTGGGAATTACTCTGATTCTGATCATAATATTGGCGATCTTTTTCCTTCAGATACAGATTCAGTTTCAGAGATAGAGATGGGTGACGAAAATCTGATACCGCCACCTACCCCTCGGCTTACGGACTATTCTAAGCCAAGTCTGTCCGTGCTGCCAAAGGCGATCATGCCTTCTATTGCAGCTGAGACCTTCAAGATTGAGCCCGCATTGATTAACATGATCGAGAGACTCCAGTACGGTGGGGGAACCAGGTGAAGACCCGAATCTTCACATTCAGTCCTTTATCCAATATTGCTCCACCATCAAGCAAAAGGGATTGACTCCGGAGCAGACTATGGAGATACTTTTCCCGTTCTCTTTGAGTGGGAAAGCTAAACTGTGGATTAATGGGTTGAATCGGGCGGCTTTGAAAATCAATAATTGGGAATCCTTGGCTCTTGCTATTTATGTTAAATATTTTCCACCTGAGAAAACGGCTCGTCTGAGGGGTCAGATATTAGGTATCTCACAACAAGCGGATGAGAGTTTGTTCGAGGTTTGGGAGAGATTCAAGGATTTGCAAAGAGAATGCCCGCACCATGGTTTGGAAGATTGGTTCTTGATTCAACAGTTTTATAATGGTCTGGGCAATGAGTCTAGATGTTTGTTGGATTCAGCTGCCAGTGGGAGGTTCATGCAACTTGAGGTGCCTAGAGCTATGGAGGTGATTGAGGAGATATCCATTCACAATGCCCAGTATGGAAATCCTAGAGGTCTATCTAACAGGGGTGGTAAGCATGATTTAAATTCTATTGAACAATTAACTGCCCAATTGACTGCTTTACATTATAAATTCGATAATATGCAAGCGGCCAATGCTCAATCTGCCCAACCTGTTAGTGTAGCTGCTATGAGTGCCCAACCTACTACTATTTGTGAAAGTTGTGGAATATCTGGTCATTATGCACAGGAATGTAGAAGCTCTATTGAACAATGTAATGCTTTTCAATCCTACAAACAAAACAACCCATTCTCCAACTCTTACAATGAGGGCTACAAAAATAACCCTCTGCTTTCCTACAGGAGCAACAACATCCAAAACCCTCACCAAGTTCAACATCCACCACCACAACCATATCAACCCCCACACCAACAATCTTACCAACCCCGAAACAACTACAACCAACAGTCTAGTGGGCCACCTGGGTTCTCTAGACAACACACATCACCCCCACAACCACAACCTCAAGCCACACAGCCTGACCCTATGCTAGCAGAGATGAGAAACATGATGCTACAAATGCAAAAATCTCTAAGTGAAAAGGATGCAAAAATCGATGCTCTTACTGCTCATAACAAGATCATTGATACACAGTTGGCACAGATGGCTACTACTATTGCAGGGAGGCTACCAGGCCAACTTCCTTCACAGCCCGAAAATAGGGAGTCTGCTAATGCAATTACATTGAGGAGTGGTAGGGATTATGATGGTCCTTCTATGCCGGTTGAGGTTAATTCCGGGGTGTCTGCTAGTGATCTGGTCAGTGAGGAAATCCCGAAGATAGTTATGGGTGAAAAGGAACCAGCTGAAAAGATAGTCAATGAGAATGAGGCTACAACTGCGGTTAAGAAGGGGGCGGATATACAAATACCACCTATTGCACTCCCCTTCCCAAATCGACAACTCAAGAATAAGCTAGACAAGCAGTTTGGCAGATTCTTGGAAGTGGTCAAAAATTTGCAGGTAACGGTTCCTTTTACTGAATTAATTTTACAAGTTCCTGCTTATGCTAAATTCATGAAGGATATTTTGACCAGAAAACGTGCTTTTTGTGAGGTAGAGACTGTAGCTTTCACTGAGGAATGTAGTGCTTATTTGCAAAACAAGTCTCCACCTAAACTTAAGGACCCCGGGAGTTTTTCCATCCCATGTAACATTGGCACCGTATTTATTGATAAAGCTTTATGTGATCTAGGTGCTAGTGTGTCTGTCATGCCTTTGTCTGTCTGTACTAAACTGAATATGGGTGAGCTTAAGGTTACCAATATCACTCTACAAATGGCCGACCGTTCTGTCAAATACCCCTTAGGTGTTTTAGAGGACGTCCCTGTTAGAGTAGGTAAATTCTATATACCTGTGGACTTTGTAGTATTAGACATGCAGGAGGATTCTCAAATTCCCATAATCTTAGGTAGACCCTTCCTTCATACGGCGGGGGCGGTAATTGATGTTAAAAGTGGGAAATTGACATTGTCTGTTGGGGATGATAAGGTGACTTTTAATTGAATAGTGCCATAAAAAGTCCCATGCTAGAGGAGGAACGATGCTATCACATAGATGTAGTCGATTTTATTACTCGTGATAACGTCTCCCAAGTTCTCGAAAGAGACCCTTTGGAGGTAGTGCTTTGTTGTGAGTCTTCTGCAGGTGATAGCAGTTCTTGGAGTGCTGAAGTGGATGCTCTGGAGTTGGCTCTTAATGGTGGAGAATCTGAGCCGGAGAGCACCAAATTGAAGAGGTTAGTTCGGCCGGTTTGTTCTGTTAAAGAGGTAAAGAAACCCGAACTTAAACCTCTTCCTACTAACCTTAAGTATGCGTTTTTAGATAATGAACAACTTTGCCCTGTGATCGTCAGTACTGCACTTGATGCAGGCCAGTTATCCCAACTTCTTATTGTGTTGAAAAGGCACAAAAAGGCCATTGGGTACAGTATTGATGATTTAAAGGGTATTAGCCCTGACTTTTGTATGCATAGGATACATCTAGATGAAAATCATAAACCATGCATTCAACCCCAGCGTCGTTTGAACCCTGTCATGCAAGATGTTGTAAAAGATGAAGTTATGAAATTGCTTGATGCGGGTATAGTGTATGCTGTGTCTGATTCTAAGTGGGTGAGTCCCGTTCAGGTAGTGCCTAAGAAAGGGGGGACAACTGTGGTGAGAAATGAAAAAAATGAGTTGATACCAACTAGGGTAGTCACAGGTTGGCGCATGTGCATTGATTATAGGCGTCTTAATGTTGCTACTAAAAAGGACCATTTTCCCCTTCCCTTCATTGATCAAATGTTAGAAAGGCTAGCCTGTCACAAGTTTTTCTGTTATCTGGATGGTTATTCTGGTTTCTTTCAAATTCCCATACATCCAGACGACCAGGAAAAGACCACCTTCACCTGCCCCTATGGTACCTTTGCATATCGTAGGATGCCTTTTGGTCTGTGTAATGCGCCTGCTACTTTCCAACGTTGCATGATGAGTATCTTTTCTGATTTTATTGAGTCTATCATGGAAGTGTTTATGGATGATTTTAGCGTCTATGGTACTTCTTTTGATTCTTGCTTGCTAAATCTGACTAAAGTTTTGAAAAGATGTGAAGAGTGCAATTTAGTCTTGAACTGGGAAAAGTGTCATTTCATGGTTACTGAAGGGGTGGTTTTGGGACATTTGATATCTGATAAGGGCATTCAGGTGGATCGAGCTAAGGTCCAAGTGATTGAACAATTACCCCCTCCAGTTAATGTGAAGGGTGTTAGAAGTTTTCTTGGTCATGCGGGGTTTTATCGCCGCTTTATCAAGGATTTCTCTAAAATTGTTAAACCACTTACCCAGCTCCTTCTCAAGGATGCCCCGTTTGTGTTTACTGATGCTTGTCTTGAAGCCTTTGACAGGATTAAACAGGCACTGATTTCGGCTCCCATCATCAGTTCTCCCGAATGGGATATTCCGTTTGAGATAATGTGTGATGCAAGTGATTATGCAGATGGGGCAGTGCTGGGTCAGAGAAAGGAGAAGGTTTTACATGCCATCTATTATGCAAGTAAGACCTTGGATGAAGCTCAAGTTAATTATGCAACTACTGAGAAGGAGCTTCTAGCTATAGTCTATGCCTTGGATAAATTCCGCACCTATCTGATTGGATCCAAGGTGATAGTCTATACTGACCATGCGGCCCTTAAGTATCTGCTCTCTAAGAAGGAAGCCAAGCCTAGGCTTATTCGATGGATACTACTGCTACAGGAGTTCGATCTAGAGATCCGCGACAAGAAAGGGGCTGAGAATGTGGTTGCAGATCACTTGTCTAGATTGAGGTATGACGATGGTAAGGGATCTACACCGATTGATGATTCATTTCCGGATGATCATTTACTTGCACTTGCCAGTCAGTCACCATGGTTCGCAGATTTTGCTAACTACATTGTAGGTAGAATTCTTCCGGCCGATCTTTCATATCAACAGAAGAAGAAATTCCTACATGATGTCCGGTTCTACTTTTGGGACGATCCTTATTTTTTTCGTGAGACTGCTGAAGGGTTATACAAGCGTTGTATTCCAGAATGGGAAGTTCAAGGTGTTATCAGTAGGTGTCATTCTTCACCTTATGGTGGCCACCATGGACCGTCGAAAACAAACGCTAAGCTGTCACAATGTGGTTTTTACTGGCCTACTATGTTCAAAGATGCACAGGCTTTTATTATGGCTTGTGATGCGTGCCAGAGGGCCGGCACTATTTCGAGAAGGTATGAGATGCCACAGAACGGGATCCTTGAGGTTGAGATTTTCGATGTGTGGGGAATTGATTATATGGGACCATTCCCATCGTCCAAGGGTAACTTGTATATCCTTGTTGCTGTAGATTATGTGTCAAAGTGGGTGGAAGCCGTTGCCTTACCTACTAACGATGCTAAGACAGTCATCTCCCTGTTCAAGAAGATCATTTTTCCTAGATTTGGGGTTCCGCGCGCTTTGATAAGTGATGGAGGGTCACACTTCCAAGAGAAGCATCTGGATGCGCTCCTGCGCAAGTATGGAGTTTATCACCGCACTGGACTAGCCTACCACCCTCAGACGAGTGGTCAAGTTGAGGTCTCCAACCGAGAGATCAAATCTATCCTTGAGAAAGTGGTGGCAAAGTCTAGGAAGGATTGGATGTTAGGTTATGATACATATGACAATTCATAAATCATGCGGAAAAACCATTTAGCCAGGAATACATATTATTTACACATAATCATATAGCATAGTTTAGATGCATACTCTTTGTTGCGTGCCTTCCCTAGCTGCGCCCGAACCGAACAAGAACAAGTCTTTAGGACTCCAAGTGTCGTCCCTCCGTAGATAGTCCACAGCACGTCCGGATCCGCCTTAAGATTGACCAACTAGAGTCGCCCTTAAGGTACTAGACTTTTCGGCACTCTTAGGTAAGAAATATGGCTGAATTTTTCTCTCAAAACTCACTTTGAATACTTGAATTATCTCTGAAAATATGTGACCCTAGGCACGTATTTATAGAGTTATGGAAAGGGAATTGGAATCCTATTAGGATACTAATTTATTTAATTATAACCCTACTAGGACTCTAATTAAATAATCATTATCTAATAGTTTTAGGATTTAATCACACTTCGAATCCCGATTGCTTCAGGATTCCCGCACAAGCATTGCACGAGCACCGTACACCCGCGCAAGCCTTGCGGCCCACGCTAGGCGCACAGCGCTCGGCCCATTGCTGTGCTCTTGCGCGCGCGCCCAAGGCCTTGGCTGGGCCTGGCCTTGCGCTGGGCCTGGTCGAGGCTTGGCGTGCGATGGTGCGCGTTGGGTCGCTGGGCGATGGCCTGGCTTCGTGCTGGGCCTTCGTCTAGCGGGCCTCGTCCGATGCTAATTCGTACGATACGCTTCCGATTAAATTCCCGATTCCGGAATTCATTTTCGATACGAACAATATTTAATATTTCCGATTCCGGAATCAATTTCCGGTTCGAACAAATATTTAATATTTCCGTTTCCGGAATTATTTTCCGATTCCGATAATATTTCCGATTCTGACAATATTTCCGTTTCCGGCAATATTTTCGATTCTGGCAATATTTCCATTTCCGATAATATTTTCCGATACGTACCATGTTTCCGTTTCCGGCAACATCTATGACTTGGATAATATTTATATTTCCGATACGATCCATATTTCCGTTTCCGGCAATATCATCGTTTCCGGAGTATTCATTTCTTGCCTGTGACGATCTCAGCTCCCACTGAAACCAAGATCCGTCGATTCCGAATATCCATAGATGGAGTATTTAATGCCATTAAATACTTGATCCGTTTACGTACTATTTGTGTGACCCTACGGGTTCAGTCAAGAGTAAGCTGTGGATTAATATCATTAATTCCACTTGAACTGAAGCGGCCTCTAGCTAGGCATTCAGCTCACTTGATCTCACTGAATTATTAACTTGTTAATTAATACTGAACCGCATTTATTAGACTTAACATAGAATGCATACTTGGACCAAGGGTATTATTTCCTTCAGTCTCCCACTTGTCCTTAGGGACAAGTGTGCATTTCCTAATTCCTTTGTTGCTCGATGCTTGCTCTTGAACATAAGGTAAGAGTTGTCATCCTTATTATGTCCAGGGGTGTTCCTCGGTTTCAGAGTTCAACTGATCAAATAAACAGATAATCATAGCCTATGATTCATCCGAGCACGGCCATGCATTTCACAGTTTCTAGCTCTCCGAGTGGCCTTGTACAACTTTTAAGCATCTCATCCCGATTTATGGGAGGACAATCCCAATCTTGCGATCTTGAGATTAGACTTCGTTTGATAGGTGATTACCTGAGCGTTGCCTTTATAGCCTCCTTTTACGGTGCGACGGTTGGTCAACGTCAAAGCAACCAGTTCTCAAACAAGTAATCTCAAATCACTCAGGTATTGAGGATTTAGTGTCTAATAATTTTAATGAAATTTACTTATGACAGATTTTCATCTCTTACAGTAAAGTTTCATAGGTCTTGTACGATACTAGTCTTCCCAAAGTAAGTATCTATGCAAATGATTATGACATTGCCATGTCCACATAGTTCAAGAAACAGAACTACTAGTCATCTTGCATTCTAATCGTCTAACGTTTTCTATGCGTCCAATTTTATAGAAAACTCCGACTAGGGACCATTTTCAACCTTTGACATTCAAGTTCACTTGATAGACATTTCTTAGTCACAGGACTGGTCCTGACAGTCTATCTTGAATATATTGTCAAATTGAAGGGACTCATCATTTAATACTAAACCAAGATTAAATGGAATATGAAAATACATTTCATATATGATAAATGTTTAACCCCATTGTTTTACAACCATGGGCCTCAAACCCATCTTTAAAACAGTTCATGGAATTCAAAGCTATGCTTGATTTCCAGTGCTACAATGTGAGTGTTGCTTCTCACTTGTTGCATAGGTTTAGTTATCATGCTTTGCCAATCTTAATATCCTTTTCATCGAATGATATTCGAGATAGGATGATAAGATCTTTTGAGTTTGTTTATTATGTGATCTAGTCTTTCTTACTTCGATAGTGGTTCTACGCATTTTGCAATGAAGAGCCATCAAGTCAGCAGACATGTGATCCACCCAAGTTCAATGAAGAACTCATTAATATAAACAACTCTGTTTTATTGCTTCTTAGGCAATAAGTACTTTTACTTCAACTGTTTAGGTTGCTAGTGATGCTTTGTTTGGATTTACTTATCCAAGCAGTTCACAGACATGTGGAAGACTTTCCAGCTGTATCTTAGAACATAGAAATTAATATTTTAATTTCCCACGCAACAACTCATGGTCTCCAATCCATGTTGCCATTTCAAAACACGATGCTCTATAGCTCGTCCTTATCAATGGTTAACTCCAAAGGGTCTTGCTTGATCCTTTGCCAGTGTTTATGCGTGTAACATCAATATTTAGCATATCTTTATTTCCTTGAATCAAGAACTATTCCTATGTACCTTTTCAAGTACCATAAGTATTCTTGATCTCAATCTAGTTGATCTTTACTTAGATCAATAGAGATTGGTATATGTTCGTCATGGCTAAAGTCATACGATACGTTTTTGGCGATCCTCATATTATATCATACATGATAAATTCTTTTGCAGAATAATTCCCAATTGAATTCTATTCATGTAACTTTAGCTCATCTAGTTTCAGTAGATACTAAATCCAGCTAAATTCTTTGACATATAATATAGGTTTAAGAATATTAGATTCTTTGATGTTTAACTTAGTAAATGCTTATACATAGTTCAAACATCCTTTACTTAGATTTATTCATATGGGTCGAATATCTCCAATGGAGTCTTTCGTGTTTGATTTAGTAAATGCCATTACTTAATCCAAAACAATATCATAAGATCTTTGTAAATAGATCTTAATACCCAGTATGTACTAAGTTTCGCCATGGTCCATCATTGATGAATAATTTCAAATCTAAGTCATTAGCATTTGAATGTTATTTCACAATAGAGAGATATGTGTGTGATACACATAGGACCAATTAAGTTTTACGTACTCCCACTAAACTTCTTATTTATCTATAAGAATCATGTACATTTTATGAAACTAAAATACTTATTAGCTTCACTAAAATACAGTTCCAACTCCCAATTGCTTGCTTAAATCTGTACTTAGATTTCGTAAGCTAGCTTTCTTTTCAAGCATTTATTTGGATCCACAAATCCTATGACATTCCATGTACATAGTTTCTTCCATCATTTGATTGAGGAATACGTTTTGTCATCCAATTGTCATATGTACCAATATGCAATCATTGCTTGAATTATAGACTTGAGCATTATGCATGAGGTTTCAACACAATCCATGCCATGAATTTGCTTGTAACCTTTAACAACTAATCTAGCTTTGTGTATGAACACAATTTCATGTTTGATGGTTTTTATCCTTAAAACAAACTTGCAACCAATAGGTGTGAAACTATTCTTGCAAATCAACAAAATTTCAATTTTGTCATCAAAACATTGAGTACGTTTTATGGCCTCTAACCATTTAAAACATTTGAGTCTATATATGGCCTCTAACCATTTTAGGGAATCTGGGTTTCGTCATAGCTTTCTTACAAGTCACAAACTCATTAATCTACATGATAATAGTTTGACTGCAAGTTGTAGGTTTCTTCACTATCTAATAGAAGAATTGCATAGTTTCAGTGACCTGAACTCTATGTTTCTTCAAGGGTATAGAACATCAAACAACAGAATGTCAATAGCCACTTAAAAGTCCTTTGAATATTCTGTTCTCCTTGAAGCACTTGTGAAGTCTTCTAAGAGATGTCTATTCTTTAAAGCCACTTCTAAAGTCCTTAAAGAATACGTGTTCGGATTTTCTAAAGAACTTCGAAAAGCCTCCGGAATGTCCGTTTATGTTTGTTGTTCGCCTCGAAGACTTTTGAGGTCTATTTTCTCCCACTTGTCATTTTGAAAACGAATCTCCAAAAGGACATTATTTCGAGCAAACAAACATTATGTTCTCAAAAATTCGTGGTAGAAACAATATCCTTGTGTCTCTAGATATATTTTGCAACTCTCTAGATATATTTTATGAAAAGTTATTCTGAAATTACTTTTCAATAGCTTTGACGAATTTGGTTTAGTTTGGTGGTAGTTGAGCATTTTGTTTTAGAAATTATAGGAAAGGTCTTTATGATTCATCATTAATCGAATCAAGTACTAATTGACTTCGATTATTCCAACTACGATATGCCATATCTTATGGACCTAGATTGTGAAATTACAACACACAATCATTGATGATCATATTTGGTCTCAAGTAATCATCAACATGATCTAACCTAGATCTTTATGATTTCTTGCCAAGTGGATTTTATACTTCTGAATCTTTGAACTAGCCAAATAGATTCAACTTATATCACATTTGAGTCAATAAACATATATTCACTCAAATCCATGTGAAATAATAAAGTCATAAAATATTTCTTTAGCTTTGAACTCTATCGTCTAGGCGTTCTAACAATAGTTCATATCTTTTGTTACTTTCAACAAGTAAGACTAGCTTGTCTTAAGTTGATCTAGAAATCAACCAACTTTCAAAAGTCCATTAAAATAGAGCTTTTGAATGTTAACTTGTTGATATGGTCTAAGCAACAATGCCAAAGATTAGTGGAACTCAAATCAAGGGGTTGATTTGAACTTAGTAAAGTTCTTTAAAGAGTTGTTTGTTTTAATCAAGCATATTGACTCAACCTGTAATTGACCATTTCATTCAAATAAACAAACAAACATTGTTTTTGTTCTTCTGAATGTGAGTCTTTCTGTGTTTGAAACAGAAATTTAGGTATGCTGATTATGGAACAAAATATCCATTAAGTTCCAGCCTTTGAAAGGACTTAAAACAAACTAGATGACCCTACAACTAATGTAGCATTGCCATGCTTCATTTCCCACTTGTAGGTCATTAGTGTAGCCTAGCTTCCATTGTTTGAGTTATTACCGAAGTAAGAACCTCAAGCGGTATATGATACCAAGGAAGTTTGATTGCTAGGTCACTTCTCTTTAAACATAAACTTATAGGTAGAAACGGAATCGTAAATTCCTTTCATTTGTTCCTTGTTTTCCTATTTCTTGTACACTTTCTTATAGTCTTAAGAACTGAATTCTATAGTGTTGACTTTTATACTTTGTTAGACATGTCCAATGTCACCAACAAGGTTCTTTACCATTTTAATTTATGTTGAATATTTTGTTTCAACTAGATGATCTTACCAGAAGCTTCTAAAGTTCTCTAAGTATCGATCTATTCGAATGTCTAGGAACTAGACTTATTCGAGAATTAAATGGACAAAGATATTAGGTTGTTAACCATTGGTAAAGCTGAGCGTATTAAACTCAATGCTTTATGATCTCAAAACTACAGTGTATTTTGAATTCACAAGCACCAATTGGTTTTCCATTCGACTTTGATATTCGAAAACAACCATAAAAGTCGCTATAAGAAACGTACATTTTAAATTGCTCACTTTCTCTCATTTCCGTGAATCGTTCTTGGATTCACTACCAATCGAGGAAATTTACTGTTACCTTTCTAAAAGGATTTAATGAAGTGCAAGATATTTAATTATAAACAATAATTAGAACATACATTGAAGCATGCAAAGTCTAAACATTTATCATGAGTAATAACTTGAAAATTAAAGCAATCATGCAATTTCAACAAGTTATTAGCATTTTATTCGAATTTATTGTTCCGGCAGGTGTGAATAAAATGATTCCAAGACCCTAAAACCATTGAAAAATTAAGCACAGTTTGTCGACTCAATTCTAAAACATTTTAGGTAAGCAAAAGCCTTTTGCTAATAGTCTAGAAACTACTCTTGGTTGATAGGTAAGTCTAAGAACTTATTAGGTAAACCTATCGATTTTGCCACGACATAAAAGGACTCCTTACTTATATCGTTGAGTTTCACCAAAACTAACGTGTACTCACAATTATTTGTGTACCTTGCCCCTTTAGGACCAATAAGTAACACCTCGCTGAGCGAAAACTATTACTAGATTGATGTAAAGGATATCCAAGCAAGTGTATATTTTGGCATGGCACCTTTTAACTCAATTTTTAAGTTTGGAACTTAAGGCTCTTACTATGTTGGTTAGATTTTAAGTGAACTAAAATCCTTAATCATGCAACATAATCAAGCCACAATCTTATGCATAATTAAGACATATTTAAAGCAATAAATAACTTAAAGCATGCATAAGATAAATGTGATCTAGTATGGCCCGACTTCATCTTGAAGCTTTGATTTCAAAGTCCGTCTTGAAAATCTCCGTGGGAGGCACCATTTTCTTCAAATAGGATAAGCTATAACTAATTACAACTATTTGATGGTACGCAGACCATATTTGAATTGAAAAATAACTTTGGTACTTTAGACCAATTACATTCAAATTAATGGTGCGCAGACCATATTTTCTATCCTATTTGGGCCATACTAGTCACTTCATAACCTGCAAAACTGTACATATACAATATATACCATTCACCCATTCATTATCATGAATGGCCCACATAGCTGGTTAGTAAAACACATTATGCATCACGTAAACATTTGCAGCAATTAATCAAGGGCACCAATAATCTACCAATTATTCAGTCCTTATTAATTCTAATCAAGTTGTTTTAACCTTAAGGATTTGTAGACCTAATCAAGAGTTTTATGACTAAAAGGGCTCCCACTTAAACCAATAAATTCATATGCTTTACTAATTTTAAACATAAAAATGTATTTCAAGTCTAACCGGAAACATACAAATTTAATTAAAATTTAAAGCTCATATAAATTTATAATTGAATCCAAAAAGTTTAATTTAATTTCAGTCGTATTTAAATTAATTCATGATTTCAATTTTAGTAAAATAATTAGAATAAATAAAATTTATTATAATTACAATATTCAAAATTAAAATCCAAGAAAATAATTTAAATTATTAATTTTAAAATTAATTAAAATTACGTAAACTGAAAAATTTCAAATTAAACATTCAAAACGATCTAATCGCAACGCAAACACCCTACGCATCGCACGCATATGGGCCGCACGCACACAGCCATTGCTGGCCATGTGCGCGCAGCCCATGCGCTCGTCGCATAGCTGCTGCATCTTCCATCGCAAGCCATCGCACGCTGTGGTGCTCGCTGCGCGCGCGCCAACGCTCGACGCACGCGAGCCATCGCTCGCTGTGCGCGCTCGCCAGCGCTCGCTGTGCGCGCGACCCATTGCTCGCTGTGCGCGCGAGCCATCGCTCGCTGTGCGCGAGCAATTCCGCGCGATCAACGCTGGGCGCAGCGCTCGTGGCACGCGAGCTTGCGCTCGCTGCGCGCGAGGCTGCGCGCGCTTGCGCGAGGCAGTGCGCGTCGTGGCACAGCTCGCTTGCTGCCCACACGCGACTGCCATGCCTTGCCTTCGCCCATGCCCATTCATCCATAGCTCGTGGCCCACGACACAAGGCAGGGCTGCTGCCTTGTGCTCGTGCACCATGCCCCTGCTCATTGCATTCGTGCCGCACGGGCGACGAGCTCCCTTGCTCGTCGTCGCATGCCCGCACTATACAACACCCCTTAAGGGTAACACGAAGCGTCCATTGCTTTGTGCGTGCAAGTTATATGAACGAATCGCATAAAAATTTAAAATTTATATTTAAAATTAATGACAAATTAATAAATAATATTAATTTCATAATTTTAGGGCGAAAAATCAAAAATTTATTATTCAATTGATTTCCGATTGTCATGGATTCAAGTCTAGGTCATAAAAATTTAAAATTTATCGTAAATTTACAATTTTTATGGTGGTTTTTAATCTTAGGTTTCTAATTAAATTATAATTAATTATGAAAATCAAATTAATTCTAAATTTTTCTAATTTTCAACAAATTAATCATAATTACAAATTAGATTGCATAATTAACAAGGCTAGGCATTCAAACTTGTTAAACATATACAGTAGGTCAATCAAAAATTCAAGATTTATCAACAAGAATCGCAAATATTTAATTTAACATCTTAAATTTACGAAATTTTGCATTCGAAAAACTAAAACCTTCGAAAAGTCATAGTTAGGCTTCGAATTTGAGAATTCTGGGTTCGGCAGAAAAATACTATTTTGTCAAAATTTTAGAATGCCTTTTACATGTGGAATTGACACAAAAATCACTCGATTTGGATGAGTAACGAAGAAACTGCCGAAAAACTGCGTACGTATAATTAAATAAACGCAATTTGCAATTAATTAACAATTACGAAAATTAATCACCCCTTTTAATTCTTGCAAATTTGTAATATTTAACCATGTTCATGCAATTTAGATTATGAAAATAATAAGGGGCTCGTGATACCACTGTTAGGTTATGATACATATGACAATTCATAAATCATGCGGAAAAACAATTTAGCCAGGAATACATATTATTTACACATAATCATATAGCATAGTTTAGATGCATACTCTTTGTTGCGTGCTTTCCCTAGCTGCGCCCGAACCGAACAAGAACAAGTCTTTAGGACTCCAAGTGTCGTCCCTCCGTAGATAGTCCACAGCACGTCCGGATCCGCCTTAAGATTGACCAACTAGAGTCGCCCTTAAGGTACTAGAATTTTCGGCACTCTTAGGTAAGAAATATGGCTGAATTTTTCTCTCAAAACTCACTTTGAATACTTGAATTATCTCTGAAAATATGTGACCCTAGGCACGTATTTATAGAGTTATGGAAAGGGAATTGGAATCCTATTAGGATACTAATTTATTTAATTATAACCCTACTAGGACTCTAATTAAATAATCATTATCTAATAGTTTTAGGATTTAATCACACTTCGAATCCCGATTGCTTCAGGATTCCCGCACAAGCATTGCACGAGCACCGTACACCCGCGCAAGCCTTGCGGCCCACGCTAGGCGCACAGCGCTCGGCCCATTGCTGTGCTCTTGCGCGCGCGCCCAAGGCCTTGGCTGGGCCTGGCCTTGCGCTGGGCCTGGTCGAGGCTTGGCGTGCGATGGTGCGCGTTGGCTCGCTGGGCGACGGCCTGGCTTCGTGCTGGGCCTTCGTCTAGCGGGCCTCGTCCGATGCTAATTCGTACGATACGCTTCCGATTAAATTCCCGATTCCGGAATTCATTTCCGATACGAACAATATTTAATATTTCCGATTCCGGAATCAATTTCCGTTTCGAACAAATATTTAATATTTCCGTTTCCGGAATTATTTTCCGATTCCGATAATATTTCCGATTCTGACAATATTTCCGTTTCCGGCAATATTTCCGATTCTGGCAATATTTCCATTTCCGATAATATTTTCCGATACGTACCATGTTTCCGTTTCCGGCAACATCTACGACTTGGATAATATTTATATTTCCGATACGATCCATATTTCCGTTTCCGGCAATATCATCGTTTCCGGAGTATTCATTTCTTGCCTGTGACGATCTCAGCTCCCACTGAAACCAAGATCCGTCGATTCCGAATATCCATAGATGGAGTATTTAATGCCATTAAATACTTGATCCGTTTTCGTACTATTTGTGTGACCCTACGGGTTCAGTCAAGAGTAAGCTGTGGATTAATATCATTAATTCCACTTGAACTGAAGCGGCCTCTAGCTAGGCATTCAGCTCACTTGATCTCACTGAATTATTAACTTGTTAATTAATACTGAACCGCATTTATTAGACTTAACATAGAATGCATACTTGGACCAAGGGCATTATTTCCTTCATTGGAGCGATAAGCTAGATGATACTCTATGGGCATACAGAACCGCCTTTAAGACACCTATTGGTACCTCCCCGTATCGGTTGGTGTATGGCAAGGCGTGTCACTTACCAGTAGAAATGGAGTACAAGGCTTATTGAGCAATCAAACAGCTCAACATGGATGCAAAGCTAGCCGGTGAGAAGCGGTTACTTCAATTAGGTGAGCTCGATGAATTCCGACTACAAGCCTATGATAGTGCCCGGATTTACAAGGAAAAGACCAAGAAGTGGCACGACAATCACATTTTGCATAGAGAGTTCGCGGTGGGCGACAAGGTTCTACTTTTTAACTCTAGGCTTAAGTTATTTCCTGGAAAACTTAAATCTAGGTGGTCTGGGCCGTTCACTGTGACTATGGTAAGCAAGTTTGGGTCTGTTGAAGTAGAGAATGGGAATGGTGAACGATTCAAGGTCAACGGGCAACGTCTGAAGTTGTACCATGATGGGGCTACTGTATGAGTGGTTGAGGTCCATCACCTCAATCCCTCCGCCTCATAAACTGCATATTCAAGGTAACAAGGTCGAGCGGGACCTAGAAATAAACCAGCGCTTTGCGGGAGGCAACCCGTATTTTATCGCTTTAAGTAGTATAAGTTTGATTTTTTTGCATTTTTCATTCCATTTTTGTGTGTTTAGTTAGTATTTCCATACCTAAGTGTGTTTAAGTATTGTTTTTGGTGTTAGTGAGGCGAGAAGAGGGCATTACGCTGTTTGGGTGTTTAATAATGTGCAGGCCTAAAGCTCCAAGTTCGAGAAAGTGAAATTACGCACAAGGCCAAGCACGCTGCAAACCGCCCGATTCGAATCGGGCGAGGTGCGCCCGATCGAGCGCGCACGGATGAGTTTCTTGCAGTTTATTTCCGCCCGATCGGGCGCAGCATGCCCGATCGGGCGGTCCAGCGAGTGGAATGCTCGATCGGGCGAAATAATTTCGCCCGATCGGGCGCTTTTGCGAGTGGAACGCCCGAGTCGGGCGTTAGTTTGCCCGATCGAGCGCAAAAGACGAGTGGAAGGCCCGATCGGGCGAAATTATTTTGCCCGATCGGGCGGTTGATGAAATTTTCGAGGATAAGTCAAGGATGATTCTGGGAAGGAAAAAGTCAAGAAAATGAGCATTCGCAAATCGCCCGATCCGGATCGGGCGAGGTGCGCCCGATCGGGCGCGCACGCATGTAAAGAAAAGGATCGCATCCCGCCCGATCGGGCGGAAAGTCGCCCGATCGGGCGAGACGCGATTTCAGCGATAAACTCACGGTTTCCCCAATCTTTCTTCACTTCCTCTTCATCTTCAACCTAACTTTCTCTCACTCCTCCATTAAACCCCAACTTCCAAAAACTTCAAACCACCATATCTCCCTCAAATCTCCACCAAATTCAACAATTCTTTCATCAAAATCATCCTCTCATCATCCTCTACAACCTACACCTAACCGATTTAAGTTTTCTCTCATCCCCACAAAATCCCCAAATTCACCCAAAAAGCTCAAAAAAACTCAAAAATTCAGATTTTTCATCAATGGAAAATAGACCACAAAGAAAATGCACGAGGGTACCAAGAAATCAACATGAGGCTTCCACAAGCCGAGCTCGGGAACCGACACCACCACCTCCACCACCGCAATTCGAGCCCGACATGGATTTTCCGGATGTCATCTTTATTACGGAGGAGCAACGAGCACGATTCATGCTCCTCAAATTGAGGGAGGTAATCCCTACTCGCTTTATATGTCAAATATCCTTGCATGAAATGGGAATTGAGCGTGATGTAAAACGTGTTTTTGTTGGTGTTGGTATGAGTAACATGTATAGTATGCTCCGTCTCACATTTAGACGGTTGACTCTAGAATTCTTGAGTAGTTTTAATGTGCGTAGGGATGGCTATCGAACCGTGTCATCGGTTCAATTTCGTGTGATGAATAGAACCTACACCATGAGCTTATCTGATTTTGGTAGGATTTTTGGATTATCTACCACATATAGTAGGAAACCTAAGGAGACCCATAACAACTGCACCATGTGGGGAAAGCTTACGGGCAATGATAATCCCGGGAGTATGCAACATTTGCATGCTTCCAAGATACAACACCCGGTACCCATTGTCTTTTATAGGTTCCTAGGATTTACTATCTTTGGTAGGGATGAGACCCAGAACATTAGGAGTACGGAGCTAGAGATCCTAGGCGGCTACGTTTCCGAAGGAGAGGAGAGCTACAAAATGAACCTTGCACATCACATGGCCTCTCAATTTTACTCCATAACCACATCCACACATACTACCAAGATTACCATTGGTGGGTTGATCACCCACATAGCCATGGCCACGGCCAATTTTACTGAGGCTAACCAGATTCCAGTTCTGGGTAGCAACTTGCTTGATTTGGCTTATTTTGCTGGACTCCGTAGGCTACAGGGGGAGCATGGGTTATTTAGGCCGGGAGCCATGTACTGGATGTTCGAGGGTAACAGGCTTTTCACCTTGCCCGACCCTCAGGGCCGCACTAGTTTCAGACCCGGTCAGGCTCATTATCTATTTGTTGGATTTGAGCAAGAGCCCCAGCCTGACCCCCAGCCTCAGCCTGACCCTCAGCCAGAGCCCCATCAGTACCAGCCAGAGCCTCGCACCTACTTCAGGAGGGGGCGTCGAGACACGGGGAGGCCCCAGAGTGGCCCGGTAGTTCATGAGGATCAGGGGTCCATTGATGAGAGGTTGAGCAGACTTGAGCTCGGGTTCCGGGAGTTCGCAGCTGATCACCAGAGGACCATGTTCCCATTTTATGATCAGTATGCTAGGCAGGGCTATATTGCCCCAGATTACGAGCACCCTACCTGGTTTACCTATCCCGCGGAGGGATATGGAGCTCCGGGTTCTATGGGCACCTTCACACCCACCCAGTACGGAGGGTGGGGAGCGGGTCCTAGTGGGCATGCTGGCCGAGATGATGGTGATGATGATAACATGATGGCCAAGGCCATCAGTGATGCCGAGATGATGTTGATGATGAGGTTCGATACCCTTGAGCCAATGAGGACATTGTCTGATTTGGTTTGGGGGGTTTCACACTACTTATACATTGTAGGTATGTCTTTCTTTTATTTTCGCATTTCTTTATTTTGGTGTGTTTATTTTGGTGTGTTTAATGCTTTCTAGATTAGTTTATTGCTTTGAAAAAAAAAACAAAAAAAAACAAAAAAATACAAAAATACAAAAATACGTTCCGATGAATACAAAACCATGCTTCCCTGTGCCCCTTGATTGTAAACTGTTTTGATTCTTGGTTTTTGATGACGAGCATTGTTGATTTGTTAACCATGATTTGAGATCCAATTACTTTGATGCCTTGACATGAGTCAACTCTGACCAACTACTTGTGGACTTGGTGCTTGACTAGTTGACTTGGTTAGGATGTGTGATAGCTTCCTGGTGTGCCATTGATTTTGAGTATTGGTTTGCAACTATTAGTAATGTTTTATGACTCATATACATGCACATTGTGGAGGACGAAGGCATTTTTCTATTTAGGTAGCCTTCAGATGAAATTAGATACGTTTGTTCCCTCTTTTTCTACCCATGTTGTGCCTGTGCCATTTATTCGGTGACTAACCACATTACAAGCCCGTAAATTCCCCATTGGTTACTAGTCCCAAGCCTAGCTTGGGGGAGCTAATAGTAGTGAGGTGAGGGAGTTGTAGTGTGGGACATTTTGAGCATATTGAGTATTGAAAAGGGAAATTCTTCTTATCATGATTGTTGTTGAAAAAAATGAAATGAAAAATGAATGAGATGAGGAGAATAAAAAAAAATGAGATTGAGCAAGAAAGAAAAAAAAAATAAGAAGGAAAAATCGTTATTCTCAAGAAAATTCAAAGCATTGTTTCACTCAAGTATTGTAATTTCTTATCTTTATGAGTGATTGATTTTAATTGTGAAAGAAAGGCAAGAAAGTATAGTCTGGTTTGTTTGTTGTTTCATCATGTGTTGAGTGGGAAGTTGTGGTTGTGGTCATCATTTGTGGTTGACCATGGTTTTGCTAGGATTTATGCTCCCCAAAGCCAAGGCTTTAAGCTCACGTTTTACCCAAATTTACCGCACCTCTACCTAAGCCTATCATTACAAGCTTTGAAGACCTTCCGACCTTTGTGCATAGAGTCATATTAATGTGAAAGTAGTTGTTTATCAATGCAAGTTATGACATGACACATTCCGAGTCGACTACTAGGTTGAGTGCATGTTTTTCTAGACACACGAGTGTTGTGAGTTGGGAGGGCATTGTACACATATATGTTGGGAGGGGAGCGAACGGGTACATTTTTTATCCGCCACATAAATGAGTGACGAGTGTGTGAGCACTAGTCTTGAAGTCCATTGTACACTTGTGGTTCGCTTTGCGTGACGATTGTTGAGGTGGATTGGCGGTTGAATGAATTTGATTGGTTGACATTGATGCATGCTTGTTGGATTTTGCCTTGAATCGTATCCATTGTTTTAAGATGTGTTTGGGGTGAAGTTGATTTATGTATTCATCGATGATTTCTTTGCTTAGGGGCAAGCAAAGATCTAGCTTGGGGGAGTTTGATATATGCGTTTTATATAGAGTTTTTACCCCCGTCCCTTAGTACTTTTATGTATCAAACGTGCTCTTAGGAGCCGTTTCTAGTACTAATGTGTGTTATTGAGTGTGCCTTGAGTTTCAGGTTTGATTATGAGAAATGGTCGTTTTAGACCCGTTTCATTGTTGATCAAGGCCACTATATGAGTCCGAGAAGTTCGGGACTTCCATCGTCGACTTTCGGGACCTTAGATGCTTATGGTTGAGCCCCGGGAGTTAGACTTGGTGATACGGGCGAGATACATTGAAGATTGCAAATCGCCCTGGAAGCTGAGGGCGAAATGCAACCATCGGGCGGAATTATAAGCAAGCCAAGTTCATCAACGCGCGCCCGATCGGGCGCAGCTCGCCCGATCCGGATCGGGCGGTCAATCTGGAGGCTTTGTGGAGATTTCGCAATCCGCCCGATCGGGCGGATTTTGGCCCGATCAGGCCGACTATCGAGTGATTCGCCCGATCGGGCGAAGCGTCGCCCGATCGGGCGACGCCAACCTCCAGCAGTTTTTCGCGTTTTTAATTCCGTTTTTAGGCCTTATTTTGGCAAAACTATATAAGCAAACTTGTTTTATTTTTTAGGGACATCTTATTTTCCAGCACTAAACCCTTAGTTTATTTTTCTAAGTTTTATTTCCTCTCTACATTAATTCAAACACTTAGTTCGATTTATATAAAAACACAAGCTTTCAATTTCCATTGTTCGAGAATTAGGTATTGCTTCTTACTTTAATTTATTCTATTGCTTTGATCATGTTTTCCATTATATTAATCGCTTTGTTATTAGTTATCATGAGTGAGTAGTTTAATTTCTAGGGTTTAGGGGATCCATGAATGCATGATTGGGATTATATGTGGACTTGATTATTTGATTGATTGATTATAATTTCTATAGCTTATTATTATTGCTCGTCAATTCTGTTCGGCCGGACTATTTTGATTTGAGTTTGATTAACCTTAGATTATGCGCCGAGAGGTATAAATCTGATGTTTTTGGTCTGTGGCTATTAGATAGGAATTATTTCTAGTACGTAGCGAGAGCCCGCTAGTTGTTCTATCCTAAGGAATTCATAAGATTCGAGAGATGCATGTTTTCCTAGTTATGATTGTTAATTAATTGTTATTGTCCGTTGTCCAATCCCGGTCTGCGTTTGTGGTGAACCGCTGCCCTAGATTCCCTTAATATTGTTATATTCCAGTTTGATTATTTGCCTTAGCTTAATATACAAATCAATCCAATTCTTTGTTACCAGTAGTCTAGATTAGTTAATTAATAGTAGAAAGAACATTGTTTCCCTGTGGATACGATCCCTGCTTCCCTTGCTATATTTTTAGTTGGTGAACGTTAGGTTTATCTTTGATAGGAGTGCGATTTAGCCTGTCATTCGTTTAATAGAATCATGTTAGGATTATTATTGTTTTAGTATGTAGTACTCAGCTTTGCTGATTATGTGCTTTGTTTGTGTGTGTTGATCATGGCTATGCCTTATTGATCCTGTGATGACCCATTTTGGTGAGCAGTCTCTAAGGATCAATAAGCATTGTCCATCTACAGGTTTGAAGATGATGCATCATTGGGATCGGGATTAGAGAGCTTGTATTTAGTTTGTGTTGCTATGTGCTTTGGGTTTTGTTAATTTGGACTTTAAACTTGTCGTACTAATTACATTTCCTTATTTTTGTTGATTGGTTTTGAGATTAAATCTGTAATCGATTATTTATAAACCTAAAGTTAGTTTTATGTTTTCCGCTGCAAAATTCTGAATAAGCCGTTACGTTTTCACACGGGCGATAATAATTTGGTAATTCTCCATAGTTATATTTATAAAAAGGGTTATTTTAGAAAAAAGGAGAATTGTCAGGGTGTTACACGCCACCTCAAGGCGGTTCGCTTGTGGCTGGAGAAACCCCTGCTTGCTAAAGGTTACCAGCGAGCCGCTGTTAGTACTTTGTTGTCACATTTGTCTTATTTTCTCCGTAAATCTAGTTTTCCTGCAAAGAAGGAGAAGTAGGAGTAAATCTTTATTAAAATTCATACTCTTCTGGTGAACACCTCTTCTGGACAGAGGGTTTGTAAGATTAACAGTGGATCCAGTTTCAACCATATCGTTTTCAAGTGGGAAGATTTAATCGGATCTGATTTTGTTCAACCTTTGGCATCCTATTTCCAAAGCTTCCCCGAACGTCACCGCCGTTAATCACGCTAGTAAGGGTTAAGTATTAGGGGAGAGGGTATCTAATTTATATTAAGTAGTATTAGCTTAGGGTTATGTGCTCTGATTTTATGAAGCTTTTGGTTAATTGTTCGGAGTTTTCCTAGTCGCAGCCGTCAAGGGTCCTCCCCTTAAAGTGGGCCTGAGATCAGCAATGTTTTGGTTTGTTGCCATTTTTCCAAGTCTTAGATCCTGGAACAAATTTCATAATCAGTTAGTTATGCACGGAAGTTCACAACCAAAGTTCTATCAATAATGTAAGGAATA
Source organism: Spinacia oleracea (assembly GCF_020520425.1). NCBI lineage: Eukaryota > Viridiplantae > Streptophyta > Magnoliopsida > Caryophyllales > Amaranthaceae > Spinacia > Spinacia oleracea. Next base: position 59,893,891 of record NC_079489.1, read on the forward strand.
AGATGTTAATGAGACAATGATTCAAATGATGCAATGTAGACAATGATGCATTTCTGTGACGATTAAGTAAGTTGGCAGTCTTATTTTCTTATGCTAAATTTGGAAGCTTTTCTAAACTAAGAAACAGGTAAAAACAAACATTCTAAACAGAGCCTTGTTTTGAATGAAGTTTCAATGTCTTTAACAGATTAAAGATCATTGAATATTTCTTTGTAAACCACATTTTTTTTTCCAGTTTGCTGATCATCGGTGCTTGTTCTTGGGATGCAGATTTTGAGTCCACTCCGTGTAGTGACTCTGGATACAGCAACATATAGTTGGCCATGGATGAATACTGGTTCTGGCAAGTATATTCCCACATGGTCGAATGTTTGTCCTTGACTCTTATTGATTGTCATTGCGAAGCAAACTTTGATTGGGAACTGCCGACGCTTTAAGATGAATGGCCATTTTGAATCTGATTGTGACATTTCTACTCGTGGAATGCTGACCATGTCGCCCGCATTTATTCCAGTGACAACTTGTGCTTCAATGATTCTATGGTTCAATCTGGTGACAATAAGGTGTGTCCCATTACATAGTCCCTCTCTTTGGTTGATGTTCCTCAACAATATTACTGGACACCCTACTTTGAGTTATATTTCGTGATTGGGCACACCTGGAAATTGGAGGCTGTTGAGGAATTCAGTAGGGTACAGTGATTGCACATTTCTCCCACCTGTTGTTGCTGGGAAGATTCTGTCTGCGCTCTTGTAGGTTATTTCCTCTCCTGGGATCAGTTGGAGTATGTATCCATTGATCTTGTCAACTGTTTCATTTTTTGGAGCAAGTATGGCCCGTTGTTGGAGGTACTTTGGGTCCATGTGGCTGTGCAAAATTTCTGGGTACACCTCTTCCACCAATGCAGCAATAGGATCGTCTCCCTGTATAAGTAAGTCCTCGGGTATTTCTATCCATGTCAGTTCATCCTCGCTTTCTTTTTTTGTTGCTGGAATATGCCCGTTTCCCATATCTAGAACCCATTTGCTGAATTCTTATCGCTCTATATCGACTTGGTCTAAGTTTGATCGCTTTATCCCCATATTTGTCCTTAGTGTGTGGACAATGCACTCTGGCCATATGGTCTTGGATTTTCTCACAGATGCATCTACAATTTCTACTCGTCCTCCTTTTGGAACAACATGTAGTATTTGCCGAAAATCCCCTCCTAAGACTACTACCTTGCCTCCAAAAACTTTGTCCTTTGACGATTGGTCATGAAGCTGCATTACATCTCGAAAAGTTCGGGCAAGTGCTTCAAATCCATGCCTATGTACCATGGGAGCCTCATCCCATATTATGAGCTTTGTTCGTCGGATTAGTTCTGCGAGGTCAGAGCCTTGGTCAATATTGCAGCACGAATTTTCACTTAAGATCAGTGGGATTTTGATCCTGGAATGGGCAGTACGACCAGAAGGGAGTAGTAAAGCTGCTATTCCTGATGATGCCACTGCAATTACTATTTGTTCTTCAGAGCGAAGCTTGGATATTAATGCTCTCCAAAGATATGTCTTCCCTGTGCCACCACTACCATAGACAAAGAATAGTTGACCTCTACTCTCGTACACTGCTTGAAGGATGTTGTCATAAACATGTCTTTGTTTATCATTAAGGCCCTGTTCTAAATCGCGAGCATCGCTAGCCAATGATTCTGTGTTGTAGTTATGCTCTTCCAGTAGCATCCTATTTCCTGCTTCTTGAAGTAGGGCTGCATCTGGTAATGGGATGCCGTGGTAGTCTTTGAGGCTTCTATTGTCTCTATTTAGTAGTTGTTCAATCTCATAGAGGGTGTAGTTCTGAATCTGATCTTTTGTTAGACTTAGGTCTGCAATTCCCAGTCTTTGACGTTGTCGGTAAACAATGTCATCCGATAAGTCTCTCCAATGCTTTTCCCACAACTCTTTTGGGTCTGACACTTCACAGAATAAGAGCATTGTAACAAAGAGTTCCCGCAACTGTTGGCCGTTAGACCATGTGGCTGCTTCAACTAATCCCTCGTGCCATTCATTGTCCCCATCAAGAAGCCCAAGGGCATGACATGTTGCCTTGTATGTAGGATGTATGATTCCATCAACCGTCCGGATATCTGCGAAGCATGTGGCACCTTTGACAATATTCAGAAGCAATCTTAAGTAGTACTTCTCCCCGGAGGCAGGGTGTGCGTAGTATATCCTTCCAATGCTGTTCCCGATATTTCTTGGCTTCCATCTTTTCTCGTCGCTTAACCATACCCATTCTGTTGGGAAGTCTGCATATATGAGTTCGCGCGCTTTTGGATACATCCTGTTAGCCGTCATCCACTCTGTCAATGTTGTTTTCTTTGTCCCAACTCTTTCCAGGACATCGTACAAGTGCTCATGGTCTTCAAAAATGACTTCTTGATGACCCTCCAAATGAAACGTTAGCCTTTGTACAGGGGGGTTTTTGTATTGGATGATGAATGAGAAAATTCTCCAACATGCTTCAGAGGCTGACACATATCTACATTTTAGATAATTTTGAATCTCATCTATAACTTGCTCCTGGTTGTTTTGTGCTTCGTTGCCATTATTTCCTTCCCGAGCCTGTTCAATTCTTGCAAGTGCCATGTCAGGGCCTTTGTTCATATACTTGAATAAGTATTTCAGTGACCTATCTTTGTTGCACCATTCCACATTTATGTGGGCCTGAAATTTCACCACCAGATCAATATTGCAGGGGATTACAAACCTGTTATCTAGAACTTTACCATTCTTTGTTGCTGTATGCCCATCATTACGTCTTCTATACAGTGCATACCCATCATCATTCACAATTGTTGTTTCCTGGAAACTTCTTGGGTAGTGCTTTGAGCACTTTCCATCTTCCATGCAGGGTGACCGTTCGTTCATTGACCCACAAGGCCCATGCATCATTGATTGGACTACTATTTCATATCCAATTAAGTCTACCTCTTTGTCTGGTAACTCTTCTCAAATAATTTTGTCTATGTCTTCTGGAGTTAGTGGCTTGTCATCTGGATGTAAAAACAGCAGAATATGAGCGTGCGGCAAGCCTCGTTTCTGAAATTCAATGGTACATATTACTGCAAAGAGAAAGTGGATTTGTTAGTGGTTAATGCATGTTGTTATTTATTTTTTTTGGAGGAAATAATATGTACCTGCTATTGTTCTCCCAAAATGTTCTTTTGTTGTTAGATCACATATCAACTCATCAAGCTTGATTATGAAGACGCGGACCACAACATCTGGCCTATCTTCGGTCGTTGTCCAGGTATGTTTGCTAAGAATTCTGTAATTTCAGGCCACTTTGGGTTACATGTGAATGTTATGAACAGATCAGGTGGTCCTGCCCATCGACAAATGGCCATCGCGTCTTGGTAATTCTGCACCATGTATCTAGGTCCACATGTGAATGAGGAGGGTAAGATGACTCGTCGTCCTATTGAAGCTGGTGTTGTGTCACCTCGCGAAACAACGTCTGTCAACCCACACAACACTTCTCTTCTGATTGTCTTTTGGTTTAGACGGATATAATCGAGCCTTACTTCCTGCAAACACGTGAACGCGTCGACAATCAATTGTTGGCGTAACCGACCACAAAGAATCAGAGTGAGGGCTTCATTTAATCTTTCCGTTAATCTGAACGCATAATACTCTCTCATGGTCACAGATGTTTTTTTTTTTCCGTGTTGTGGACTCCGCATCACTGTGTGGAATATCTATTCTGTATTCGTCTTCCCCATATGGAAATAGCAAGGGATATTGGAGTGCCATGAAACTTGGATAATTTTCAGATATCCTTCGAAGCCCATAACCCTTCTCTTCTATAATCACATCTCTTTGGCTTCCTTCAATCTCATCGTTGCCTACAATCAAGGCTGCAAGTTCATTAGTGGACGGTAAATTATATTGTCTGTCATCCTTAGATCGCGTACCAATTAGACGAACACGAACAGGTTGCATTTCAACATTGGAAAAGCGTTCCCTGGCCATTCCGAAGACTTTTGCAAGTTCATTGTGTTCATTTAACATTTTTGCAAGGCCGTCTACTATTTCGGGATCAAGATCACTTTCTGCATTGTTTGTGAGTGAGTTGATTCTGTTCTCAACTTCATTATGGGTGTCATAAACATAAAGTTGGGTGAATCTTGGATGTGCTCCATCTGGTGGTAGCAAAGATCCAATCTTATGAAGATTCTGACCATTAATTCTGAAGACATATGGACCCCTCCCTCTGTTGATTGTCTTATCCACTTGTCCACCCATTGATGTGAATGCGAATATGGAGTTGTACGATCTAATGCTTTCCTTGAATTTTCTTGACAGAGAGCCCATATTAGGGCAAGCAACATCTTCAAGTACTCTGGTGGTTCTGTAAGCAGAGGTAGTTTGACCTTTCCCTTTTGACAGCACATGTTGTACTTGGGACCATGTTGTTTCTTTTCTCTTTTAACTCTTTCCTCGATCCAAACTCTTGCACCACAATGTGAACATAGGTGTTTTGGCCCACCGAAGGTCCATGGTGTGGTGTACTTTCCTGTTAAGAAAAAATAAAAGAGTTAAAATTAGTTTAGTTCAAAATTGTTTAATCTAAATTTAATATTTGTATGTAAATATGGAAGTGGTATACTCAATGTGATGCAATGCATGAGACCCTTCCAGTGTATTCCTTGAGATGTTGCTGCCCACTGTGTTGGAATAAGGGTTTAATATTCATAGGTTGCATAGTGTATCCATGTTAACAAACTTGATGTAGTATAATTAAGTTACCTGTGGCCAAGTTGGGTTGAGGAGATCTGCTGTTCTCAATATCAGTTTCAGTAGTAGGAGTCATTGAACAATCCGATGGTAATGAAGAATTTAGTCTACGCCGCAAAGATGATGTAGACTGTAACACCCTAATAATTAGTTGATTTTATAAAACCATTTTCCATCTTAAAATAAAGGAATCACTAAAGTATTACCGCCACCGTGATAACGGTTAAGGCTATTACCAGAATTACGCAGCGGAATTTAATGTCAACTAACTTTTCAAAACATAAATAGTTAAATTATCGAGGCCTCCTACAAATTGGAACCATAATGGCCCAAACCAAAGTATTAAAAGTTCCACAATTCAAAACAAAATTAAAGTATAGATAAAAATAGTTTTAAAGTACGAAAGCATGCAACTCTCTCAATCATCCCAAGCCACATGATTTCGATCGTACTTCGATCTACCAACCTGCTATATTATTGTACTCCCCAACAATGCAAGTGCAAATGATGGATCATCATAGCGTCATTCAGGCAAAGGCCATGACCAAAGGTCACAAAGCACGTAGTCAGTAAAAAGCTGAGTACTTACAAGACTAGAGTGAAATAAAGCTATAAACATACATAACTCACTGAGTACTAATCAACATGCAAAAGCCATTTAATAATTAACAAGCAAATCATGAATACAAGACTCGACTCTTGACTCACAATTTAATTAGAATAAGCTTCGAACGGGCCAAAATAATGTTTCATAAAGGAAGGGTGTTGGGAGCCCACCAAACACCATAATAAATAATAAATAACGGACCATACCGAGTTTCTAGCCATACTGACGGAATTCCAGCGCATAATATGAATGAAACAACGTCTTGTATCATTAGTAGGAGATCAAGCTTTCCGGCAAGTCTCCCCCCATTGTTCATACTCAAGGTATATACGTTCCAAGAGTTTTGAAGCTTGTTCTGGTTGTACTTTACGTTTATTAATATTTTATTAATGCGAACTCGAGACTCAAACAAACATACATACATACAATTAATAAACAACAACCAAAACAATCTTATTTTAATTCTTTAGGACTTGTGATCAATCATCAAGACATAGTGAAATTACTACCAAGTTCCTTCTCACAAAAGGTGAGATTTCACATCATGCCCATTAACATGAGGGTTGTGCCCTTGCACGACAAATCCTAATTCATTTCATATAAAATATTCCCAACTGAACCCTACATGTGCGGTGGCTTACGTGAGCTAACCCTTCACATGTGGTAAAATAAATAGTACAACGTGGCACGAATAATTGGCTCAAAAGTATGCTAGACATCCCGTACAATAGCATAACAATAAATAATTCATCCCTTGCATGTGAAACAAACCATACATGCATAAATATGGAACAACATGATTGACAATGAAATCCATACTCATAATAATCCCAACATGTTTGTTCAACCAATAATTCAATAATGTCAATATAATAATCCACATGATCGTTCAACAAACAAATATGAATCCACATAATATAATTCACATCAACAACAATCATGTAATGTCCTTGACAAATAGCGTGGTCGCCCTAGACTTGTACATACCATGAATACCCAAGCGTAGGGGCCACTTTGCAAAACGATCACTTACTTAGAAATCACCTCCTATCATCAAAATAATGAAACTTTAATTATTTCCATGTTCATTAAATTTCCAGCAACTTTATGAAATATAAAACATTGTCAAAACTTAAGAATTCAATCGTCCTTTAATAAAATAATCGTCTCAATTTGCAAAACTAATCCCTAGTATGAAAACATACTTTTTCCACCCTTAAAATCAATAGGAAAATTTGGTAATATTAATCCAACCTTTGGCCGGTTTTCTTTTATTAATCCCACCTACGACATATTTTTTAATAATCCCACCTTTACTACCCAACGACTTTTATTGGGCTTAAGTGACCGATAACTGGTGAAAAAATCATCGAGATGGTGATGAATTGATGATGATGACTGAATACATCTAGAGAGAGTACTTCCACGTAGGGATATATTACCGGCGACAATAGGTTTATGACGTGTTGGGCCCAATAAAAGACGTTGGGTGGTAAAGGTGGGATTATTAAAAAATATGTCGTAGGTGGGCTTAATAAAAGAAAATCGGCAAAAGGTTGGATTAATATTACAAAATTTTCCAAATCAATAAAAATCAACACTTTAGACCTTATTATAAATCTGAAAATATAATTAATTATCATAATTAAACTAATCTCCTAATTATGCTAATCAATTGACCCATTAGGTCTAGGTTAAAACCCTAATTTGAAATTCCCAATAAAACCAATTTAACATCATAAAAATCAATTCTTTATTAAATAAACGAATCTGAAAATTCATGCTTTAATAATTAAAATACGCCTCATGAATCACAACATATAAATCCTCAAAGTACGGTATTCATAACCGATTCCCAGCATTTTAATTATTCAAAACAATAATAATAATATAATTTAAAATGCTGAATTGAAATAGAATAGGTAAGGAAGAAGAGGATTATACCAATCCGGCCTATAGCACGGAACAACCACGAAAATTGTGATTGGGCGAAAGAATTGAACGAACGAACGAACAAAACACACACACACTCGACGTGTGTGCATGCGGCAGAGGGGCGACGAGTAAGGCACATCAGCGCTGGGCGCTATGCACGAGGAAGGGGCGAGAGAGCAGGGACGCGCGCGCGCTGGGCGCGGGGGTGTGCGCGCTAGGCGAGAGGGGCAGCAGCAAGGCAGGGCGAGAGGGGTAGCAAGCAGAGCAGCAACGCAGGGCACTCGAGTGCGCGCTGCGGGCTGCGAGGCAAGAGAGGGAGTGGGAGAGCGAAGGCAGCGACGGGTGAGCACGAAGGCACGAGGCTGCTCGTGCTGTGCGGGGCTGCGGGCCGAACAAGTGGGAGAGGAGAGGAGGAGTGTGGGGCAAGAAAAGCAAGAGAGGGTTTATGAAAAATAAGGGGGATCATTTAATAAGGAGAGTCCTATTTATAGGCTCTCATATCACTAGTGGGCTAGGCTTGGCAATTTGATATTGGGCTTAGCATTTAAATGATTGGGCTAGCCTTAAGCTTTAGAATTAAATCCTTTTGATTGGGCTTGATTAATAAAACGAGTTGGACTTTTCATTTAAAACCCAATCCTTTTAAAATTACTTTTGACCCATTAAATTTCCCGACTCGAAAATTAAATTCGTTTCGTAATTAATTAAAACAATAAATATTCTAATTAATTGAAATACATTTAAATAATATTTAAATGCGAAATAAATTCTAAAAATCGTAAAATGCTTTATAAATATAATAAAATATATTTATAAATATTATAAAAATACGAGGTATTACAGTCTACCCTCCTTAAAAGAAGTTTCGTCCAAAAACTTGGGTTCGGAAATCAAAATTCAAACTCAAAACTTGAGACTTTATGAGACTTTAATGCGTTCACTTGCAAAATTTTAAGTTGATGTACTCTTTACATGATTAAACAAGACAATAATAAGTGCAAATTCAATAGAAAGCACTAAATTGAACATAAAATAGGGGAAAACAAGGTAAAAAGCGCGAAATTCTACCGCACTCTACCCCCCTTAAAAGACACGAGTTACGACCCCGTAACTCAACTAACCTCGGGAAAAAGCTCGGGATATTTCTTTCTCATTTCGTCCTCCGCTTCCCAAGTTGCTTCCTCAGATTCTTGATTAGACCACAACACTTTGACAATATTCACATCCTTAGTACGTGTACTACGCACTTTACTATCCAGGATTTTGACAGGTCTTTCCTCGAAAGTTAAACTTTGGTCTAATTCTATGGTCTCCGGTTGCAACACATGCGACTTATCCGGAACATATTTCCTTAACTGAGATATGTGGAACACATTATGCACTCTATGCAAGTCCATAGGCAACGCTAGTCTATAGGCTATCTTTCCAATTCGTTCTAAGATTTCATATGGGCCTATGTACTTAGGGCTTAATTTCCCTTTCTTTCCAAATCTCATGACACCTTTCATTGGTGACACTTTGAGCAACACCTTATCACCTATGTTGAACTCTTCATCCCTACGTTTCAAGTCCACATAACTCTTTTGGCGATCCTGCGCCGCTTGAATTTTCGATTGGATGGTTCGGATTTGGTTCATGGTGTCCTCTATCATTTGAGGTCCCAACACTAAGGTTTCACTAATGTCATTCCAACAAAGGGGACTTCTACACTTCCGTCCATACAGGGCCTAAAATGGTGTCATCCCTATACTAGCATGATAGCTATTAATTGTTATATGAAAACTCAATCAAATCCAGGCTATCTTCCCAACTTCCTTGGAAATCGATGACGCATGCTCGCAGCATGTCCTCAAGGGTTTGGATGGTTCTCTCAGTTTGTCCATCTGTGGCTGGGTGGAAGGCTGTACTCATTTTCAATGTCGTACCAAAGCTCTTCTACACACTTTTCCAGAAATTTGAAAGAAACCTTGAATCCCTATCTGATACGATATCCTTAGGAACTCCATGTAACCTCACAACATTCTTAATGTAAGCTTTAGCAAGTTGTTCCATTTTCCAGGTTTCCTTCATTGGTATAAACACTGCTGACTTGGTCAACCTATCTACCACGACCCAAATCGTATCATTCCCGGTTTTAAACTTAGGCAAACAAGTGACGAAGTCCATAGAAATACAGTCCCATTTCCAGCTTGGAATCTCTAAAGGTTGGACCTTTCCTTGAGGTCTCCCGTGCTCTATCTTAACCTTCTGACAAGTCAGGCATCTAGCCACAAATTCAGCCACTTCATTTTTCATCCCTGGCCACCAATAGATCTTTTTCAAATCTTTATACAACTTGTCACCACCTGGGTGCACAGAATATGGCGTATTGTGCCTTTCCTTCATCAATTTCTCCTTCAATTCTCCACACTTTTGACGCACACACCACCTGCCTTTGTACCTCAAACTTCCATTATCATGGATTCTGAAATCTAATTCCTTACCTTGCGAAATCTTTTCCTTGATTCGCTCCAACTTCACATCACCAGCTGATTCTCCCTAATCTCATCAAATATTGACGGCTGGATGGTTAAGGCATTCATCATTCCCTCAAGACTTTCACCACTCACTATTTCAAGGTTCAAACGCTGCATGTCCTTACACAGCTCGTTAGCAACTACTAACGCATTAACACTATGACTTGATTTCCTACTCAAGGCATCCGCAACTACGTTGGCTTTTCCTTCATGGTACTGAATATCCAAATCATAGTCCTTGATTAACTCCAACCACCTTCGTTGGCGCATATTCAGATCCTTCTGTGTGAAAATGTACTTTAAACTCTTATGATCCGTGAATATTCTACACTTCACACCACACAGATAATGTCTCCATATCTTCAATGCAAACACTATGGCGGCTAGCTCTAGATCATGGGTAGGGTAATTGGATTCATATGGCTTCAACTGCCTCGACGCATATGCAATAACCTTCCCGTTCTACATCAACACACACCCTAAACCATTTTTGGAAGCATCACTATACACATCATAGGTACCACTCTCACTTGGCAAGGTTGGCACCGGCGCGGTTGTCAATCGCGTCTTCAAGGCTTGGAACACCTGCTCACACTGGTCATTCCATTCAAACTTTGCTTCCTTCTTCATCAAGGTTGTCATTGGCTTGGCTATCCTAGAAAAGTCTTGCACAAAGCGTCTATAGTAGCCAGCTAATCCCAGAAAACTTCGGATGTCAGTCACACTCTTGGGTGTAGGCCATTCACTAACAGCTTTGATCTTAGCAGGGTCTATTACCACTCCTTCTTTAGACACAAAATGTCCCAAAAATGCAACCATTTCCAACCAAAACTCACACTTTGAGAACTTGGCATACAACTGGTTATCTCTCAAGGTACTCAACACAGATCTCAAGTGTTCAGCGTGATCCTCTTCACTCTTCGAATACACTAGGATGTCATCTATGAAAACCACTACAAACTTGTCCAAATAGGCATGGAACACACGGTTCATTAAGTCCATAAATATTGCAGGTGCATTGGTTAACCCAAAAGGCATAACAGTGAACTTATAATGTCCGTATCTAGTCCTGAATGCGGTCTTAGCTATGGTCAAAGGCACATCTCTATGGATTTTGGTACACTTCACAATGCTACCAGTAGGTATGACTATAGGTACTTCAATTGTTTCAGGCTTTTTCAAACCTAATTTCCCCAAAGAGTCTACTGAGATAAACGAATATGTTCCACCATAATCAAATAGAGCATTAACTAAAACGGAGTCAATAGAGAAAGTACCCGCTATGACGTCAGAGGAAGTCTCCGCTTCTCGCCTAGATATCACATTCAGCTTTCCTTGGGCAACCCCTTTGTTATAGCCACCTCCATTGGTGTTTCCATTGCTGTTTCGGTTCCCATTTTGCTGTTGGTTTCCTCCAGGATTTCCATGGTTCTGGTGATTGCCATTGCTATTACTATTGTTACCACCTTGGTAATTCCTTGGGGTTCCACCTCCATTTTTTCCATTTCGGTTCTGATTATTCCGATTATTGTTCTGGTGGTTACCTTGGTTAGGCTTCCCATTCTTAGAATAGCATTCGTACTCCCTATGGCCTAACTTCTGACAGAACCTACAGATTACTAAGTTTCCGTCACAATCCTTTCCAGGGTGATTCATGTTACAGCGCCTACAGTCGTAGGTCTTTACTCCATTCCTTCCAGAATGATTTCCACCACCTTGGTTGTTGCGGTTCCACCATTGTTAGCTCTAAACTGGAAATTCCTATTCCCTTTGTGCTTCTTAAAATTCCCTTGATTCTGTTGGTTATTCCCTTGATTGGAGTTCCCAACATCCTTTCCTTTCTCAGTACTTCCATTCTTCCTTTGTTGTAACCCATACAGGTGAGCAGCTTTTCCGTACAGGGTGTCTAATGAGGTAAAGGTCTCTCCAGACAACAACAATTGCAAGTCCATGGTCAATCCATTCTCAAATCTTTGAGCCCTGAGCTCTTCCGTTGCCACCACTTCAGGTGCAAACCTAGTTAGCTCTATATATAAACTTAGAATGACAGACCCTCCATTTTGAGTTCGATGAACTCCTGTGCCTTTTGCTTCTTCAGATAAGGTGGGTAAAACTTGTTCCTTAATGCGGTTTTAACCGCTTCCCACCCGAAGTTAGGTGTGGCTCTAAGGGTATTCTCACATCGTTGCCACCATAAATCAGCTTCACCTCTAAGGTAGTACACATCACTGTTTACCCTAAGGTTTTCGGGGTAATTCACAGCTACGATAAGCTTATCAAATTCTCTCAACCAGTTTTCAAGCACACTTGGTTCAATCTCTCCGCTATATAGTGGAGGCTTTCTTTGAGCTATTTTCTTAAACATTTCCCCAGCCGGATCATGCACTGGGTTGGCTCTAGTTTGAGCTAGGTCTCGAACTACCTCAGCTAGTTGTCTAACCACTTCAGAAATCTCTTGGTTAGCCATATCCCTTCTCCCGAATAGAATAAAAGACTAACTTTAATATTGGTTGGCACGACATTACTAAGGCACTAGTTCGACAACGAACCCACTCACAACAAGAACACAAACAACACGTGCCCTAGGGGAGTTGGCGCCACTTTGGGCCTTCTCTCCCACCTATTCGATGCATGTAATTTTAGATGGTTGCTACTTTGACCACCTTGCACATAAAATTTCATTGAAGAAATAACAATTAATCCCTTTACGATACCCACGAAACTTAGAATTGAAAATTGAACTTAAGAGATAACGAAAAGGAAATTCTATGCTTTTATTAATGCTTCAATGATAAAGTCTTACATCCATCAATGATATAACTTTTATTTCTCCAAACTATAATAGAACTAATAACCATAAGTAGTAGCTTTGCCACTTTATTATTCAACGAAATAAATAACTAAGGATTACATTTCTCTAAAGACTAATGTCATCACGACGATCATTTCTTTCTTTGTATTGCTCTGGAGTAAAGTCTTGATCATTAGGATCATCCAAGTCTTCTTCCGGATCAAATTCTTCATCCATAGCCTCATCATCCTGTTGTGGCTCACTATCAACCACATTGTTCTCTTCAAGCTCATCCTCAGATCCACTAGATATCTCAATTGTTGGTTCAGGAACTACAGGATTAGGATTTTCAATCTCCACTACATCATCATCATCATCCTCCTCAACATCATTAGCTTGCTCATCATGGATCATGCCATCTTCACCATCACTTTCTACTCCTCCATAGCCCATACCTAGACCCGCAGAGTACTTCCCATCCTCATAGCTATTCTCCGCAACCTCTAAGATAGTAGTGAGAACCTCAGTATTATGCTTCCACCTACCATCTCCAGTCCCATATTTGTACCAATTAGGGGTACCATCATTATAGTGCATGTCACTGAACTTGTTCTTAAAGTCTATGTAAGGGTTCTTATGGGGCAAACAATGAATAACCATACTAGCCATCATATCCTTATGCCTAAGATGGGGCATATCCTTGGTCGAAGCAAAATAGTTGCAAGCAAACACGATCTTCTGGACATACATATGAGGAGTCTCGTTATCCAGCTTCTCTAGGTATCCTAGACTTGAGAACTTAGAAGGTAGCATCTTAATTCCTGAAAATTCACAACTAGAAAGTCTTACTAACGCGTTTCCATAGAAATTCCAACCCAAGAGGATACAATAAATAGTTCGTGGAGCCATACAATTTCAATGCACAAGTATATGCTCAACATGAATTATGATGCAAATAATCATACAAAGCAAGATAAAACATGGTTAAAACACACACATGGCAATTCTTAGCTCACATAATCACATAAAATGCATACTTAAACTAATATGTCCTTCTTAATCTACCCAATCCTCACTTGAAAGTAATGTTAATTTTCGAAATTAATTAAAAAATAACTCCTAACTTAGTCGAAATTATTAAAATTAAAATCGAAAATTAATAAGAATTATTAATTTAAATAAATTAATTTCGGATAATAATTAAGAAAATACGTTTTTTTTTAAATTCGAAAATAAATCCGAATAAATAAATAAATTCGGACATTTAAAAGAAAATTCGAAAAATTAAAAAAATATAATTCGAATTTATTTCGAATATTTCAAATAATTAAAGATTTCGAAAAAAAAGATTTGATTAAATTAAATAAAAATCTAAACTTTTCAACTTGTTTCAAATGGCCCAAAAAAATTGATATTTGACCTTTAAAATATTGATTACTTAAAATAATACGTTTTGACTTTAGAAAAATAATGTTTTAAAAATCCTAAAGTTCCGCATTAGTCTCCGATTACCACTTTGTAGTATTGCTTAATACAAAGAAGGAATGAAACTAAGCTCTGATACCACTTTGTAACACCCTAATAATTTCTTGCTTTTATAAAACCATTTTCCATCTTAAAATAAAGGAATTACTAAAGTATTACCGCCACCGTGATAACGGTTAAGGCTATTACCAGAATTACGCAGGGGACTTTAATGTCAACTAACTTTTCAAAACATAAATAATTAAATTATCGAGGCCTCCTACGAATTGGAACCATAATGGCCCAAACCAAAGTATTAAAAGTTCCACAATTCAAAACACAATTAAAGTATAGATAAAAATAGTTTTAAAGTACGAAAGCATGCAACTCTCTCAATCATCCCAAGCCACATGATTTCGATCGTACTTCGATCTACCAACCTGCTATATTATTCTACTCCCCAACAATGCAAGTGCAAATGATGGATCATCATAGGGTCATTAAGGCAAAGGCCATGACCAAAGGTCACAAAGCACGTAATCAGCAAAAAGCTGAGTACTTACAAAACTAGAGTGAAATAAAGCTATAAACATACATCACTAACTAAGTACTAATCAACATCCAAAAGCCATTTAATAATTAACAAGCAAATCATGAATACAAGACTTGACTCTTGACTCGACTCTTGACTCACAATTTAATTAGAATAAGCTTCGAACGGGTAATAAATAATAAAAAACGGACCATACCGAGTGTCGGGCCATACCGACGGAATTCCAGCGCATAATATGAATGAAACAAAGTCTTGTATCATTAGTAGGAGATCAAGGTTTCCGGCAAGTCTCCCCCCTGTAGACACCTACTTTTGTCCCCATTCCCGCAAGGGAAAGGTTCGATGATGAAAGCATAAAAACTCCACTTGACAACGCATCTCCTATAAAATAAACGAATCTCGATTCCCCATTTCATTTCACCCGAAACCTGCTATTTATGGAAACCTGCTAAAAATAGTAAACTGCCGTAAAAGGTAGCTTCTAAAAATGGCAAATCATAAAGGATAGAAACCTGTCAGAATTAGGTGTTGCATTCCAACATAAATCCTAAATGAGATAGAAAACCGCGAGAATCCTATTCCTAATGGGATTCGGAAATAAGAGTTACGTATTAATTAAAATCCTAACGAACCTAGAGTTCGTAACGGGCCCAGACGCATTCCGTCATAAAAATTGATACGCGCTAAAAGACTCGAATTAATCTCAAACTCTACGGATTTCAGGAATCCGAATCTGACAAAGAATTCGGCCCAGGCATCACTTTCAACGCCCAGAGCTGGGCGCCGAAATCTTTGACGCCCAGCCCTGGGCGCTTAAATTGTATGGATCTCTATTTTCAACGCCCAGCCCTGGGCGCCGAAATCTTTGACGCCCAGAGCTGGGCGCCGAAATTACCTGGGACGTGTTTTTTCCTAATTCTTTGTGGATTAGAACTATGCAATTCTATCTTTCCACGAACTCTTCCCTATAAATAGGCCCCTAGTTTCGACGTGAAACAACACACAACAACACATAATATATTCTGAGTATTGACTCTAAACCCCTTAGCCTAAGCCTCTCGCTGCGAAACTGTTCACGCGTTCTGTCGCAATCGATCCGTAAATCGAACAGAACGTATCCTGTCCCATAATTGAGATTCGTTAAATAAAAAGGAGAAATAGCAAAGTCAAAGTGGTTAGTTTTTTGAGAACCGTGACGCACCTCTCAAGGGTGCGTCGTAACGTGTCCCTTTTCGATGATTTAACTGCTTTCCTCGCCCTTTTTATGAACTGTTAAACTAACCTAATATGATTGTTCTATCACGCCTAACAAATATAATATTTTGGGAAATCGGATTATCATGCTAGGTCCCTTAATGTTATTTAAATCAGATAATCACGATCGAATTAGTATTATATGTTGCATATTGCTAAAATCAACTCAGATTAGTTTAATAGTTAACGCATGTCCCTTCAATTATTTATGCTGAGCTAGTAAGGATATCCTGCCTCTGGAGTTATTGACGAGCGAATTACTCCTCTCGGTAGTTACAGTCCCCCGAACCCTCAATCTCTACCCTGCGGGTGTATATTGAGAGATCCCCACACCAGGGATCACAAGGGAACCTACGGCCGTCGTGGTCAAACATAATTGCACTCCCTTTATGTCACGATAACCGGGTTTTGTCAGTTTTTCTCATTGTCGTTAAAAACTGAATGGCGACTCCTATATTACTAGTCAATTGGGTGTATACTCACAGGAAATCCAATTACACTTGATTGAATAAAAAGAATCGTCACACCCACGAGGGACAAGGTCACGCATTAGCCTCGCGCTTTTTCGACCCCCTCACAGTGGCAACTCCACTGGGGATAGTGAAGGAAATACTCGTGCTTGTAGGTAATCAAAATAGCCGAAGGGTGAAACGATCCTACCCCGCGTTTATTTCCCCATCAAGTTGGGATGGCCTGAAAATCAGCATATTAATGTGAACGGGCAGAACATCATAACGAATCTCGGCTCCCTCGGGAGTTGGGACTAAGGATACCTTTTTTCGCCAATAGGGGGGTGCATACGCCGCGCATGTTTCCCACTCGGTACTTGTGCAGGTAGTACACCTATCCCGAACCCAATCGCTCACCCATTAGGTCCCTCTCGCCTGCCTGCCCCCTTGGCTTGCACTTGCGAATTGGCCTCTTGAGCGAAATTCGTCTGTTGAAGACACTACCTCGACCGGGGCATGTGTTGGATCTACGATAGAAGCGGTACCAAGCCAGGCGCAAATACTACCCATAGAAGCCTATCATAAACTACGTGGCATATTTAATTTTCAAATCCATGTTTGTAATGTAGTTATGTGTAGCAAAATATGTGATTGTGTGTGACAAACTATCCTAGAAAACCAATGACCTTAAAAATTGACCAAACATTCATAGACTAATTTGCCAAAGAGTTATACCGAAACACGTGTTCCGCAAACCCCAACGATCGCCACAAAAATAAGCGACGCTCGGGATGGCTTGTAACGAATCCCACAAACGCTGTTACGCGTAAAGGACGTTATTAGGAAAGCACGCAAATCGAAGTCGCATAAACAGAAAACAGAAAACGAGAACCAGCCAGGGACGCATTTTCAACGCCCCTGGCTGGGCGCCAAAATTTCTCACGCCCACTGCTGGGCGCTGAAGTTGCTGCTTGGCTTTCTGGTCAGGCGCAGCAGCCTCGGTGCCCAAGCGAAAAGAAAGTACGTAGAAAAAAAAAACTTTTCGAAAAAAATTGCTGCGAGGGCGTATGAAAAAGCACTCGATTCTAAAAGCGACTAAAAAATAAAAATAAATAACTCTTTGTGTTGTTGTTAGGCCTCCTACGACGACAATGCTCGGCACCAAAACCGAACATGCTAATAACTATGAATATCACATGGGCAAAGTACTCAAAAAAATAATGTTCAAATAGTGTCTTCAAGAAAAATAATGTTCGAATAAAAAAAGTAAATCCGAGTCTAGACTAGGCTATGCCAAAGTACAATCCAAATCCTAAGTCTTAGTTGTCTTATCCATAGAATCGGTCCTAATACTTGGCGTCGTTCTGCAAGTGAAAAGGTTAAACCATATTGAGTCTCCCCTCCTTACATTTAAATCAATAAGCACCCATATGTAATTGTCATCCCTTGCTCAGAATCCACGGCCTCAATTCTCTCTCACCAATAAAAGAATATATTATAGTATTTGCAAAATGGAAACAGTCACATTCTGAAAATCATTCCTCCATAGTCACACAACCCCCAAAGTGAACCTAAGGTATCAATACCATTGGCAAAAAATTAATGGCCTCAAGGCTTATGATCACATTGGGTCACGACTATCATAGTCCTCTCGAGTCACTCGCTCCTTGAAATACTACTAAGTACGGACTAAAAGATTTTCCATGAATGCAACATGACCAACCATGAAAATACCCAAATCGGCATACCATAAGGCTACCATCGGGGTAAAGCAATACACACTAAGAGAGAAGCCGCACTAATGATTCTAGTCTTGCAAAAATAAAAATTCGATCTCCCCAATTAACTACCTTGCCAACATTAAGCAAAATGGCGCATGACAAATGAACACCCAAGGGTTGAAATCTAAAGTGTCAACCAACGAAAGTTATGGTCCAATTAGCCTAAGTCTGAGAGTCGCTTGGTCAAGTATTATAGGCTTACGCCATGTCATTATTTTGAGTCTAGGCCACCTCCTTATATTCATACACGGGTTATAATCAGAAAGATTAATGAAAGTTTGAGTCTAAATCACAATTTCCAATTAAATCCCGAAAACTGTAAAAATTATTTTCGATGTAATTCTTTCGTTAAACTTCAATAAGGTAAAAACAACATTCTAAATCTACGCTATTTGCATATTTTAAGAAACGACTAAATACGCTTGCAAAGTAAGACAATTTAAAGGTCCCCTATAGGCCTACCAAACGAGGCTCACTCAGTCTCGCCTCGTGACCCAAAGACCACAACCATCTACCTTTTATCCCAAATGAAAAATTCGAAGGATTTATGTTGGGGAGAAATCCCAAGCAAAAAGAAAAAAATAGAAAGAGAAAAGGGAGAGCGGAAAGAGCCATGAAATACTTAGCCCGTACCTCCCAAAGTGCGAAATCTACCCAAGTAAACGAAGGAAAAGAATTGAGTCAACCAATCCAAATCATAAAATTCTACGATGTCTACAATTTCCAATCCTTATGCTCTTAGGCGCCTTCGCTCTGGGGTCCCTGTTCAGCTCATTTAACCCATCCATGTTCTCATTTGCCATAACCCAAGAAACCATTACCTCAACTCTTGTTTTTGAACTTGTTATCAACCACGCACGGCCATTGACACGTGCGTCATGCCCATCATCTCCAAAGCCCAAAACCTGTTCTTACACAACCATTAGCATAATGACCATATAACTTGTATGGATACATCCTGTTGATATACCCTTGAGCCGTCCCCATGCTACTCATTGACCTTGGTTGATTTAAACTCATGACACTAGCTTGAGGCTGCAAATTGTGAGTCCTAGAAGACGTAATCCTTATGCTTGACCAATACCTATGCAACTCATTCAACCCATCTTTCAAACCGTCTTGAGTCACGAATAAAAAGGAAAACAAATGAAAAGTACAAAAAAATAATAAATAATAAAACAGCGAACTTTGCAAAGCGCCTTTAAAAATTCGTTTAAAAAGAAAAAGAACGTTTAGCGCACAAAAAAGATTCCCAAATATTTGGCACAAAACAAAAAAATCTGCCCAGATATCATTATCAGCGCCCAGAGCTGGGCGCCGGAATCTTTAGCGCCCCAGTCTGGGCGCTTATTCTCTCTGCTTGCCAAATTTTGTCCAGAAGTGCTCGTCATTTTATCCGCACATACACGGAAAAATAACGAACACTTGGGGGGGTACAGCACGTATATATTCAGATATACGTACCACCAAGAAAAAATACATGTACTCAAAAAAAATATATAAAACAAATTTTTGGCATACGGCAAGGCAGCGGATTAAAATAATAAAAAACTTCACTTATTCTACCGTTTCAAATAATATGTTTCCACCTTAGAACGTACTTGTTTAAAATCGGCATTCTAAGAAACCATTTTCTAGGCTAAGAACTACGCAAGACCTGATTCCAAATTAAATCTATTTAAGGCGGATACGTAGGCAATCCATGATTCGGTCCAACCAATTTGCAACCAATATTAAAGCCTATAGAAATAACAAAGAATAAGAAATAAAGTCCCTTATTGAAATTTAATTACTTGCAACCCAAGTCGAAAGAAAGATTTAAGTCAAAAGAAGAATCCAAGTCATAAAGATGCCAAAACTAATGAGCACACATCGAAAAATAATAAGGGCACGTACCCTTGCCAGAAGGAGCGCTCACACTCCTAGGCACTTAGCCAAGACTCAAAAGATCGCTTTGCCTCAATTGAATGGGGGCTAGCGCAAGCGTCCATGACCTCTAAAGTACTCGACTTGACCCTCCCTAAAGCGAACTAACTCACTTAAAGACTTTCTTTCACCACTAGACATAGTCGTTCGCTTAAAGACATTCTTTCACCACTAGACACAGTCATGATCGCCAACAAGTAGTAAAGGCAGTAAGCTTGCAATGAAAAAGATTGTTCTACGGCATCGCCCCATCGTTCCTTCGAACTCAGGGCACCCGTTCATGGTAATTCAAATGCCTGCTAATCTCCTTTGAAAAAAAATCAGACATTGTCAATAGGACTTGGCACTTAACCAAGGCTCACCCTACTCAGACATATGACACGGGCATCTAAAATCGAAATTTAAAAAAGCATCGTTAAGACATAATAGCAACTGGGGGCTAAAAAATTGAAATGAAAAAGCTAGGGAAAGAACTAAGTATACCTTGCCCTTTTGTGCAGACATACACCAAGTAAATCTAAGTCGATTTGAAAACAGTTTATATTCCCACAATTCTGGAGAAGATGGCCCTAAAAGCCTAAAGCACATGCCAAACGGGCACAAGTATATCTTGACGCCTGCACCCTGGCTTCCAGCAAATCCTTAGACAGCATTCCAAAAATCGTAACAGTTTTTTGATTCACTCATGTAATCCTGTACGAACCCTTCTATAAGTCAACTTACTTAGGACACCTCGGATTGTACACAGTAGGACTCGGATTTTAAATAACTTCCAAATAATTTTCAAAGACTTCTTCGAACATAATAAAGAGTCGTTGGTTTAATTTAAGTATGCGTTTATCTCAACGTTGCAAGTGAGTCAAAATGATTTCTAAATATTCTTATAGGTAAAGAAAGGCACCTAGCTTTTGGTCAAGGCACACTCTCACATGTTACTACCTTGACCATGGCGATGTCGCATAATACGACATTTACAAGAGAAGTAGCAGATCACTACTCGAACGTACCTCGCACTAAACGAGTCTGGTTCAAACTATTCATGATCCATGTCACCATGAATGCATAAAGACGTATGCAAAGCATTGTAGCACCAAGCCAATCCCGTAGCTACGATTGGGGGCTTGAGAAAAACACTCTAAAAAATGCTCGAAATGACGATTTTATCGCAAATTCTCGACGCTAATGCTATACATACATCATAGGGGCACAATCCTAAGCTTTAAATTGTGAAAAACAAACCTTAGAATGGCTACAACCCCTCCCAAATTCTAAGCACTGCTTAGAATATATAAAGTCACCCCACTAACAAGGGTAACTGAAAATCGCGAGTCACCAAAACTCCGATCAAACCACTGCACATAACGCTCGCCCTATAAAGCGCCCGTTACACAGTCTACATCGTTCCAAAGCAAAAGCAAAAAAAATAATACTGTCAAAGTTCTGCCCAGAAATCATTTTCAACGCCCAGAGCTGGGCGCCGATATCTTTAGCGCCCCAGCCTGGGCGCTGAATCTTTCTGCTAGCCAAGTTTTACCCAGATATAAAATAAGAAAGAAACACCTATGAATCCTCGCATCGAACGAAGTAATGAGCCGTGCAAACCCATGCAGTAGGTGCTACACTTGTTCAAAGACCTGAACAAGGCATGATGAAATACTCCAATGCAAATGATATCCCAACACCTGGAAGAATGTTCTAAGACACGCCGTTAGGCCACTCAAGCCTACGTTGCACCATAATCCCACAGTACAAGTCTAAAAAAAAGTAAGGCACATTGCACTAATGCAAGCACGACCAAGAGTAAGAGGCAAAGATTACTTATCGCCCAAATGCAAGCCACACGACTTCTACATTAAGGATTAAAGGTAGCAAAACATTACCTACCACGGAAGGGATAGCTCGCACCTACACGAGCGAAACCCCAAGGCATCTTTCTCGAAAGAACCTACAAAATCGTACGCCAAAAGGAAGCATCCCAACATGCATACTTGGGGGCTCCAAGCTACGAAACAACCATAACAAAATAAAAAAGCTCGAAGCAAATGTTTGAACAATCGAAAGGGCACAATGTTTGAGCCCACTTCATGAATGGACCTGACCCCTATCAAGCTTCTAAGCAAACTATTCAAAATCAGTCATTGCTAAAAAAAAATGATTCAAGCAAACTGATTAATGGACCGCACGCAACGGCCATTCTATAAACGCTCGTTCGCACATAGATATCATCATTCACGAACACGTTCAAAAAATATAAGAGCGATCAAAGTCTTACACCTCAAGGTATGTTCCTGGGGCCATATAGACTCGCCCGACTATTGCAATAACTGTACGCCTTAAGAGCAACAGTTCCTTAAAATAATCGCCCCAAAGCAACAAGCACCGTAGTCCACCAATCGGCTACGGCTTCTCAAAGAAAATCATCACGTTCTAAAAACAAAGAAAAAACAAAAGAAAAGAGAATACATCGAACTTCCAAGTGAAATAAACGGATGAACAAGAGGCCAACTGTGTCATCAAAAGACCAGCCCAAACAACACTTTCAACGCCCCACCTGGGCGTGAATTATTTCAACGCCCAGGCCTGGGCGCCGAAAATGAATCCAGGCTCAAAAGGCCCAAACTTCTATTGGGCCCTGCCATATTCATTCGGCTTGAAAATTGCCGATTTCCTCACTGAAAGTCGCACTTCACGGCTTTGTTAAGAGTAGCACACTACTATAGAAGGTCGCTCGCACATACGAGCGTGACCCCAAACATGATTACAAGATGCAAAAAACAACCGACGAACCCCAACGCTTGGGGGCTCGCAAAAGTGGACTCCAACAAGGAGCGCGCAATCAAAATCACATTCCCAGACTGCGCCACGCACCATATCATGTTTGGATATCTCAAAAAATATATTGTTAAACAAAAATATACACAGTGTGGACCCACTTATAGGACACATCTAATCAGGAAATATTACGACCCACCAACAGGTTGTAATCACCAAAAGCTCTTCTACATAGAAATAATAAGAAATTCAAAATGGGCTCGCCCACCCTCAGCGGGCGGGGTCTGCGTCACTAGCCGCGCAGGTCCTCAGTTTTTCGAAGAATAAAGTCTTCAAATTTAAAATAGGCTCGCCATCTTCAGCCGGCGGGGTCTACGGCGCAAACCACGTAGTTCGTCCACTTCTATCGGAAGGGGCGTCCACCCTCAGCGGACAGGTTCGCCATCTTCAGCCGGCGGGGTCTACGTCACAAACCGCGTAGGTCCTTATTTTGAAAAACATCAAACAGATTCGTCCACTTCTATCGGACGGGGGGTCCACCCTCAGCGGACAGGCTCGCCCACCTTCAGCGGGCGGGGTCTGCGTCACTAACAGCGCAGGTCCTTAGTCGCTGCAGCGATAACTTTGATCGGTTTTCCCTTTTTCCGAAAATCAAAGGATCGGTTTTCCCTTTTTCCGAAAATCAAAGGATCGGTTTTCCCTTTTTCCGAAAATCAAATGATCGGTTTTCCCTTTTTCCGAAAATCAAAGGATCGATTTTCCCTTTTTCCGAAAATCAAAGGATCGATTTTCCCTTTTTCCGAAAATTAAAGGATCTGTGTTCCCTTTTTCCGAAAATTAAAGGATTGGTTTTCCCTTTTTCCAAAAATTAAAGGATTGGTTTTCCCTTTTTCCAAAAATTAAAGGATTGGTTTTTCGTTTTTCCAAAAAAGAACGATGTGCTGGATTTTCCTTCGTTTTACGTCCTATGAAAACAAGGGGGTTTTCTCGTTTAGCTAGCCCTGAAAATGAGAATCTTTAAAAACGTTTTACCTCGTGATTGGGCTTGGCCAGGCCCAATTACACTTTACAGCTTTAATTTCGAAAACATCTGTAGTTACTCCCAATGACAAAGTGAAGAAGTTTCTACGCATCTTTAGATCCTTCCAATGACAAAGTGAGGAAGTTTCTATACTATCAGTTGACAAATCCCAATGACACGTGAGGGATATGTCGACACTTCAAGTGATGATCCTTAAGTCAAATGTTATCACTCGGGGGCTCGTGAGACCCTCGCAAAACAGGTCACATACACCATGGCTTGTGTGACGCACTCCGTCTAAAACTTGGACCATCGTCTTACTCCAAGACTCAGTCAAAGTGGGGGCTAACTGTAGACACCTACTTTTGTCCCCATTCCCGCAAGGGAAAGGTTCGATGATGAAAGCATAAAAACTCCACTTGACAACGCATCTCCTATAAAATAAACGAATCTCGATTCTCCATTTCATTTCACCCGAAACCTGCTATTTATGGAAACCTGCTAAAAATAGTAAACTGCCGTAAAAGGTAGCTTCTAAAAGTGGCAAATCATAAAGGATAGAAACCTGTCAGAATTAGGTGTTGCATTCCAACATAAATCCTAAATGAGATAGAAAACCGCGAGAATCCTATTCCTAATGGGATTCGGAAATAAGAGTAACGTATTAATTAAAATCCTAACGAACCTAGAGTTCGTAACGGGCCCAGACGCATTCCGTCATAAAAATTGATACGCGCTAAAAGACTCGAATTAATCTCAAACTCTACGGATTTCAGGAATCCGAATCTGACAAAGAATTCGGCCCAGGCATCACTTTCAACGCCTAGAGCTGGGCGCCGAAATCTTTGACGCCCAGCCCTGGGCGCTTAAATTGCATGGATCTCTATTTTCAACGCCCAGCCCTGGGCGCCGAAATCTTTGACGCCCAGAGCTGGGCGCCGAAATTACCTGGGACGTGTTTTTTCCTAATTCTTTGTGGATTAGAACTCTGCAATTCTATCTTTCCACGATCTCTTCCCTATAAATAGGGCCCTAGTTTCGACGTGAAACAACACACAACAACACATAATATATTCTGAGTATTGACTCTAAACCCCTTAGCCTAAGCCTCTCGCTGCGAAACTGTTCACGCGTTCTGTCGCAATCGATCCATAAATCGAACAGAACGTATCCTGTCCCATAATTGAGATTCGTTAAATAAAAAGGAGAAATAGCAAAGCCAAAGTGGTTAGTTTTCTGAGAACCGTGACGCACCTCTCAAGGGTGCGTCGTAACGTGTCCCTTTTCGATGATTTAACTGCTTTCCTCGCCCTTTTTATGAACTGTTAAACTAACCTAATATGATTGTTCTATCACGCCTAACAAATATAATATTTTGGGAAATCGGATTATCATGCTAGGTCCCTTAATGTTATTTAAATCAGATAATCACGATCGAATTAGTATTATATGTTGCATATTGCTAAAATCAACTCAGATTAGTTTAATAGTTAACGCATGTCCCTTCAATTATTTATGCTGAGCTAGTAAGGATATCCTGCCTCTGGAGTTATCGACGAGCGAATTACTCCTCTCGCTAGTTACAGTCCCCCGAACCCTCAATCTCTACCTTGCGGGTGCATATTGAGAGATCCCCACACCAGGGATCACAAGGGAACCTACGGCCGTCGTGGTCAAACATAATTGCACTCCCTTTATGTCACGATAACCGGGTTTTGTCAGTTTTTCTCATTGTCGTTAAAAACTGAATGGCGACTCCTATATTACTAGTCAATTGGGTGTATACTCACAGGAAATCCAATTACACTTGATTGAATAAAAAGAATCGTCACACCCACGAGGGACAAGGTCACGCATTAGCCTCGCGCTTTTTCGACCCCCTCACACCCCCATTGTTCATACTCAAGGTATATACGTTCCAAGAGTTTTGAAGCTTGTTCTGGTTGCACTTTAAGTTTATTAATATTTTATTAATGCGAACTCGAGACTCAAACAAACATACATACATACAATTAATAAAAAACAACCAAAACAATCTTATTTTAATTCTTTAGGACTTGTGATCAATCATCAAGACATAGTGAAATTACTACCAAGTTCCTTCTCACAAAAGGTGAGATTTCACATCATGCCCATTAACATGAGGGTTGTGCCCTTGCACGACAAATCCTAATTCATTTCATATAAAATATTCCCAACTGAACCCTACATGTGCGGTGGCTTACGTGAGCTAACCCTTCACATGTGGTAAAATAAATAATACAACGTGGTACGAATAATTGGCTCAAAAGTATGCTAGACATCTCGTACAATAGCATAACAATAAATTTTTCATCCCTTGTATGTGAAACAAACCATACATGCATAAATATTGAACAACATGATTGACAATGAAATCCATACTCTTAATAATCCCAACATGCTTGTTCAACCAATAATTCAACAATGTCAATATAATAATCCACATGATCGTTCACCAAACAAATATGAATCCACATAATATAATTCACATCAACAACAATCATGTAATGTCCTTGACAAATAGTGTGGTCGCCCTAGACTTGTACGTACCTTGAATACCTAAGCGTAGGGGCCGCTTTGCAAAACGATCACTTACTTAGAAATCACCTCCTATCATCAAAATAATGAAACTTTAATTATTTCCATGTTAATTAAATTTCCAGCAACTTTATAAAATATAAAACCTTGTTAAAACTTCAGAATTCAATCGTCCTTTAATAAAATAATCGTCTCAATTTGCAAAACTAATCCCTAGTATGAAAACATACTTTTTCTACCCTTAAAATCAATAAAAATTAACACTTTAGACCTTTTTATAAATCTGAAAATATAATTGATTATCATAATTAAATTAATCGCCTAATTATGCTAATCAATTGACCCATTAGGTCTAGGTTAAAACCCTAATTTGAAATTCCCAATAAAACCAATTTAACATCATAAAAATCAATTCTTTATTAAATAAACGAATCTGAATATTCATGCTTTAATAATTAAAATACGCCTCATGAATCACAACATATAAATCCTCAAAGTACGGTGTTCATAACCGATTCCCAGCATTTTAATTATTCAAAACAATAATAATAATATAATTTAAAATACGAAATTGAAATAGAATAGGTAAGGAGGAAGAGGATTATACCAATCCGGCCTATAGCACGGAATAACCACGAAAATTGTGATTGGGCGAAAGAATTGAACGAATGAACGAACAAAACACACACACACACTCGACGTGTGTGTGCGCGGCAGAGGGGCGACGAGCAAGGCACATCAGCGCTGAGCACTGGGCGCTGTGCGCGAGGAAGGGGCGAGAGAGCAGGGACGCGCGCGCGCTGGGCGCGGGGGGGGGGGGGGTGCGCGCTGGGTGAGAGGGGCAGCAAGCAGAGCAACAACACAAGGCACTCGAGTGTGCGCTGCGGGCTGCGAGGCAAGAGAGGGAGTGGGCAAGCGAAGGCAGCGACGGGCGAGCACGAAGGCACGAGGCTGCTCGTGCTGTGCGGGGGGTGCGGGCCGGACAAGAGGGAGAGGAGAGGAGGAGTGTGGGGCAAGAAAAGCAAGAGAGGGTTTATGAAAAATAAGGGGGATCATTTAATGAGGAGAGTCCTATTTATAGGCTCTCATATCACTAGTGGGCTAGGCTTGGCAATTTGATATTGGGCTTAGCATTTAAATGATTGGGCTAGCCTTAAGCTTTAGAATTAAATCCTTTTTATTGGGCTTGATTAATAAAATGAGTTGCACTTTTCATTTAAAACCCAAACCTTTTAAAATTACTTGCGACCCATTAAATTTCCCGACTCGAAAATTAAATTCGTTTCGTAATTAATTAAAATAATAAATATTCTAATTAATTGAAATACATTTAAATAATATTTAAATGCGAAATAAATTCTAAAAATTGTAAAATGCTTTATAAATATAATAAAATATATTTATAAATATTATAAAAATACGAGGTATTACATAGACTCTCTATTGTCACTCCTTCTACGTCGTCTTGAAGATGTACCAGAACCAATATCACTATTGATTGGTGCACTTGTTTCTCCTATTGTTTTATTTTATAACTAAAGGTTATTGTGAAGAATTAGGGTAAATTTCGTAATATAATGAATGCTGAGAGTGACCAACCTCTTGATGTAGGTGAGCGGTGTGCTCTTTCTATTGCATTCATCATTGACGCCACTGGGTGTTGTGGCCAAATCACTAGGAAATGCCTTGGTCGAGAGTTTGTGACCCTAAAATGGGTTGGGTTATTGTTTCTGGCTTTATTTCTCCTTTGTATGAGAATGAAGCATCGCAATAGCCTTCTATTCCTGGCTTCATCTCCATTATCCATACCTACTCTTTCTCCTGCATTCATCATTGACGGCACTGAGTGTTGTGGCCAAATCACTCGCAGATGCCTTGGCCGAGAATCTGTGACCCTGACATGGGGTGGGTTATTGTTTCTGGCTCTGTTTCTCCTTTGTATGAGAATTAAGCGTCGCAATAGCCTTCTATGTCTAGCTTCATCTCCATTTTCCATACCTGTTTTCCTTATTACACTAAGGTAAAGTGGTTGGATCTACACCATTTTTTGTTTGAAATTAAAGATTAAGAAATTAAAACCTTTGTCAAAATCCTTACATAAGTAAGATACATTTTATTCGTTCAAAATTTCATGAAAAAACAAAACACCAGTGATTGTAGATTTCTAATGTAAGACATATCCCAAGTTCTTGGCCCAACGTAGCTCTTATATTAGGGCCCTATTTTCCTCACAAACATCCATATAATTGTTCTTTAAGGTTTCAAAGCTCATTTCTTCTTTAACTCGATCTTTTAATGTCTGCTACACGCCGTTTTTTCCTTTCATGGCGGATGGCATCTAAGTTGAAGTCAGCTATGTCAAATTGGTAGCATTCCTTTAATTTTTGTATGTCTATTTGTGCAGCATGCTCAGTTGTTGTTTCCAAATCTTTCAAACGTTGGCTTTTGATTTTTATTGTCCGGCCATCTTGTGTAGCTCTCAGTTTTATGATTGCTACATATTGTTGTCGTCGTTGCTTATGGTATTGTTTGTACAGTGGTAGTGGCAAACCATACCAGTTGATGATATCAGATAGTACCTTAGTGAAGCTTATAGTGAAAAGTTTAGTAGTCTTAGTCATAGTAATTCTGCCAAATTGGAGAGCCAAATAAAAACGAAAGTTTTAAAATTTGAGCAAGGACATATCATAGTGAAGTGCAAAACACACATTCTGCAGTTTCATGCTTTGGGGATTATTAGGAGAATGAGATGCATGGTCAGTCATATTCTATTAATTCTAGCTCTTGTAAAATGGCATTTGACTATATTAAATTTGAAAAGTTAAGGAACTACCTTAGTGTAACACCCCGACAATTCCCTTTTTCTAAAATAACCCTTTTGATAAATATAACTATAGAGAATTATCAAAGTATTATCGCCCGAGTGAAAACGTAACGGCTTATTCAGAAATTTGCAGCGGAAAACATAAAACTAACTTTTAGGTTTATAAATAATCGATTACATATTAAAACCAAAAACCAATCAACGGAAATAAGGAAATATAAATAGTACGACAAATTTCAAATCCAAATTAACAAACCAAGTCACTTAGCAAAACAAAACTAAATACAAGCTCTCTAATCCTGATCCCAATGATGCATCATCTTCAAACCTGTAGATGGGCAACGCTTATTGATCCTTAGAGACTGCTCACCAGAGATGGGTCATCACATGATCAATAAGGCATAGCCATGATCAACACACACACACACACACAAAACACGTAATCAGCAAAGCTGACTACTATATACTAAAACAATAACAATCATAATTAACATGATTCTATTGAACACGAGTAAGGGAAGACAAAACATGTTAATTTGACAACCACACTTGACTAGACTAGGCTAGACTGGACTAGACTAGACTTTTATAATAATAATATTATTTTAATTGAGATAGTCAATGGACCGAGTTTTCTAGCTAGAAGCTTCACTAAGGAAGACGAGGTACGGGCGCGACTCCGTAACCTCAGTGACCTGCGATATCGAGGAACCTTTGAATAAAAATAGGACACGGTGATCAATCCGGTCCCAGAAAAGGCCATGGGCTACCACCATGAACCCCAACTCCTGTTTGTCCGTCACTTTAGACGTGCACAGTCTAAAGCTATTGCTACTCAGTTTCACTTTACATGGTTTACATATTAATACTTTGTTATGACTCAACAATCACATAAGTCATGCATTGAACAATTAATCACAACAGTTTTTATCTTGGAATTAAGTAAGTGATCACAGAGATGTCAATCGAGACTTATTCCAATTATTCAAACCTTTCCTTTAATACTGATCAACCCCTCTACATGGGTATAAGGTTTCAACTTACTAAACAAGGTCCTCGGCCCTCATAAAGTAGTGAAAAGCTAAAAGGGAACAACGAACAATCGATCTAAATCAATATATATAATAATCTAATGTTCCCAACTAACATGTTCACATCAATCATCTACTAACATGTTATAATTCTCATAACGAAATATACATGTTCAACATGTCCATCCAACAATGTTAAACATGTAATTCCAACATAATCAAGTTCATCAACAAATTTCAACATGGTTTCAACAAATAACACACATTCCAAGCACACAGGTATGTACGTACCTTGTGTAAACAAACTGATAGGCCACTTTAACACTTTCAAAAGTCGCCTAAAGAGAATTCTCCGCCTAAAACAACCAACAAATAATCCCAATCAATTTCTTATCATTGGCAACCATCATAACGCATTCTAAATGTATCCTAAGCATCCCCAATATCAAAACTTGAATATTTGGTTTCCTAGCATCATAATTATTGAATTAGTGATTGAAACTCGTTGAAAACTTTTTGCAAACATCGTACTTTAAATTTTCAGCAATATAAATTCATTTAAAAACTTCACCAAGGCCAATCTACGTTCCTAGTACCTCGAAACAATAAATTTAATAATCCATACTCGTCCTACCATGATTTACAATCATAAAAACCTTGAATTTCATGCTTTAAATAATCAAAAATCAATATTTCAATGTAATTAGATAATCTGAAAATTAAATATATTATTTGAACATACTATATAAATCTAAAAATCCAATTAACTCATAAAAATCATAAATTTATTAAATCAAATCATAAATTAAATAAACAAAATAAAATCAAAATATTTAGTTTACTTAGGGTTTAAGAAATAACCAAGAAAAGAGGGAGAGAGAAGGTCTGGCCGGCGGACAGGCGGTCACTCGCGGCGAGGGCTGAGCAAGGTGGCCGCGACGACGGTGCTGTTCGAACAAGGCCACGATTAAAAGGAGGGCAGCCGACCAAAGAAAGCAACAAAAAAGAAAAGGGAAGAGGGAAGAGAAGACTACCGTGCAAGGTGGCGAGGACGCCGGACGGCGGTTACAGCAAGGTGGTGGACGGCGACACGATGTGTGGTGCTGCTGTGCGAAGTCGAACGAAAACCAACAAAAAGGAAAAAGGAACGCAAGAAAATTAGAAGGGCAAAGAACGAAGAAGAAGGAGGTCGAAGAAGGAGGAGGAGTTACCGTGCTCGCGGCGGCGATAGGTGGTCGGCGGCTGGGCAGAACACGATGAACGTGAAGGAAGGAGAGAGGAAAAACGGCTGAGAGGGAGATGTGCTTGTTTGTTGTACGTGAGGTTGAAGGAGGGAGAGGAGGGCTTTGATTTTCTTTTTTTTTACGTGAATTAGTTTTGGGTGAGGGTTTGAGTTTTTGAGTTTTAATGGTTTGGGCTTTACCCAATAGGGCTAGGAGTAGGATTTAGGTTGTTGAATCCAACATGGTTAGGATTGCTTTCTAATTTCAATTGAACGTGATTTCGAAATTCGAATTCGTTTTAACGTAAAATTCAAAAATAAATTTTGATTTCATAAATTATTATAATATTCAAAATGTAATAAAATAATTATATTTTAATTACATATTCATTTCTAAAATTCGTAAATTATCTTTAAATATATTAAATATACGTTAAAATATATAAACAACGTATAAAATTATGGGGGATTACAATCTACCCCTCTTAAAAGAAGTTTCGTCCCGAAACTTGAGACGAAAATTCACATATCTTTCCAAACTTTTCAACTTATTCTTATTGGAGAAATACTTTGTGCCACTCTTGTGCATTCTTTTGCCAACTAAGAATTACTTGTAATCTTCACGAACACATTTCAACTCTTGTGGAGGATCTATTTACTTGCATCAACATGTATAGGTTGCTAAAAATAAGCATAAAATGCGTAAAAACACCATAAAAATAGGTAAAAAGCACAAAATTCTATCGCATTCTACCCCCCTTAAAGAAAACGAGTTACGCCCTCGTAACTCACCTCAGAAAATATCTCTGGATACTTGATCTTCATTTCATCTTCGGCTTCCCACGTTGCCTCTTCGTACTCGTGGTTCGACCAAAGCACTTTCACTATGCTGACGTCCTTATTGCGTGTACTACCCACCTTCCTATCAAGGATTTTCACAGGCCTTTCCTCGTATGTGAGGCTACTATCAATCTGGATTCTCTCAGGCTCTAAGATCTGACGCTCATCAGGGATATATAGCTTTAGTTGGGAAATGTGAAATACGTCGTGCATCTTTTCGAACTCCATTGGCAAGGCTAACTTGAATGCTACTTTCCCTATTCGTTGCAGAATCTCATATGGGCCTACATACTTGGCACTTAGCTTGCCCTTTTTCCCAAATCTCATCACACCCTTGGTTGGTGATACTTTCAAGAACACTTTATCACCTACTGCAAACTCATCATCTCTTCTTTTCAAATCAGCATAACTCTTTTGCCTATCCTGGGCAGCCTGAATTCTAGCCTGAATCATTTTCACATTCCTGACAGTCTCCTCAATGAATTCTGTTCCCAAAACTATATTTTCACTGAAATCATTCCAGCAGGTGGGACTTCTACACTATCTCCCATATAGAGCTTCAAAAGGTGTCATCTTAATGCTTGCATGGTAACCATTGTTGCACGAAAATTCGATCAAGTCTAGATGGTCTTGCCAACTACCCTTAAAGTCAATAGCACAAGCCCTCAACATATCTTCCATAGTCTGGTTAGTTCTCTCAGTTTGACCATCGGTTGTAGGGTGGAACGCAGTGCTCATTTTCAATGTTCTCCCAAGGTTCAACTAGACCTTTTGCCAAAATTTCGAGAGGAATCTTGGATCACGGTCTGAAATAATATCGGTTGGGACCTCATGCAACCTCACTACATGCTTAATGTAAGTCTTTGCGAGCTGTTTCTTTTTCCATGTCTCTTTAATTGGAATAAACACGGCTGATTTTGTTAGACGGTCCACAATCACCCAAATAGTATCATTTACGTTCTTTGATCTTGGCAAGGCAGTAACAAAATCCATAGAAATGGAATCCCACTTCCATACAAGCACTTCTAAAGGTTGGACTTTTCCTATGGGTCTTTTGTGGTCTATTTTGACTTTCTGACAGGTTAGGCATCTGGACACAAACTCAGCAACTTCCCGCTTCATATTG
Organism: Spinacia oleracea; assembly: GCF_020520425.1. Classification (NCBI taxonomy): domain Eukaryota; kingdom Viridiplantae; phylum Streptophyta; class Magnoliopsida; order Caryophyllales; family Amaranthaceae; genus Spinacia; species Spinacia oleracea. The sequence continues at coordinate 59,927,340 of NC_079489.1, forward strand.
GGCCACCAATAGATCTGCTTAAGGTCTTTGTACAGCTTGTCACCCCCAGGGTGCACAGAATATGGAGTATTATGCCCCTCATCCATAAGACGTCTCTTGAGTTCTTCACACTTCTGTGGTACACACCATCTCCCTTTGAACCTCAAACTACCATCCTCACGAATCTTGAAATCTACTTCCTTCCCTTGCCCCATCTTTTCTTTGATCTTCTCTAAGTATTCATCCCCAGCTTGACTTTCTTTAATCTCCTCGAATATGGACAACCCCAATGATAATGCACTCAGTTTTGCTTTGGTTTCCCCAAGATTTACTATTTCCAGGCTAAGTCTCTGCATATCTCGACACAACTCTTCCGGAACTACCAAGACATTCATACTATGGCTCGATTTCCTACTCAATGCATCGGCAACCACATTTTCTTTCCCCTCATGGTACTGAATGTTCAAATCATAATCCTTGATCAACACTAACCATCTTCTTTGTCTCATGTTGAGATTTTTCTGGGTGAAAATGTATTTTAGGCTTTTGTGGTCTGTAAAGATCTTACATGTTGCCCCATAGAGGTAATGTCTCCAAATTTTCAAAGCGAAAACAATCGCAGCTAGCTCTAGATCGTGGGTAGGGTAATTATCCTCATACGGTTTCAATTGACGCGACGCATATGCAATCACCTTCCCATTTTGCTGTAACACACACCCTAAACCATTCTTCGACGCATCACTATATACCTCAAACCCTTCATTCCCATCAGGCAAGGTCAAAACAGGTGCGGAGGTTAAACGCTCTTTGAGAATTTGGAAAGCTTCCTCACATTTTTCGCTCCACTCAAATTTTGATTCTTTCTTCATTAAGTTGGTCATGGTGTGAGGGGGTCGAAAAACCATGAGGCTAATGCATGACCTCGTCCCTCGTGGGCGAGACGTCGTCAGATCAAGTGTAGTTAGATTTCCTGTGAGTTTACACCCAATCGACTAGTAATATAGGAGTCGTCATTCAGTTTTTAACGAAAATGAGAAAAACTGACAAAACCCGGTTATCGTGACATAAAGGGAGTGCAATTATGTTCGACCACGACGGCCATAGGTTCCCTTGTGATCCCTGGTGTGGGGATCGCTCAACGTACACCCGCAGGGAAGAGATTGAGAGTTCGGGGGACTGTAACTACCGAGAGGAGTGCTCATCGATAACTCCAGAGGCAGGTTATCCTTACTAGCTCAGCATAAATAATTGAAGGGACATGCGTTAAACTATTAAACTATTCTGAATTGATTTTAGCAATATGCAACACATAATACTAAATCGATCGTGATTATCTTATTTAGATTGATTTAAGGTACCTAGCATGATAATTCAATTGTCCAAGGTAATATCTTATTAGGCGTGATAGATCAATCAAGTTAATAGTTTGACAATTTTATAAAAGGGTGATGAAAGCAATTAAATCATATGAGGGACACATTACAACGCACCCTTGAGAGGTGCGTCACGGTTCTTAGAAAACTAACCACTTGGCTTTGCTATTTCTCCTTTTATTTAACGAATCTCGGGTTTCTAAGCAGTGTTCCAGGATTTAGGCTTAAATCATCAGCTACAAGGGGCAGGACGCGTTCTGTTCGACTTTTGGGTCTATTGCGACAGAACGCCCGATCAATTTCGCAGCGTGAGGCTAGGCTTAAGGCTAGAGTCAATACTCAGGTTATGGAATTGTGTGTTGTGTTCACGTCGGTTTTGAGGCTGTATTTATAGGGAAAGAGTTTGTGGAAAGATAGATCTTTAAAATACAAATCCAAAAAGAATTCGGAGACGACACGGCCCCAGGCATTTTCAGCGCCCAGATCCAGGCGTTGAAAATGGGATCTGGGCCGAGTTCTTTGTCAGATTTGGACTCTTAGAAGGCGAAGCTTTTGAGACTTATCCGAGTCTTTTAGTGCGTATTAACTTTATGACGGAATGCGTCTGGGCCCGTTACGAACTCTAGGTTCGTTAGGATTTCAATTAATACGTAACTCTTACTTACGAATTATACCAGGAATAGAATTCCTTTTGCAAATTCTATCTCTTTTAGGATTTATGTTGGAGTGCAACACCTAATTATTCTGACAAGTTTCTATCTTTTATGATTTTACCACTTTTAACAACTACCTTTTACGGCAGTTACTATTTTTAACAGGTTTCCATAAATAGCAGTTTTGGCCGAAATGAAAAGGGTGATTGAGATTCGTTATTTTATAGGAGATGCGTTTCCAAGTGGAGATTTATGTTCTCATCATCGAACCTTCCCTTTCGGGAATGGGGACAAAAGTAGGTGTCTACAGTTAGCCCCCACTTTGACTGAGTCTTGGAGTAAGACGATGGTCAAAGTATTAGACGGAGTGCGTCATACAAGCCATGGTGTATGTGACCTGTTTTGCGGGGGTCTCACGAGCCCCCGAGTGATAACATTTGACTTAAGGGTCATCACTTGAAGTGTAAACACATTCCTCACGTGTCATTGGAATCTGTTAACCGATAGTATAGAAACTCCCTCACTTTGTCATTGGAAGTATCTAAAGATGTTTTCGAAATCAAAGTTATAAAGTGTAACTAGGCCTTACCAAGCCCAATCACGAGGTAAAACATTTTTAAAAGATTCTCATTTTTAAGGTTAGCTAAACGAGAAAACCCCCTTGTTTTTATAGGACGTAAAACGAAGGAAAATCCAGCACATCGCTTTTTTTTTGGGGGAAAACGGAAAACCAATCCCTTGCTTTTTTGGAAAAGGGAAAATCAGACCTGCGCGGTTAGTGACGCAGACCCCGCCCGCTGAAGGTGGGCGAGCCTGTCCGCTGAGGGTGGACGCCCCGTCCGATAGAAGTGGACGAATCTGTTTTGATGTTTTGAAAATAAGGACCTACGCGGTTTGTGAAGTAGACCCCGCCGGCTGAAGATGGCGAGCCTGTTTTGTGTTTTTGAAGATTTCATTTTCGAAAACTGAGGACCTGCGCGGTTAGTGACGCAGACCCCGCCGGCTGAAGATGGCGAGCCTGTTTTGTGTTTTTGAAGATTTCATTTTCGAAAACTGAGGACCTGCGCGGTTAGTGATGCAGACCCCGCCCGCTGAAGGTGGGCGAGCCCTGTCCGCTAAGGGTGGACGCCCCGCCCGCTGGAGGTGAGCGAACTTAAATTCGTCTTTCGATTTGGGACCCGCGCAGTTCGTGGCGTGATCTTGCCCGATTGAGGTGGGCAAGTCCCTATTTCATTTGTTCTTGTGATTTCTTTTGAGAATTTCTTTTTTATTCATTCTTGTAAGAGCGAATTCTTTCGAGGGATGCTCGGATTTGGTTGCAACCTGAATGTGGGTCGACAACGTGCTTAGACGGACCATTGTCTCGTGGTCATCATCTTTCATGGTTTTGAGCTAGTCTTTACGGCCCAATTTTGCCACCATCTGGGTCCTTGATTAGAGGACTATGTATAAGTATCAACGGCGACCTTTGTCTTGAGGTCGTAATCCGGTTTTATCTTTTGAGTTTATTCAAACACGGGACTTCGTACAGCGTAGTCTGGGAATGTTGTTTTAACTTTGCATACTTTCTTTTGAAATGTTTATTTTTTTTCGAGCCCCCAAGCATTTGTGCTTGATGGTCATTTCTTGTCAAAGAGGTTCCTCGGGATACGCATTTTGTAATGTCCTTGATCGTGTTTGGGACCGTGCTCGTAAGTGCGAGCGATCTTTGTAGTGGTATGCTACTTTGATGAAGTCGTGGAGTGCGACTTCATTTTCCGGGCGACAAAACTTGCTCCATTTTTCAATAATTAATACATCGAGCTTATTTTAGCCCGGATTGATCTTTTGACAAATAAACATTTTTTAATTTGAGAAACCAACGACTCGATTTTGTTTTTGTGTTTCGAAGAATTACCTTGATTTTTTTATTGCCTTAAAAAATGTACACATATTTTTTCCTTGAGATGGGTCTAAGTTTCGACAAGTCTTAACATTTGTTTTCACTATTCGGGCTCTAACGGTGCTTTGGGCTTGATCTTGATTACAACAGGGCCTCGTACGATTTTAAGTCCTTTCCTGCTCCGCATCTTGAAGGTTCTGGGTCCTGGACTAGATTTCCGGCGCCCCTGGCAAGGCGGTAATAATTTCGGCACCCAGCCTTGGGCGCTGGAAATGCTATTTCGACAGTTTTCTCTTCTTAATTCCGGATTTCTTAACACGTTTCCGAATGGGATCAGGACGTCACTTGATGCTTTTGTGTATATATAGGGGTTAAGTACGTCTTTCTTTTTCACCACTCTCCATCTTCCTTTCTAGCTTTTACTCTTTCCTATTCTTGCCATGTCGATTCCTCCTTTCTCCCTCCAACGAGTTGTTAGGCGTTGGCTAAGAGCCCTTAATCCCACAGAAAAGGCTTTGTTGAAAGGATACCACTTAGAGGCATTCTTAGGCTTACAACAAATTAATATTGATTACAACTTTCTGTATGCGGCCCTAGACTTTTGGGATTCTGATCACCATGTTTTTGTTTTTCGGGGCAATGAAGTATGCACTTTGCCAGATAATTTTGCCGCGATCCTTGGTTATCCTACCAATGATACTCCTGCTACCCCTGGCACTGTTGAAGAGGGTAAAACAACCATAGGGGCTTTCCAAGCACTAGATGCTAACATGCTTGCTGAGATCGTTGTGGGTGATAAGGTTAATTTGGCAAAGCTTGTAAAACACCATTTTATACCTAGTAAGAATATGACCGAACAGAAATTGAATATTCGAGCATTTGTATTCTGCTTGTTGAACCACTATTTACTGTCGAATAATAATGGCGAGTTCGGTGACATAAGGTTGTTCCCCTGATAAGCCAGATGAAGAGTTGTTATTCCATTATGCCGTTGGTTGTTGCCGAGACTTTGCTGAGTGTGGATGAGTTAAAGAAGGATGCCAAGTGTAGACACCTACTTTTGTCCCCGTTCCCGCAAGGGAAAGGTTCGATGATGAAAACGTAAATCTCCACTTGACAACGCATCTCCTACGAAATAAACGAGTCTCGATTCCCCATTTCATTTCACCCGAAACCTGCTATTTATGGAAACCTGCTAAAAATAGTAACTGCCGTAAAAGGTAGCTTCTAAAAGTGGAAAATCATAAAAGATAGAAACCTGTCAGAATTAGGTGTTGCACTCCAACATAAATCCTAAATGAGATAGAAAACCGCGAGAATCCTATTCCTAATAGGATTCGGAGATAAGAGTTACGTATTAGTTAAAATCCTAACGAGCCTAGAGTTCGTAACGGGCCCAGACGCATTCCGTCACAAAATTGATACGCGCTAAAAGACTCGAATTAATCTCAAACTCTACGGATTTCAAGAATCCGAATCTGACTAAAGAAAACAGCCTAGACCCTATTTTCAACGCCTGGCTCTGGGCGCCGAAATCTTCGGCGCCCAGGCCTGGGCGCTGAAAATACCTGGGTACGTTTTTTCTCCTAATTCTTTATGGATTAGAACTCTGCAATTCTATCTTTCCACGAACTCTTCCCTATAAATAGGCCCCTAAATTCGACGTGAAAGGACAACAACAACACACAATTATATTCTGAGTATTGACTCCAACCCTTAGCCTAAGCCTCTCGCTGCGAAACTGTTCACGCGTTCTGTCGCAATCGATCCATAAATCGAACAGAACGTATCATGTCCCATAATTGAGATTCGTTAAATAAAAAGGAGAAATAGCAAAGTCAAAGTGGTTAGTTTTTTGAGAACCGTGACGCACCTCTCAAGGGTGCGTCGTAATGTGTCCCTTTTCGATGATTTAACTGCTTTCCTCGCCCTTTTTATGAACTGTTAAACTAACCTAATCTGATTGTTCTATCACGCCTAACAAATATAATATTTTTGGGAAATCGGATTATCATGCTAGGTCCCTTAATGCTATTTAAATCAGATAATCACGATCGAATTAGTATTATATGTTGTATATTGCTAAAATCAATTCAGATTAGTTTAATAGTTAACGCATGTCCCTTCAATTATTTATGCTGAGCTAGTAAGGATATCCTGCCTCTGGAGTTATCGACGAGCGAAGTACTCCTCTCGGTAGTTACAGTCCCCCGAACCCTCAATCTCTACCTTGCGGGTGCATATTGAGAGATCCCCACACCAGGGATCACAAGGGAACCTACGGCCGTCGTGGTCAAACATAATTGCACTCCCTTTATGTCACGATAACCGGGTTTTGTCAGTTTTTCTCATTGTCGTTAAAAAATGAATGGCGACTCCTATATTACTAGTCAATTGGGTGTATACTCACAGGAAATCCAATTACACTTGATTGAATAAAAAGAATCGTCACACCCACGAGGGACAAGGTCATGCATTAGCCTCGCGCTTTTTCGACCCCCTCACAGTGGCGACTCCACTGGGGATAGTGAAGGAAATACTCGTGCTTGTAGGTAATCAAAATAGCCGAAGGGTGAAACGATCCTACCCCGCGTTTATTTCCCCATCAAGTTGGGACGACTTGAAAATCAGCATATTAATGTGAAGGGGCAGAACATCATAACGAATCTCGGCTCCCTCGGGAGTTGGGACTAAGGATACCTTTTTTCGCCAATAGGGGGGTGCATACGCCGCGCATGTTTCCCACTCGGTACTTGTGCAGGTAGTACACCCATCCCGAACCCAATCGCTCGCTCATTAGGTCCCTTTCGCCTGCATGCCCCCTTGGCTTGCACTTGTGGGTTGGCCTCTTGAGCGAAATTCGTCTGTTGAAGACACTACCTCGACCGGGGCATGTGTTGGATCTACGATAGAAGCGGTACCAAGCCAGGGGAAAATAAACTACCCATAGAAGCCTATCATAAACTACGTGACATATTTTCAAATCCATGTTTGTAATGTAGTTATGTGTAGCGAAATGTGTGATTGTGTGTGACAAACTATCCTAGAAAACCAACGACCTTAAAAACTGCCCAAACATTCATAGACTAATTTGCCAAAGAGTTATACCAAAACACGTGTTCCGCAAAACCGAATGATCGCCACAGAAATAAGCGACGCTCGGGATGGCCTGTAACGAATCCCACAAACGCTGCTACGCGTAAAGGACGTTAATAGGCAAGCACGCAAGTCAAAGTCGCATAAACAGAAGGCAGAAAACGAGAACCAGCCAGGGACGCATTTTCAGCGCCCCTGGCTGGGTGCCAGAATTTCTCACGCCCCTAGCTGGGCGCTGAAGTTGCTGCTTGGCCTTCTGGTCAGGCGCAGCAGCCTCGGTGCCCGCACGAAAGGAAAATATGTAGCACAAAAAAAAAAGTTCATCAAAAGAATTGCTACGAGGGCGTAAGAAAAGCACTCGATTTCAAAAAAAGCGACTCGTGAAAAATTAATAACTCTTTGTGTCGTTGTTAGGCCTCCTACGACGGCAATGCTCGGCACCAAAACCGAACATGCTAACAACTATGAATGTCACACGGGCAAGTGTTTCGAAAATCCAAAGAATGACCAAAAAAAAAAAAAACCAAAAAGTGTACCGACAGAAGAAAAAGTGAAAAACCAATTTAGAGAGTCGAAGTCTAGACTAAGTAATGCTTGAAACTTTGGTAACCTAAACTTTAGCTTATCTTATGCCTAGGGTTGGTCCTGCTGAAGGAAATAATGCCCTTGGTCCAAGTATGCATTCTATATTAAGTCTAATAAGTGCGGTTCAGTATTAATTAACAAGTTAATAATTCAGTGAGATCAAGTGAGCTGAATGCCTAGCTAGAGGCCGCTTCAGTTCAAGTGGAATTAATTATATTAATCCACAGCTTACTCTTGACTGAACACGTAGGGTCACGCAAATAGTACGTAAACGGATCAAGTATTTAATGACATTAAATACTCCATCTGTGGATATTCGGAATCGACGGATCTTGGTTTCAGTGGGAGCTAAGATCGTCACAGGCAAGAAATGAATACTCCGGAAACGATGATATTGCCGGAAACGGAAACATGGTACGTATCGGAAAATATTATCGGAAATGGAAATATTGCCGGAATCGGAAATATTGCCGGAAACGGAAATATTGTCAGAATCGGAAATATTATCGGAATCGGAAAAAAATTCCGGAAACGGAAATATTAAATATTTGTTCGAAACGGAAATTGATTCCGGAATCGGAAATATTAAATATTGTTCGTATCGGAAATGAATTCCGGAACCGGGAATTTAATCGGAAGCGTATCGTACAAATAAACATCGGACGAGCTTGCTAGACGCAAGGCTTAGCACGAAGCTAGGCCCAACGCCTAGCAAAGCCCGCGCGCGACCAAAGCAAGCAAATCCCAAACGCGAGAGCAAGGCCAGCAGGCACGGCGCCCCTCGTGGGCTGCTGCGCCTGCGTGAGTGTTTGTGCTTGCGTACGAAACCTTGATCGGTTAGGATTCGTATAAGATTAATTCCCTAAGTCTACTAGATAAATTAAGTGATTGAATTTTAGATTAATTCAGATTCACTAAATTGTTTCCTAGTAGGATTCTAATATCCGATACCCATGCCCTATAAATAGGTGATCAATGCTCACAATTTAGATCGAGTATTCAAGTATTCAAAGTGATTTTTGAGAGCAAAATTCAGTCATACAATTGCCTATAAAGTGCCGAAAATTCTAAGTACCTTAAGGGCGATCCTAGTTGGTCAAGCTTAAGGCGGATCCGGACGTGCTGTGGACTATCTACGGAGGGGCGACACTTGGAGTCCTAAAGACTTGTTCTTGTTCGGTTCGGGAGCAGCTAGGGAAGGCACGCAACAAAGAGTATGCATCTAAACTATGCTAAATGATTATGTGTAAATAATATGCTTTCCTGGCTTTATGGTTTTTCCGCATGATTTATGAATTGTCATATGTATCATAACCTAACAGTGGTATCACGAGCCTCTTATTATTTTCATAATCTAAATTGCATGAACATGTTTAAATATTACAAATTTGCAAGAATTAAAAGGGGTGATTAATTTTCGTAATTGTTAATTAATTGCAAATTACGTTTATTTAATTATACGTACGCAGTTTTTCGGCAGTTTCTTCGTTACTCATCCAAATCGAGTGATTTTTGTGTCAATTCCGCATGTAAAAGGCATCCGAACCCAGAATTCTCAAATTCGAAGCCTAACTATTACTTTTCGGAGGTTTTAGTTTTTCGAATGCAAAATTTCGTAAATTTAAGATGTTAAATTAAATATTTGCGATTCTTGTTGATAAATCTTGAATTTTTGATTGACCTACTGTATATGTTTAACAAGTTTGAATGCCTAGCCTTGTTAATTATACAATCTAATTTGTAATTATGATTAATTTGTTGAAAATTGGAATAATTTAGAATTAATTTGATTTTCATAATTAGTTATAATTTAATTAGATACCTATGATTAAAAACCACCATAAAAATTGTAAATTTATGTTAAATTTTTATGACCTAGACTTGAATCCATGTTAATCGGAAATCAATTGAATAATAAATTTTCGATTTTTCGCCCTAAAATTATGAAATTAATATTATTTATTAATTTGTCATTAATTTTGAATATAAATTTTAAATTTTTATGCGATTCGCTCATATGACTTGCACGCACAAAGCAATGGACGCTACGTGTTACCCTTAAGGCGTGTTGTATAGTGCGGGCATGTGACGACGAGCAAGGGAGCTCGTCGCCCATGCGGTACGAATGCAATGAGCAAGGCAATGGTGCACGAGCACAAGGCAGCAGCCCTGCCTTGTGTCGTGGGCTGTGTGCAATGGGCGAATGGGCGAGGGCGAGAGCAAGGCACGAGCAGTCGCGTGTGGGAAGCAAGCGAGCTGCGCCACAGCGCGCACTGCCTCGCGCAAGCGTGCGGAGCCTCGCGCGCAGCGAGCGTAAGCTCGCGTGCCACGAGTGCTGCGCCAAACACAGATCGCTCGCGCGCTGCGAGTGCTTGTTGTGCGTGCGACGAGCGCTGCGCCCAGCGATGGCGTGCGAGTGCTTGTTGTGCGTGCGACGAGCGCTGCGCCCAGCGATGGCGTGCGAGTGCTTATTGCGACGTGCGACGAGCGCTGCACCCAGCGATGGGCTGCGGAAGAATGCTCGTGCGTAGAGCGCTGGCGCGCGCAGCGAGCACCAGCTCGCGTGATGCCTTGCGATGGTGAGCAGCAGCAATGCGAGGCAGCGCATGGGCTGCGCGCACATGGCCAGCGATGGCTGTGTGCGTGTGGCCCATGGGCGTGCGTTGCGTGGGATTGTTGCGTTGCGATTAGATCGTTTTGAAATTTTAATTTGAAATTTTCAGTTTACGTAATTTTAATTAATTTTAAAATTAATGATTTAAATTATTATTTTTTTTGGATTTTAATTTTGAATATTGTAATTATAATAAATTTTATTTATTCTAATTATTTTACTAAAATTAAAATCATGAATTAATTTAAATAAGACTGAAATTAAATTAAACTTTTTGGATTCAATTATAAATTTATATGAGCTTTAAATTTTAATTAAATTTGTATGTTTCCGGTTAGACTAGAAATACATTTTTATGTTTAAAATTAGTAAAGCATATGAATTTATTGGTTTAAGTGGGAGCCCTTTTTAGTCATAAACTCTTGATTAGGTCTACAAATCCTTAAGGTTAAAACAACTTGATTAGAATTAATAAGGACTGAATAATTTGTAGATTATTGGTGCCCTTGATTAATTGCTGCAAATGTTTATGTGATGCATAATGTGTTTTACTAACCAGCTATGTGGGCCATTCATGATAATGAATGGGTGAATGGTATATATTGTATATGTACTGTTTTGCAGGTTATGAACTGACTAGTATGGCCCAAATAGGATAGAAAATATGGTCTGCGTACCATTAATTTGAATGTAATTGGTCTAAAGTACCAAAGTTGTTTTTCAATTCAAATATGGTCTGCGTACCATCAAATAGTTGTAATTAGTTTTAATTATAGCTTATTCTATTTGAAGAAAATGGTGCCTCCCACGGAGATTTTTAAGACGGACTTTGAAGTTAAAGCTTCAAGATGAAGTCGGGCCATACTAGATCACATTTATCTTATGCATGTTTTAAATTATTTATTGCTTTTAAATATGTCTTAAAATGCATGAGATCAAAAGCTTGATTATGTTGCATGATTAAGGAATTTAGTTCACTTAAAATCTAACCAACATAGTAAGAGCCTTAAGTTCCAAACTTAAAAATTGAGTTAAAAGGTGCCATGCCAAAATATACACTTGCTTGGATATCCTTTACATCAATCTAGTAATAGTTTTCGCTCAGCGAGGTGTTACTTATTGGTCCTAAAGGGGCAAGGTACACAAATAATTGTGAGTACATGTTAGTTTTGGTGAAACTCAACGATATAAGTAAGGAGTCATTTTATGTCGTGGCAAAATCGATAGGTTTACCTAATAAGTTCTTAGACGTACCTATCAACCAAGAATAGTTTCTAGACTATTAGCAAAAGGCTTTTGCTTACCTAAGATGTTTTAGGATTAAGTCGACAAACTGTGCTTAGTTCTTCAATGATTTTAGGATCTTGGAATCATTTTATTCACACCTGCCGGAACACATAACTTGAATAAAATGCTTAATGAACATTGAATTATGCATGTATGCTAGAATTTAAGTTTATTAAGAGAAACTGTGAATGGTTATTTATTTGTTTATTCTTTTCAATTGTAGTTTTAAATATGGCAAACAACAATTCATTCAACATTCGATCAATTCTCGAAAAGGAGAAGTTGAACGGGAAAAACTTCCTTGACTGGCAAAGGAACTTGCAAATAGTTCTTATGCAGGAAGAAAAGGAGTATGTCCTAGAAGAGGCGATGCCCGAAGCCGCAGGCGACGGGGTCACTCAGGCAGCCCTCAATCGTTGGATTGATGCCAACAAGGATGTGAAATGTCTAATGCTCGCCACCATGAGTGCAGATCTGCAGAAAACGTTCATCAACTCAGATGCTTTCACAATCATCAGTGAGTTGAAGAACATGTTCCAAGATCTGGCTCGAGTCGAAAGATTCGAGACTCATAGGCAAATGCTTGAGACCAAGCTTAAGAAAGGCGAGCCCGTAAGTCCACATGTTCTCAAAATGATTGGACTCATTGAGAATATGAGTCGGCTGGATCAGCAATTTTCTCAGGAAATGGCTATAGACACCATCCTCCATTCTCTTCATAGCGGGTATGATCAGTTCAAACTGAACTACAGTATGAATAGTCTGGACAAAACGCTCACTAAGCTTCACGGTATGCTGAAGACCGCTGAAAAGACGCTCAAATGTGATAAGCAGGATGTGCTTATGGTGCGTGGGGGCAAGTTCAAGAAATCTGGAAAGAAGAGGAATGCTAAGAAAGGTGGCAACAAGGCCAGCCCAACTAAGCAAACTGGCGCCAAATCTGTAAAGAGGAAGGTCAGTCAACCCACTTCTGAATCCGAATGCTTCTACTGCAAGAAGAAGGGGCATTGGAAGAGAGATTGCTTGAAGCTAAAGGAAGATCAGAAGAACGAAACAGTCGTTCCATCTTCAGGTATTTTCGTTATAGACTGTATACATGCTAATTCAACTTCTTGGGTATTAGATACAGGTTGTGGCTCACACTTATGTTCCAATCCACAGGGACTAAGAAGAAGTAGAAAGTTAAGCAAGGGAGAAGTCGACCTACGAGTGGGAAATGGAGCACGGATTGCTGCATTAGCTGTAGGAACTTATTATTTGTCGTTGCCCTCCGGGCTAGTTTCGGAACTGGAAGAATGTTTCCATGTTCCAAGTCTTACTAAAAACATCATTTCAGTTTCTTGCTTAGATGCTAAGGGATTTTCCTTTTTAATAAAAGACAATAGTTGTTCGTTTTATTTTAAAAAGATGTTTTATGGATCTGCTAGATTAGTCAATGGACTTTATTTATTAGATCACGACAAACAAGTATATAACATAAATACCAAAAAGGCCAAAAAGGATGATTCAGATCTCACCTATCTGTGGCATTGTCGATTAGGCCATATAAACTTGAAACGCTTAGAAAGACTTCAAAAGAAGGAATTCTAGAACCATTTGACTTAGAGGATTATGGTAAATGCGAATCATGTTTACTTGGCAAAATAACAAAGCAACCTTTCTCTAAAGTTGGAGAAAGAGCAAATGAACTATTGGGTTTAATCCATACAGATGTATGTGGACCAATGAGTACAAATGCTAGAGGTGGTTTCAGCTACTTTATCACTTCCACTGATGACTTCAGTAGATATGGTTATGTCTACCTAATGAAGCATAAGTCTGAATCCTTTGACAAATTCAAGGAATTTCAGAGTGAAGTAGAGAATCAATTAGGCAAGAAGATTAAGGCACTGCGGTCTGATAGAGGCGGTGAATATCTGAGCTATGAATTTGATGACCATCTGAAAGAATGTGGAATTCTATCAGAATTGACTCCTCCTGGAACACCACAATGGAACGGTGTGTCGGAACGGAGGAACAGAACCTTGCTAGACATGGTCAGGTCAATGATGGGTCAGGCCAAACTTCCATTAGAATTTTGGGGACATGCACTAAATACAGCTGCACTCACTATAAATAGAGCTCCGTCTAAAGCTGTCGAAAAGACTCCATATGAGTTATGGTTTGGAAAGCCTCCAAATGTATCTTTTCTTAAGATTTGGGGATGTGAAGTATACGTCAAACGATTAATTTCAGACAAACTTCATCCAAAATCTGACAAATGTATCCTTGTGGGCTATCCAAAGGAAACAAAGGGGTATTACTTCTACAATACATCTGAGAACAAGGTGTTTGTTGCTCGAGATGGTGTCTTTTTGGAGAAAGATCACATTTCCAAAATGACAAGTGGGAGAAAAGTAGACCTCGAAGAAATTCGAGTCGAACAACAAACTCTAGAGAATGCTCAAGATGACATTCAGGATGAAACTCAGAGATCTTTAGAAGAATCTGGTGAGAATCATGGTCAATCTAGAAATGTTACCCCACGTAGATCGCAAAGATATAGATCTCAACCGGAAAGATACTTAGGTATTTTGACGAACGAGAGCTATGACGTTCTATTACTTGAAAGTGATGAACCTGCGACTTACAAACAAGCTATGACGAGCCCTAGCTCCAAGCAATGGCAAGAAGCCATGCAATCTGAATTAGACTCCATGTCTGAAAACCAAGTATGGGATTTGGTCGATTTTCCAGATGGCTACCAAGCCATTGGAAGCAAATGGGTTTTCAAACTGAAAAAGGACAAGGATGGGAAACTTGAAGTTTTCAAAGCTAGATTGGTTGCAAAAGTTTACAGGCAAGTCCACGGTGTGGATTACGATGAAACCTTTTCACCAGTTGCAATGCTAAAGTCTATTCGGATAATGTTAGCAATCGCTGCATATTACGATTACGAAATATGGCAGATGGATGTCAAAACTGCTTTCTTAAACGGCGTTTTAACAGAAACTGTGTTTATGACACAGCCTGGAGGTTTTGAGGATCCAAAGAATGCTAAAAAGGTATGCAAGCTAAAGAAGTCAATCTACGGATTGAAGCAGGCATCCAGGAGCTGGAATATACGTTTTGATGAAGCAGTCAGTGACTTTGGTTTCATCAAGAACGCAGACGAATCTTGTGTATACAAGAAGGTTAGTGGGAGCAAAATTGCTTTCCTAGTATTATATGTCGACGACATATAACTTATCGGAAATGACATTCCTATGTTGAACTCTGTCAAGATTTGGCTTGGGAAATGTTTTTCGATGAAAGATCTAGGAGAAGCACAGTACATATTGGGCATCAAGATTTACAGAGATAGATCTAAAAAGATGATTGGACTTAGTCAAAGCACTTATATCAATAAGGTGCTTGATAGGTTCAAGATGGCAGACTCCAAGCGAGGCTACCTACCCATGTCTCATGGAATAACTCTAAGCAAGACTCAGTGCCCAAAAACACTTGATGAGCGTAGACGAATGAATGGGATTCCATATGCATCATTGATTGGTTCAATAATGTATGCTATGATATGTACACGCCCGGATGTTGCGTACGCACTCAGTGCTACGAGCAGATACCAGTCAGACCCAGGAGAGGCGCATTGGACTGCTGCCAAGAATATTCTGAAGTACCTGAAAAGGCACAAAGATGACTTCCTGGTCTATGGTGGAGATGATGAATTAATTGTTAAAGGCTATACGGACGCAAGTTTCCAAACCGACAAAGATGATTTCAGATCACAGTCTGGGTTTGTCTTCTGCCTCAACGGAGGTGCAGTAAGCTGGAAAAGTGCTAAGCAAAGCACCATTGCGGATTCTACAACTGAAGCGGAGTACATTGCTGCACGTGAAGCAGCAAAGGAAGCTATATGGCTAAGGAAGTTCATAGGTGAACTTGGTGTAGTCCCCTCCATTAAAGGACCAATAGCCCTGTATTGTGATAATAACGGAGCTATTGCACAGGCAAAGGAGCCTAGACACCACCAGAGAGTCAAGCATGTACTTCGTAGATTTCACCTTCTACGAGAGTTCGTTGAAAGAAAAGAAGTCGAGATAAACAAGATTGGAACTGATGACAACATATCAGATCCATTGACTAAACCTCTGCCGCAGGCGAAGCACAACTCGCACACTGCAGGTATGGGAATCAAGCATATTGGAGAATGGCTTTGATATCCCTGTTTAATGTTTTAAAGTTTTAGAGTTTAAATCTTTGTAAAACATTATTGGTTAATCATTCACAATAAATGAAAGAATTCATTTTTCCATTTAATTTGTGGTTTATTAAATGATGAGTCCCTTCAATTTGACGATATATTCAAGATAGACTGTCAGGACCAGTCCTGTGACTAAGAAATGTCTATCAAGTGAACTTGAATGTCAAAGGTTGAAAATGGTCCCTAGTCGGAGTTTTCTATAAAATTGGACGCATAGAAAACGTTAGACGATTAGAATGCAAGATGACTAGTAGTTCTGTTTCTTGAACTATGTGGACATGGCAATGTCATAATCATTTGCATAGATACTTACTTTGGGAAGACTAGTATCGGACAAGACCTATGAAACTTTACTGTAAGAGATGAAAATCTGTCATAAGTAAATTTCATTAAAATTATTAGACACTAAATCCTCAATACCTGAGTGATTTGAGATTACTTGTTTGAGAACTGGTTGCTTTGACGTTGACCAACCGTCGCACCGTAAAAGGAGGCTATAAAGGCAACGCTCAGGTAATCACCTGTCAAACGAAGTCTAATCTCAAGATCGCAAGATTGGGATTGTCCTCCCATAAATCGGGATGAGATGCTCAAAAGTTGTACAAGGCCACTCGGAGAGCTAGAAACTGTGAAATGCATGGCCGTGCTCGGATGAATCATAGGCTATGATTATCTGTTTATTTGATCAGTGGAACTCTGAAACCGAGGAACACCTCTGGACATAATAAGGATGACAACTCTTACCTTATGTTCAAGAGCAAGCATCGAGCGACAAAGGAATTAGGAAATGCACACTTGTCCTTAAGGACAAGTGGGAGACTGAAGGAAATAATGCCCTTGGTCCAAGTATGCATTCTATATTAAGTCTAATAAGTGCGGTTCAGTATTAATTAACAAGTTAATAATTCAGTGAGATCAAGTGAGCTGAATGCCTAGCTAGAGGCCGCTTCAGTTCAAGTGGAATTAATTATATTAATCCCCAGCTTACTCTTGACTGAACCCGTAGGGTCACACAAATAGTACGTAAACGGATCAAGTATTTAATGACATTAAATACTCCATCTATGGATATTCGGAATCGACGGATCTTGGTTTCAGTGGGAGCTAAGATCGTCACAGGCAAGAAATGAATACTCCGGAAACGATGATATTGCCGGAAACGGAAATATGGATCGTATCGGAAATATAAATATTATCCAAGTCGTAGATGTTGCCGGAAACGGAAACATGGTACGTATCGGAAAATATTCTCGGAAATGGAAATATTGCCGGAATCGGAAATATTGCCGGAAACGGAAATATTGTCAGAATCGGAAATATTATCGGAATCGGAAAATAATTCCGGAAACGGAAATATTAAATATTTGTTCGAAACGGAAATTGATTCCGGAATCAGAAATATTAAATATTGTTCGTATCGGAAATGAATTCCGGAACCGGGAATTTAATCGGAAGCGTATCGTACAAATAAACATCGGACGAGCTTTCTAGACGCAAGGCCTAGCACGAAGCTAGGCCCAACGCCTAGAGAAGCCCGCGCGCGACCAAAGCAAGCAAAGCCCAAACGCGAGAGCAAGGCCAGCAGGCGCGCGCCCCTCGTGGGCTGCGAGCACTTGCTGGGCCTGGGCTCAGCGCGCGCGCGCACACGGCGCCCCTCGTGGGCTGCTGCGCCTGCGTGAGTGTTTGTGCTTGCGTACGAAACCTTGATCGGTTAGGATTCGTATAAGATTGATTCCCTAAGTCAACTAGATAAATTAAGTGATTGAATTTTAGATTAATTCAGATTCACTAAATTGTTTCCTAGTAGGATTCTAATATCCGATACCCATGCCCTATAAATAGGTGATCAATGCTCACAATTTAGATCGAGTATTCAAGTATTCAAAGTGATTTTTGAGAGAAAAATTCAGTCATACAATTGCCTATAAAGTGGCGAAAATTCTAAGTACCTTAAGGGCGATCCTAGTTGGTCAAGCTTAAGGCGGATCCGGACGTGCTGTGGACTATCTACGCAGGGGCGACACTTGGAGTCCTAAAGACTTGTTCTTGTTCGGTTTGGGCGCAGCTAGGGAAGGCACGCAACAAAGAGTATGCATCTAAACTATGCTAAATGATTATGTGTAAATAATATGCTTTCCTGGCTTTATGGTTTTTCCGCATGATTTATGAATTGTCATATGTATCATAACCTAACACCTGCCACTTGGTGCCGATCAGGGAATCAACGGTTAGTGCGTCTCGAAGATACATCACCAACATCAGGTTTAGTAGCCCCAAGCTCCATCCGTCGTCCCTCATTTCAAGGATCTCCGCTTCCCCAACCTCGATTCGCACCTTCAAACATGTCCATCGAAGATTTGCGAGACCAGATGGTCCAAATGACCCAACTTATGGGCCAGCTGAAAATGGAAAATGAAGCTTTAGCGGCTGCGCAAGCCAAAAATGACCTCGAAAACGAGAAGAGGATTGAAAAAATGGTCCTACAGCAAACCATGGGGAGCAAATACTTCTCCCTCGATCCTGAACCTTTTCCTGGCAAATTACCAGAAAAGTTCAGTTCATCTGACTTACCAAAGTTCAAGGCCACGTACAACCCCCGTGATCATCTACTGAGCTTTGTGAATACCATGAACTTGAAAGGCATGGACAAGTCCATGTACTTACCTGCCTTTCCTTTGTCCTTGGAACCTGTGTCGCTCAAATGGTACTATCACCAGGACCCTAAGCTCTTCCCCACTTGGGAAGACTTTGTCAATGTCTTCATCAAGCAATACTCGTCGAACATGGATTTCCAAGTCACCATGCGCGAGCTGGAAGTTCTCTTCCAAAAGAAAAATGAGGGTTTCACAACCTACTTAGCTAGATGGAGGGACCAGGCGGCCCAGCTAATCAATAGGCCGCCCGAAACAGAATTGGTCCAAAAATTCATTGACAACCTGGACCCGGCTTACAGACAACACCTTAGGTACCTGGGACTCGACACTTTCAAAAGAGTTTATGATGTGGGAATAAAGATCGAGGACGACCTCGCCAAAACCATACAGAGAAAACCCACATATAAGACCAACACTTATAATCGGGGTAACACATCCCAAGCCCAAGAAGTCCATGCTGTAGAAGAGGCTCCCGCCCGAAGAAACCCTGTAAGATGGGTCCGAGACCGAAAGTTTGCCTCACTCGGGTCAACTTTGGTACAAGCCTTTGAAAGACTAACCAATCAAGGAAAGTTGAGACCTATAGGCCCCACCCGTGACCCTCCTGTCAAAAACAAATATTGGGTCGAAGGTACTTACTGCAAATTCCATCAAGGAAACGGGCATGACACTGAAAACTGCTGGACTCTAAAACATACGATCCAGGACATGATAGAGGATGAAGTAATACCTCTCCCTAACGTTGGCTAACCCAACAACAACAAGAGCCCCCTCGGCTCTTGTCACATCTCTCTCGACCAACCAGAGAATTTCGACCCCACGGTGTATATTACACCTCAAGGTGCACCACTCGGTGTGGTCCCTATGGATCGAATCGAGAGGGAAGTGTGCGGTGTGAGGAACGATGATGCTGAAGATATTTACCTATCTCAAGTCTCGGGCCAGGACTTCTTCACTGAAACTTGGCCCGGGTATGCTCTCATTGACACCACCCCTCAGGAGCCCGAGGTCGACAACCTCACTCGATCCGGAAGAATATACCAACCGGACATTCACCCACCTCCCATGGACGACGTCCCGGTTAGGCAAACTCCTGAGAATGGACGGCACGCCACCGTCGCGGAAGTCATTGAAAATCCTCTCCTGAAACAACTAAAAAGAACCAAGGCTGAGATTACCATCTGGGATCTTATGTGTACTTCAAAGGAACATCGCGAAAAGCTTATTCGCTCACTTGACCTCATCTCGGTACCTACAGATATCACACCTGACTAATTGGTTAGCCATGTCACGAGAGATGCCGGAGAAAAGGCCATAGTTTTCACTGATAAAGACTTACCCAAAGAGGGGGGTGCTCACAATAAAGCCCTTTACCTAGTGGTTGGATGCAAAGGACAAAACATCCCCCTAGCGCTCGTAGATAATGGTTCGGCGGTTAATGTCTGCCTATTGCGAACCGCCCATTGCTTGGGGCTAGGAAGCGATGACTTCCAAACCTCCATGCAAGGGGTACGAGCTTATGATAACTCCCGAAGGCCTGTATTGGGGAAAATCAACCTTACCATACAAATCGGGCCTGTGGCACGCACCACGGAGTTTCAAATAATCGACATCAAGCCCACTTTCAACCTCCTCTTGGGGCGACCTTGGATCCATGACTTAGGAGGTGTGGCTTCTACCTTGCACCAAATGGTTAAACTTAACCATAACGGGGTAATACTAGAAATCCGCGCCCCTCCTCTCGACGTCAGTTGTACTATGGTTGGAACAGCCGAAACTGCAGACGACCTTTATGGGTTTCAAATGGAAGAAACAATCCAGTTCATCGAAGATTATGATCCAGCATTCCTAGACCCGCATGCATCCCGAGTCATCCCTAGAATGCTGTTAGCTCAAGGCTATTTTCCAGGAACCCCATTGGGCATAAGAAAGAAGGAATGCACATTCCATCCTTTTCCCGACAAATCTACTCCCTTTGGCTTAGGTTATGAACCAACGGAGGAAGATATTGCTGACCGCCTATCCAGGCTACGCCTTAACAAAACCAAACAAACCACCCTCCTTCCCCCATATCAAAGGACCCTTAACGGGATGTTCATTCGGGAAGGAGAAGAACACCCATGCTGTGATTTCCCTGAACCCTTCGTTCAGGATGGCTTGCTAAAACCCGGATTTGAAATTTTCCATGACTGCCACACCTTGGATGAGGCACCCCACCTCGCCAAGGCTAAAACAGCTGAAATATTGGACAACCAGGCTCTATGGACATTGTTTAACGAATCGAGGTCTATGGAGAACGAGACTGTGATGACTACCCTAGCTTTACAAGATGAAGGTTTCGATCCAACCCGGTTAATCTCTCCTGCATCAACACTAGAAGAGGTCGAGACCGGATGGGTGAAGACATATCAGTGGGTCAACGCAAAAGGAATGGAATTCAAGATGAGTATCGGTGAAGGACCGAAGTTTTATGAGACTAAACCCCAGGCTTGAGCCACATAGAGCACCATTAGTAAAAAGCGCCTAGTAGTTCTTTAGATTGATAGAAAAAATAATAGAGACTTTAGATGATCCTAAGGCCCTTTAGAATATGGGTCAGTTTTGTTTCAGTGGTTTTCCTTACTTTCCGAATCAATAAAGGCGTAATATTTCTCCTAAAAATTTCGTTCTAACACTAAATAAACACCAAATGTACGTACTTGCAAAATACAAAAATAAAGAGGCGGCCCACTCTAGGCCCAACAAACAAAGCCCACTCGGTTTTGAAATAGTGCCATGGGAACCAATTCCCGAAACCCACAAAATAAACCACACTATCCCATTCATATCCCCAAAACCTAAAAAGCCAACCAGTGTCAGAACCAATCCATGCAACCCAAAATCAAAGGAAATCAAAAATTTAAAATAATGCAAATGTTACCAAAAAAACAGATTCATAAAACATAGATTCCATCATACCCTTCACTAACAACCCACCTCCAAAGCCTACACAAAAGATCTTCATAAATTCCGCACCCTAACTACATTTTCAAAACTGTTTTGAGTCGCCAATAGAAAAAATTAATCTGGACAAAAATGCGTTTCACGCTAACAGTCAAAAAAGCCTCCAAAATAACCTCAAAATTAACTTTAAAAGCAAAATATCAAGGCACAGAAAAAAAGGAAATAGAAATAAACGCAAGAACATGTGAAGCAAAGCGTCAAAAAACTGACCGCCCAAGTCATTTTCAGCGCCCAGGGCTGGGCGCCGAAATTTCTGACGCCCCAGCCTGGGCGTTGAAACTCTCTGCCTGCCAAAAGTTTTCTTTTTCGAAAGTGCTCGTCATTTTATCCACACACAACGGAAAAATAACGAACACTTGGGGGGTACAGTACGTATCTAAATAGGTTCACCAAGAATATAGCTATACATTAGTCGAATTTTACGCAACCTATGGCAAAAAAAACGGCAGATGAAAATAATGATAAATACTTCACTCATTTGACCAATTAAGTAATATGTTTCCACTTCAGGACATATCTATCGAAATCCGGCATACTAGAACTTATTCTAAAGCTAGAACTACGCGCGACCTGATTCTGACAAGATACGTAGGCAATCCTTACCAAGGATTCGGTCCAAATAATAAAAAAAAAATATTCTTTGTGTAAAAAAGTGTTAGACATATAAAAGAGGAGAAACAAAATTAAATGAAAACTAAAAATACGCCTTTATTAAAATATAATAAGAAAGAAAACAAAGTGCTAGGAATAAAAAACAAACACAACTGAAATAAATAAAGGGCACCTACACACTAGCAAGAACTACACTACTCTAGTTCTTCCGGATCATCAAATAGAGTCTTGTAGAGAGCAATGTTCGCAGGATCCACCCCCACAGTCTTCTGCGCTGCTCCAATATCAATCTCCATAAGAACTGGCTCCTGGACACTAACTTCCAAAGATGTCAAGGCTTCAGAAACATTTTCAATTATAGCCCGCTCAGCCTCGAAGGCACAGGCAATGGTGGGGGAAGGGTTATTATCATCAACTAGACTAGCCACTGTTTCTACAAGCGCCTGAGCCTTTCTAACCCATACATTGTTCCGGCGACGATCTCCGCGAGAGCTTGCATTTCTTTTAACAACAGTAGGCCCCTTCATGTTAGGCATCTTTTTAGGCCTGAAACTGGAACGGGGAGGAACTTCCTTTCGCTTTCGATCAGGACGAGCTTTCACAGTCTTAACACTATAGGTACTAGGTTTGGCAGAATCAGGACCCTCATACTTAACACGAATACGAGGTATCAAAAGCTCAGCCGGCTCCCCATTTCCAGCCTCGGTCCTCACATCTTTGTCATCGGAGCTCATCCACAACTTGTAGTTTTCAGAAAGATCCACAAAGCCATTTGTAGCCACGGCCCAACGCGGGAGACCATCATAATACTTGGCCCACGCTAGGACCCGTGTTTGTGCAAAGGCCGCTACCTTAGGTGGTACCGTATCAGAAAAGGGGATAGTCTGCCTTAAACCATATTGACGCATGACTCGGTAAGGGAAAATATAAATGGGACGAGATAGCCCCAACAAAGAAACATAAACCGATACATCAGAACCCCCTGTCATAGTAGTCAAACCCCACCATGGTACCACCCACTTAATAGAACAAATGCCATAAGTAAAAAAGGAGGTCCATTCGGCCTCGTCCTGGCCTTGGTGCAAGTATTTTCGGTTACCCAAAGCTATAGGGCGATAATTTTTAGGATCAGCAGGAGCTTCCAAAAGTCTAAGTCGTTCCGCAAGCCAAATCTGCAAAAACAGGTACGATCGAATCAAAAGAATGAAAAGAAAGAAAAAAGGGTTCCTGGGGCGCAGTTTCAACGCCCAGGACCAGGCGCCGAATATTCCAGCGCCCAGCCCTGGGCGCTGAAACTCAGCCCCAGGTAAAAAGAAATATATGCAAAAAAAAAACATACATGTGCGCAAGAAAAAGATCGATTACCTGCAGCAATAGGGGGCTCCCCTTAAAATATTCAGATTTGGCATCCTTCTTCAGCTCATCCGCACTCAGCAAGGTCTCGGCAACAACCAACGGCATGATAGAATAGCAACTTTCCATCTGGCTAATCAAGGGGATCAACCTTATGTCACCGAACTCACCATTGTTATTCGACAGCAAATAATGATTCAACAAGCAAAATACAAGGGCTCGAATGTTCAATTTTTGTTCGGTCATATTCTTACTAGGCCTAAAGTGATGTTTTACAAGTTTCGCCAAGTTACCCTTATCATCTACAACAATTTCAGCAAACATGTTATCATCTAGCCCTAGGAAAGCCCTTATAGTTGTTTTACCCTATTCAATAGTGCCAGGGGTAACAGGAGTAGCATTAGTAGGATAACCAAGGATCGCAGCAAATTCATCGGGCAAAGGACATATTTCATTGCCCCGAAAGGAAAAAACATGATGATCGGAGTCCCAAAAGCTTAGGGCAGCATGCAGAAAGTTATAATCAATATTAATTTGTTGTAAACCTAAAAGTGCCTCTAAGTGGTATTCTTTTAACAAAGTTTTTTCTGTGGGAGTAAGCGCCCGCAGCCAACGCCTAACAGTTCGTTGGAGTGAGAAAGTAGGGATCGACATGGAAAAAGCAGTAAATAATTAGAGCACATCAAAAGAGAGAAAGAATTTGAGAGTGATGGAAAATAAAGACGTATCTAGCCCCTATATATAGCTGAACGCACCCAATGATATCCTGATCCCATTCGGAAACGTGTTAGAAAATCCAAAAATCAAATATTACCAGGAAAGGACTTTCAGCGCCCACGCCTGGGCGCCGAAATGTTTAACGCCTGAACTTGGGCGCTGAAAATGCAGCCCAAGGCGCAGATTTCACAAAACACGGAACAGGAAAGGACTTAAGACCGTGTTGCTAAACACGAGGCCCTATTGCAAGTAGGATCAAGCCCAAAGCACCTTTAGCTCCCAAATAAGCAAAAAAAAATAAACTTAGTTGAAACTTAGACTCGTCTCAGAAAATGCTTGTGTACACTTTCAAAAAAAAGCAAGTTAAATATCATGGTCATTCTTCGAAACACCAAAAATATGTGTCGTCAAATCATTGGTTTTCCAAATAAAAAATGTTTGTCTGTCAAAGGGTTAATCCGGGCCAAGCTAAAACCGGATGTAGCCTGAAAACTAAAGTCGCACTCCACGGCTTCGCTAAAAGTAGCACACTACTATAGAAGGTCGCTCGCACATACGAGCGTGACCCCAAACATGATTACAAGATGCGAAAAACAACCGACGAGCCCCAGTGCTTGGGGGCTCGCGAAAAAAAATAGACTCCAACGAGGAGCGCGCGATCAAAGTCACATTCCCGGACTACGCCATACACCATATCATGTTTGGATATCTCAAAAAAAATAAAAGAACAACAACAGGTTCGACCTCATGGAAAGGACGTCACTGACGCTTGTGCACGGTCCTCTGATCAAAGACCAAGTCGAGCCGCAAAGACTAGCTCAAAATCACGAAAACGGACGGTCTCAAGACAAAGATCCGTCTGAACACGTTGTCAACCCACGTTCAGGTTACAACTAAATTCGAGCACCCCTCGAAAGAATTCGCTCTTGCAAGAATGAATAAAAGAAATTCTCAAAAGAAATCCAAAGAACCAAAGAAATAGGAACTTGCCCATCTTCAGTCAGGCAAGAATCGCGTCACAAACCGCGCGAGTTCCCAAATCAAAAAGAAAACGAATTCAGGGACGTCCACCCTCAGCGGACAGGGCTCGCCCACCCTCAGCGGGCGGGATCTGCGTCACTAGCCGCGCAGGTCCTCAGTTTTCGAAAGAAATAAAATCTTCAAATTTAAAATGGGCTCGCCATCTTCAGCCGGCGGGGTCTACGGCGCAAACCACGTAGGTCCTTATTTTCAAAAAAACAAAATAAAATTTCAAAACAGATTCGTCCACTTCTATCGGACGGGGCGTCCACCCTCAGCGGACAGGCTCGCCCACCTTCAGCGGGCGGGGTCTGCGTCACTAACCGCGCAGGGCCTTAGTCGCTGCAGCGATAACCTTTTTCGGTTTTCCCTTTTTCCAAAAATTAAAGGATTGGTTTTCCGTTTTTCCAAAAAAGAACGATGTGCTGGATTTTCCTTCGTTTTACGTCCTATAAAAACAAGCGGGTTTTCTCGTTTAGCTATCCCTGAAAATGAGAATCTTTAAAAATGTTTTACCTCGTGATTGGGCTTGGCCAGGCCCAATTACACTTTACAGCTTTAATTTCGAAAACATCTGTAGCTACTCCCAATGACAAAGTGAGGGAGTTTCTACACACCTTTAGATCCTTCCAATGACAAAGTGAGGAAGTTTCTATACTATCAGTTGACAAATCCCAATGACACGTGAGGGATATGTCGACACTTCAAGTGATGACCCTTAAGTCAAATGTTATCACTCGGGGGCTCGTGAGACCCTCGCAAAACAGGTCACATACATGGCTTGTGTGACGCACTCCGTCTAATACTTTGACCATCGTCTTACTCCAAGACTCAGTCAAAGTGGGGGCTAACTGTAGACACCTACTTTTGTCCCCGTTCCCGCAAGGGAAAGGTTCGATGATGAAAACGTAAATCTCCACTTGACAACCCATCTCCTACGAAATAAACGAATCTCGATTCCCCATTTCATTTCACCCGAAACCTGCTATTTATGGAAACCTGCTAAAAATAGTAACTGCCGTAAAAGGTAGCTTCTAAAAGTGGCAAATCATAAAAGATAGAAACTTGTCAGAATTAGGTGTTGCACTCCAACATAAATCCTAAATGAGATAGAAAACCGCGAGAATCCTATTCCTAATAGGATTCGGAAATAAGAGTTACGTATTAGTTAAAATCCTAACGAGCCTAGAGTTCGTAACGGGCCCAGACGCATTCCGTCACAAAATTGATACGCGCTAAAAGACTCGAATTAATCTCAAACTCTACGGATTTTAGGAATCCGAATCTGACTAAACAAAACAACCCAGACCCTATTTTCAACGCCTGGCTCTGGGCGCCGAAATCTTCGGCGCCCAGGCCTGGGCGCTGAAAATACCTGGGTACGTGTTTTCTCCTAATTCTTTATGGATTAGAACTCTGCAATTCTATCTTTCCACGAACTCTTCCCTATAAATAGGCCCCTAAATTCGACGTGAAAGGACAACAACAACACACAATTATATTCTGAGTATTGACTCCAACTCTTAGCCTAAGCCTCTCGCTGCGAAACTGTTCACGCGTTCTGTCGCAATCGATCCATAAATCGAACAGAACGTATCCCGTCCCATAATTGAGATTCATTAAATAAAAAGGAGAAATAGCAAAGTCAAAGTGGTTAGTTTTCTGAGAACCGTGACGCACCTCTCAAGGGTGCGTCGTAATGTGTCCCTTTTCGATGATTTAACTGCTTTCCTCACCCTTTTTATGCACTGTTAAACTAACCTAATCTGATTGTTCTATCACGCCTAACAAATATAATATTTTTGGGAAATCGGATTATCATGCTAGGTCCCTTAATGCTATTTAAATCAGATAATCACGATCGAATTAGTATTATATGTTGCATATTGCTAAAATCAATTCAGATTAGTTTAATAGTTAACGCATGTCCCTTCAATTATTTATGCTGAGCTAGTAAGGATATCCTGCCTCTGGAGTTATCGACGAGCAAAGTACTCCTCTCGGTAGTTACAGTCCCCCGAACCCTCAATCTCTACCTTGCAGGTGTATATTGAGAGATCCCCACACCAGGGATCACAAGGGAACCTACGACCGTCATGGTCAAACATAATTGCACTCCCTTTATGTCACGATAACCGGGTTTTGTCAGTTTTTCTCATTGTCGTTAAAAACTGAATGGCGACTCCTATATTACTAGTCAATTGGGTGTATACTCACAGGAAATCCAATTACACTTGATTGAATAAAAAGAATCGTCACACCCACGAGGGACAAGGTCATGCATTAGCCTCGCGCTTTTTCGACCCCCTCACACCAAGTCTGAAATTTTTAAGGGGAGCCCCCTATTGCTGCAGGTAATCTATCGTTTATTTGCGGGCACATTTTTTTTTATTTTTTTTTTATTTGCCCCTGCCTGGAGCTGATTTTCAGCGCCCAGGGTTGGGCGTCGTATATTCTGGCGCCTAGTCCTGGGCGTTGAAAGTGCGTCCCATGCATTATTATTTTTCTGATCGTACCCGTTTTTTTTTGCAGATTTGGCTCATGGAACGACTCAGGCTTTTAGAAACTCCCACCGATCCTAAACGTTATCGCCCTATAGCCTTGGGTAACCGAAAGTATTTGAATCAAGGCCAGAACGAGGCCGAGTGGGCCTCCTATTTTACTCATGGCACATGCTCTATTAAGTGGGTGGTACCGTGGTGGGGTTTGACTAATATGACGGGGGGTTCCGAGGCATTAGTTTATGTTTCTTTAGTTGGGTTATCTCGGCCCATTTATATTTTCCCTTACCGAGTCATGCGACAGTACGGCTTAAGGCAGACTATCCCGTTTTCCGATACGGTACCACCTAAAGTAGCGGTCTTTTCCGAAGCACGGGTTCAAGCGTGGGCTAAGTATTATGGTGGCCTCCCGCGTTGGACCGTGGCTAGAGATGGCTTTGTGGGTCTCTCCGAAAACTACAAGTTGTGGATGAGTTCCGATGATAAGGATGTGAGAACTAAGGCTCGAAATGAAGAGCCGGCTGAGCTTTTGATACCTCGAGGTTGGGCTAGGTATGAGAACCGTGATACTGCTAATCCTCGCGGCCATGGTATTAAGACTGTAAAAGCTCGTCCTGATCGAAAGCGAAAGGAAGTTCCTCCCCGTTCCAGTTCTAGGCCTAAAAAGGTGCCTAACATGAAGGGACCTGCTGTTCACCCAAAAAATGCAAGCTCTCGCAGAGATCGTCGCCGGAATAATGTATGGGTTAGGAAAGTTCAGCCCCTAGTAGAACCAGTGGCTAATCCAACTGATGTTGATAATCCTTCCTCTCCCATTGTTTGTGCCCTTGAGGATGAGCGGGCTATAGCTGTTCAAACTGAAAATGTTTCTGAGGCCTTGGCATCCTTGGAAGTTAGTGTCAAGGAGCCTGTTCTTATGGAGATTGATATAGGGGCAGCGTAGAAGCCCGTGGAAGTGGACCCTGCGAACATTGCCCTCTACAACACTTTGTTTGATGATCCGGAAGAACTCGAGTAGTGTAGTTCTTGTTAGGGTGTAGGTGCCCTTTATTTATTTCAATTGTGTTTGTTTTTTCATTCCTTAGCACTTTTGTTTTCCTTCTTATTTATTTTTAAATATTAATAAAGGCGTGATTTTATCTTTCTTGTTTTCCTTTTGTTTCTCTTTTTTTTTGCTCATTTCTAACACTTATGCACGTTATATTCTTTTTTATTTGATTGGACCGAATCCTCAAACAGGATTGCCTACGTATCCTTGTTAAATTACTTTAACTTAGAATCAGGTCGCGCGTAGTTCTAGCTAAAATAGATTCTAGGATGCCGAATTACTTTAACTTAGAATCAGGTCGCGCGCATTGCTTCTTTTTCCTTGACATGTTCTTGCATTTATTTCTTTGTTTTACTCTTTGTTCGTCAGGAATCAATTTTGACGCTATTTTGGAAGCTTTTTGGACTGTTAGCGTTAGACGCATTTTCGTCCGGATTAATTTTTTCTATTCGTGACTCGAAACGGCTTTGAAAATGGAGTTAGGGTGCGGAAGATATGAAGATCTTTGCGTAGGCTTTTGGGTGGGTTGAGGTGCGTTTTGTTAATGAAGGGTATGGTGGGGTTACGTTTTATTAATTTTCTTTTTAAGCAGCATTTGCATTTGTTTTGGATTTGATTTCCTTTGATTTCTTTGGGTCGCATGGGTTGACTTTTATGATTGCACGGGTTGACTTTTACGTCTTGGAAATATGTAGGGGATGGTATGGTTTATTTTGTGGATTTCGGTAATTGGTTTCGATGTCACGATTCAAGACCGAATGGGCCTTGCTATTGGGCCTAAAGTGGGCCGCTTCCTTATATTTTTTGATTTTGTATTTGCAAATATGGTTAGTTCTTGTTTAGTGTTAGAATAATATTTTAGGAGAAATCTTACGCCTTTATTAATTTGGAAAGTAAGGAAAACACACTGAAATAAATTAATCAACATTCTAGGGGGTTTTTAGGACCATATCTAGGGCTTTATTCTTTCTATCATCTAAAGAACTAATAGGCGCTTTGCTAAAGTACTCTCTACGGCTCAAGCCTTGGGTTTAGTCTCATAGAACTTTGGTCCTTCGCCTGTACTCATTTTAAACTCTATTCCCTTTGCGTTGACCCACTGACATGTCTTCACCCATCCGTTCTCGGCCTCTTCTAGTGTTGATATAGGAGTGATTAACCGAGTTGGATCGAAACTTTCATCTTGTAGAGCTAGGGTAGTCATCACAGTCTCGTCCTCCATAGGCTTCGATTCGTTAAAAAACGTCCATAGAGCTTGGTTGTCCAATATTTCAGTGGTTTCGGTCTTGGTGAGGTGGGGTGCCTCATCCAAAGTATGACAGTCATGGAAAATTTTGAATCCGGGCTTTAGCAGGCCATTCTGAACAAAGGGTTCAGGGAAGTCACAGCATGGGTGTTCTTCTCCTTCCTGGACAAACATACCGTTAAGGGTTCTTTGATATGGGGAAAGGAGGGTGGCTCGTTTTTTCTTGGCTGGCTTAAGGCGTAGCCTAGACAAGTGATCAGCAATATCTTTTAGGTTATGATACATATGACAATTCATAAATCATGCGGAAAAACCATAAAGCCAGGAAAGCATATTATTTACACATAATCATTTAGCATAGTTTAGATGCATACACTTTGTTGCGTGCCTTCCCTAGCTGCGCCCGAACCGAACAAGAACAAGTCTTTAGGACTCCAATTGTCGTCCCTCCGTAGATAGTCCACAGCACGTCCGGATCCGCCTTAAGCATGACCAACTAGGATCGCCCTTAAGGTACTTAGAATTTTCGGCTAGTATAGGCAATTGTATGACTGAATTTTTGCTCTCAAAAATCACTTTGAATACTTGAATACTCTATGCAAAATAATGACCCTAGGCCTTTATTTATAGAGGTATGGAAAGGGAATCGTAATCCTATTAGGATACGAATTAATTAAACTAGAATCCTAATAGAATTCTTATTTAATTATTTCATCCTTTTAGGTTTAGGAATTTAATCATTAGTCGAAACCTGATAACTTTAGGATTCGTATAGCACACCAACACACACGCACGCACAGCAGCCCACGAGGAGCGCCATGCGCGCGCGCGCAGCCCGCGAGCTCGCAGCCCATTGCTGCGAGGCCCACACGCTGCCGCAGCGTTGGCGCGCGCTGGGCCTGCCTTGCGGTGGGCCTGGCGCAACCTTGGCTGGTGCGTTGTGGCGCGCTGGCTTGCTGGGCGATGGCCCGGCTTCGTGCTGGGCCTTCGTCTGGCAGGCCTCGTCCGATGCTAATTCGTACGATACGCTTCCGATTAATTTCCCGATTCCGGAATTCATTTCCGATATGAACAATATTTAATATTTCCGATTCCGGAATTAATTTCCGTTTCGAACAAATATTTAATATTTCCGTTTCCGGAATTTTTTTCCGATTCCGATAATATTTCCGATTCTGACAATATTTCCGTTTCCGGCAATATTTCCGATTCCGGCAATATTTCCATTTCCGATAATATTTTCCGATACGTACCATGTTTCCGTTTCCGGCAACATCTACGACTTGGATAATATTTATATTTCCGATACGATCCATATTTCCGTTTCCGGCAATATCATCGTTTCCGGAGCATTCATTTCTTTCCTGTGACGATCTCAGCTCCCACTGAAACCAAGATCCGTCGATTCCGAATATCCATAGATGGAGTATTTAATGCCATTAAATACTTGATCCGTTTACGTACTATTTGTGTGACCCTACGGGTTCAGTCAAGAGTAAGCTGTGGATTAATATCATTAATTCCACTTGAACTGAAGCGGCCTCTAGCTAGGCATTCAGCTCACTTGATCTCACTGAATTATTAACTTGTTAATTAATACTGAACCGTATTTATTAGACTTAACATAGAATGCATACTTGGACCAAGGGCATTTATTTCCTTCAGTCTCCCACTTGTCCTTAGGGACAAGTGTGCATTTCCTAATTCCTTTGTCGCTCGATGCTTGCTCTTGAACATAAGGTAAGAGTTGTCATCCTTATTATGTCCAGAGGTGTTTCTCGGTTTCAGAGTTCAACTGATCAAATAAACAGATAATCATAGCCTATGATTCATCCGAGCACGGCCATGCATTTCACAGTTTCTAGCTCTCCGAGTGGCCTTGTACAACTTTTAAGCATCTAATCCCAATTTATGGGAGGACAATCCCAATCTTGCGATCTTGAGATTAGACTTCGTTTGATAGGTGATTACCTGAGCGTTGCCTTTATAGCCTCCTTTTACGGTGCGACGGTTGGTCAACGTCAAAGCAACCAGTTCTCAAACAAGTAATCTCAAATCACTCAGGTATTGAGGATTTAGTTTCTAATAATTTTAATGAAATTTACTTATGACAGATTTTCATCTCTTACAGTAAAGTTTCATAGGT
Organism: Spinacia oleracea; assembly: GCF_020520425.1. NCBI lineage: Eukaryota > Viridiplantae > Streptophyta > Magnoliopsida > Caryophyllales > Amaranthaceae > Spinacia > Spinacia oleracea. The sequence goes on from NC_079489.1 coordinate 59,959,349, forward strand.
CTTGTCCGATACTAGTCTTCCCAAAGTAAGTATCTATGCAAATGATTATGACATTGCCATGTCCACATAGTTCAAGAAACAGAACTACTAGTCATCTTGCATTCTAATCGTCTAACGTTTTCTATGCGTCCAATTTTATAGAAAACTCCGACTAGGGACCATTTTCAACCTTTGACATTCAAGTTCACTTGATAGACATTTCTTAGTCACAGGACTGGTCCTGACAGTCTATCTTGAATATATCGTCAAATTGAAGGGACTCATCATTTAATAAACCACAAATTAAATGGAAAAATGAATTCTTTCATTTATTGTGAATGATTAACCAATAATGTTTTACAAAGATTTAAACTCTAAAACTTTAAAACATTAAACAGGGATATCAAAGCCATTCTCCAATATGCTTGATTCCCACAGCTGCAGTGTGCGAGTTGTGCTTCGCCTGCGGCAGAGGTTTAGTCAATGGATCTGATATGTTGTCATCAGTTCCAATCTTGTTTATCTCGACTTCTTTTCTTTCAACGAACTCTCGTATAAGGTGAAATCTACGAAGTACATGCTTGACTCTCTGGTGGTGTCTAGGCTCCTTTGCCTGTGCAATAGCTCCGTTATTATCACAATACAGGGCTATTGGTCCTTTAATGGAGGGGACTACACCAAGTTCACCTATGAACTTCCTTAGCCATATAGCTTCCTTTGCTGCTTCATGTGCAGCAATGTACTCCGCTTCAGTTGTAGAATCCGCAATGGTGCTTTGCTTAGCACTTTTCCAGCTTACTGCACCTCCGTTGAGGCAGAAGACAAACCCAGACTGTGATCTGAAATCATCTTTGTCGGTTTGCAAACTTGCGTCCGTATGGCCTTTAACAATAATTCATCATCTCCACCATAGACCAGGAAGTCATATTTGTGCCTTTTCAGGTACTTCAGAATATTCTTGGCAGCAGTCCAATGCGCCTCTCCTGGGTCTGACTGGTATCTGCTCGTAGCACTGAGTGCGTACGCAACATCCGGGCGTGTACATATCATAGCATACATTATTGAACCAATCAATGATGCATATGGAATCCCATTCATTCGTCTACGCTCATCAAGTGTTTTGGGCACTGAGTCTTGCTTAGAGTTATTCCATGAGACATGGGTAGGTAGCCTCGCTTGGAGTCTGCCATCTTGAACCTATCAAGCACCTTATTGATATAAGTGCTTTGACTAAGTCCAATCATCTTTTTAGATCTATCTCTGTAAATCTTGATGCCCAATATGTACTGTGCTTCTCCTAGATCTTTCATCGAAAAACATTTCCCAAGCCAAATCTTGACAGAGTTCAACATAGGAATGTCATTTCCGATAAGTAATATGTCGTCGACATATAATACTAGGAAAGCAATTTTGCTCCCACTGACCTTCTTGTATACACAAGATTCGTCTGCGTTCTTGATGAAACCAAAGTCACTGACTGCTTCATCAAAACGTATATTCCAGCTCCTGGATGCCTGCTTCAATCCGTAGATTGACTTCTTTAGCTTGCATACCTTTTTAGCATTCTTTGGATCCTCAAAACCTTCAGGCTGTGTCATAAACACAGTTTCTGTTAAAACGCCGTTTAAGAAAGCAGTTTTGACATCCATCTGCCATATTTCGTAATCGTAATATGCAGCGACTGCTAACATTATCCGAATAGACTTTAGCATTGCAACTGGTGAAAAGGTTTCATCGTAATCCACACCATGGACTTGCCTGTAACCTTTTGCAACCAATCTAGCTTTGAAAACTTCAAGTTTCCCATCCTTGTCCTTTTTCAGTTTGAAAACCCATTTGCTTCCAATGGCTTGGTAGCCATCTGGCAAATCGACCAAATCCCATACTTGGTTTTCAGACATGGAGTCTAATTCAGATTGCATGGCTTCTTGCCATTGCTTGGAGCTAGGGCTCGTCATAGCTTGTTTGTAAGTCGCAAGTTCATCACTTTCAAGTAATAGAACGGCATAGCTCTCGTTCGTCAAAATACCTAAGTACCTTTCCGGTTGAGATCTATATCTTTGCGATCTACGTGGGGTAACATTTCTAGATTGACCATGATTCTCACCAGATTCTTCTAAATATCTCTGAGTTTCATCCTGAATGTCATCTTGAGCATTCTCTAGAGTTTGTTGTTCGACTCGAATTTCTTCGAGGTCTACTTTTCTCCCACTTGTCATTTTGGAAATGTGATCTTTCTCCAAAAAGACACCATCTCGAGCAACAAACACCTTGTTCTCAGATGTGTTGTAGAAGTAATACCCCTTTGTTTCCTTTGGATAGCCCACAAGGATACATTTGTCAGATTTTGGATGAAGTTTGTCTGAAATTAATCGTTTGACGTATACTTCACATCCCCAAATCTTAAGAAAAGACACATTTGGAGGCTTTCCAAACCATAATTCATATGGAGTCTTTTCGACAGCTTTAGACGGAGCTCTATTTATAGTGAGTGCAGCTGTATTTAGTGCATGTCCCCAAAATTCTAATGGAAGTTTGGCCTGACCCATCATTGACCTGACCATGTCTAGCAAGGTTCTGTTCCTCCGTTCCGACACACCGTTCCATTGTGGTGTTCCAGGAGGAGTCAATTCTGATAGAATTCCACATTCTTTCAGATGGTCATCAAATTCATAGCTCAGATATTCACCGCCTCTGTCAGACCGCAGTGCCTTAATCTTCTTGCCTAATTGATTCTCTACTTCACTCTGAAATTCCTTGAATTTGTCAAAGGATTCAGACTTATGCTTCATTAGGTAGACATAACCATATCTACTGAAGTCATCAGTGAAAGTGATAAAGTAGCTGAAACCACCTCTAGCATTTGTACTCATTGGTCCACATACATCTGTATGGATTAAACCCAATAGTTCATTTGCTCTTTCTCCAACTTTAGAGAAAGGTTGCTTTGTCATTTTGCCAAGTAAACATGATTCGCATTTACCATAATCCTCTAAGTCAAATGGTTCTAGAATTCCTTCCTTTTGAAGTCTTTCTAAGCGTTTCAAGTTTATATGGCCTAATCGACAATGCCACAGATAGGTGAGATCTGAATCATCCTTTTTGGCCTTTTTGGTATTTATGTTATATACTTGTTTGTCGTGATCTAATAAATAAAGTCCATTGACTAATCTAGCAGATCCATAAAACATCTCTTTAAAATAAAACGAACAACTATTGTCTTTTATTAAAAAGGAAAATCCCTTAGCATCTAAGCAAGAAACTGAAATGATGTTTTTAGTAAGACTTGGAACATGGAAACACTCTTCCAGTTCCAAAACTAGCCCGGAGGGCAACGACAAATAATAAGTTCCTACAGCTAATGCAGCAATCCGTGCTCCATTTCCCACTCGTAGGTCGACTTCACCCTTGCTTAACTTTCTACTTCTTCTTAGTCCCTGTGGATTGGAACATAAGTGTGAGCCACAACCTGTATCTAACACCCAAGAAGTTGAATTAGCAAGTATACAGTCTATAACGAAAATACCTGAAGATGGAACGACTGTTTCGATCTTCTGATCTTCCTTTAGCTTTGGACATTCTCTTTTGTAATGGCCTATTCCATCACAATAAAGACAGCTTGATGTGGACTTGTCCTGCTTTGATTTAGCATCGCCCTTGGACTTTCCACTTTTCTTGAACGGTCTCTTTCTAGCCTTGAGTAAATCTTTGGCTTCACAGTCCAGTATTATTTCAGCCTTTCTGACAAGGTGAACAAATTCTACAACTGTTTCTTCTCTTGGTTCACTTAGGTATAGTTGCTTGAAGCGACCAAACCCACTGTGTAGTGAATTGAGCAAGATAGAGACTGCCATCCTTTCGCTTATCGGTGTTCCTAGTAGACTTAGGCGATCAAAGTATGAACACATAAGATCCACATGGAACCTCAGTGGGACACCTACCCTCTGTTTAGTGCGAAGGAGCTGAACATGTGTTTCTTGGACTTCCATCCTATAACACCTGTTGGGAGAACTAACCTTTAGACCAGACATTGATTCAATCAACTCATGGACGTTCAGGTCCCTGTCCTCCGTGCTTCCACGACAGATATCCCTCAGATTCTTGATGAGCGTAAAAGGTTCATAGGCTACAAACCTTCTAGCCCAATCATCAGGGATATTGTTCAGCATGAGACTCATAACCTTTTTGAGATCCGCATCCTAGGCGTAAAATCTCTCAGGGGTCATGTCTCTGGCATAGTAGCTTGGCATGGGATGTGATAGTACATACTCAAGTCCATTGAGTTTGACTATTTCAACTAGCTTAGCTTCCCATTCAAGAAAATTTGCCAGGTTCAGCTTGACCATAAGCTCAGAACCCATGATGATGTTTTGATTGTTGTTTGCCATAGTTAAAACTACAATTGAAAAGAATAAACAAATAAATAACCATTCACAATTTCTCTTAATAAACTTAAATTCTAGCATACATGCATAATTCAATGTTCATTAAGCATTTTATTCAAGTTATGTGTTCCGGCAGGTGTGAATAAAATGATTCCAAGATCCTAATATCATTGAAGAACTAAGCACAGTTTGTCGACTTAATCCTAAAACATCTTATGTAAGCAAAAGCCTTTTGCTAATAGTCTAGAAACTATTCTTGGTTGATAGGTACGTCTAAGAACTTATTAGGTAAACCTATCGATTTTGCCACGACATAAAAGTACTCCTTACTTATATCGTTGAGTTTAACCAAAACTAACATGTACTCACAATTATTTGTGTACCTTGCCCCTTTAGGACCAATAAGTAACACCTCGCTGAGCGAAAACTATTACTAGATTGATGTAAAGGATATCCAAGCAAGTGTATATTTTGGCATGGCACCTTTTAACTCAATTTTTAAGTTTGGAACTTAAGGCTCTTACTATGTTGGTTAGATTTTAAGTGAACTAAAATCCTTAATCATGCAACATAATCAAGCTTTTGATCTCATGCATTTTAAGACATATTTAAAAGCAATAAATAACTTAAAACATGCATAAGATAAATGTGATCTAGTATGGCCCGACTTCATCTTGAAGCTTTAAGTTCAAAGTCCGTCTTGAAAATCTCCGTGGGAGGCACCATTTTCTTCAAATAGGATAAGCTATAATTAAAACTAATTACAACTATTTGATGGTACGCAGACCATATTTGAATTGAAAAACAACTTTGGTACTTTAGACCAATTACATTCAAATTAATGGTACGCAGACCATATTTTCTATCCTATTTGGGCCATACTAGTCACTTCATAACCTGCAAAACAGTACATATACAATATATACCATTCACCCATTCATTATCATGAATGGCCCACATAGCTGGTTAGTAAAACACATTATGCATCACATAAACATTTGCAGCAATTAATCAAGGGCACCAATAATCTACAAATTATTCAGTCCTTATTAATTCTAATCAAGTTGTTTTAACCTTAAGGATTTGTAGACCTAATCAAGAGTTTATGACTAAAAAGGGCTCCCACTTAAACCAATAAATTCATATGCTTTACTAATTTTAAACATAAAAATGTATTTCTAGTCTAACCGGAAACATACAAATTTAATTAAAATTTAAAGCTCATATAAATTTATAATTGAATCCAAAAGGTTTAATTTAATTTCAGTCGTATTTAAATTAATTCATGATTTTAATTTTAGTGAAATAATTAGAATAAATAAAATTTATTATAATTACATTATTTAAAATTAAAATCCAAGAAAATAATTTAAATTATTAATTTTAAAATTAATTAAAATTATGTAAACTGAAAATTTCAAATTAAAATTTCAAAACGATCTAATCGCAACGCAACAATCCCACGCAACGCACGCCCATGGGCCACACGCACACAGCCATCGCTGGCCATGTGCGCGCAGCCCATGCGCTGCGTCGCATCGCTGCTGCTCACCATCGCAAGGCATCACGCGAGCTGGTGCTCGCTGCGCGCGCCAGCGCTCGACGCAACAAGCATGCTGCCGCAGCCCATCGCTGGGCGCAGCGCTCGTCGCACGTCGCAACAAGCAAGCTGCTTGCCATCGCTGGGCGCAACGCTCGTCGCACGTCGCAACAAGCACGCTGCACGCCATCGCTGGGCGCAGCGCTCGTCGCACGCACAATAGCGCTCGCTGCGCGCGAGCGATCGATGCTGGGCGTAGCACTCGTGGCACGCGAGCTTGCGCTCGCTGCGCGCGAGGCTCCGCACGCTTGCGCGAGGCAGTGCGCGCTGTGGCGCAGCTCGCTTGCTGCCCACACGCGACTGCTCGTGCCTTGCTCTCGCCCTCGCCCATTCGCCCATTGCACACAGCCCACGACACAAGGCAGGGCTGCTGCCTTGTGCTCCGTGCACCATGGCCTTGCTCATTGCATTCGTACCGCATGGGCGACGAGCTCCCTTGCTCGTCGTCACATGCCCGCACTATACAACACCCCTTAAGGGTAACACGTAGCTTCCATTGCTTTGTGCGTGCAAGTTATATATGAGCGAATCGCATAAAAATTTAAAATTTATATTCAAAATTAATGACAAATTAATAAATAATATTAATTTCATAATTTTAGGGCGAAAATCGAAAATTTATTATTTAATTGATTTCCGATTAACATGGATTCAAGTCTAGGTCATAAAAAATTAAAATTTAACATAAATTTACAATTTTTATGGTGGTTTTTAATCATAGGTATCTAATTAAATTATAACTAATTATGAAAATCAAATTAATTCTAAATTATTCCAATTTTCAACAAATTAATCATAATTACAAATTAGATTGCATAATTAACAAGGCTAGGCATTCAAACTTGTTAAACATATACAGTAGGTCAATCAAAAATTCAAGATTTATCAACAAGAATCGCAAATATTTAATTTAACATCTTAAATTTACGAAATTTTGCATTCGAAAAACTAAAACCTTCGAAAAGTCATAGTTAGGCTTCGAATTTGAGAATTCTGGGTTCGGCCGAAAATTACTATTTTTGTCAAAATTTTATAATGCCTTTTACATGCGGAATTGACACAAAAATCACTCGATTTGGATGAGTAACGAAGAAACTGCCGAAAAACTGCGTACGTATAATTAAATAAACGCAATTTGCAATTAATTAACAATTACGAAAATTAATCACCCCTTTTAATTCTTGCAAATTTGTAATATTTAACCATGTTCATGCAATTTATATTATGAAAATAATAAGAGGCTCTGATACCACTTCTAGGTTATGATACATATGACAATTCATAAATCATGCGGAAAAACCATAAAGCCAGAAAAGCATATTATTTACACATAATCATTTAGCATAGTTTAGATGCATACACTTTGTTGCGTGCCTTCCCTAGCTGCGCCCGAACCGAACAAGAACAAGTCTTTAGGACTCCAAGTGTCGTCCCTCCGTAGATAGTCCACAGCACGTCCGGATCCGCCTTAAGCTTGACCAACTAGGATCGCCCTTAAGGTACTTAGAATTTTCGGCTAGTATAGGCAATTGTATGACTGAATTTTTGCTCTCAAAAATCACTTTGAATACTTGAATACTCTATGCAAAATAATGACCCTAGGCCTTTATTTATAGAGGTATGGAAAGGGAATCGTAATCCTATTAGGATACGAATTAATTAAACTAGAATCCTAATAGAATTCTTATTTAATTAATTCATCCTTTTAGGTTTAGGAATTTAATCATTAGTCGAAACCTGATAGCTTTAAGATTCGTATAGCACACCAACACACACGCACGCACAGCAGCCCACGAGGGGCGCCATGCGCGCGCGCGCAGCCCGCGAGCTCGCAGCCCATTGCTGCGAGGCCCACACGCTGTCGCAGCGTCGGCGCGCGTTGGGCCTGCCTTGCGGTGGGCCTGGCGCAGCCTTGGCTGGTGCGTTGTGGCGCGCTGGCTTGCTGGGCGATGGCCCGGCTTCGTGCTGGGCCTTCGTCTGGCAGGCCTCGTCCGATGCTAATTCGTACGATACGCTTCCGATTAATTTCCCGATTCCGGAATTCATTTCCGATACGAACAATATTTAATATTTCCGATTCCGGAATTAATTTCCGTTTCGAACAAATATTTAATATTTCCGTTTCCGGAATTTTTTTTCGATTCCGATAATATTTCCGATTCTGACAATATTTCCGTTTCCGGCAATATTTCCGATTCCGGCAATATTTCCATTTCCGATAATATTTTCCGATACGTACCATGTTTCCGTTTCCGGCAAAATCTACGACTTGGATAATATTTATATTTCCGATACGATCCATATTTCCGTTTCCGGCAATATCATCGTTTCCGGAGCATTCATTTCTTGCCTGTGACGATCTCAGCTCCCACTGAAACCAAGATCCGTCGATTCCGAATATCCATAGATGGAGTATTTAATTCCATTAAATACTTGATCCGTTTACGTACTATTTGTGTGACCCTACGGGTTCAGTCAAGAGTAAGCTGTGGATTAATATCATTAATTCCACTTGAACTGAAGCGGCCTCTAGCTAGGCATTCAGCTCACTTGATCTCACTGAATTATTAACTTGTTAATTAATACTGAACCGCATGTATTAGACTTAACATAGAATGCATACTTGGACCAAGGGCATTTATTTCCTTCAATATCTTCCTCCGTTGGTTCATAGCCTAAGCCAAAGGGAGTAGATTTGTTGGGTGGGGGATGGAACATGTAGTTCTTCTTCCTTATGCCCAATGGAGTTCCCGGGAAATAGCCCTGAGCTAGCAATATTTTAGGGATGACCCGGGATGCACGCGGATCAAGAAATGCTAAATTATAGTCCTCAATGAATTGGATGGCTTCATCCACTTGAAAACCGTAAAGGTCTTCCGCAGCGTCGGCCGTTCCAACCATAGTACAGCTGACGACGAAAGGAGGGGCGCGTATTTCCAGGATTACCCCGTTATGGTTAAGCTTAACCATTTGTTGCAGGGTAGAAGCCACACCTCCTAAGTCATGGAGCCAAGGGCGTCCTAAGAGGAGGTTGAAAGTGGGCTTGATGTCGATTATTTGAAACTCCGTGGTACGTGCCACGGGCCCGGTTTGTATTGTGAGGTTGATTTTTCCCAACACAGGCCTTCGAGAGTTATAATAAGCTCGTACTCCTTGCGTGGAGGTTTGGAAGTCATCGCTTCCTAGCCCCAAGCAATGGGCGGTTCGCAATGGGCAAACATTTACCGCTGAACCGTTATCTACGAGTGCTAGGGGGATGTTTTGTCCTTTGCATCCAACCACTAGATAGAGGGCCTTGTTGTGGGCGCCTCCTTCTTTAGGTAAGTCTTTTTCAGTAAAAACTATTGCTTTTTCCTCAACATCTCTTGTGACGTGGTTAGCCAACGAGTCAGGTGTGATGTCCGTAGGGACTGAGATGAGGTCAAGTGAGCGAATGATTTTTTCACGATGTTCCTTTGAAGTGCACATGAGATCCCAAATGGTAATCTCGGCTTTAGTTCTTTTTAGTTGCTTCAAGAGAGGATTTTTGATGACTTCTGCGACGGTGGTGTGCCGCACGTTTTCAGGAGTCTGTCTGACTGGGATGTCGTCCATAGGAGGTGGGCGAATATCCTGTTGGTACACCCTTCCGGACTGAGTGAGATTGTCAACTTCGGACTCTTGAGGGGCGGTGTCAATGGGAGCATACCCGGGCCAAGTTTCAGTAAAGGGGTCCTGGCCCGACACTTGAGACAGGTAGACATCTTCAGCATCATCATCCCACACGCCGCACACTTCTCTCTCGATTTGATCCATAGGGACCACGGTGAGTGGTGCACCTTGAGGCGTGATATACACCGTAGGGTCAAAGTCCTTATTTTCTTGTTGGTCGAGAGAGATGTGATAAGTACCGAGTGGGCTCTTGTTGTTGTTGGGTTTGCAAACGTTAGGGAGAGGTATTATTTCATCCTCTATCATATCCTGGATTGTGTTTTTTAGATTCCAGCAGTTTTCAGTGTCATGCCCATTTCCTTGATGGAATTTGCAATAGGTGCCCTCGACCCAATATTTACTTTTGAATGAAGGGTCAGGTGTGGGGCCTATGGGCCTTAGCTTTCCTTGATTGGTTAGTCTTTGGAAGGCTTGTACCAGAGTCGACCCGAGTGGGGCAAACTTTCAATCTCGGGTCCACCTTCCAGGGCTCCTTCGGGTTGGGGTTTCCTCTAAGGCGTGGACCTCTTGGGCTTGAGGCGTGTGGCCCCTATTGTAGGTGTTACTTTTGTACGCAGGCTTGCTTTGTACTGTTTTTGCAAGGTCATCCTCGATCTTTATTCCTACATCATAGACCCTTTTGAAGGTATCAAGGCCCAAGTACCTAAGATGTTATTTATAAGCTGGGTCTAGGTTGTCAATGAACTTTTGGACCAATTCCGTTTCAGGAGGCCTATTGATTAGTTGGGCCGCTTGGTCTCTCCATCTAGCAAAATAGGTCGTGAAACCTTCATTTTTCTTTTGGAAGAGTACTTCCAGCTCGCGCATGGTGACTTGAAAATCCATGTTCGACGAGTATTGCTTGACGAAGACATTGACAAAGTCCTCCCAAGTGGGGAAGAGCTTAGGGTCCTGGTGGTAATACCATTTGAGTGGCACAGGTTCCAAGGACAAAGGAAAGGCAGGCAAATATATGGATTTGTCCACACCTTTCAAGTTCATGGCATTCACGAAGCTCAAGAGATGATCACGGGGATTGTCCGTGGCTTTGAACTTTGGTAAGTCAGATGAACTGAACTTTTCCGGTAGTTTGCCGGGAAAAGGTTTAGGATCGAGGGAGAAATACTTGCTTCCCATGGTTTGCTGCAGAACCATTTTTTCGATCTTCTTCTCGTTATCGAGGTCGTTTTTGGCTTGCGCGGCTGCTAAGGATTCGTTTTCCATTCTCAGTTGGTTCATAAGTTGGGTCATTTGGACCATTTGGTCTCGTAATTCTTCCATGGACGTGTTTGAAGGTGCGAACCGAGGTTGAGGGAGGGGAGATCCTTGAAAGGGGGAATGACGGATGGAGCTTGGAGTTACTAGACCTTGTGTTGGTGATGTAGCTTCGAGACGCACTAACCTTTGATTTTCAGATCGACACCAAGTGGCAGAACCAGCCCTATGCATAAGACAAGCTAAAGTTTAGGCCCAAAGTTAAACATTACTCAGTCTAGACTTCCGACTCTCTCTATTGGTTTTCTATGTTGGTACGCTTTGGCTCTTCTTTTAGTCATTCTTTGGATTTTCGAAACATTTGCCCGTGTGACATTCAAAGTTATTTTAATTAGCATGCTCGGTTTTGGTGCCGAACATTGTCGTCATAGGAGGCCTAATAACGACACAAGGAGTTATTTATTTTATAAGTCCTTCTTAGAATCGAGTGCCTTTTTCCACACGTCCTCGTAGCAAATTTGTCGCGAATTTTTTTTTATTGCTACGTATACTTTGTGCGTGGGTACCGAGGCTGTTGTGCCTGACCAAAAGGCCAGGCAGCAACTTCAGCGCCCAGCTCTGGGCGTTGAAAATGATTGGCACCCAGCCAGGGGCGCTGAAAATGCGTCCCTGATTGGTACTCGTATTCTGTTCGTCTATCCTTTTTTCGTATGACTTAATTTTGCATGCTTTCCTAATAACGTCCTTTACGCGTTGTGCAATGTTGTGGGATCCGTTACAGGCCGTCCTAGGCGTCGCTTATTTTTGTGGCGATCGCCCAGGGTTGCGGAACACGTATTTTGGTATAACTCTTTGGCCAACCGGTGTTTATGAATGTTTGGGCAATTTTTAGGGTCGTTGGTTTTCCGGTATTATTCGTCACACACAATCACAATACAATCACATAATTCGCTACACATAACTAGCATTACAACATGAAGCAAAAAAAAAAATATGTCACGTAGTTTATGATAGGCTTCTATGGGTAATATTTGCGCCTGGCTTGGTACCGCTTCTATCGTAGTTCCAACACATGCCTCGGTCGAGGTAGTGCATTCAACAGACGAATTTCGTCCAAGAGGCCAACCATGATGTAAGCCAAGGGGGCATGCACCAATGAGAGGGACCTAGTGGGCGAGCGATTGGGTTTGGGACAGGTGTACTACTAGCGAAAGTGCCGAGTGGACAACATTCGAAGCGCATGCACCCCCCGAGTGGCGATGGGTATCCTTAGTCCCAACTCCCGAGATGAAACACGCCAAGGGAGCCAAGATTCGTTATGCGGTTTTGTCCGTTCACATTAATATGCTGATTTTCAGGTCGTCCCAACTTGATAAGGAAATAAACGCGGAGTAGGATCGTTTCACCCTTTGGCTATTTTGACTACCTACGAGCACGACTATTCCATTAACGTCCCTAGTGGAGTAGCCACTGTGAGGGGGTTGAAAAAGCACGAGGCTAATGCATGACCTCGTCCCTCGTGGGCGTGACGTCGTCAGATCAAGTGTAGTTAGATTTCCTGTGAGTTTACACCCAATCGACTAGTAATATAGGAGTCGTCATTCAGTTTTTAACGACAATGATAAAAACTGGCAAAACCCGGTTATCGTGACATAAAGGGAGTGCAATTATGTTCGACCACGACGGCCATAGGTTCCCTTGTGATCCCTGGTGTGGGGATCGCTCAACGTACACCCGCAAGGTAGAGATTGAGGGTTCGGGGGACTGTAACTACCGAGAGGAGTAGTGTCCAGGATGTAAGTAAAGAAGTTGGGGTGAAGATAGAGGATGTTCCAATCGTAAATGACTTCATGGATGTATTTCCGGACAAGATTTCAGGTATGCCACCTGCTAGAGCCCTTGAGTTTAATATAGAGTTGAATCCCGGGACTGCACCCATACCCAAGGCACCCTATAGAATGGCACCTCCAGAAGTGAGTGAGTTGAAGACCCAATTGCAAGAGTTGTTCGACAAGGGGTACATTAGGCCTAGTGCATCACCATTGGGAGCTCCAGTATTGTTTGTCAAAAAGAAAGATGGGAGTATGCGGTTATGTATTGATTATAGGGAGTTGAACAACGTAACTATCAAAAACAAATATCCTTTGCCTAGGATAGATGACCTGTTTGACCAGTTGAATGGGGCGAGTGTGTTCTCAAAGATCGATTTGCGTTCAGGGTACCACCAGTTGAGAGTAGCTGAGAAAGACATACCTAAGACTGCATTTAGGACTCGTTATGGTCATTATGAGTTTACAGTAATGCCTTTTGGGTTAACCAATGCACCTGCCATATTTATGGATTTGATGAATAGGATTTTCCATGAATTCCTAAATAAGTTTGTGGTGGTATTCATTGATGATATTCTGATCTATTCGAGGAGGAAAAAGGAATATGATGAGCATTTGAGGATTATCTTGGAGACGCTTAGGAAGAACCAGTTGTATGCAAACTTCTCTAAGTGTGAGTTTCGTCTGGAAAATGTAGCATTTTTGGGACATTATGTGTCAAGGGAAGGAGTCTATGTGGATCCTGCCAAGATTCAAGCTGTGAGTGAATGGCCTACTCCAAAGAATGTGTCTGATATTCGGAGTTTCCTAGGCTTAGCTGGTTATTATAGGAGATTTGTGAGACCCATGTGTAGACACCTACTTTTGTCCCCATTCCCGAAAGGGAAGGTTCGATGATGAGAACATAAATCTCCACTTGGCAACGCATCTCCTATAAAATAACGAATCTCAATCACCGTTTTCATTTCGGCCAAAACTGCTATTTATGGAAACCTGCTAAAAATAGTAACTTCCGTAAAAGGTAGTTGTTAAAAGTGGTAAAATCATAAAAGATAGAAACCTGTCAGAATTAGGTGTTGCACTCCAACATAAATCCTAAAAGAGATAGAATTTGCAAAAGGAATTCTACTCCTGGTATAATTCGAAAGTAAGAGTTACGTATTAATTGAAATCCTAACGAACCTAGAGTTCGTAACGGGCCCAGACGCATTCCGTCATAAAGTTAATACGCACTAAAAGACTCGGATAAGTCTCAAAAGCTCCGCCTTCTAAGAGTCCAAATCTGACAAAGAACTCGGCCTAGATCCCATTTTCAACGCCTGGATCTGGGCGCCGAAATCTTCGGCGCCCAGCCCTGGGCGCTGAAAATGCCTGGGGCCGTGTCGTCTCCGAATTCTTTTTGGATTCGTATTCTAAAGATCTATCTTTCCAAAAACTCTTTCCGTATAAATACAGCTTCAAAACCGACGTGAACACAACACACAATTCCATAACCTAAGTATTGACTTTAGCCTTAAGCCTAGCCTCACGCTGCGAAATTGATCCGGCGTTCTGTCTCAATCGACCCAAAAGTCGAACAGAACGCGTCCTGCCCCTTGTAGCTGATGATTTAAGCCTAAATACTGGAACACTGCTTAGAAACCCGAGATTCGTTAAATAAAAGGAGAAATAGCAAAGCCAAGTGGTTAGTTTTCTGAGAACCGTGACGCACCTCTCAAGGGTGCATTGTAATGTGTCCCTCATATGATTTAATTGATTTCATCACCCTTTTATAAAATTTTCAAACTATTAACTTGATTGATCTATCACGCCTAATAAGATAATACCTTGGACAATTGAATTATCATGCTAGGTAACTTAAATCAATCTAAATAAGATAATCACGATCGATTTAGTATTATGTGTTGCATATTGCTAAAATCAATTCAGAATAATTTAATAGTTTAACGCATGTCCCTTCAATTATTTATGCTGAGCTAGTAAGGATAATCTACGGCCGCCTCTGGAGTTATCGACGAGCGAATTACTCCTCTCGGTAGTTACAGTCCCCCGAACCCTCAATCTCTACCTTGCGGGTGTATATTGAGAGATCCCCACACCAGGGATCACAAGGGAACCTACGGCCGTCGTGGTCAAACATAATTGCACTCCCTTTATGTCACGATAACCGGGTTTTGTCAGTTTTTCTCATTGTCATTAAAAACTGAATGGCGACTCCTATATTACTAGTCAATTGGGTGTATACTCACAAGAAATCCAATTACACTTGATTGAATAAAAAGAATCGTCACACCCACGAGGGACAAGGTCACGCATTAGCCTCACGCTTTTTCGACCCCCCTCACAGTGGCGACTCCACTGGGGATAGTGAAGGAAATACTCGTGCTTGTAGGTAATCAAAATAGCCGAAGGGCGAAACGATCCTACCCCGCGTTTATTTCCCCATCAAGTTGGGACGACCTGAAAATCAGCATATTAATATGAACGGGCAGAACATCATAACGAATCTCGGCTCCCTCGGGAGTTGGGACTAAGGATACCTTTTTTCGCCAATAGGGGGGTGCATACGCCGCGCATGTTCCCACTCGGTACTTGTGCAGGTAGTACACCTATCCCGAACCCAATCGCTCGCCCATTAGGTCCCTCTCGCCTGCATGCCCCCTTGGCTTGCACTTGCGGGTTGGCCTCTTGAGCGAAATTCGTCTGTTGAAGACACTACCTCGACCGGGGCATGTGCTGGATCTACGATAGAAGCGGTACCAAGCCAGGCGCAAATAAACTACCCATAGAAGCCTATCATAAACTATGTGGCATATTTAATTTTCAAATCCATGTTTGTAATGTAGTTATGTGTAGCGAAATATGTGATTGTGTGTGACAAACTATCCTAGAAAACCAATGACCTTAAAAATTGCCCAAACATTCATAGACTAATTTGCCAAAGAGTTATACCGAAACACGTGTTCCGCAAATCCGAATGATCGCCACAAAATAAGCGATGCTCGGGATGGCCTGTAACGAATCCCACAAACGCTGTTACGCGTAAAGGACGTTATTAGGCAAGCACGCAAGTCGAAGTCGCATAAGCAGAAGACAGAAAACGAGTACCAGTCAGGGACGCATTTTCAGCGCCCCTGGCTGGGCGCCAATATTTCTCACGCCCATTGCTGGGCGCTGAAGTTGCTGCCTGGCCTTTTGGTCAGGCACAGCAGCCTCGGTGCCCACGCATGAAGAAGATACGTAGCAAAAAAAAAAAAACTTTTCGTAAAAACAATTGCTACGAGGGCGTATGAAAAAGCACTCGATTCTAAAAGCGACTTGTAAAAAATAAATAACTCTTTGTGTCGTTCTTAGGCCTTCTACGACGACGATGTTCGGCACCAAAGCCGAGCATGCTAATTAAACCTTGAATGTCACATGGGCGAAGTATTCAAAAAATAAATGTTCGAATAAAGTCTTCAAAAAAAATGTTCAAATAAATCCGAGTCTAGGCTATGCCAAAATACAATCCAAATCTTAAGTCTTAGTTGTCTTATCCATAGAATCGGTCCTAATGCTTGGTGTCGTTCTGCAAGTTAAAAGGTTAAACCATATTGAGTCTCCCTTCGTAACATTTAAATCAATAAGCACCCATATGTAAGTGTCATCCCTTACTAAGAATCAACGGCCTTAATACTCTCTCTCCCCAATAAAAAGAATATATTATAGGATTTGCAAAATGGAAACAGTCACATTCTGAAAATCATTCCCCCATAGTCGCACAACCCCCAAAGTGAACCTAAGGTGTCAATACCATTAGCACAAAATTAATGGCCTCAACGCTTATGATCACATTGGGTCACGACTATCATAGTCCTCTTGAGCCACTCGCTCCTTGAAGTACCCCTAAGTACGGACTAAAAAGATTTTCCATGAATGCAACATGACCAACCATGAAAATACCCAAATCGGCATACCATAAGGCTACCATTAGGGTAAAGCAATACACACTAAGAGAGAAGCCGCACTAATGATTCTAGTCTTGCAAAAATAAAAATTCGATCTCCCCAACTAACTAACTTGCCGACATTAAGCGAAATGGCGCATGACAAATGAACACCCAAGGGTTAAAATCTAAAGTGTCAACCAACGAAAGTTATGGTCCAATTAGCCTAAGTCTGAGAGTCGCTTGGTCAAGTAAGGCTTACGCCACACCATTATTTTGAGTCTAGGCCACCTCCTTGTATTCATACACGGGTTATAATCAGAAAGATTAATGAAAGTTTGAGTCTAAATCACAACTTCCAATTAAATCCCAGAAACTGGAATCTAAAAAGAAACAAAAAATTACTTTCGATGTAATTCTTTCGTTAAAATTCAATAAGGTAAAAACAACATTTTGAATCTACGCTATTTGCATATTTTAAGAAACGACTAAATACGCTTGCAAAGTAAGACAATTTAAAGGTCCACCCTAGGCCTACTAAAATTAAAGGTCCACTATAGGCCTACCAAACGAGGCTCACTCAGTCTCGCCTCGTGACTCAAAGACCACAACCATCTACCTTTTAGCCAAAACAAAAAATTGATTGAAGGATGTATGTTGGGGAGAAATCCCAAGCAAAAAGAAAAAATAGAAAGAGAAGGGAGAGCGAAAAGAGCCATGAAATACTTAGCCCGTACCTCCCAAAGTGCAAAATCTACCCAAGTAAACGAAGGAAAAGAATTGAGTCAACCAATCCAAATCATAAAATTCTACGATGTCTACCCTTTCCAATCCTTATGCTCTTAGATGCCTTCGCTCTGGGGTCCCTGTTCAGCTCATTTAACCCATCCATGTTCTCATTGCCATAACCCAAGAAACCATTACCTCAACTCTTGTTTTTGAACTTGTTATCAACCGCAAACCACGCACGGCCATTGACACGTGCGTCATGCCCATCATTTCCAAAGTCCAAACCTGCTCTTACACCACCATTAGCATAATGACCATATAACTTATTTGGATACGTCCTGTTGATATACCCTTGAGCCGTCCCCATGCTACTCATTGGCCTTGGCTGATGTAAACTCATGACACTAGCTTGAGGCTACAAATTGTGAGTCCTAGTAGATGTGATCCTCATGCTTGACCAATACCCATACAAATTATCCTATCTCATTCAACCCATCTTTCAAGCCGTCTTGAGTCACAAACAAAAAAAAAAGAAAACAAATGAAAAGTGCAAAAAAATAATAATAAAATGTGAATAATAAAAAAAAACTTTGCAAAAGCGCCTCTAAAGTTAGTCTAAAAAGAAAAATAAAGAAGCATTTAGCGCACCAAAAAATATCCGCCCAGAAACCATTTTCAGCGCCCAGAGCTGGGCGCCGAAATCTTTAGCGCCCAAGCCTGGGCGCCGAATCTCTCTGCTTGCTGAAAAATTTGTCCAGAAGTGCTCGTCATTTTATCCGCACATGCACGGAAAAATAACGAACACTTGGGGGGTACAACACGTATTGGTATACGTACCAAAAAAAAACATGAAAAGAAAATACATGTACTCAAAAATATAAAACAAATTTTTTGGCTTACGGCAAGGCAGCAGATTTAAATAATAATAAACTTCACTTATTCTACCGTTTCAAATAATATGTTTCCACCTCAGAACATACTTGTTTAAATTCGGCATTCTAAGAAACCATTTTCTAGGCTAAGAACTACGCAAGACCTGATTCCAAATTAAAGTTATTTAAAGCGGATACGTAGGCAATCCATGATTCGGTCCAACCAATTTGCAAAAATATTAAAAGCCTATAGAATAACAAGAATAAGAAATAGAGTCCCTTATTGAAATTTAATTACTTGCAACCCAAGTCAAAAGAAAAATAGAAGTCAAAGGAAGAATCCAACTCATCAAGAATGCCCAAACGAGCATACATCGAAAAATAATAAGGGCACGTACCCTTGCCAGAAGAAGCACTCACACTCCTAGGCACTTAGCCAAGACTCAAAAAGATCGCTTTGCCTCAATTGAATGGGGGCTAGAGCAAGCATCCATGACCTCTAAAGTACTCAACTTGACCCTCCCTAAAAGCGAACTAATTCACTTAAAGACTTTCTTTCACTACCAGACATAGTCGTCCGCTTAAAGACCTTATTTCACCACTGGACACAGTCATAGTCGCCAACAAGTAGTAAAGGCAGTAGGCTTGCAATGAAGAGGATTGTTCTACGGCATTACCCCGTTGTTCCTTCGAACTCAGGGCACCCGTCCATGGTAATTCAAATGCTTGCGAATCCCCTTTGAAAAAAACTTGGCACTTAACCAAGGCTCACCCTACTCAGACATATGACACGGGCATCTAAAATCGAAATCTAAAAGCATCATTAATGAGAAGACATAATAGCAACTGGGGGCTAAAAACTGAAATGAAAGAGCTAGGGAAAGAAATAAGTATACCTTGACCTTTTGTACAGACATACACCAAGTAAATCTAAGTCAATTTGAAAACGGTTTATATTCCCGCCATTCTGAAAAAGACGGCCCTAAAAGCCTAAAGCATATGCCAAACAGGCACAAGTAATATCTTGGCGCCTGCACCCTGGCTTCCAGCAAATCCTTAGACAACATTCCAAAAATCATAACAGTATTTTGATTCACTCATGTAATCCTGTACGAACCCTTCTATAAGTCAACCTACTTAGGACACCTCGGATTGTACACAGTAGGACTCGGATTTTAAATGATTTTCAAATGATTTTTAAAAGACTTCTTCGAACCTAATAAAGTGTCGTTGGTTTAAGCTTAGTGTGTGTCCATCTCAACGTTGCAAGTGAGTCAAAAATATTTTTAAATATGATTATGGGTAAAGAAAGGCACCTAGCTTTTAGTCAAGGCACACTTCAACATGTGACTACCTTGACCATGGCAATGTCGCACAATACGACATTTACAAGAGAAGTAGCAAATCACTACTCGAACATACCCCGCACTAAACGAGTCTGGTTCAAACTATTCATGATCCGTGTCACCATGAATGCATAAAAACGTATGCAAAGCATTATAGCACCAAGCCAATCCCGTAGCTACAATTGGGGGCTTGAGAAAAACACTCTAAAAATGCTCGAAATGACGATTTTATCGCAAATTCTCGACGCTAATGCTATACATATGTCATAGGGGCTCAATCCTAAGCTTTAATCGTGCAAAACGAACCTTAGAATGGCTACAACCCCTCCCAAATTCTAAGAATTACTTAGAGTATATAAAGTCGCCCCACTAACAAGGGTAACTGAAAATCGCGAGTCACCAAAACTCCGATCAAACCACTGCACATAACGCTCGCCCTATAAAGCGCCCGTTACACAGTCTACATCGTTCCAAAGCAAAAGCAAAAGAAAAAAAAGAATAAAAAAAAAACTATCAAAATTCTACCCAGAAATCATTTTCAACGCCCAGAGTTGGGCGCCGATATCTTTAACGCCCCAGCCTGGGCGCTGAATATCTCTGCTTGCTAAATCTTGCCCTGATATAAAAACAAGAAAGAAACACCTATGAATCCTCGCATCGAACGAAGTAATAAGCCGTGCAAACCCGCGCAGAAGGTGCTACACTTATCCGAGCACCTGAACCAGGCATGATGAAATACTCCAATGCAAAAAAAAAAAAATAATGATATCCCAACACCTGGAGGAATGTTCTAAGACACGCCGTTAGGCCACACAAGCCTACATCGCACCATAAGTTCAACCGTCCCACGGTACAAGTCTAAAAGAAGAGTAAGGCATGTTGCACTAATGTAGGCACGACCAAGAGCACGTGTAAAAGAGGCAAAGACTGCTTATCGCCCAAATTCAAAATGCAAGCCACACGACTTCTACATTAAGGATTAAAGGTAGCAAAATATTACTTACCACGGAAGGGATAGCTCGCACCTACACGAGCGGAACCCCAAGGCATCTTTCTCGAAAGAACCTACAAAAATCGTACGCCAAAAGGAAGCATCCCAACATGCATACTTGGGAGCTCCAAGCTACGAAACAACCATAACAAAATAAAAAATCTCGAAGCAAATGTTTGAACAATCGAAAGGGCACGATGTTTGAGCCCACTTCATGAATGGACCTGACCCCTATCAAGCTTCTAAGCAAACTATTCAAAATCAGTCGTTGCTCAAACAAAAAATGATTCAAGCAAACTGATTAATGGACCGCACACAACGGCCATTCTATGAACGCTCGTTCGCACATACATATCATCATTCACGAACACGTTCAAAAAATATAAGAGAGATCAAAGTCTTACACCTCAAGGTATGTTCCTCGGGCCATATAGACTCGCCCGACTATTGCAATAACTGTACGCCTTAAGAGCAACAGTTCCTTAAAATAATCGCCCCAAAGCGACAAGCACCGTAGTCCACCAATCGGCTACGGCTTCTCAAAGAAAATCATCACGTTCTAAAAACAAAGAAAAAACAAAAGAAAAGAAAATACATAGAACTTCCAAGTGAAATAAACGAATGAACAAGAGGCCGACTGTGTCATCAAAAGACCAGCCCAAACAACACTTTCAACGCCCCACCTGGGCGTGAATTATTTCAACGCCCAGGCCTGGGCGCCGAAAATGAATCCAGGCTCTACACTTTCAACGCCCCACCTGGGCGTGAATTATTTCAACGCCCAGGCCTGGGCGCCAAAAATGAATCCAGGCTCAAAAGGCCCTAACTTCTATTAGGCCCAGCCATATTTCGGCTTGAAAATTGCCGATTTCTTCACTGAAAGTCGCACCTCACGGCTTTGTTAAGAGTAGCACACTACTATAGAAGGTCGCTCGCACATACGAGCATGACCCCAAACATGGTTACAAGAAGCGAAAAACAACCAACGAGCCCTAGTGCTTGGGGGCTCGCGAAAAAAATAGACTTCAACGAGGAGCGCGCGATCAAAGTCACATTTCCAGACTGCGCCATACACCATATCATGTTTGGATATCTCAAAAAAAAAAATATTGTTAAACAAAAATATACACAGTGTGGACCCACTTATAGGACACATCTAATCAGGAAATATTACGACCCACCAGGTTGTAATTACAAAAGCCCTTCTACATAGGCAAAATAAGAAATTCAAAATGGGCTCGCCCACCCTCAGCGGGCGGGGTCTGCGTCACTAGCCGCGCAGGTCCTCAGTTTTCGAAAATGAAAAGAAAATCTTCAAAATAAAACAGGCTCGCCATCTTCAGCCGGCGGGGTCTACGTCACAAACCACGTAGGTCCTTATTTTCAAAAAAGCAAAATAAATTTCAAAATAGATTCGTCCACTTCTATCGGACGGGGTGTCCACCCTTAGCGGAAAGGTTCGCCATCTTCAGCCGTCGGGGTCTACGTCACAAACTGCGTAGGTCCTTATTTTCAAAAACATCAAAACAGATTCGTCCACTTCTATCGGACGGGGGGTCCACCCTCAGCGGACAGGCTCGCCCACCTTCAGCGAGCGGGGTCTGCGTCACTAACAGCGCAGGTCCTTAGTTGCTGCAGCGATAACTTTTATCGGTTTTCCCTTTTTCCAAAAATTAAAGGATCGATTTTCCCTTTTTCCGAAAATTAAAGGATCGGTTTTCCCTTTTTCCGAAAATTAAAGGATCGGTTTTCCCTTTTTCCGAAAATTAAAGGATCGGTTTTCCCTTTTTCCGAAAATAAAAGGATCGGTTTTCCCTTTTTCCAAAAATTAAAGGATTGGTTTTTCGTTTTTCCAAAAAAGAACGATGTGCTGGATTTTCCTTCGTTTTACGTCCTATAAAAACAAGGGGGTTTTCTCGTTTAGCTAGCCCTGAAAATGAGAATCTTTAAAAACGTTTTACCTCGTGATTGGACTTGGCCAGGCCCAATTACACTTTATAACTTTGATTTCGAAAAACTCTGTAGCTACTCCCAATGACAAAGTGAGGGAGTTTCTACGCACCTTTAGATCCTTCCAATGACAAAGTGGGGAAGTTTCTATACTATCAGTTGACAAATCCCAATGACATGTGAGGGATATGTCGATGCTTCAAGTGATGACCCTTAAGTCAAATGTTATCACTCGGGGGCTCGTGAGACCCTCGCAAAACAGGTCACATACACCATGACTTGTGTGACGCACTCCGTCTAATACTTTGACCATCGTCTTACTCCAAGACTCAGTCGAAGTGGGGGCTAACTGTAGACACCTACTTTTGTCCCCATTCCCGCAAGGGAAAGGTTCGATGATGAAAGCATAAAAACTCCACTTAACTACGCATCTCCTATAAAATAAACGAATCTCGATTCCCCATTTCATTTCACCCGAAACCTGCTATTTATGAAAACCTGCTAAAAATAGTAACTGCCGTAAAAGGTAGCTTCTAAAAGTGGCAAATCATAAAAGATATAAACCTGTCAGAATTAGGTGTTGCACTCCAACATAAATCCTAAATGAGATAGAAAACCGCGAGAATCCTATTCCTAATAGGATTCGGAAATAAGAGTTACGTATTAATCAAAATCCTAACGAGCCTAGAGTTCGTAACGGGCCCAGACGCATTCCGTCATGAAATTGATACGCGCTAAAAGACTCGAATTAATCTTAAACTCTACGGATTTTAGGAATCCGAATCTGACTAAACAAAACTGCCCAGATCCTATTTTCAACGCCTGGCTCTGGGCGCCGAAATCTTCGGCGCCCAGGCCTGGGCGCTGAAAGTACCTGGGTACGTCTCTTTTCCTAATTCTTTACGGATTAGAACTCTGCAATTCTATCTTTCCACGAACTCTTCCCTATAAATAGGCCCCTAGTTTCGACGTAAAACAACACACAACAACACATGATATATTCTGAGTATTGACTCTAAACCCCTTAGCCTAACCCTCTCGCTGCGAAACTGTTCACGCGTTCTGTCGCAATCGATCCATAAATCGAACAGAACGTATCCTGTCCCATAATCGAGATTCGTTAAATAAAAAGGAGAAATAGCAAAGTCAAAGTGGTTAGTTTTCTGAGAACCGTGACGCACCTCTCAAGGGTGCGTCGTAATGTGTCCCTTTTCGATGATTTAACTGCTTTCCTCGCCCTTTTTATGAACTGTTAAACTAACCTAATATGATTGTTCTATCACGCCTAACAAATATAATATTTTTGGGAAATCGGATTATCATGCTAGGTCCCTTAATGTTATTTAAATCAGATAATCACGATCGAATTAGTATTATATGTTGCATATTGCTAAAATCAACTCAGTTTAGTTTAATAGTTAATGCATGTCCCTTCAATTATTTATGCTGAGCTAGTAAGGATATCCTGCCTCTGGAGTTATCGACGAGCGAATTACTCCTCTCGGTAGTTACAGTCCCCCGAACCCTTAATCTCTACCTTGCGGGTGTATATTGAGATATCCCCACACCAGGGATCACAAGGGAACCTACGGCCGTCGTGGTCAAACATAATTGCACTCCCTTTATGTCACGATAACCGGGTTTTGTCAGTTTTTCTCATTGTCGTTAAAAACTGAATGGCGACGCCTATATTACTAGTCAATTGGGTGTATACTCACAGGAAATCCAATTACACTTGATTGAATAAAAAGAATCGTCACACCCACGAGGGACAAGGTCACGCATTAGCCTCACGCTTTTTCGACCCCCCTCACAATATCCTTACTAGCTCAGCATAAATAATTGAAGGGACATGCGTTAACTATTAAACTAATCGGAGTTGATTTTAGCAATATGCAACATATAATACTAGATCGATCGCGATTATCTGATTTAAATAGCATTAAGGGACCTAGCATGATAATCCAATTTCCCAAAAATATTATATTTGTTAGGCGTGGTAGAACAATCAGATTTAGTTAGTTTAACAGTTCATAAAAAGGGCGAAGAAAGCAATTAAATCATATAAAAGGGACACATTACGACGCACCCTTGAGAGGTGCGTCACGGTTCTCAGAAAACTAACCACTTTGACTTTGCTATTTCTCCTTTTTATTTAACGAATCTCAAATTATGGGACAGGATACGTTCTGTTCGATTTATGGATCGATTGCGACAGAACGCGTAAACAATTTCGCAGCGTGAGGCTTAGGCTAGGGGTTGGTGTCAATACTCAGAATATGAATCTTCTTTATGTTCTTATTCAAGTTCAGCAATTTTACTCTAGTATACGTTCTATGTGAAGGCAGGGAATATAAATCTTAAAGCAGTTACCTACAGTCAGAGCAGGCTTTTAAGGAACACATGCCAATCAGACTACGGAAAGCTCAGTTAAGTATATGCATGAATGTACGATTTCGTGTAGATCAAATGTATCAAATCTATATATTGTTATCCCCTCCCCAGGTTTGTACTAACTTCCTTTTGCAGGACAAACTGCAGACTACACTAAACTATATTTCTGTTGCAGCTATCTGCTCCAAACTGATCAGGAATAACCTACGGGAAACTATGTATAACATGTTAGTTAACCACTCACTAAAATAATGGAAAGGTGATATTTTTTTCCCTATTTCCAATAGCCCCAAACCAATCTAACTCCTCTTTTTTTAAGGACATTTTATCAATTCAGTAGGTGTTAGTTAACCACAAGTTATTTGTTTAAGTATTTGTCTTTTTTCAAAACCTAATATGCCTATTTTTAGTACATGCCTAATTTCTTACATGCTATCACAAGGTGTACGCGTAAATGAATGCCATTTTATTTTGGATTGGGTAAAATCAAAATTGAGAATGTTTGTCTTTGGACTTTGTGGACAGGACATAGCAGAATGACTACAGATGAAAATTTCACAGAAGCATTTGCTGCCTTTGGGCAACTTGTCGAAGGTATCTTTAAACTTCAATCAGTTTCTTTATATTGTAGCAGAATATAATCTAGCAACATAATCAAATGGGCATGCATATTCTGTAAATTTAAGAATTTCAGAATAATTTATACAATATATAGAGGCCTTTAGAACACACTCTAAACTGAACAACTAACCGGAGTTTTTGTTGCGGGACAATGTGATACTCAACAGTCGGCTGCTGCCCCTGTCTTACTCAAGCCTGCATCAAGCAATACCCAAAACAAAAAAAATGATACTTTGTAACTGAAGAGCCTAATGCCATGAATAGATATACAAACAGAGGAATTAAATCATTGAAATAGTTTAGATTCTTCAGTTTACCTAATTATTTCTCATAGACCTTTCTCAAAGGGGTAGCAAATTTGGGGCTGATGAATTCAGCAAAAATATAGGAATATATATATTGGAAACCTCTGAGGGGCTCAATTACACAATTTCAGTTACAGATTTAGGCAATCAATTGAGAAATTGATTTGGTTCAAATGATATAATTGAATTCATGACTTGATTACAATTGACTGTGCAAAGAGTTAAGATACATACCATTACTGGAATCACATAATTGTGTGGGTGAGGCAAGATCGACGTCTGCTCAATTACCTAGCCCAATTCGAAACTACATAGCCAGAAATCAACCCAAAAAAACTTATGTTCTTCCTCCTGATTAATTGAGTACTCTTAATTAATGTTTCCCTTAATTAAGGATCATCAATTCATCAAGGAGATGAATTCGAAGCTACCCAAATTCGGCGCTACAAAGCCGGAAATCAAACCACAAAGATGAATCTTCATCTTCCTGATGTGATTGATTACTCATAATTAATGTTTCTCTTAATTAAGGGTAATCAATTATCATGAAGATGAGGATTGGGAAATCTAAGCAAAAAAGAATCCTGGAGAAGCTTTCAAGGAAGAAGACGGGTGGGTGAGCACTGGAGTTAATTGACTCCCATGTGATTTTATTTATTATAGATTCCACCGCAAATATGATGGTGCAGGGGTGTGCACAGTGCTCTTGGTGCACTGGTGCCCAAACGACATGCAATAAATATAAAACGCGGATATCTTGTTGAATCCGGAGAAGAAAAGAACAAATGTTGTTTTTTTGATAAAAAAAGAACAAACGTTGTTCTTTTGTTAAAAAAAAAAACAAACGTTGTTCTTTTGTTAAAAAAAAGAACAATGACTGCTCTGTCCCTTTTTTTCGTTCTTTTGTTTTTCACTCTATTTTTCTGGTATATATACCTTCTTTTTTATAATTTTCAAATCAGAATTTGTGAAGAGGAGAGAGAAAAACTATGGAAATGAGAGAGAAACTGTGAAGAGGAGAGAGAAAGTAATGGAAAATTCTCAGATATTGGTTGATTTTTCTACTTCAATATCAAATTCTATTGATTCTTCTTCTTCAAATTTGAATTCCTCTGCTGATAATCCGATTTGTGAAGGTAATTTTTCAATTTTTTAAAACGAATTACTTATTTATGATGATTTTGATTTCCATGTTCATTATTTTCATCATTTCAATTTATTTTGATTTTTTTGATCATTTCGATTTCTGCATTTCTCAATAACCTTGATTAATGTATTTTGATTCTATATTTTGATAATTTTGATGATTAATGTATCTTGATTATATATTTCTGATAATTTTGATTTCTGTTCTTTTTTCGATTTTATATGTTCTTTTAGTCTTATCTTTTGTTCTTTTATATATTGGTTCTCATATATGTATTAAGAGATTGTAATAATACAGAAAGTAATTATTGAACATGTTGTTCTTTTTTGCTTTAGGTTGTTGTTCTTTGTTCTTTTTTGCTTTAACTTGTTGTTCTTTTGATATTACACACTTCAGATCAAATTGTTCTTTTACCATTTTTGTTGTTCTTTTATTTTTATTTTTTGTTCTTTTTTCACATGGTTAAAATAAGTGTTCTACATGATATGTTCTTTTCTGCTATTTTTAATGTTCTTTTTCTTTACTTTATTATGTTCTTTTATGCTATATTGTTGTTCGTTTTTTTATTGGTAATGTTGTTTTACATGGTTAAAATAAGTGTTCTACATGATATGTTCTTTTCTGTATTTATAATGTTCTTTTAGGTCCATCCTCTTTTTGTTCTTTTGAGGAATTGCTCTGTTTATTCAGCCTTTCTTCTTGTTCTTTCAGCTGTTTTTGAAGATTTAACATCATTTGTTGCGGGTCAAGTAAAAGCTTCCTTTGCTCTTCAATATTGTACTTTTGAAAAAAGAACAAACATAAAAGAACATTAAGATTTATATCTAATAAACATAAAAGAACAGAACAACAAAACCCAAAAAAAAAAAAAACAAGTGCACCGTTCTTATCATGAACATGGCTTGTATTTCTTCTCCTTCCCCCTCTTTTTTTATTTTTTTTATTTTTCATTTTCTATATATATAATATTTCTCCTATTGGATTCATAACTTCTCATTTTAGAAATACATTCTTGAGAGAGAAAGAGGAGTGCTTTTAGTTTCTCCCAACAAAAGAGAGATTTTATGAGAGAGAAAGTTCAAAACAAATTTTCTCCTCCTTCTTTCTCTGAAATGTGATTTTAATTGAATTACGTTTACAAAAACTAGTTTATTAAGCGAAATACTATTTCAATTTCGCTATTTTTTGAATTTTTTTATTCATTCAAAGAGGTTTATGCTGTTGATGAAGGTGCATCGGGTGATTAAGGTAAATTTTCTCGTTCTTAATTCTATGTTCTTTTTAAATTTTAATGTTCTTTTCTTATAACTTTCTATTTCTGTGGCATCAAAACAGTATGTTCTTTTTTAGAATCAGCAATTGTTCTTTTTACATATTTATAGTGTTGTTTTCAGATATCTTTTGATAAATAAAATAACGGAATTATAACATAAATTGGTTGAAAAAGAACATTTCCAGAACTTAAAAGAACAAGAAAAAATATAGATCTGGTTTTAAAGTTCATCATGAAGGAAATAATGCCCTTGGTCCAAGTATGCATTCTATGTTAAGTCTAATAAATGCGGTTCAGTATTAATTAACAAGTTAATAATTCAGTGAGATCAAGTGAGCTGAATGCCTAGCTAGAGGCCGCTTCAGTTCAAGTGGAATTAATGATATTAATCCACAGCTTACTCTTGACTGAACCCGTAGGGTCACACAAATAGTACGTAAACGGATCAAGTATTTAATGGCATTAGATACTCCATCTATGGATATTCGGAATCGACGGATCTTGGTTTCAGTGGGAGCTGAGATCGTCACAGGCAAGAAATGAATACTCCGGAAACGATGATATTGCCGGAAACGGAAATATGGATCGTATCGGAAATATAAATATTATCCAAGTCGTAGATGTTGCCGGAAACGGAAACATGGTACGTATCGGAAAATATTATCGAAAATGGAAATATTGCCAGAATCGGAAATATTGCCGGAAACGGAAATATTGTCAGAATCGGAAATATTATCGGAATCGAAAAATAATTCCGGAAACGGAAATATTAAATATTTGTTCGAAACGGAAATTGATTCCGGAATCGGAAATATTAAATATTGTTCGTATCGGAAATGAATTCCGGAACCGGGAATTTAATCGGAAGCGTATCGTACGAATTAGCATCGGACGAGGCCTGCCGGACGAAGGCCCAGCACGAAGTCGGGCCATCGCCCAGCAAGCCAAACGCGCGCCCAGCCAAGGCAGCGCCCAGGCCCACCGCAAGGCAGGCCCAGCGCGCGCCAAGGCCATGGCCTCGCTGCGTGGGCTGCTGCTCGCACGCACACGCATGGGCGGCCCTCGTGGCTGCCGTGTGTGTGTGAGTTTGTGTTCATGCATGATTCCTAAAACTATTAGAGTTAGTATATGATTAAATTCCTATTCTTAAAAGGATAAATTAATTAATTAGAGTTCTTGTAGGATTCTAAGTTTAATTAATTCGTATCCTACTAGGATTCCAATTCCCTTTCCATAACTCTATAAATACGTGCCTAGGGTCACATATTTTCAGAGATGAATTCAAGTATTCAAAGTGAGTTTTGAGAGAAAAATTCAGTCATATTTCTTACCTAAGAGTGCCGAAAATTCTAGTACCTTAAGGGCGATTCTAGTTGGTCAATCTTAAGGCGGATCCGGACGTGCTGTGGACTATCTACGGAGGGACGACACTTGGAGTCCTAAAGACTTGTTCTTGTTCGGTTCGGGCGCAGCTAGGGAAGGCACGCAACAAAGAGTATGCATCTAAATTATGCTATATGATTATGTGTAAATAATATGTATTCCTGGCTAAATGGTTGTTTCCGCATGATTTATGAATTGTCATATGTATCATAACCTAACAGTGGTATCACGAGCCCCTTATTATTTTCATAATCTAAATTGCATGAACATGGTTAAATATTACAAATTTGCAAGAATTAAAAGGGGTGATTAATTTTCGTAATTGTTAATTAATTGCAAATTGCGTTTATTTAATTATACGTACGCAGTTTTTCGGCAGTTTCTTCGTTACTCATCCAAATCGAGTGATTTTTGTGTCAATTCCGCATGTAAAAGGCATTCTAAAATTTTGACAAAAATAGTAGTTTTCTGCCGAACCCAGAATTCTCAAATTCGAAGCCTAACTATGACTTTTCGAAGGTTTTAGTTTTTCGAATGCAAAATTTCGTAAATTTAAGATGTTAAATTAAATATTTGCGATTCTTGTTGATAAATCTTGAATTTTTGATTGACCTAATGTATATGTTTAACAAGTTTGAATGCCTAGCCTTGTTAATTATGCAATCTAATTTGTAATTATGATTAATTTGTTGAAAATTAGAATAATTTAGAATTAATTTGATTTTCATAATTAATTATAATTTAATTAGAAACCTATGATTAAAAACCACCATAAAAAATTGTAAATTTATGATAAATTTTAAATTTTTATGACCTAGACTTGAATCCATAATAATCGGAAATCAATTGGATAATAAATTTTCGATTTTTCGCCCTAAAATTATGAAATTAATATTATTTATTAATTTGTCATTAATTTTAAATATAAATTTTAAATTTTATGTGATTCGTTCATATAACTTGCACGCACAAAGCAATGGACGCTTCGTGTTACCCTTAAGGGGTGTTGTATAGTGCGGGCATGCGACGACGAGCAAGGGAGCTCGTCGCCCGTGCGGCACGAATGCAATGAGCAAGGGCATGGTGCACGAGCACAAGGCAGCAGCCCTGCCTTGTGTCGTGGGCCACGAGCTATGAACAAATGGGCATGGGCGAAAGGCAAGCCAAGGCAGTCGCGTGTGGGCAGCAAGCGAGCTGCGCCACGACGCGCACTGCCTCGCGCAAGCGCGCGCAGCCTCGCGCGCAGCGAGCGCAAGCTCGCGTGCCACGAGCGCTGCGCCCAGCGATTGATCGCGCGCAATTGCTCGCGCGCACAGCGAGCGATGGCTCGCGCGCACAGCGAGCGATGGCTCGCGCGCACAGCGAGCAATGGCTCGCGCGCACAGCGAGCGATGGCTCGCGCGCAGCGAGCGCTGGCGAGCGCGCACAGCGAGCGATGGCTCGCGTGCGTCGAGCGCTGGCGCGCGCGCATCGAGCACCATAGCGTGCGATGGCTTGCGATGGAAGATGCAGCAGCTATGCGACGAGCGCATGGGCTGCGCGCACATGGCCAGCGATGGCTGTGTGCGTGCGGCCCATGGGAGTGCGATGCGTAGGGTGTTTGCGTTGCGATTAGATCGTTTTGAATGTTTAATTTGAAATTTTTCAGTTTACGTAATTTTAATTAATTTTAAAATTAATAATTTAAATTATTTTCTTGGATTTTAATTTTGAATATTGTAATTATAATAAATTTTATTTATTCTAATTATTTTACTAAAATTAAAATCATGAATTAATTTAAATACGACTGAAATTAAATTAAACTTTTTGGATTCAATTATAAATTTATATGAGCTTTAAATTTTAATTAAATTTGTATGTTTCCGGTTAGACTTGAAATACATTTTTATGTTTAAAATTAGTAAAGCATATGAATTTATTGGTTTAAGTGGGAGCCCTTTTAGTCATAAAACTCTTGATTAGGTCTACGAATCCTTAAGGTTAAAACAACTTGATTAGAATTAATAAGGACTGAATAATTGGTAGATTATTGATGCCCTTGATTAATTGCTGCAAATGTTTACGTGATGCATAATGTGTTTTACTAACCAGCTATGTGGGCCATTCATGATAATGAATGGGTGAATGGTATATATTGTATATGTACTGTTTTGCAGGTTATGAAGTGACTAGTATGGCCCAAATAGGATAGAAAATATGGTCTGCGTACCATTAATTTGAATGTAATTGGTCTAAAGTACCAAAGTTATTTTTCAATTCAAATA
This sequence comes from Spinacia oleracea, assembly GCF_020520425.1. Classification (NCBI taxonomy): domain Eukaryota; kingdom Viridiplantae; phylum Streptophyta; class Magnoliopsida; order Caryophyllales; family Amaranthaceae; genus Spinacia; species Spinacia oleracea. The sequence continues at coordinate 59,991,250 of NC_079489.1, forward strand.
TGGTCTGCGTACCATCAAATAGTTGTAATTAGTTATAGCTTATCCTATTTGAAAAAAATGGTGCCTCCCACGGAGATTTTCAAGACGGACTTTGAAGTCAAAGCTTCAAGATGAAGTCGGGCCATACTAGATCACATTTATCTTATGCATGTTTTAAGTTATTTATTGCTTTTAAATATGTCTTAAAATGCATGAGATCAAAAGCTTGATTATGTTGCATGATTAAGGATTTTAGTTCACTTAAAATCTAACCAACATAGTAAGAGCCTTAAGTTCCAAACTTAAAAATTGAGTTAAAAGGTGCCATGCCAAAATATACACTTGCTTGGATATCCTTTACATCAATCTAGTAATAGTTTTCGCTCAGCGAGGTGTTACTTATTGGTCCTAAAGGGGCAAGGTACACAAATAATTGTGAGTACATGTTAGTTTTGGTGAAACTCAACGATATAAGTAAGGAGTCCTTTTATGTCGTGGCAAAATCGATAGGTTTACCTAATAAGTTCTTAGACGTACCTATCAACCAAGAATAGTTTCTAGACTATTAGCAAAAGGCTTTTGCTTACCTAAGATGTTCTAGGATTAAGTCGACAAACTGTGCTTAGTTCTTCAATGATTTTAGGATCTTGGAATCATTTTATTCACACCTGCCGGAACACATAACTTGAATAAAATGCTTAATAAACATTGAATTATGCATGTATGCTAGAATTTAAGTTTATTAAGAGAAACTGTGAATGGTTATTTATTTGTTTATTCTTTTCAATTGTAGTTTTTAATATGGCAAACAACAATTCATTCAACATTCGATCAATTCTCGAAAAGGAGAAGTTGAACGGGAAAAACTTCCTTGACTGGCAAAGGAACTTGCAAATAGTTCTTATGCAGGAAGAAAAGGAGTATGTCCTAGATGAGGCGATGCCCGAAGCCGCAGGCGACGGGATCACTCAGGCAGCCCTCAATCGTTGGATTGATGCCAACAAGGATGTGAAATGTCTAATGCTCGCCACCATGAGTGCGGATCTGCAGAAAACGTTCATCAACTCAGATGCTTTCACAATCATCAGTGAGTTGAAGAACATGTTCCAAGATCTGGCTCGAGTCGAAAGATTCGAGACTCATAGGCAAATTCTTGAGACCAAGCTTAAGAAAGGCGAGCCCGTAAGTCCACATGTTCTCAAAATGATTGGACTCATTGAGAATATGAGTCGGCTGGATCAGCAATTTTCTCAGGAAACGGCTATAGACACCATCCTCCATTCTCTTCATAGCGGGTATGATCAGTTCAAACTGAACTACAGTATGAATAGTCTGGACAAAACGCTCACTGAGCTTCACGGTATGCTGAAGACCGCTGAAAAGACGCTCAAAAGTGATAAGCATGATGTGCTTATGGTGCGTGGGGGCAAGTTCAAGAAATCTGGAAAGAAGAGGAATGCTAAGAAAGGTGGCAACAAGGCCAGCCCAACTAAGCAAACTGGCGCCAAATCTGTAAAGAGGAAGGTCAGTCAACCCACTTCTGAATCCGAATGCTTCTACTGCAAGAAGAAGGGGCATTGGAAGAGAGATTGCTTGAAGCTAAAGGAAGATCAGAAGAACGGAACAGTCGTTCCATCTTCAGGTATTTTCGTTATAGACTGTATACTTGCTAATTCAACTTCTTGGGTATTAGATACAGGTTGTGGCTCACACTTATGTTCCAATCCACAGGGACTAAGAAGAAGTAGAAAGTTAAGCAAGGGTGAAGTCGACCTACGAGTGGGAAATGGAGCACGGATTGCTGCATTAGCTGTAGGAACTTACTATTTGTCGTTGCCCTCCGGGCTAGTTTTGGAACTGGAAGATTGTTTCCATGTTCCAAGTCTTACTAAAAACATCATTTCAGTTTCTTGCTTAGATGCTAAGGGATTTTCCTTTTTTAATAAAAGACAATAGTTGTTCGTTTTATTTTAAAGAGATGTTTTATGGATCTGCTAGATTAGTCAATGGACTTTATTTATTAGATCACGACAAACAAGTTTATAACATAAATACCAAAAAGGCCAAAAAGGATGATTCAGATCTCACCTATCTGTGGCATTGTCGATTAGGCCATATAAACTTGAAACGCTTAGAAAGACTTCAAAAGGAAGGAATTCTAGAACCATTTGACTTAGAGGATTATGGTAAATGCGAATCATGTTTACTTGGCAAAATGACAAAGCAACCTTTCTCTAAAGTTGGAGAAAGAGCAAATGAACTATTGGGTTTAATCCATACAGATGTATGTGGACCAATGAGTACAAATGCTAGAGGTGGTTTCAGCTACTTTATCACTTTCACTGATGACTTCAGTAGGTATGGTTATGTCTACCTAATGAAGCATAAGTCTGAATCCTTTGACAAATTCAAAGAATTTCAGAGTGAAGTAGAGAATCAATTAGGCAAGAAGATTAAAGCACTGCGGTCTGATAGAGGCGGTGAATATCTGAGCTATGAATTTGATGACCATCTGAAAGAATGTGGAATTCTATCAGAATTGACTCCTCCTGGAACACCACAATGGAACGGTGTGTCGGAACGGAGGAACAGAACCTTGCTAGACATGGTCAGGTCAATTATGGGTCAGGCCGAACTTCCATTAGAATTTTGGGGACATGCACTAAATACAGCTGCACTCACTATAAATAGAGCTCCGTCTAAAGCTGTCGAAAAGACTCCATACGAATTATGGTTTGGAAAGCCTCCAAATGTGTCTTTTCTTAAGATTTGGGGATGTGAAGTATACGTCAAACGGTTAATTTCAGACAAACTTCATCCAAAATCTGACAAATGTATCCTTGTGGGCTATCCAAAGGAAACAAAGGGGTATTACTTCTACAATACATCTGAGAACAAAGTGTTTGTTGCTCGAGATGGTGTCTTTTTGGAGAAAGATCACATTTCCAAAATGACAAGTGGGAGAAAAGTAGACCTCGAAGAAATTCGAGTCGAACAACAAACTCTAAAGAATGCTCAAGATGACATTCAGGATGAAACTCAGAGATCTTTAGAAGAATCTGGTGAGAATCATGGTCAATCTAGAAATGTTACCCCGCGTAGATCGCAAAGATATAGATCTCAACCGGAAAGGTACTTAGGTATTTTGACGAACGAGAGCTATGACGTTCTATTACTTGAAAGTGATGAACCTGCGACTTACAAACAAGCTATGACGAGCCCTAGCTCCAAGCAATGGCAAGAAGCCATGCAATCTGAATTGGACTCCATGTCTGAAAACCAAGTATGGGATTTGGTCGATTTGCCAGATGGCTACCAAGCCATTGGAAGCAAATGGGTTTTCAAACTGAAAAAGGACAAGGATGGGAAACTTGAAGTTTTCAAAGCTAGATTGGTTGCAAAAGGTTACAGGCAAGTCCACGGTGTGGACTACGATGAAACCTTTTCACCAGTTGCAATGCTAAAGTCTATTCGGATAATGTTAGCAATCGCTGCATATTACGATTACGAAATATGGCAGATGGATGTCAAAACTGCTTTCTTAAACGGCGTTTTAACAGAAACTGTGTTTATGACACAGCCTGAAGGTTTTGAGGATCCAAAGAATGCTAAAAAGGTATGCAAGCTAAAGAAGTCAATCTACGGATTGAAGCAGGCATCCAGGAGCTGGAATATACGTTTTGATGAAGCAATCAAGGACTTTGGTTTCATCAAGAACGCACACGAATCTTGTGTATACAAGAAGGTCAGTGGGAGCAAAATTGCTTTCCTAGTATTATATGTCGACGACATGTTGCTTATCGGAAATGACATTCCTATGTTGAACTCTGTCAAGATTTGGCTTGGGAAATGTTTTTCGATGAAGGATCTAGGAGAAGCACAGTACATATTGGGCATCAAGATTTACAGAGATAGATCTAAAAGGATGATTGGACTTAGTCAAAGCACTTATATCAATAAGGTGCTTGATAGGTTCAAGATGGCGGACTCCAAGCGAGGCTACCTACCCATGTCTCATGGAATAACTCTAAGCAAGACTCAGTGCCCAAAAACACTTGATGAGCGTAGACGAATGAATGGGATTCCATATGCATCATTGATTGGTTCAATAATGTATGCTATGATATGTACACGCCCGGATGTTGCGTACGCACTCAGTGCTACGAGCAGATACCAGTCAGACCCAGGAGAGGCGCATTGGACTGCTGCCAAGAACATTCTGAAGTACCTGAAAAGGCACAAAGATGACTTCCTGGTCTATGGTGGAGATGATGAATTAATTGTTAAAGGCTATACGGACGCAAGTTTCCAAACCGACAAAGATGATTTCAGATCACAGTCTGGGTTTGTCTTCTGCCTCAACGGAGGAGCAGTAAGCTGGAAAAGTGCTAAGCAAAGCACCATTGCGGATTCTACAACTGAAGCGGAGTACATTGCTGCACATGAAGCAGCAAAGGAAGCTATATGGCTAAGGAAGTTCATAGGTGAACTTGGTGTAGTCCCCTCCATTAAAGGACCAATAGCCCTGTATTGTGACAATAACGGAGCTATTGCACAGGCAAAAGAGCCTAGACACCACCAGAGAGACAAGCATGTACTTCGTAGATTTCACCTTCTACGAGAGTTCGTTGAAAGAAAAGAAGTCGAGATAAGCAAAATTGGAACTGATGACAACATATCAGATCCATTAACTAAACCTTGCCGCAGGCGAAGCACAACTCGCACACTGCAGCTATGGGAATCAAGCATATTGGAGAATGGCTTTGATGTCTCTATTTAATGTTTTAAAGTTTTAGAGTTTAAATCTTTGTAAAACATTATTGGTTAATCATTCACAATAAATGAAAAGAATTCATTTTTCCATTTAATTTGTGGTTTATTAAATGATGAGTCCCTTCAATTTGACGATATATTCAAGATAGACTGTCAGGACCAGTCCTGTGACTAAGAAATGTCTATCAAGTGAACTTGAATGTCAAAGGTTGAAAATGGTCCCTAGTCGGAGTTTTCTATAAAATTGGACGCATAGAAAACGTTAGACGATTAGAATGCAAGATGACTAGTAGTTCTGTTTCTTGAACTATGTGGACATGGCAATGTCATAATCATTTGCATAGATACTTACTTTGGGAAGACTAGTATCGGACAAGACCTATGAAACTTTACTGTAAGAGATGAAAATCTGTCATAAGTAAATTTCATTAAATTATTAGACACTAAATCCTCAATACCTGAGTGATTTGAGATTACTTGTTTGAGAACTGGTTGCTTTGACGTTGACCAACCGTCGCACCGTAAAAGGAGGCTATAAAGGCAACGCTCAGGTAATCACCTATCAAACGAAGTCTAATCTCAAGATCGCAAGATTGGGATTGTCCTCCCATAAATCGGGATGAGATGCTTAAAAGTTGTACAAGGCCACTCGGAGAGCTAGAAACTGTGAAATGCATGGCCGTGCTCGAATGAATCATAGGCTATGATTATCTGTTTATTTGATCAGTTGAACTCTGAAACCGAGGAACACCTCTGGACATAATAAGGATGACAACTCTTACCTTATGTTCAAGAGCAAGCATCGAGCGACAAAGGAATTAGGAAATGCACACTTGTCCCTAAGGACAAGTGGGAGACTGAAGGAAATAATGCCCTTGGTCCAAGTATGCATTCTATGTTAAGTCTAATAAATGCGGTTCAGTATTAATTAACAAGTTAATAATTCAGTGAGATCAAGTGAGCTGAATGCCTAGCTAGAGGCCGCTTCAGTTCAAGTGGAATTAATGATATTAATCCACAGCTTACTCTTGACTGAACCCGTAGGGTCACACAAATAGTACGTAAACGGATCAAGTATTTAATGGCATTAGATACTCCATCTATGGATATTCGGAATCGACGGATCTTGGTTTCAGTGGGAGCTGAGATCGTCACAGGCAAGAAATGAATACTCCGGAAACGATGATATTGCCGGAAACGGAAATATGGATCGTATCGGAAATATAAATATTATCCAAGTCGTAGATGTTGCCGGAAACGGAAACATGGTACGTATCGGAAAATATTATCGAAAATGGAAATATTGCCAGAATCGGAAATATTGCCGGAAACGGAAATATTGTCAGAATCGGAAATATTATCGGAATCGGAAAATAATTCCGGAAACGGAAATATTAAATATTTGTTCGAAACGGAAATTGATTCCGGAATCGGAAATATTAAATATTGTTCGTATCGGAAATGAATTCCGGAACCGGGAATTTAATCGGAAGCGTATCGTACGAATTAGCATCGGACGAGGCCTGCCGGACGAAGGCCCAGCACGAAGTCGGGCCATCGCCCAGCAAGCCAAACGCGCGCCCAGCCAAGGCAGCGCCCAGGCCCACCGCAAGGCAGGCCCAGCGCGCGCCAAGGCCATGGCCTCGCTGCGTGGGCTGCTGCTCGCACGCACACGCATGGGCGGCCCTCGTGGCTGCCGTGTGTGTGTGAGTTTGTGTTCATGCATGATTCCTAAAACTATTAGAGTTAGTATATGATTAAATTCCTATTCCTAAAAGGATAAATTAATTAATTAGAGTTCTTGTAGGATTCTAAGTTTAATTAATTCGTATCCTACTAGGATTTCAATTCCCTTTCCATAACTCTATAAATACGTGCCTAGGGTCACATATTTTCAGAGATGAATTCAAGTATTCAAAGTGAGTTTTGAGAGAAAAATTCAGTCATATTTCTTACCTAAGAGTGCCGAAAATTCTAGTACCTTAAGGGCGATTCTAGTTGGTCAATCTTAAGGCGGATCCGGACGTGCTGTGGACTATCTACGGAGGGACGACACTTGGAGTCCTAAAGACTTGTTCTTGTTCGGTTCGGGCGCAGCTAGGGAAGGCACGCAACAAAGAGTATGCATCTAAATTATGCTATATGATTATGTGTAAATAATATGTATTCCTGGCTAAATGGTTGTTTCCGCATGATTTATGAATTGTCATATGTATCATAACCTAACACATCAAAGGTTTGTCGTTTTATTTTTTAATTAGAACATAAATTGGTTGGAAAAGAACATTTCCAGAACTTAAAAGAACAAGAAAAATTATAAATCTGGTTTTAAAGTTCATCAAAGGTTCGTCGTTTTATTTTTTAATTAGAACATACTGTAAATTGGTTGGAAAAGAACATTTCCAGAACTTAAAAGAACAAGAAAAAATATAACTGCTTTTTATATTTGTACCTTTTGTCTGATTTGTCAATATTAGTGTTCTTTTTGTTAGTGTTCTTTTTGTTAATGTTCTTGTTGTTAATGTTCTTTTGTTAATGTTCTTTTTTTTTTTTGCGGTTTTTATTTTTGTTGCGTTTTATTGTTATTTATGTGCGTTTTGGGACAGGTGCACCAAGAGCACCATGCACACCCCTGCACAATCTGAGCGTTGAGATTCCACCTTTAGAAGACATAGATATTAAAAAAAGAAAATAAACCAAAATTGAAAGCTGGCTAAGTTGGTAAAAGGTGTGCCTCTTAACTACAGAGGTTAGGTGTTCGAACCCTCAGAACATAACTTTTTGGTTGTTAAAATTGGCAGGGCACAATGTTGTTGGATGCTGAGTTGTCGCGACGAAGAAGGTAGATGATGACGTGGCGTAATGCTAGTGCAAGGAAAGAGGGGAATACGTGGCACATAGACGTTTGTCAAACAATAAGTCTTGGGTGCAACAGGTGCACATTAATATTAACTAGCTTTTGAGCCCGTTCTTGTGATTTTAGATAGAATATATGATTAAATAGAGTTAAATTTTAAAAGTTGTATTAATACATAAATTAAATAGTGTATTAATATTGAGTGTTAATCGGAAAGATGTAGTGGAAAATGTTGAATGAATAGATTGGTGAATTGATGTTTTATGAGGAAGATGAAGTGAAAGAATCGATTGGAGTTGTATAATATATCAAACAACAAAGAAAAATTAAAATAAAACCAAATTAATGGAGGAAAGAATGGATGACACGAACATAAAGTTGGCTCAAGTGGTAAGCAGCTTGATGCCGCTTAAGGGAGGTCTCGGGTTCGAGCCTCGCCGTATGCAGAAACTCTTGTTGGGAGACTCACCCACCACAAGCAAGGTGTGCGACCCGGGTCGGATTCGGATGTAGTCGGAGCTAAGCTCCGGTGAACCGGGTGTGCTATGCGTAAAAAGAATGGATGACACGTGTCATCTAATCAAATGTGTTGACACATGTCGTCTAATAAATTGTAGTTTTCCTTTTTAAATACTAGGTATAGATGTGCACCAAGTTTTGGCACGTGTGAACAGTTGCACGCAAATAAAAAAAATTGCACGGAAAGCAATATCTCGCAGAAAGAAGAAAGAGAAAAAAAACGCAGAAACAACTCGCAGAAAGAGGAGAGAGAGAAAAAACGCAGAAAGAGAAGAGAAGGAAGAAGAACGCAGAAATAGGAGAGAGAAAGAAAAAAAACGATCGAAATTGAAATCGAAACTGAAGACAAGGAAGAAGAACGCAGAAAGGAGATCGATATTGTGAAATTGCGAGTGAAATATAAGAGATCGAAATCTCTAACATCGCAAGAGATCAAAATTGTGAGAAATCGATATCTAATGGAAAACCTAATTCGAAGTGTGATTCAATCAACTCAAAAAATTCAAGTTCCGGTTGAACCTGATATTCAAGATGCAACAATGGAGGACATTCTCAACAATTGTATAGAAAACAATTCTTTGGCACAGGAACGTGAAGAAGAAGAGGCAACTAACTAAATCGAAGCTGAAGAACAGCATATTATTTCTGATTCTGAAGGTATGAATAATTATGAATTAGAAAAATTAATTATATGTTTGAAGTTAAAGTTATGGTTATGAATGTAAAAGTTAGAGATATTCCTGTAAAAGTTATGTAAATGTGTTGGTTAGGCTGAAATATTGGTGTTTGAAAAAGTTACATATATCAAAGTTAAAGTTGAGGTTTTCATAGTAAAAGTTAAGTATGTGAAATGTAAAGTTATAGTTATGCATAAAAGTTATAGTTTGATGCGTAAAAGTTATAGTTTGGTGCAAAAAAGTTAGCCTTGTTTTCATATTATTTCTGACTCTAAAGTTATGAATAATTATGCATTGAAAAAATTAATTATACGTTCAAAGTTAAAGTTATGGTTATGAATGTAAAAGTTATAGATATTCTTGTAAAAGTTATGTAAATGTGTTGGTTAAGCTGAAATATTGGTGTTTGAAAAAGTTACAGATATCAAAGTTAAAGTTGAGGTTTTCAGAGTAAAAGTTAAGTATGTAAAATGTAAAGTTTAGAATATTTGCTTAGATTTTTAACATGATTTTAATAAAGAATTTACAGTTGTGGTTTTATGCATAAAAGTTATAGTTTGATGCATAAAAGTTAGCTTTGTTTAAATATATATAAGGCTTGTTTTAGTAAAAGTTATAGCTTTATCCATAAAAGTTAGACTTATTTTAGTAAAAGTTACCCTTATTTTAGTAAAAGTTATACTCCCTCCGTCCCGGAATACTTGACCTGTTTTTCTTATCGGGCCGTCCCTTAATACTTGACCTGTTTCTAAAAATGGAAATATTCTAACAATATTATATTATTTCTCACTCCACCCCCATTAACCCACCTACCCCCTACTCCATACAAAAAATAATTAAAAATTCAACCCCTACTCTCCCTCAACCCCACCTCTTAACCCACCTCCCACTAACTACATTAAAATAATACCCCACTATCAACTACTACCTATTAAATTAAATAAGTCAATTCAAGTCCCTTAAACTCTGTGCCGGTCAAACCGGGTCGAGTATTCCGGGACGGAGGGAGTAGTTTTATGCGTAAAAGTTAGGCTTGTTTTAGTAAAAGTTAGCCTTGTTTTAGTAAAAGTTAAAGTTCTATGCGTAGAAGTTAGACTTGTTTTAGTAAAAGTTGGCCTTATTTTAATAAAATTTATAGTATTATGCGCAAGTTAGGGTTTAATGATACAAATTTCTGCTGATTTTAAGTAATTGCAATAACAGAACCGGATCAAGATATTGTTGGAACGCTGATGGGATACACTGCCGAAACAGTGGAGGAACTTCTAGGTTTCTACGAAAAACATGCTAGTGCGGTTGGATTTTCCATAAGGAAAGGAAACACGAGATTCAAAGTTGGGACAAAAATCGTGCTTGAAAAGACATATCTTTGTTCAGCAGCAGGAGTAACAAACAATGGAAAGAACAAAAAGAAAAAAGTGCAAACTGTTGTTCCTGTAGTGCCCAAAAAAGAGAGAAAACCAAGGCAAGTTCCAATCACGAGAACTCGATGTAGGGCTTGCTTGAGAGTTAAAATGAATTCTGAAGGCAGATACGAGGTTGTTAATCACGTGATAATGCACAACCATTATTTAACTAGAAGTCAATGGCACTACTTGCATAGATCTGAAAGGCAAATAACGGAAGAGAAGGGGGAGGCAATTGAAACTATGCAAAAATCTGGTAATAGTTACATTTTGATAGTTAAACTTTTATATTCTGTGTAAAAGTTATTGTTTTGATACTCATCCTTGTGTTACTGCAATCACCTTCTAAGATGAAAAGAGTTGGAAATATAAAAGTCACACTCATCTCAGTTAAAGTTAAGCTTTTTAAAGTAAAAGTTAGGTTAGAGTAGAATGAAGACTGACTTTAACTTTGACAACAATTTCCTTAACTTTAACCTACATAACAACAACTTTAACACAGAAATTAACTATAAGGTGTTAAAGTTAAATTATTGACAATTAAAGTTTTAAAAGTTAAAGTTAGCCTTTTTGTACTAAAAGTCAGGTATGAAGAAGTAAAAGTTGAGTAAAGTTAAATAAAACCTTTTGCCTAAACTATTAATTTATTTACATTCTTTTATGCTCAACTGACAGGTCTGTCATCCACGGCTTCTTTTAACTACATGGCAATTGAAGCTGGAGGTGAAGAAAATTTAGGACACTCGAAGAAAGACCATCTAAATTACTGCACGAGGTTAAAAATGAAGCAAATAGAAGGAGGTGATGCACAAGCAGTAGCTGACATAATGTATTTAGAGCTTGAAGGTGACCCAAACTTCTTTTTTAGATTTAGATTGGATGAAAAAAGGCAAATTGAGGAGTTTGTTTTGGAGGGACTCTATGATGATGGAAGACTATGGAAATTTTGGAGATATAGTGGTTTTTGACACAACCTATAGAACAAACAAGTATAACCTAATTTGTGCTCCAATAGTTGGAATAAACAACCACTGGAACAATTGCATGTTTGGTTGTGCATTCATAGGAGATGAAAAGATAGAGTCGTTTGTGTGGCTTCTACAAACTTTCAAAAAGTCAATGGGGGGAAAAAGTCCAATATCAATCTTTACAGATCAAGATGAAGCAATGAACAATGCCATCAATCAGGTAAAAATCCAAGATTTATTCTTAAAGTTGTAGTTTTCTGTGCTAAAGTTATAATGTAATTACCAAAAGTTAGTTAAACTGATAAAGACCTTTTCAGAGTCCTTAACTTTAACTTCAAAATCCTCAACTTTAAGTTCAGAGTCTTTAACTTTAACTTCAAAATCCTTAACTTTAAGTTCAGAATCCTTAACTTTAAATTTAGAAATCTTAACTTTAACTTTAGAATCCTAAAGTTTAAATTTAGAATCCTTAGCTTTAACTTTAGGATCCTTAACTTTAACTTTAGGATCCTTAACTTTAACTTTAAAATTCTTAACTTGAACTTTAAAATTCTTAAATTTAACTTCAAAAATCTCACCTTTTAAGATTGGATTGTATATGCAGGTCTTTCCGGATTCAAGACACATATTATGTGTATGGCATTTGCATCAGAATGCTATTACCAGATTTGGGGCACTGAAACGAGATCCAACCTTTAAGAAGACATTCAACTATTGCTTGTATAAGTGTGTCACATTAGTTGAATTTGAAACCAATTGGAGATCAATGCTGCAACGATATGAGCTGATAGGGGGAGAGTGGTTTACAAATGTATACAATTTGAGAGAAAAATGGTGCCCTGCCCTAAGCAAAGATTTATTTTCAGCTGGGATTTTGTCTTCACAACAAAGTGAAAGCACTAATCACGCCATCGGATTTAGAGCAAACAGAACAACAAGTTTAACTGATTTCTATAGGTTGTTCAAAGGAACAATACAGCATTGGAGAAGTACAGAAAAGCAAGCTGAATTCTCTTATAGTAAATCGGTTGCATCCTCGGCTTTACCACTATCTGGATTGCTAAAACATGCATCAAAAGTTTACACGTTGTCACTATTCAGAGACTTTGAGGAGGAATTTGGATATTCAATTGCAAAAACAGCAAAATTAATTTGGAAACAAGGTAAATATCAGAAGTTCAAGTTTCCAAATTTGAAAAATTATAAAGTTAGTCTTTTTGTTGTAAAAGTTAGGCCTTTTTTATTAAAAGTTTGGTAAACTGAAATATAAAGTTTATTAACTTTTACTTCACCAGGGCTAACTTTTATACATATTTTTCTAACTTTCCACCTTACAGAATATAAGAATCTAAAATTAACATTTTAGGGCAAAAAAGTTAAAGTAAGGTTTTTTATTTTAAAATTTTGGATTCTGAAGTTAAAGTTTAGGCATCTGAAGTTAAAGTTTAGAATTCTGAAGTTAAAGTTAGGTTTTTTGTTTTAAAAGTTATATACCCTCAAAAATTAAGTTTCATAACTTTAAGTACACCAGGGCAAACTTTTATATTGATTTTCCTAACTTTAAAAAATAATACTACTAATGCAGGTAATATTGAGTTCTATGTTGTGTCCATTGATGAGGAACCTTGGTCTGCACAGAGAGTAACATACATCCACGAGAGCCAGACAGTATCATGTACGTGTAAAAACTTTGAAGCTTCGGGATGGTTGTTCTACCACTGCATTAAGATATTGCACCTTCATTCGGTTAACCGGATTCCAGAATAATACATCAAAAAGAGGTGGAAAAAATCTACCAAGTCATCGGTTTGGAACAAATTAGAAAATGAAAAGCCGGAAGAAGTGCAGTACACACCTTGGCGCCAAACCATGGCTAGGAAGTACTACAACCTTATCTTGAAAAGCCAGTAAAATGAGGAGACAAGAACCCTTATGGAGGATGGTTATGCCGCTAGTGTGTCTCTGGTTGATGAACTTCTAGCATGATTAAATCTTTCAAATACTGAAGATGCTTCAACCACAGAAACAAGTGCAACAGCAACACTTGAAACAAGTGCAACAGCAGCACCTGAAACAAGTGCAACAGCAGCACATGAAACAAACTCAGCACCAGCAGGTAAAAGTTAATGGTTTTTTTGGTAAAAGTTAAGATATTAACTTTTAAAGTTAGGTTGGAGATGACGAAAGTTTGTCTTAACTTTAGAACAAATTTCATAACTTTAACTTACAGAACTACAACTTTAAACCAAAAAAAACTATAATGTGTGAAATAAAAACAGATTGGAACTCACGTTAGCTTAAAAAGGAAAATATGTAAAAGTTTGAGTTTTATATGTAAAAGTTTGGGTTTTATAAGTAAAAGTTATAGTACATTATGTTAAATGTTTATAGGTACTCATGCAACAACTACAAGTGATACAAGTGTACAACAAGCTGCAACAAGTTCTGAACCTGCAACAAACACAGCAACTGAACCTCCTATGGTGTTGGATCATGAACGTTGCACAAAAAAAGGAAGGAACAAAAGACCACGAGGACCGCTTGTCAAAAAGAAGAAGGGAAAAACTGCAGCGCCTCCAACAGCAGACTTTGGAACAATAACTCCAAATTTGAGATTATTTTGATTCTTTTAATGTTTCTTATCAAAAATAGAATTTAAATTTTTATTAAAGTTAAAGTTAAGGTTTCTGAAGTTAAAGTTTAAGATTCTGAAGTTAAAGTTGACTAGACTTGAGAACTTAGTAAAAGTTTGTTTTTTACATTGAAAGTTTGAATATATGCATTAAAATTTAGTGAAGTATGATTTTTACCTCAAGTGTATATATCTTTTAATCTGTCTTTTGTTTAAAATGTAAAAGTTGAGATTTATATACTAAAAGTCAGGCTTGATGCAGTAAAAGTTTAGTTATACTTGCGTAACTTTTAGCATAAAATTGACAACTTTTAATATGTTACCTAACTTTTACTAAACATCGCCAAAAACCCATGTTACTTGGACTGACTTGGGTACGTGTCCAAGTGTCCGACCTAGCTAAATTGTGAAAATTTTCCCGGATTTAAGTCGAAAATGAAGTTTCAAAGTGTTTGAAACCATGTCAGAGTGTCGAGGGTCCGACATGGATACTTAATGTACAATGAAGAGTTGAAGTAATATACCAAAAACCAATATTATACTTAAAGTTGAGAGTTTTGTACTTAAAGTTACCCTTTTTTGTAATAAAAGTTAGATAAACTAATATGAAATTTTCTTAACTATAACAATAACAGGGCTAACTTTAATTATGATATTCTTAACTTTAAGCATAGAATCAACAACTTTAAATACATGTTTCTAAGTTCTACTGAACATCACCAAAAAATAATATTATACTTAAAGTTGAGAGTTTTGTACTTAAAGTTACCCCTTTTGTAATAAAAATTAGATAAACTAATATTAAATTTTCTTAACTATAACAATAACAGGGATAACTTTAATTATAATATTCTTAACTTTAACCATAGAATCAACAACTTTAAATACATGTTTCTAAGTTCTACTAAACATCACCAAAAACCAATATTATATGCCATACATACACAAAAAAGGCATTATACTCTAGAGAAATATTTTTGTGAAAATGTAAAAGTTAAGATTATTGTACTTAAAGTTAACCTTCATGTAATAAAAGTTAAGTAAACTAATATTAAAATTTCACGCTGCAGGTTTCTTTGTCGTCCGTTTGGTAGGAGCTTGCTTCTTCTCTGGTGGTTCTACATTTTCTGGGTCAAATGCATCTGGTACATTCCTTTTCAGATGTTTTCTTGAAACAAAAGTCTTCAACGGTTGTTTGTTGCCCTCTGCCGCATTGTCATTCAGCTCCAGTTGATGTTTCTCTTTGATAGTGTCCTCTGGTTGCTCGTTCTCATTGGCATTCTCCTCTGCTTGATCTTTCTCATTGGCTTTCTTTTCAAGTTCCTTCTCCTTTTTAGCAGCTTCTTTCTTCAACTTCTCAGCTTTCTTATCGTCTGCCAATTTTTTCTTCCTCCTGCTTAACACATCTGGAAGGACTATTGCTCGTTTGGAATTGAAATCAGCAACATTATTGAGAACTTCTGCCCGTTTGTCATTCATGTCTGATAACATAAGTGTGGCACATTATAGGGGGTGTTTTTTGGTTCGCATCGCAAGTATGCTCTTTCCCTACAAGGGGGGCGGTTTTTTTAGAAAACCATTGTATTTTTGTACCTCGAAGGAGTCGCCACCAAACATTATTTAAAGTCTCGTTTGGAAAGACCGCAAGTGACTCTATTTTGGATAAGGCTTTGAATCCTGGAAACGGATGGGTGAGATCCGGGCACGGGAACGAGATGCTTATTCCGCGAGCTTTAGAAATTATTCGAGTACGTGACATAGCATTTTCGAAAATATACCCTAGGTTATACTATGTGGGTTTGAATTTTAGAGCAAATAGAATCTCTAATTGTATGGTGGTCACTTTTCTTTAAAGGTAATTTAAGGGAACCTAAGATCGGTTTGTCCAAGAAATTATCTTTGTTAAGCGTGATGTAACCTTGCATTTTGTTGTATTTAGCATGTATGGTGATGAAAGAAATAAAGAAAATAAAGCAACATCACAATTGTAAATGAGTGCGGAATTAGTAAATACAAGACCCCCTAGAAACGGACTAGGGAGTAGGTTCACATTGCCTAGAAGGACTAGGCAAGTAAAGATGCGGAATTGAAAGTGCGATATTGAAATTGCGGAATTGAAAGTGCGATATTGAAATTGCGGTATGGAAAGGTGCATAATTGAACTTGCAATATTGAAAGGTGCATAATTGAAATTGCGATATTGAAATTTGTACTTGGGCACATACGATTCGAACGCCAAGCGGCTCCTTAAAAATAAGTGCGCCCGACACGAATTCAAAGCCAAAAATCTCAACTTGGGAGAAGTTTCTCATCCCAAAGTATCCTAGATTTTGCATATAGAACTTGAACTTGAAAGTTTGAATCTTGAAATATTGAACTTGAAATGATTGAACTTGAACTTGAAATATTGAACTTGTACTTGAAATATTGAAACTTAAGAGACTTGAATCTCAAAGATCGGGCCTTTTAATGTTGAAAGGTTAGATCTTTGATGTGCTCTTACTTTGAAAGGATCCTAGTTTAGGGAAGTAGTCATGAGCAACCCTAAACATTGTGGGATCTTGAAATTTGAAAACTTGAACTTGTATATTGAAAAATGGAGTCTTGAATCTCAAAAGATTAAACCTTTAGAAGCTAAAAAGGTGTCATCTTTGATTATTCCATACTTGAAAGTGATTCTAGTTCAAAGAAGTGATTGCAAGCAACTTTGAACATCCTTAAATCTTGAAAGTTTGCATTTTTGTATTTTGAAAAGTTTGGATTTTGAAAAGATGTATGATTGTTGCAAGTGACATTTTTAGTAGTAAAAATGCCAACTTGCTAATCATTTTTGAAATAGGAAAATCAAAGAAACATGATTGAATATTGTGGGATTCGGAATTACCTATTTAGGTTTAGGCAAGAATTCCTTTTAGAGCTCCCAATTGCTTAGAACTTGAAGTTTGTATGTGTTTTTGAAGGATTTTTGGACTTGAATTTGAGGCGTAATTTTTGTATTACGACGTTGTATATTGAAGTTGCCTCCCCAAATGCTGAAAATTAGGGGGTATTTATAGGAAAAATGGCTGGAAATTGCCAGCCATTGCCAGCGCAGCACGCCAAACCAGCGCCCAGCGCTGGTGACGTGGCATGCGTGCTGCCAAAATCAAGGACGCGGGCTCCATCCTTGATTTGTCATGTATTGAGGTACCTTCGTACGAATAGTACGATGCTTGGCACGTAGTGCTTTCTTGGAGGTTAAGACTTGATTTTGCGTAAAAAAACAAGCTGTTTCGGGTTTTGAATTCCGGTTGTACGGGACGGGGCCCGGCTTGCTCGGTTTTGTGGGTCGGCACCCGAATTTGACTTACCTTGTATTATTTTGAGTGGAAAAGGCTTAGTAAAACCAATGGAATGGTCTACTAGATGAGATTGTACTTGGATTTTGAAATTGGTTTTTGAAAATTGTATTTTGTATCGAATTCCGGGAGGGGAACGGCCTCGGGGATTGGATTTTGTATTTTGGAGATGTTCTTAGAAATTGGGATTTCCGCACGGAGTTGCTCCAACCGCCTAGTAAGGATAATGGTATCGTCATCATCCCAGAGGGGAGACACAAGTTAGGTGTCTACACACATATTTCGGCACGCACAACAATCCTTTTACGGGGATGTATTGTTTGAAAAAAAGGAATAACATTATCACCATCATTTTAAAGTTTCAAAATAAATAAGGCTTATAAAAGTTAAGCTAATTGCAGTAAAAGTTAGGAATTTTGACATAAAAGTTATGATTCGAAAAAATCTAACCTCTTTCAAACAAGGACAGCTACATTTGATTCCTTCAAATGTCAACATACTTATCATCGTATAAATTCCACAATCAAGGTCAGAACCTTTCGGAGTCTTCCAATCGAACTCAACCTCCTCCATGGGGAACGTTCCAATATCATCTTCATGATTATGGCCTCTCTCATCAAGGAAACTACCCAAGAGATCACACTGAAAACAAAATTAAACACATTTATTGGTTTGTAACAGAAAAAAGTAAGTTGAATCGGTAATTCGACATTCTTAAATTGACTAGAAGTAATTACCAGAGCTGTTGAAAAAATTTCCAAGTCAATGATTTGAGCTTCATCATACACAAGATTGTCCACGTGTTGCATTGTTTTGGTTTCAAATTAAAACACAAATAGGAAAAAGTGGCATTCTCGAAAAAATGGAACAAAAACCTACTAAAACAAAATATATTGTGATGTTAATAGATACACAAAAACAAAACTTAGACTACTGAAAGTAAACTTTAACTTTGGACACCTTAACTTTAACTTCAGATTTCTAAACTTTAACTCAGATGCCTAAACTTTAACTTTAAAATCTTAAACTTTAACTTCAGAAACCTTAACTATAAGTTCAGAATCCAAAACTTCAACTTTAGATGCCTAAACTTTAACTACAGAATCCTAAACTTCACTTCAAAAACCTTAACTTTAACTTTAGAACCCTCAACTTTAACTCTAAAATCCTCAACTTTAACTCAATTATCCTAAACTTTAACTCCAGAAACCTTAACTTTAACTTTATAATGTTAAACTTTAACTTCAGAAAACTTAACTTTAAATTCAGAATCCAAAACTTTAACTTTAGATGCCTAAACTTTAACTATAGAATCGTAAACTTTTACTTCAGAAACCTTAACTTTAACTTTAGAACCCTCAACTTTAACTCTAAAATCCTCAACTTTAACTCAATTATCCTAAACTTTAACTTCAGAAAACTTAACTTTAACTTTAGAATCCTAAACTTTTTCAGAAAACTTAACTTTAAATTCAGAATCCTAAACTTTAACTACAGATGCCTAAACTTTAACTTTATAATCCTTAACTTTAAATTAAAAATCTTTAATTAAATTTTGAGGTGATGCACAAGTAATAACTGACCAGTTCAACACAGGTGATGTCAAAGCCAGAGTTGTGAACAACTGAACATCACTCCACTCTTTCCAACAAACCAGAAGCTGATCCATAGCAGCCATGTTAGTTGAATCTTGCCAAAGAAGTTCCAGAATTTCCTACAAGAGAAAACAAACAAATTAGTACAACATAAACATTTCCTTAAAATACCTTAACTTTTACTAAACTACTACACAGTTTAAGAAACTCACACTTTAGCGGACACCAAAACAGAATTTTGAAGGCGGTGAGGCATTCTGCATTTCATTTGCATTTATCATTAACGCCCAACACTCAATAATAGACAGATAGATCTCTTGATCTTCAGCAAGTGACAACATATACTCTTTTTGTATCATATGTACTGGATCAAACCAAACCAAAGTTTCCCTAAAAAAAATCAAAGTTAAGCTTTATTAAGTTAAAGTTATGCCTTTTGCACTTAAAGTTAGGACAATGAAACAATTAAGTTACATTATATAAAATAATTAAAAGACTTACTCTGCATCCACTCGACAGGATCATCCAGAAGGCAATAATCAGCAACTTCTTGATACAACTCAGGCATACGTTTCATGTTCCTCTTGTAAAAACGCATGAAATGTCCGACAAGGAATGGTTCAGTGTTAACCTTACCACATGGAATTCCAACTTTAGCCTTGCCATTACAGAAAGAAGAGTGTATAATGGAATGATAACCGACAGCTGGATCGTAAACTTTTAATTCTTTTGAAGCAGTTTCATCACTTGGAAGAGGGTCAGCACTTGGAAGAGGTTCAACATTTGGAAGAGGTTCAACACTTGGAAGAGGTTGAACACTTGGAAGAGGTGCGACCGGCTGCTCAGAAAAGTTTGGTTGTACAACAACCTCCAGAGTTGCGCCTGTAATAGAATAAATGATTTCTTATCATTTAATGTAAAAAGGTTAAAGTTTTTTTGGATATTTCTAACTTTTCAGTATATAGTAAACTGAAATATAGTAAAGTTGCACCTGCATTGGTCTGTTGAGTTGGATCAGTGATAGCATCAACAATACGAGGTTCTTCACACTGTACAGCAGTCTCGTTAGCGATTTCGTTGACATTAATTTCATGAAGAACTTCTTGAATCTTTTCATTTGGACTAACATCTCGAGGTATAGCAGAAGGTTTTCCATCACAAGCTATATTCTCCAAACCCCCTGGCATAGACTGAACTGAAAGTACCATCTCAGCCAATTCCTGCATCATGGCGTAATACCTCGGATCCAAATCATCATCCGGCAGCAATGGAGATGAACGACGCCTCAGTGCTGATTTAGCTTCAAGTTGTTTCAAATGAAAATTTGAAACAATTTCCAAGTTCCTCTTCATTCTCAAAAACTCTGCATGCATTTCCTTCAACATTCAGGAAAAGTTAGACTTTTTGAATTAAAAGTTAGACTTTTGGAATTAAAAGTTAGTCTTTTGGAAATAAAAGTTAGACTACTGAAACCTTACCATTAACTACTGAAACCTTACTATTAACTACTGAAACCTTAACTTTAAGTTCAGAATCCTTAACTTTAAATTTAGAAATCTTAACTTTAACTTTAGAATCCTAAACTTTTAATTTAGAATCCTTAACTTTAATTTCAAAATCATAAACTTTAACTTTAGAATCCTCAACTTTAAATTTAGAATCCTTAACTTTAACTTTAGAATCCTTAACTTTAACTTTAGGATCCTTAACTTTAACTTCAAAATCCTCAACTTTAACATCAAAGTCCTTAACTTTAAATACATAATCCTTAAATTTAACTTTAGAATCTTTACCTTTAACTTTAGAATCCTTAACTTTAACAACAAATTTCCAAACTACAATAAAAGATTTAATAAAATATAAAATAACTATAAAAATGTTGAGAAGAAACTTACATCAGTTGCAATTGATTGAATTACTGAATTTGACAATTGACCATCAGGAATGATGAACCGTATATGGTTCTCATCATCATCAGCAGCATCATTCCTACCACAAATCTTGGCAAAACCTTCTTCTAAACCCAACTTTTGACAAACAGGGTAGGTCACAGTATTTAATATACCACTACCAAAGCAAGCTGAATCCTTTTCTAAAACAAGCCTTTCGTGAATTTTGGTACCAGACCAATGCTTCATCAAAGGAAGACTACAACTCTCTGCAATGCCCCTAAATTGAAGGCGATGAAAATAGACAACTTGTAAAACCCATAAACAACCACCAACATTACCCTGGCAGCCTGAAGTTTTATACTTCTTAATAGCTCGACAAAGTCTCTCATGGACATATCCACACCAATCAAGATTCTTTATTTCATCTACATCCTCAAGAACTTTAACTAAACCCAAATCAGCAGTCCTATTAGCTATAGGAGCTAAGAAAACAGAGAATGCAAACATCACAAATATTCGCTTGAACATTTCTCCACCATCCTCTAATTCACCCATCTTAATCTCCAACAGACGCAGTGGAATGGTTGCATTTTTTTTAACTTGAAAGTAATCTCTCCACTGATTTTTCAAACCTACATCCTTAGTCCTAGTGCTGCTATCTACAATAGTGTTGTCAGAATGTAATGGGAGAAGAAACACATCATGCACATCACATGGACTAAATATGATTCCTTTCCAGCTTCTATGTTAAACAACCAACTAACAGGATCAAAATGATCAATCAACCAGGGAAATAATGTTGTATCTAACTTAGAAGTTTGCGTAGGTAAAGATAACAACCAACTGAATCTGATTTCCGAAACAGCATTAATTTGATTTGAATTGAATTTTTCCATGACAGCTGACAAAGCAGTTGGTCTACACTGGGTAGTCATGTTTGGAAGTACTGTAACCCCCATCCAAGCTGAAAAAAAGTTAAACAGGTAAAAGTTAGACTTTTAGCAGTTAAAGTTTGGTTATTAACAGTAAAAGTTAGGTTTCAGATGATGGAAGAATTTCTTAATATTTCCAACAAATACCATAACTTTAACCTACATAAGTACAACTTTAATATTTAAAAGGAAAAAGTTGACTTTTAGCAGGTAAAGTTAGGTGAAAAAAAGTCAAAATCCTTAACTTTAACTTCAAAATCCTCAACTTTAAGTTCAGAGTCCTTAACTTTAACTTCAAAATCCTTAACTTTAAGTTCAGAATCCTTAACTTTAAATTTAGAAATCTTAACTTTAAATTTAGAAATCTTAACTTTAACTTTAGAATCCTAAACTTTTAATTTAGAATCCTTAACTTTAATTTCAAAATCATAAATTTTAACTTTAGGATCCTTAACTTTAACTTTAAAATTCTTAACTTTAACTTCAAAATTCTTAACTTTAACTACAAAATCCTTAACTTTAACTTCAAAATCCTCAACTTTAAGTTCAGAGTCCTTATGTAACACCCCCAAAATTTGGACCCTTTATATAATCAAAACCCTGTTTTTATTTCATAAAACAATCGTCCAAACCTTGGGAGTGTCACTGCTACATTTATTCTCCATAGAAAATAAATGCAAGGCAACAAAACTATTTAAAACCATTAAAGTCAAAATTAACTAAGTGGTCTAAAGGTGGTCAATAAAATATTACAACAAATTAATCCCCATAGAATAAATAACAAAATCCAACTTAAACTGGAAAAGAAATTGTCTCTTGACTAGGTGGTTATTCTAAGCGTCTCCTCACTCGTAGCCAAGTACCTTTACCAACCTGCAAAAATAAATAGAAAAGAGACAAGAGAGACAAACTCCCAAAAATCAGATAAACTGAGTAATTCCAACTCCATCCCGTAAAATAAATAAGTTTAGTTTGAAAACGTTTTGAGTACATAAAATAAATAATTAAACAACAAGTACCGATTTAATAACTCCATTATTAAACTTATCACATAAGATCAATATTAATTAAGTGAGGGAAAGAGAACGCTAAGGGTCGCGCGTAACCCTTGAGAATGGCCAAAGTAAGATGAGTACAGAATGTCCCTAGTGTGCACACCCCTCACTAATTAACTATGGGTCTCCGCGACCGCGCACCAATAGAATTAGGAGGAAGACTAAGCAGAAAGTTTAATACAGAATAATAGAAACCTACTAGAAGCCTACCGGGTCTCCACTAAAGTGCACCGATAGAACAACATCTAGAAGGGCAACCTGTTCCTAACCCTTACGGGCTTTTCCCTCTGAGATTACGCTTTACGTCATTAGTATTTTAATAAGGTTAAACACACAGATGACCAACTCACAGATCAAAACAATACAACTAACTGATTAAGTAGCCACATAAAATTGGAACATAACAAGTCCAACCTTATTACTTACAACCTCAAATTTGTTGACTTACGCAACCCACATCAAAGAACTCAAATGTGTCATTATTCTCCAACAACTAATGACTACAGTATTCAACAACCAATTTTATTCTCAAGTTCCTCAATATTAGTACTACGTACTTCAGTTCATAATACGTAAATCAAATAATGTTTGTTAAAATACGTATAGAGTTCAAATAATATTCTTATAATAATACTACTAGTATACATGTCTATAATTTCACATTGCAAAGGTCATATACATAACACTTAATTCTTTATCACATAATAACACATAAACATGTCTAAAATATATTTTTCTAACGGGACCTAAAGATGATGGACATTGAAAATTACCTTAAACACGCGCGTAATTCTCAAGGTACGAGATCTTCGGAAGAGTCACCTAGTAGTCCCCGTCTACAATTAAATACAACAAGTCTAAATCAGAATGGTGATGGACTAGATTACGATCGCGAGTTAGTATTTTCATGAAGGTCGATCCGACTCGCCTACTGTCATACCCAACCATTGAAGTGATAAAATCATCGATATTATCATTGGGTAATGAAATCATCTAAAACTAAATTACGAAACCATTGCGCAAACTATTAAATATTTATTTGCAATACTTACTGCAACATGAAACGTGTAAAACAAAAGTCCAGGTTTGAAATTTCTTTTTTTTTTTTTTAAATAAAATGAAATAAAACAAAGCATGAGATAAATAAACATCTCTCAAAATTTGAGTGTGGTTATGGAAGTAAGAAGTAGAAGGTCAACCCCCTATAATAACAAGAAAGAAAAACGTTTGAATTGTATTTGAAGGAAAACGCTAACCATGGCATATTCGAACCGGAAGGTATTAAGGGTGTTTATGCTAGTAGATAGAAATTAATGAATGAAATTACGTTAATCCTCAAGTCTTATGCATATTGAGATTGAGGGAGATAACATAGCTTACCAGAGAAATAATGTGGTGATGGTGAAAGAGTATGTGATGACGGCAGAAGGTTTTGAGGGAGATAGGTTTTTTTTTTTTTCTTTGACAGTATAGTTACACGAAATATTTTCAGGGTTGAGGAAATATAACATAGGGTATTAAGGTTTAAATAGGAGACTTAATTTCAGAAAATTTATAAAATAAATCTGAAAATATACTTGTAGTGACTATTAGTTAAAACTCATTAAAAACTTTATTTTAATTGTAAAATTATCTTAATTTATCAAAATAATTTATTAGAAAATACCCGAAAATTCGGGATATTACATCTACTCCCCCTAAAAACAAAGTTCGTCCTCGAACTTAAGGTTAACCCAATGTGCTAAAAGAACGATACTGACCTGTTAGCATCCTATTTCACCCCCTCTAAAAAGAGTTTCGTCCTCGAAACTTAGCATATCTGCTCAAATAGTTCTGGATAACGCTTTTTCATATCATCCTCAGCTTCCCACGTTGCCTCTTCGGAATTTTGATTCGACCATAGCACTTTAACTAACTTAACGACCTTGTTCCGCGTACTTCTGGTTTTGGTATCAAGAATCTTAATAGGGCGTTCTTTGGAGGTTAATGACTCGTCTAACTCTATAGACTCTGGTTGGATTACATGGTTAGGGTCATGGATATATTTTCTGAGTTGGGAGACATGGAAAACATTGTGGACATTGGCTAACTCCATTGGTAAAGCTAACTGATATGCCACCTCTCCAATTCGCTTCAATACCTCATACGGGCCAATGTACCTCGGGCTCAACTTTCCTTTCCTTCCAAATCGCATGACACCTTTGGTCGGTGACACCTTAAGTAATGCTTTTTCTCCAACTTCAAACTCCACCACCCTTCTATTCTGGTCTGCATATGACTTCTGCCGATCCTGGGCTGCCTTCATATTCTCTTGTATCAACCTAACCTGCCTTATTGTTTCTTCTATCATTTCTGGCCCCAATGTCAACGACTCACTAATATCACTCCAACACAAAGGACTCCTGCATTTCCTCCCATATAACGCTTCATAAGGTGCCATTCCTATGCTTGCATGGTAGCTATTATTATATGAGAACTCAATCATAGGCAATCGCTCATCCCACGACCTACCAAAATCCATTACACAAGCCCTTAACATATCCTCTAGAGTCTGAATCGTCCTCTCTGTCTGCCCATCGGTAGCAGGATGAAATGTTGTGCTAAACTTTAGTATAGTACCAAATGCTTTCTGAAAAGTACCCCAAAAGTTTGACAAGAATCTCGGGTCCCTATCTGAAATGATGTCCTTAGTAACTCCATGCAGTCTCACTATTTCACGAACGTATGCATCTGCTAGTTGGTTCACATTCCAAGTATCCTTCATGGCAATGAATCTTGCTGTCTTTGTCAAGCGATCAACTATGACCCAAATTGCATTCTTTGCTGTCTTGGTAAGTGGTAATGCCATCACGAAATCCATTGAAATCGACTCCCACTTCCATCCTGGTACCTCTAAAGATTGCAACTTCCCTCCAGGTCTCATATGCTGAATCTTTACCTTCTGACATGTCAAACATCTTGCTACAAACTCAGCTACCTCACGCTTCATGTTAGACCACCAAAAATGTTGTTTAAGATCCTTATAATGTTTATCTCCGCCCGGATGCACTGAGTATGGAGTATTGTGAGCCTCCTCTAAGATTTTCCTCTTTAGATCTTCATCTTTTGGAATGCACCATCTTCCCTTATATTTCACTGCTCCAGTATCGTCGATTTCAAAGTCAATAGCTGCTCCTTCTTCCTTCATTTTTCTCACCTTTCCCAACCATTCATCTGTTGCTTGCTTCTCTTGAATCTCATCGTATATGGTAGGTTCTACTGACATTGCATTCAACTAAGCATCCACTTGACCAGCTTCCATCACCTCCAGATTCAGCTTTTGAAACTCCTTACATAACTCCTTTGCCAACACCATTGTGTTCATCGTGTGGCTTGTCTTTCTGCTTAATGCGTCAGCTACCTTGTTTGCCTTTCCTTCATGATACAAGATCTCCAATTCCTAGTCTTTTATCAGTTCTAGCCATCTTCTTTGCCTCATGTTCAACTCCTTTTGAGTGAATATGTACTTCAAGCTTTTGTGGTCTGTATAAACCTTACACCTCACACCATACAGGTAGTGTCTCCAAATCTTAAGAGCAAACACCACTGCCCCTAGCTCCAAATCATGTGTGGGGTAATTCTTCTCATGATGCTTAAGTTGCCTCGATGCATAAGCTACAACCTTCCCATGTTGCATAAGTACACACCCTAAACCGTTCTTTGATGCATCACTATACACTTCAAAGCCATCAACTCCCGAGGGTAATGTCAAAACTGGTGCAGAGGTAAGTTTTCGTTTCAACTCTTGAAAAGCTTGCTCACATTTCTCATCCCACTGAAATCTCGTTGTCTATTTCATCAAATTTGTCATTGGTTGAGCTACCCTAGCAAAGTCTTCCACAAATCTCCTATAATAACCAGCAAGACCTAAGAAACTCCTTACTTCTGTCACACTAGTAGGTCGAGTCCAATCAGTCACTGCTCGAATCTTAGATGGGTCAACTGCAACTCCCTCTTTCGATATCACATGGCCTAAGAATGCTACTTTCTCTAGCCAAAACTCACACTTAGAATATTTAGCATACAACTGCTTTTCACGGAGTATCTCCAACACTCTTCTTAGATGCTCCTCATGCTCTTCCTTATCCCTCGAGTACACCAAAATATCATCTATAAACGCCACAACAAACCTATCCAAATACGGCTGAAAAGTTCTATTCATAAGGTCCATAAAAGCTGCTGGCGCATTTGTGAGTCCAAAAGGCATGACAGTGAACTCATAATGGCCATATCTTGTGCGAAAGGCTGTCTTAGGTATATCTTCTGCTGCAATCCTCAACTGGTGGTATCTAGACCTCAAATCAATTTTCGAAAAGATCCCAGCACCTTTAAGTTGATCAAATAAATCCTCAATCCTAGGTAACGGATACCTATTCTTTACTGTGACATTGTTTAACTCTCGGTAGTCAATGCACAATCTCATGCTCCCATCCTTCTTTCTCACAAACAGAACAGGTGCTCCCCAAGGTGAGACACTCGGTCTAATGTACCCTTTCTCAAGCAACTCCTCTAACTGCACTTTCAACTCCTTCATCTCTGCGGGTGACATCCTATATGGTGCCTTGGAAATAGCTCCTGTCCCAGGCACTAAATCTATTTTGAAATCTAACTCCCTAGCTGGTGGCATCCCTGGGATTTCTTCTGGGAATACATCCTGAAATTCTCTTACTACCGGAATCTGTTCTATGGCTTTCTCTTCTACATTCACATCTTGCACATGGCACAAGTATATGGGGTAACCTTTCCTAATATAAGAATGAAAAGTCATGGCTGACACAATACTGAGTTCAGGCTTAGACACAACTCCATGGTAAGAAATTCTATTCCCCTTTGGCCCCCTAAGAGACACTTTCTGGGTGTGACACTCAATTCTAGCCCTGTACTTACTAAGACAATCCATTCCCAAGATTACATCAAAATCAGTCAGGTTAAACTGGATAAGGTCTGCAGGTAACTCAGTCCCAGCTACATTAATGGGAATGTTTTGGTATAGGGATTTACAAAGCACAACTTCCCCAGATGGTATCATTATATTGGCTTGACACGACGATGAAGGTTTCAATGCATTTTTACTCACAAAAGAAGTGGATACAAAAGAATGAGACGCCCCTGAATCAAAAAGTAAGTAAGCAGGCTTAGAGTTAACTAGAAAAGTACCCGTCACAACGTTGGCATTGATGCTAGCCTCATTCTGGTTCATGACATATATCCTTCCATTGCTGGTCCTCCCATTGCCATTGTTCTGGTTAGTGTTTGTTGCTCCAGCATTACCATTGTTGGTATGTCCATTGACATTGTTGTTCGAGTTCCTTCCATAGCCGCCTCCATTGCTATTATTGTTTCCATTATGACCTTGGCGATTATTCCCCTGCCTCTTGGGACATTCACGTGCCTTATGTCCAGGCTCCTTGCATTCGTAACAAGTGATTGGGTCTCCTTGGCAAGTACGACCACGATGGCTCTTGTGACATCTCTTGCAAGGAAGGGATCCTTGCTTATTCTGATTTCCTTGGCCTTGGTAGTTGCGGTTGTTGTTGTTGTAACGATCGTTAGACCTGTAGCCACTGCCATTACCATTGCCACTTCCATTCCCATAGCCATTTCCATTGCCATAGCCATTACTATTTCCTCCATAGCGAGGTTTCTTGTCATACCCTTGCTGGTTGGAGGTTTCAGCATTATTTCTCTTCTTGTGCATATTCTTCACCTCTTCTTCACGTTTTATCACCCTTTCGGTGTTACAATCCCTTTCGTATGCTTCTTGGAATGTTGCTGTTGCGCCAGCTGCTATCACTTTCTTCTGAATTCTGAAAATCAACCCATCTTCAAATTTTGAAGCCTTAGCTCTCTCATCAGGTACCACATTGGGACATAACCTAGCATATTCATTAAACTTCTCAGCATATTCTTGCACACTCATGCCCCCAGTTTGATTGAACCTACTGAACTCATTGTATTTCTTTCTCCTTATGTGTTCAGGGAAGAAACGTCCCTTGATAGCCAACTTGAACGCATCCCAGCCAAAGTTCTCTTGGTTTCTTAGTATAGGACCCTGTCTTTCCCACCATAAGTCAGCATTTTCGCGCAAGTAGAAAGTTGCCTGATCCACCTTTTGAGCATCAGGTGTACCAGCAGCAGTGAAGATCTTGTCAAAATCACGTACCCAGTTTTCAACCAACAACGGATCCTCCTTACCTAGGAATAGTGGGGGTTTCAATGCAGCTAGCTTCTTAGCCATGGTAGCTTGTGGGTCATTATCAGCATGGTTGTTGTTGTTGTTATTGTTGTTTTGCAACTGTTGCTGCAACAACAAACCCATAGTCTGGTTTATCTGTTCAAGGTTCCTTAATCTAGCAGCGAGTTGTTCCGGGGTTTCAGCCATTTGTTATACTCTTCTTGTACGAGACCTAGTGTATACGTTATAGTTTTGCATACACACTCTGCATAATTTAACACTGGTGTTATCACCACACATATTTCAACGCGGCTAATGCGTTTAAACTCATAGTAGTTGTTCCCGTACCAACATTTGCACCTTAATTATTAACATCACAATTACCCTATTGATTGCACATATTAAGGCTATCTCGTATTGCACTTTGTTAGTTTTGTATCTACTACTCACTTTTAGTAAACAATTTTAGCTATTAATACCCATGAAAAATATGTGTATATATATAATGTCTTAAAAAAAATTTGCAGATAAAAAAAAAAAGAATCTAGGATTGATTACTCGGGGCAAGACTGTCCATCTTTTCTAGGACGTCTTATGACATATGATAAGCAAGCAAACACATGTTGCAATACAACCCAATATGGCCTAACTAGCATGTAGGATGAAAATTGCACTGAAGGGGAATTACTGTCAAAAACGCATTCAAGCACACATGCAAAGTCACGTAAGGTAGCTATCACCCACTAACTACCCCTGTTGACTCTAATTTGAGAAAATCTATTTCATCTAGGATAAAGTGGCTAAACAAAAGAGAGAAAGAAAAAGACAAAAAATAGTCATCAACATTAGGTAGTAAGTACTCCGTAACCAATATCATTGAAACCAAATAACTAATAACTAATTTCAACCCACATACTACTTATAATACTGATAACAGTACTTCACGAAAAAAAAATTCCAACAATCCTAGTAAGTAACGCGACTCATGGCCTAATGGCCTTATTTATTCCCTTGTTTATACTGTAATTTAACGAATATGTTCGGCTTCTTAGTCGGAGTTTGAGGTGTCACTCGTTTCCGGGCCGCTATCTTGATTGTCCGGCGTACGATCGTATTCCCAAGCAGTAATAGCATCAATCATCTCGCCCTCCAAGTGGACAAGATCCAAAAACCAACGTCCCATATAATTGTGCCTTTGGCTGTTAGGCTCCCCGTTGACAAAAATACGACTATGTCTTCTCCTTACTAGTGCTAGTGGTCCTACTATAGGAAGGGTTCTTATTAAAACTTCAGCTTGCCTAGCTGGAGTATGAAAATCATTACCCTCTGGTAGGTCATTCAACCTATAGTTTTCCATGCAAGCTCTTAACCGGTTAATAAAATGCGGGACATATTCTCCATCACGAATTCGTAGCTCATACGGGGTCGATGCTCGAACACCCGGACCTCTCCTAGCAGTTTGTTTCCTTGCAGTAACTCTAGTACGAACCATCTAAGCACAGACAAAAGAAAGAAGAAAACAACATAATGTAAATACTAAACAAGTACTTTCAAATAAGTGTAACAAACTAACAACCCCTTAACGTATTCCCACGCTCACGGCTTTTACTTAACTTAGTACTTATTTTATCATATTTAAATTAGAACCCCTTATACAATTTTTAACCTATTTCATTAATTCCAATTTTCCTAAGAAAGAAAAAAAATTTGAAAACAAACCTAAGCTCTTGATACCAATTTGTAACACCCCAAAATTTGGACCCTTTATATAATCAAAACCCTGTTTT
This sequence comes from Spinacia oleracea, assembly GCF_020520425.1. Taxonomy (NCBI): domain Eukaryota; kingdom Viridiplantae; phylum Streptophyta; class Magnoliopsida; order Caryophyllales; family Amaranthaceae; genus Spinacia; species Spinacia oleracea. The sequence goes on from NC_079489.1 coordinate 60,021,874, forward strand.
TATTTCATAAAACAATCGTCCAAACCTTGGGAGTGTCACTGCTACATTTATTCTCCATAGAAAATAAATGCAAGGCAACAAAACTATTTAAAACCATTAAAGTCAAAATTAACTAAGTGGTCTAAAGGTGGTCAATAAAATATTACAACAAATTAATCCCCATAGAATAAATAACAAAATCCAACTTAAACTGGAAAAGAAATTGTCTCTTGACTAGGTGGTTATTCTAAGCGTCTCCTCACTCGTAGCCAAGTACCTTTACCAACCTGCAAAAATAAATAGAAAAGAGACAAGAGAGACAAACTCCCAAAAATCAGATAAACTGAGTAATTCCAACTCCATCCCGTAAAATAAATAAGTTTAGTTTGAAAACGTTTTGAGTACATAAAATAAATAATTAAACAACAAGTACCGATTTAATAACTCCATTATTAAACTTATCACATAAGATCAATATTAATTAAGTGAGGGAAAGAGAACGCTAAGGGTCGCGCGTAACCCTTGAGAATGGCCAAAGTAAGATGAGTACAGAATGTCCCTAGTGTGCACACCCCTCACTAATTAACTATGGGTCTCCGCGTGTAATCCCCCGTAATTTTATAAATCTTTTTAATATATTTTAACGTATAGTTAATTATATTTAAATAGAATTTACGAATTTTAGAAATAAAAATGTAATTAGCGAATATTTATTTTTATACGTTTTAAATATTTCAACGATTTATGAAATTAAAATAATTTTAGAATTTTATGTTGAAAAGAAATTGATTTACGAAAACGATTGAATTTAGGAAATGATCCTAATCGATTTTGGATTGAAATCCTAAAACTAAATCCTAATTCTAGCCCAATTGGCAAAGCCCAAATAATAAGACCCAAAACACTTTACTCCTTTCCTTCTCTTTCAATTCACGTAAAAAGCCAAAAAAAAAAACAAGAAACCAAAACCCCTTTCCCTTTCATCATTCACGTGCATTTGCAAACCCTCAAACCTCCTCCTTCTTCAGCCACCGCGCTAACCACCGTCGGTCCATCACCGCCTGCGCCACCGGTCCTCATACGCACGGTAACTTCTTTCATTCTCCCTCTCTTTCTTCGTTCTTGCTTACATCTCTTTCGTTTCCTTGCTCTCCTCCTCATTCGTTTCTGTTTGTTGAGGAAGCCCCACACAACCACCACCTCCACCTGATCGTTGCCGCTTCGCTCACCCTCCCTGCAGTGCTGCCTTGCTGCACCGTACATCAACCACCACAGCTTTCCAGTCAGGCTCGCTTTTTCGTCTCCTCCTCTCTGTTTCTTCCTTGCTCCGCACGCATCGCCCAGCCACCACAACCAGCCGTGTCGAGCACCAGTGTCGCACCCCTGCTGCGCAACCGCGACCCTGCCGCCGCCGTTTCCCCCTCCGGTCGGCGCCCTCCTATCTTTTGGTTAATCCCTTTAACCTTTTATTTAATTAATGTAATATTATATTTTAATAATTTAATAAGGTTTTCATAGTTTAAATTATTAGTTTTGATAATTTATATTTAGAATTCAAATTATATGTTGATATTATAAACTAATTTATTTTCAGATTTGTTAATCATGTTTAAGTTAGGGCTTTAATTATGTTTATTAAGTTAATTCATGTTTTCTTGGATTAGATTTATAGTTTTATGGTTTAATTATAATTTTCAGATTATATGTTTTATAAAATTAAGTTGTTAATTTCCAGATTATATAATTTGATTAAAATAGGAGTTTTAATTATTAAAGTATGAATTTTTAAGGTTTTTAATGATTTTAAATCATGGTAGGATGTTTATGAATTATTAAAGTTATTGTTTTTATGATTTCAAACATGTTAATTATGTTTTGTAGTAGTTTGAAATTAGTTATATTGCTAAAAATTTAAAGTACGATGTTTGCAAAGAGTTTTCAACGAATTTCAATCACTAATTCGATAATTAAGATGCTAGGAAATCAAATATTCAACTTTTGATATTGGGGAAGGTTCTAAATATGTTTAGGATGTATTCAGAATACTTTATTATGGTTGCGAATGATTAGAAATTGATTGAGAATATTTGTTGGTTGTTTTAGGCGAAGAATTCTCTTTAGGCGATATTTGAAAGTGTTAAAGTGGCCTATTAGTTGTTTATACAAGGTACGTACATACCTGTGTGCTTGGAATGTGTGTGAATTGTTGAAACTATGTTGAAATTGTTGATGAACTTGGTTATGTTGAAAGTGCATGTTTAATATTGTTGGATGGACATGTTAAGCATATATATTTCTTTATGAGAATTATAACATGTTAGTAGATGATTGATGCGAACATGTTGGTTGTGAACATTAAATTATTATATATATTGATTCAGATCGATTGTTCATTGTTTCCTTTTAGCTTTTTCACTACTTTATAAGGGCCGAGGACCTTGTTTAGTAAGTTGAAACCTTATACCCATATAGAGGGGTTGATCAGTATTAAAGGAAAGGTTGGATTAATTGGAATAAGTCTTGATTGACATCTCTGTGATCACGTACTTAATTCCAAGATAAAAACAGTGGAGAATAATTGTTGATTGTATGACTTATGTGATTGTTGAGTCATAACAGAGTTTAATTTGTAAATCATGTAAAGTGAAACTGAGTAGCAATAGCTTTAGACTGTGCACGTCTAAAGTGACGGACAATCAGGAGTTGGGGTCATGGGTCGCCTATGGCTTTTTTCTGGGGCCGGATTGATCACCGGTTCTATTTTATTCAAAAGTCCCTCGATATCGCAGGTCATTGGGGTTTACGGAGTCGCGCCCGTACCTCGTCTTCCTTAGTGAAGAAGAAGAAGTTTCTAGTAGACAACTCAGTCCATTGACTATTTCAATTAAAATAATGTTAATGATACAAAGGTCTAGTGCAGTCAAATATAGTCTTCAAGTCAATATGTTTTGGTTATCCTTGCTTATGTTTTATTAGTACCATGTTAGGATTGTTCGTTTAATAGAATCATGTTAGGATTACTATTGATTTAGTATGTAGTATTCAGCTTTGCTGATTACGTGCTTTTGCTTGTGCATGTTGATCATGGCTATGCCTTATTGATCCTGTGATGACCCAATCTTTGGTGAGCAGTCTCTAAGGATCAATAAGCATTGTCCATCTGCAGGTTTGAAGATGTTGCATCATTGGGATCTGGAATAGAGAGCTTGTATTTAGTTTTGATTTGTTAAGTTGACTAGGGTTTGTTTAATTGGACTTTAAACTTGTTAGTTGATCTTATTTTCGTTGATTGGTTTTGGGATTAACTATGTAATCGATTATTTATAAAGTTTTATGTTTTCCGCTGCAAAATTCTGAATAAGCCATTACGTTTTCACACGGGCGATAATGCCTTGATAATTCTCTATGTTTTATATTAAAAGAGTACTTTAGAAAAGGGAGAATTGTCGGGGTGTTACAAAGTGGTATCAGAGCTTATGGTTTTACTTCAATAATTTTTAGGCGCCTAAACTAGCTAGTTTTCTAAAACGAATTTCCTAGAATTGAGCTACTACTTATTATATCATTCAAAAATGCGTACTTTTTTTTTTGGGGGACCATATTCATTTTATTTTGTGTGAAAGTACATTAATATTTCTTATTTAAGTTCGAAATTAACTTATTTATTCAAAATTTGTCGTTTATGTGAATTAAGTACGCTTTTCTTTCTTTTCGAAATTAAATTAAATATATATATATATAAAAAAAACTAAAAAAAAAACTTATTCCTTAAGTATCTTTATTCCTTTATATTTATTCGTTTAATAAATATTTATTCGTTTAACAAAATTCCTTTCTTATTAACCGTCTCGTTTATTTCTTAAGTGTTTTAATGTTTTACTTATTTTGATTTATTACGAGAGATGGGTAATATAGGAAAGGGCATATAGGATAGAATTACATGTGCATTAGTAGCTAGTTAATGCTAGCATAAGAAATTAATTGTTATGTATGTGCATGTGTTTATTGTTTAAATGTTGTAATTATATGTGCATAATAGAAATTGTTTGCTTCCACCAAACTTATTGTGTTATCGACCTTTGTTTATGATTTGGTTGGAAAATCGTTAGTGAGACCCGGAATTGTTTATTTTAGGAATAAAATGTTTCTTTCCAAGTACACCAACATAGGAAAGTTAAGCCCACATACTTTAAGGGGCAAGCTGATCCTACCTTTTCTGAGAACTGGGTTGGAGAGTTTGAGAAATTGTTTGGGGTTGTGAACTGTCCTGAAAACATGAGAGTGGGTCAAGTTGTCCTATACTCGAAAGATGACGTTGATTTATGGTGGAGAGAGAATAGAGCTAGGCTTAGCGCCGTGGAGAGATTCAATTAGGATTCATTTGTTACTGCCTTAAGGGGAAAGTTTTACCCTACCTTTTATAAGAAAGCAAAAAGTTTAGGAATTCATAAACCTTGGGATGGGGAGTATGACCATCGCTGAATATTATAGCAAATTTATAGCGCTGTCGAGGTTTGCACCTTGGGTTGTAGCCACAGAAGAGATAACGGCTCGGGGGTTTGAGCAAGGGTTGACCGATGAGATCCATTTGGGATTAGGTAGAGAAACCTTTACATCTTTAGATAATGTGTATGAGAGAACCGCTCATATTTATGGTTTGCAGTCCATAAGGGACAAGAAAATTGTTGTTGAGGATAAAAGAAAAGAGTTTAATGTTGGGGGAAGTCAATGGAAATTCAAGAGGAATATGAATTAGAATAGGAATGAGAATGGAAATGAAAATGAAAATTTTCAAGGAATGAACATCAGGGGCACAACAATAGGAACCAATATGAGAGAGTGTATCACATTAAGATGTGTAGTAACAACAATCCTGGTAGAAACTGCAAGGAGGGATTAGTGACTTGCAACTATTGTCAGGAAAAGGGGCATAGAGAGTATGAGTGCTTTACTAAGCAGAAAAAGGGTCAAAATGGTAATGAGAGTGGTAACCAGGGATAGTCAGGGTATAACCAATCAAGAAATCAGGGTTCGAAGCCTATAAGGGCGCATAACAACCAAGGAAACCTCCATAAGTCTGTTGATTAGAATAACAACCATAATAAGGCTCCGGGTAAACTGTTCGTGATGAGTAGAAATGAAGCTGAACGTTTTGCAGACGTAGTTTATGGTACTTTTCTATTAACTCCGTGCCAGTTAAAACATTGTTTGATTCAGGGGCAACTTGTTCTTTTATTTCGTCCTCTATTGTTAAAAGTTTGAAGTTAGTAGATTTTGAGGCGATTGATTTACCTGTTAGTCTACCTACTGGTGTAACCATAAGGTGTATCAAGTTGTTTAAGAACTTGTTTTGGAAGATAAAAGATTGCGTTTTCCTTCTGATTCGATAGAGTTTAACCTAGGAAACCTAGATGTGATTACGAGGACGGATTGACTAAGTTTTTTTTACAAAGCTAAGATAGACTGTGAAATTTAGAGAGTAATTTTAAGGAACCTTGTTGGGAAATTGACCTCATGTAGACGTTTTGAGAAGTCCAAGAACCTTTAGTTATTTTTGTAATACGAGTGAGGAAATGGATGAATAGAGAGTGTGAACTATTTTTCGTGTAGTGTGTTAGAGGTGAGTAAAGAAGTTGGAGTGAAAATCGAGGATGTTGCCATTGTGAGTGGATTCATTGATGTGTTTCCGAGTGAAATTGCAAGTATGTTACCTGTTAAGAGCACTATAGACTTAATTCGTGGAAGGACACCTATATCCAAGGCACCTTATAGCATGGCACCTCCTGAAATGAGCGAATTAAGACACAGTTGCAAGAGTTGTTTTGTTAAGGGGTATATTAGGCCTAGTGCATCACCGTGGGAAGCTCTTGTGTTGTTTGTTAAGGAAAAGACAAGCGTATGGAATTATGCATTGATTTTAGGGAGCTAAACACCATCAAGAACAAGTATCCTTTGCCTAGAATAGATGACATATTGGATCAATTGAATTGGGCGAGTGTGTTCTCGAAGACTGATTTGTGTTTGAAGTATCACCAATTGAGGATAGCTGATAAGGGCCTAAGACCTCATTAGGACTCGTTATTGTCATTATGGGTTTAGAATAATGTCTTTTGGGTTAACCAATGCACCTGCCATAATTATGGATTTGGTGAATAAGATTTTCCACGAATTCCGAATTAAGTTCTTTATTATGTTATTGATGATATCCTGATTTATCCAAGGAATGAGAAAGACCATGACAAACACTTGAGGATTGTTTTGGAGACGCTGAAAAAGAATCTAGTTTAATTACATGAAGTATACAAATCTTGAAGTCATGTGTGTATAAGTGACACCGACGGAAAAGTGAAGGACTAAATTGATTGAAAACTACGTTACGTAAGGGAATACATTTGAGAGAAGATTCGAGTGGTCCAGGATCGTTAGAAATCCTTTGTTGTCTTGAAAAATGGGGAATATATGAATTGGTGAAAGAGCTAAGAGTTAAGCCCAGGAATTATACATCCATGAAAGGCGTAATGAGGTTCAGTAGAAAGGAAAAGTTGAGCAAAAGGTGTTTCTGTAGATCCTACGTGAGATCCAAGCTGTGAGTGAGTGACCTATTCCAAGAACGTGTCTGATATCTGAAGTTTTCTAGGCCTAGATGACCATTATAGGAGGTTGTGAAAGACTTTTGGAAGGAAGAAAAACCAATGACCAAGTTGTTGAAAAAGGAATCGAAATTCAAGTGGAGTGAGAAATGTGAGGAAGCTTTCCAGATTTTAAAGGAGCATTTGACCTCCGCACACGTTGTCGCGTCAGTTGAAACCTTTTGAGGCATTGTATGGAAAGAATTGTAGAAATCCTACTTGTTGGGTTGATTTTGAGTGAAAATATTGTATTGGGGACAAAATTCGTGGAAGGAGAAATATCCAAAGTTTTCCATGAGATGAGTTACGAGGGCGTAACTCGTTTTCTTTAAGGGGGTAGAATGCGATAGAAATTCGCGCTTTTTACCTATTTTTATGGTATTTTATGCATTTTATGCTCACTTTTAGCAAATTATACATGTTAATGCAAGTAAATAGATTCTCCGCATAAGAAAAATGTGTTCATAAGTAACACAAGCAACTTTAAGTTGGCAAAAGAGTGCACATGAGTGGCGCAAGTATTTCTCCAGTAAGAATAAGTTGAAAACTTTTGAAAAATGCGTGAATTTTCGTGTCAAGTTTCGGGACGAAACTTCTTTTAAGAGGGGTAGATTGTAATCCCCCGTAATTTTATAAATCTTTTTAATATATTTTAACGTATAGTTAATTATATTTAAATAGAATTTACGAATTTTAGAAATAAAAATGTAATTAGCGAATATTTATTTTTATACGTTTTAAATATTTCAACGATTTATGAAATTAAAATAATTTTAGAATTTTATGTTGAAAAGAAATTGATTTACGAAAACGATTGAATTTAGGAAATGATCCTAATCGATTTTGGATTGAAATCCTAAAACTAAATCCTAATTCTAGCCCAATTGGCAAAGCCCAAATAATAAGACCCAAAACACTTTACTCCTTTCCTTCTCTTTCAATTCACGTAAAAAGCCAAAAAAAAAAACAAGAAACCAAAACCCCTTTCCCTTTCATCATTCACGTGCATTTGCAAACCCTCAAACCTCCTCCTTCTTCAGCCACCGCGCTAACCACCGTCGGTCCATCACCGCCTGCGCCACCGGTCCTCATACGCACGGTAACTTCTTTCATTCTCCCTCTCTTGCTTCGTTCTTGCTTACATCTCTTTCGTTTCCTTGCTCTCCTCCTCATTCGTTTCTGTTTGTTGAGGAAGCCCCACACAACCACCACCTCCACCTGATCGTTGCCGCTTCGCTCACCCTCCCTGCAGTGCTGCCTTGCTGCACCGTACATCAACCACCACAGCTTTCCAGTCAGGCTCGCTTTTTCGTCTCCTCCTCTCTGTTTCTTCCTTGCTCCGCACGCATCGCCCAGCCACCACAACCAGCCGTGTCGAGCACCAGTGTCGCACCCCTGCTGCGCAACCGCGACCCTGCCGCCGCCGTTTCCCCCTCCGGTCGGCGCCCTCCTATCTTTTTGGTTAATCCCTTTAACCTTTTATTTAATTAATGTAATATTATATTTTAATAATTTAATAAGGTTTTCATAGTTTAAATTATTAGTTTTGATAATTTATATTTAGAATTCAAATTATATGTTGATATTATAAACTAATTTATTTTCAGATTTGTTAATCATGTTTAAGTTAGGGCTTTAATTATGTTTATTAAGTTAATTCATGTTTTCTTGGATTAGATTTATAGTTTTATGGTTTAATTATAATTTTCAGATTATATGTTTTATAAAATTAAGTTGTTAATTTCCAGATTATATAATTTGATTAAAATATGAGTTTTAATTATTAAAGTATGAATTTTTAAGGTTTTTAATGATTTTAAATCATGGTAGGATGTTTATGAATTATTAAAGTTATTGTTTTTATGATTTCAAACATGTTAATTATGTTTTGTAGTAGTTTGAAATTAGTTATATTGCTAAAAATTTAAAGTACGATGTTTGCAAAGAGTTTTCAACGAATTTCAATCACTAATTCGATAATTAAGATGCTAGGAAATCAAATATTCAACTTTTGATATTGGGGAAGGTTCTAAATATGTTTAGGATGTATTCAGAATACTTTATTATGGTTGCGAATGATTAGAAATTGATTGAGAATATTTGTTGGTTGTTTTAGGCGAAGAATTCTCTTTAGGCGATATTTGAAAGTGTTAAAGTGGCCTATTAGTTGTTTATACAAGGTACGTACATACCTGTGTGCTTGGAATGTGTGTGAATTGTTGAAACTATGTTGAAATTGTTGATGAACTTGGTTATGTTGAAAGTGCATGTTTAATATTGTTGGATGGACATGTTAAGCATATATATTTCTTTATGAGAATTATAACATGTTAGTAGATGATTGATGCGAACATGTTGGTTGTGAACATTAAATTATTATATATATTGATTCAGATCGATTGTTCATTGTTTCCTTTTAGCTTTTTCACTACTTTATAAGGGCCGAGGACCTTGTTTAGTAAGTTGAAACCTTATACCCATATAGAGGGGTTGATCAGTATTAAAGGAAAGGTTGGATTAATTGGAATAAGTCTTAATTGACATCTCTGTGATCACGTACTTAATTCCAAGATAAAAACAGTGGAGAATAATTGTTGATTGTATGACTTATGTGATTGTTGAGTCATAACAGAGTTTAATTTGTAAATCATGTAAAGTGGAACTGAGTAGCAATAGCTTTAGACTGTGCACGTCTAAAGTGACGGACAATCAGGAGTTGGGGTCATGGGTCGCCTATGGCTTTTTTCTGGGGCCGGATTGATCACCGGTTCTATTTTATTCAAAAGTCCCTCGATATCGCAGGTCATTGGGGTTTACGGAGTCGCGCCCGTACCTCGTCTTCCTTAGTGAAGAAGAAGAAGTTTCTAGTAGACAACTCAGTCCATTGACTATTTCAATTAAAATAATGTTAATGATACAAAGGTCTAGTGCAGTCAAATATAGTCTTCAAGTCAATATGTTTTGGTTATCCTTGCTTATGTTTTATTAGTATCATGTTAGGATTGTTCGTTTAATAGAATCATGTTAGGATTACTATTGATTTAGTATGTAGTATTCAGCTTTGCTGATTACGTGCTTTTGCTTGTGCATGTTGATCATGGCTATGCCTTATTGATCCTGTGATGACCCAATCTTTGGTGAGCAGTCTCTAAGGATCAATAAGCATTGTCCATCTGCAGGTTTGAAGATGTTGCATCATTGGGATCGGGAATAGAGAGCTTGTATTTAGTTTTGATTTGTTAAGTTGACTAGGGTTTGTTTATTTGGACTTTAAACTTGTTAGTTGATCTTATTTTCGTTGATTGGTTTTGGGATTAACTATGTAATCGATTATTTATAAAGTTTTATGTTTTCCGCTACAAAATTCTGAATAAGCCGTTACGTTTTCACACGGGCGATAATGCCTTGATAATTCTCTATGTTTTATATTAAAAGAGTACTTTAGAAAAGGGAGAATTGTCGGGGTGTTACACCGCGACCGCGCACCAATAGAATTAGGAGGAAGACTAAGCAGAAAGTTTAATACAGAATAATAGAAACCTACTAGAAGCCTACCGGGTCTCCACTAAAGTGCACCGATAGAACAACATCTAGAAGGGCAACCTGTTCCTAACCCTTACGGGCTTTTCCCTCTGAGATTACGCTTTACGTCATTAGTATTTTAATAAGGTTAAACACACAGATGACCAACTCACAGATCAAAACAATACAACTAACTGATTAAGTAGCCACATAAAATTGGAACATAACAAGTCCAACCTTATTACTTACAACCTCAAATTTGTTGACTTACGCAACTCACATCAAAGAACTCAAATGTGTCATTATTCTCCAACAACTAATGACTACAGTATTCAACAACCAATTTTATTCTCAAGTTCCTCAATATTAGTACTACGTACTTCAGTTCATAATACGTAAATCAAATAATGTTTGTTAAAATACGTATAGAGTTCAAATAATATTCTTATAATAATACTACTAGTATACATGTCTATAATTTCACATTGCAAAGGTCATATACATAACACTTAATTCTTTATCACATAATAACACATAAACATGTCTAAAATATATTTTTCTAACGGGACCTAAAGATGATGGACATTGAAAATTACCTTAAACACGCGCGTAATTCTCAAGGTACGAGATCTTCGGAAGAGTCACCTAGTAGTCCCCGTCTACAATTAAATACAACAAGCCTAAATCAGAATGGTGATGGACTAGATTACGATCGCGAGTTAGTATTTTCATGAAGGTCGATCTGACTCGCCTACTGTCATACCCAACCATTGAAGTGATAAAATCATCGATATTATCTTTGGGTAATGAAATCATCTAAAACTAAATTACGAAACCATTGCGCAAACTATCAAATATTTATTTGCAATACTTACTGCAACATGAAACGTGTAAAACAAAAGTCCAGGTTTGAAATTTTTTTTTTTTTTTTAAATAAAATAAAATAAAACAAAACATGAGATAAATAAACATCTCTCAAAATTTGAGTGTGGTTATGGAAGTAAGAAGTAGAAGGTCAACCCCTATAATAACAAGAAAGAAAAACGTTTGAATTGTATTTGAAGGAAAACGCTAACCATGGCATATTCGAACCGGAAGGTATTAAGGGTGTTTATGCTAGTAGATAGAAATTAATGAATGAAATTACGTTAATCCTCAAGTCTTATGCATATTGAGATTGAGGGAGATAACATAGCTTACCAGAGAAATAATGTGGTGATGGTGAAAGAGTATGTGATGACGGCATAAGGTTTTGAGGGAGATAGGTTTTTTTCTTTTTTTTTTTCTTTGACAATATAGTTACACGAAATATTTTCAGGGTTGAGGAAATATAACATAGGGTATTAAGGTTTAAATAGGAGACTTAATTTCAGAAAATTTATAAAATAAATCTGAAAATATACTTGTAGTGACTATTAGTTAAAACTCATTAAAAACTTTATTTTAATTGTAAAATTATCTTAATTTATCAAAATAATTTATTAGAAAATACCCGAAAATTCGGGATATTACACCTTAAAACTTCAAAATCCTTAACTTTAAGTTCAGAATCCTTAACTTTAAATTTAGAAATCTTAACTTTAACTTTAGAATCCTAAACTTTTAATTTAGAATCCTTAACTTTAATTTCAAAATCATAAACTTTAACTTTAGGATTCTTAACTTTAACTTCAAAAATCTCAACTTTAACTTCAGAATCCTTAACTTTATATCATTTCAATAACTTTAAGGCACACAAATACAACTTTAACACAAAAAAGGTCAATTTGAGAAATAAAACAAATTGTAAAACTCACATCTGGACATCATTATCAGATTCAACAGGAACATCAGCATCCACCTCAGCCTTAATCCTTGCCTTCTTCCCTTTGGCTTTTATTTCAACCAACTCACTCTTGACCATTACTTTCTTCTCCATGACTCCCGGCTTCTTCTTCCCTTTGCCTGCCGGTTTAACATTAGTCTCTTCAGCCTCATCATCCAAATCAGCATTAACATCCTCGTCCTCGTCCTCATCAGTATTAACATCCTCATCATCTTCATAAGGAACATCGTCATCATCATCATCATATTCAATATTATCTGAATCTGGATATTGTATTTCCTCATCTTCTTGTAAAATCTCCTTCTTATTAACAGTTTTAGTTCTCGGCATGATTCAATGATGTCAAAAATCACTGAAAAAGTTAAACTCCCATTATATGAAAAATTTGTAAATATAAAAGTAATAGATTTAACTATTAAAGTTAAGATATTAATAGAAAAGTTAAGTCTTAAATGATTGAAAAATGTCTTAACTTTTATGCCAATTTCCATAACTTTATTATATAAAACTATAACTTTAACACAACAAAGTACAACAGTGAAATAAAACAGACTGAAAGACTCAATTTAGTTGAAGAAAGATAAAAACGTGAAAGTTAGACTACTACCAATTAAAGTTAAGTTATTCACAGTTAAAGTTAAGTTAAATGAAATGAAGTTAAGTTAGACTCTCTAACTGAGTCTTGGCTTCTACTAAACCAACAACAAGTATTTCTTAAGTACATATGAAGATTCAAAACCTAAACGATACAGATTCAAGGATTCAACATGCTTGCAACTTTGAATACAATGTTCTTCACTATTAGGTGAATAACCTTAACTTATTAACAGATTTATAAACTTTAACATTTATATAACATAAATTAAAGCACAAAATTGAAAAAATATGCTAAGAAGCTATCTGTGCAAAGGAACAAAATCGCAGCAAAAATAAACGATCGTTGAAGAAAAACCTAAATCAAAACACACAAAAACAAATTCGAAACAACACAAATAAATCGCGACATAATTCGAAAAATAATTCAAGTAGAAGAACTAAAATAAAAGAACCTAATTATCAAAATACGAAAAATCAAAGAAAATAGGTAGAAAACTAACATTGATGAACAGTAGAGGTAAATGTAGCCAACTCGCGAAGAAATTGCAGAAGAAATTGTTGTTGAAATGCAGAAGAGAGAAATTGCTGTTGAAATCTCGAAGAAGATGCAGCAAAAATCGCAAAAAAAATCGCAGAAGAGAGAGAGAGGAGAGAGAAAAGATAGAACAGGGAAGAAGAGAGAAGAACGACTGACTAACTACTTCCCCCAATTCGAAAGGAAATAAAATAAAAATCACTTCACACGTGCCTATCATTTTGGGTTGCCTAATATGGGCTTGGTGTACAATAATTTATTGTACAACCATTTTAAACAAGATTTTATGTTTGTCAAAACGCCTTTTAATATATTAGTATAGATAGATAGATTAGTATAGATAGATGACATAAGATCTACAAAATTAGTACTCCCTCCGTTCCTAAATATGTGTCCACTTTGGACATTTGCGCGGTAATTAACAAAATTGAATGTTGTGTAAGAGGTAATGATTGGGAATGTTTTTTTTGGGGAAAGGAAAAAGTAGATAATTGTTTATTGTATAAAGTACAAAAAGGAATCATAAAAAAGAGGAGAGAAAATCAGAAAAGTACAAAGGTGCCAAGTCAGCAATCCACTAACTCAAAAACCAACCAATAGAATTCTGATTCCAAAAATCCAACAGCCAATAGGAAAATAGCAATAAGATTACACGGATCAGCCAACAAAAGTGGGGACTTCTCACTTTTGGGGGGAAATTTTTGGCAGAAAAGTGACTTTTCCCTCCAAATTTTTTATATACATCAGGAGAGAGAATTTTTTGTCGAAAAACAAACCAAAAAATACACAAACACAGAGCATTTCTTCAAAACAGGGGCTGGTAGCTTAGCTTCATTGCACTTGGCTTCTTCTGCTTAGACAAAATGGAGGAAGATGCTGAATGGGAAGATGCTGCTTGGAACATTAATGATGCGTGGATACCAGAATCAGATGATGATGGTGACCACATTGACGAGGAGGGGACTTTTTTCGACTTGAATGAAGCAGCAGAAGAAACAGGGGACATGGAACACATAGTTTTTCCATTTGATCTCAATGAGACACCAGAGCAGCATTAACATAATTTTCAGCAACGTGTAGGAATACGGGGTCATCAACGCGAGAAGAAGCCAAGGCTCAGCTGTGACACAAGGGTGCAAATTCTGATGTGGTTGTTGAACAACCATCGCAAAAGGGACAAAGACAAACCATATTATGGAGCATATAAACATATTTCTCAAATGTACAATGTGCATCCAAGAACAGTCAGAAGAATTTGGAAGCAAGCAAGGGCACAAAAAGAGGCATTCCAGAGATACAACATGGCAACAAAGGCAAAAAATGCTGGCAGGAAACGCATTCAAGTTGAACAAGACACAATCACAAGCCTAACCATGGGGGACAGAACATGCATTAGGGATTTGGCAGAGATGCTAGATATTGGACCAACGACACTTTGGAGAATGATAAAAAGGGGTGATGTTAGGGCACACACAAATCCCCTACATCCGGGGTTGCAAGACCCCAACATGCTACAAAGGGTCAAATGGGTCCTAGATTTACTAGAAGGGGACAGTCCACAAACAAAGAGGCAATACCAACCAATGCTTGATTTTGTGCATATTGATGAAAAGTGGTTCTACTTGAGCAAAAAAAACACAAAGGGTGTATTTGGGGAAGCATGAAAGGGGCAAATACAGATCGGGAAAGTCAAGCAAATTCATACCAAAGGTAATGTTCACAGCAGCAGTTGCAAGGCCTAGATTCAATGCTCAAGATGAATGCACATTTGATGGCAAATTGGGGATCTTTCCGTTCACTTATCAAGAAGCAGCAAAGAGGAATTCAAAAAACAGAGATAAGGGGACAATGGTGACTAAAGTAGTTGAATCAGTCAGAAAAGAAGAGACAAGGGACATGCTCATCAATCAAATTGTTCCAGCAATCATGCAAAAATGGCCTCCAAGTGAAGGGCCAAAAACAATATTCATACAACAAGACAATGCAAGAACACACATCACTCAATCTGATGCAATATGGCAACAAGCACATTGTAACACCCCGACAATTCTCTCTTTTCTAAAATAATCTTTTAATATAAAACGTAGAGAATTATCAAGGCATTATCGCCCGTGTGAAAACGTTTCGGCTTATTCAGAATTTTGCAGCGAAAAACATAATAAATAACTTTAATAATTTAAATAAGTCAATTATCCAAAACCAACAAACCGAAGTCGACATAATTAGTTCAAATTAAATTCAAATCCATTAAAACAAGTTCAACAAAACCAAATTCAAATGAAATAAAATAACGACTAAACAAATCTCTCCAGATCTCGAACCCCAGTGAATGCATCATCTTCAAACCTGTAGATGGGCAACGCTTATTGATCCTTAGAGACTGCTCACCAAAGATGGGTCATCACATGATCAATAAGGCATAGCCATGATCAACACACACAAACAAAGCACGTAATCAGCAACGCTGAGTACTACATACTAAAACCAAAACAATCCTAACATGATACTAATAAACGAACAACCCTAACATGATTCTAATGAACATAAACAAGGGCAGACAAAACATGATAGTTTGACGACCATACTTGACCAAACTAGACTAGGCTAGACTTTTAGCAATAATATTATTTTAGTTGAAATAGACAATGGACCGAGTTGTCCGTCCGGCAGTCTTCACTAAGGAAGACGAGGTACGGGCGCGGCTCCGTAACCTCAGAGACCTGCGATATCGAGGAACATTTGAATAAAAATAGGACACGGTGATCAATCCGGTCCGAGATAAAGGCCATGGGATACCACCATGAACCCCAACTCCTGTTTGTCCGTCACTTTAGACGTGTACAGTCTAAAGCTATTGCTACTCGGTTTCACTTTACATGATTTACAAATTGAAACCCTGCTATGACTCAACAATCACATAAGACATACAATCCACATTTATTCACAACTGTTTTTATCTTGGAATTAAGTAAGTGATCACAAAGGCATCAATCAAGACTCATTCCAATTTATCCAACCTTCCCTTTAACCATGATCAACCCTGTATATGGGTATAAAGTTTCAACTTACTAAACAAGGTCCACCGCCCTCATAAAGTAGTGAAAAGCTAAAAAGGGAACAACAATTAATCAATCGATCCAAACCAACATATATAGAATAATCTAGCGTTCCCAACCAACATGTTTGTATCAATCATCCATACTTAAAATTCTCATAATGCAATATAAGTTCAATATGTCCGTCCAACAGTATTAAACATGCAATTTCAACATAACCAAGTTCGTCAATAATATCAACATAACCAAGTTCAACAACAATCTCAACACAACCAAGTTCACCAACAAGTTCAACATGGTTTCAACAATTAGCACACATTCCAAGCACACAGGTATGTACGTACCTTGTGTAAACAAACTGATAGGTCACTTTAACACTTTCAAAAGTCGCCTAAAGAGAATTCTCCGCCTAAAACAACCAACAAATAATCCCAATCAATTTCTAATCATTGACAACCATAATAAAGCATTCTAAATGCATCCTAAGCATATCTAGAACCTTCCCCAATATCAAAACTTAAACATTTGATTTCCTAGCATCATAATTATTGAACTAGTGATTGAAATTCGTTGAAAACTTTTTGCAAACATCGTACTTTAAATTTTCAGCAATATAAATTCATTTAAAAGCTTCACCAAGGTCAATCTACGTTCCTAGTACCTCAAAACAACAAATTCAATAATCCATACTCAACCTACCATGATTTATAATCATAAAAACCTTGAATTTCATACTTTAAACAATCAAAATTAATATTTCAAAGTAATTTGATAATCTGAAAATTAATAACTTTATTATATAATTTGCATAATCTGAAATTTATAATTTAAATCACAAAACCCATAACTTTAATTCAAGAAAACATAATTCAAATTAATAAATCATGAATAAGCCCTAACTTAATTTTTAATTAACCAAAACTGAAATTAATTGGTTTATAATAACAACACCCAAATCTGAAAATCATATTCAACAATAAAAATTATAAATTTGATTCAAGAACATCATTTAAATTAACAAACTTTAATTAAAATAATTAGTTACTTAGGGTTTAAGAAATAACCAAGAATAAGGAGAGGAGGAGAGAGACTGCCGGCGAGCAGGGGCACGGCAGCGGCGGCGCAGGCTGGGCGGCGACGCGGGGGCTGCGCGAGCAAGGTGGTCGTGAGAGCTGGTTGTCAGCGACGCGGTTGTTGGCTCGGGCAACAAAACAACGAGTGAGAAAGAGAGTCACACAAAAGGAGAACGAAAGAGAAAGAAAGAAGGAGAAGGGGAGAGAGATTACCGGCGGCGTGGAGGAGGAAGGACGACGGAGGTCGTCGGTGGCTGGTCCGGCGGCGTGGCGGCAGCAGCAAGGAGGTTGAAGGTTGAGGGTCCTGGTTCACGTGAAGGAGAAGGGAAGGGTTTTGGGTTTTTTCCTTTCACGTGAAATAGGAAGAGGAGGGAGTAAAGAATTTTGGGTTTTTGTTATTTGGGCTTCACCCAATTGGGCTAGAATTATGATTGAGGTTGCTTAAATCCAAAACGGTTAGGATTGTATTTCCGATTTCGAACGTGTTTTCGTAATTCAAATTAATTTCAACGTAAAACTCTAAAATTATTTTCAACGTAAAATTCTAAAATTATTTTAATTTCATAAACTGTTGAAATATTTAAAACGTATAAAAATAAATATTCGTTAATTACATATTTATTTCTAAAATTCGTAAATTCTATTTAAATATAATTAACTATACGTCAAAAATAATAATAAAATGTATAAAATTACGGGGGATTACACACATCAACAAGGTGACTTCACTTTCATTCTAGTCTAACAACCACCAAACAGTCCGGACTTGAACATATTAGACTTGAGTTTTTTCAGAAGTATTCAAAGTTTAATGCACAAGAAAATGCCAAAGGATGTTGATGACATGTTGGATGCAGTTAACCAAGCTTATTATGAGTTAGAGGCAAGAACACTTGGAAATGTTTGGTTATCATACCAATATGTGATGAATGAAATACTAAAAAGCCAAGGGTTCAAATGATTATGATCTACCACATGTGAACAAGAAAAGACTTTTTGCTCAAGGAAGGTTACCAATTCAAGTTATTGCACCAATGTGGGCAGTACATGATGGGTGGGATTTCTTGTATGGAACACAAAATGGGCAACACACTGAAAATGCACAAGATATGCAAGAGGACAACAATTCACAGAGAATTACAAGTGAGGCAGCAATGGCAGACATTCCAGAGAGCTCAAATGCACAACAAAATAGAGGCAATCAAGCATGGGAAGACATTCCAGAGAGCTCAAATGCACAAGCAAACAGATCAAGTCAAGAATGGGAAGTTTGGGAAGACATGCCAGAAACAAACAGAGAATCAAGGGGACTAAGGATCATGGGTTGATCAAAGGATACAACACTTTTGTGTTTTGGGAACATGTATTTTTGGGGGACAAGTAGTCACTTTTGGAAGCTTGAATGTAAGGAATACATGTATGCAAAACATTTTGTAAGCAAAGTAACATTTTGAAATGAAATGAATGAATAGTTTGTTAAATTGGTTTGGTTCAAGTAATATCATTGCATTAAAAAACACATTAACATGCACATTCACATATCAACCAGAAGACATGAATGATAACAAATGAAAGAATCATCATAGATCAAACAACATAAGATCTCAGATTGTCCCCAAGCATCATTGACCGAACCCTTTCCCATAATACTTAGCTCCTGAAAAGCATCATTGATGCTAATGGTGCACGAGTATTATTGAAAAATAACAAGGTTTCATCCTCAGCAAAAGAAGTCTCATCATAGATCACACATAAAACCAATAAAGGTAGTAATATCAAACAAACATAAATTTTTTTAGGTACCAACATGGCAATTTCATTTAGTCAAATGTTGTGGACATATACACAAAAGGATCTCAAAATGTCCCAAAGCATCACAATCGATCACAAATCCAAGAAACAAAACACTTAGTGCCGGAGAAGCATCGTAATTGATATTAATGGCAGCAAATGAAAGACTCATCATTGATCACACACAAAGACAAATAAAGGGGACACAATCGGGAATCAACATAGAAATGAATAGGTTTCCCGGTCTAATGCCAGTTTATATGTGTTACGAAACTATCCGTTTCTTAAGACATGAAAACTGGCAAAAGATCGGAAACCTAAACAAATCAGTTAAACATGGTCAAACATATTCAATCACAGTTTGTAACACAAAAGGATCTCAGAATGTCCCCAAGCATCACAGTCACAAATCCAAACTACAAACACTTAGCGCCGGAAAAGCATCGTAATTGATACTAATGGCAGCACGAGTGTTTGAAGTTAATTGGATTTATTTCTCAGCAATTGAAAGACTCATCATTGATCACACACAAGGACAAATTAAAGGTACACGATTAGGAATCAGTTTAAGGATCTCAGGTGTCCCCAAGCCTCATTAAAGCACATTATCTTGGCTTCTCAGCAAATTGAAAGACTCGTCATCGATCAACACAACAGGGTCAAACAAGGTAAAACAGGGTCAAACAGGGGACATTTCTTCATGGTTAACACAACAAACCAAACACATCAGGGACATTTCTTCATGTTTAACACAACAGACCAAACACATCAGGGACAAATTCATCAAGAAAATCTCAAAAAGGGACTAATTCATCAAGTAAATCTCAAACAGGGACATTTTTACAACCTAAAACAGGGACAAATTCATCAACTCATTTCATCAATTCATATCATCATTTCATTTCATCAATTCATCTCATGATTTCATCATTTATCATGTCATCATCATTTTTTCATTTCATCAAGTTCATTTCATCAAGATCAAATATGGACCCATTTAACATTTGTCATCATTTATTCATTCCATCAAGATCAAATAGGGACAAATTCATCAAGTAAACATCATGTAAACATCAAGTAAACATCATTTCTCATGCATCAAACAAACAGGGGCGAAAAACAATGATTGAAAATCAATAAAACCCTCCAAACTCCACATGCATCAACACATTCTCCTTCAACAACAACAAATCCAACCCTTGCCAGCAAGAGATCACACTTGCTGGCCTACAATCATCAACAGCTAAACATGCATTCTAAAAGGAAAGCCATAAATAGAGAGAGAGGGAAGAAGAGAAAACTTCCCCTTGTAGAAATGCAACACCAACAAAGCTAGGACCTCGAATATGCACCATCAGATTTTGAGCCACTGTTATCGGGATCGCATTTCCCTTTGTCAGCAATTAGGGTTTCAGACCCCCCAACATCGATACCATCAGGGGACTTAGGTGGAGGTTGATCAACTTCATCATCAGGAATTAGGGTTTTAGATCCGCCAGGGGACGGTGGCGGTTTACCCTCCACCGTTTTTATCAGATCCGGTGGAAGGAGAAGCACAAAAAGAATCATATCTTTGGCGTAAATAATTGAGATATTCACCACTATAGCTGTGATCGCCTTCACAATACTCACCAAGATCGCAGTGCTCATCGGTGCACTGATACTCAAATGACTCCGTCTTGCCGAAGTTATCATCGGAAGAGGAAAACCCATGAAAACTCTCCGTCTTTTTGGAACCCATCAAACCAGAAACTCAACCCAGAAACTCAATCAAATAATCAGAAAACCCAGAAACGCAACCAAAAAACCCAGAAACTCAACCCAGAAACTCAACCAAGATCAATCCAAACCCAGAAACTCAACCCAGAAACTCAACCAAGATCAATCAAAACCCAGAAAAACGCAAAAACTCAAAGATCGAATCAAGATCTTCAACCCAGAAACCCAGAAACTCAACAAGATTCGAAAAAAACCCAGAAAAACCCAGAAACTCAACCAAAGAATCAAGATCTTCAACCCAGAAAAACCAGAAACTCAATTAAAACCCAAAAAAACGCACATGCAAACACTTTTTTGAAAACTCAGATCACAAAAGTAACCCAGAAACCCTAGATCTTCCAGATCTTCAACCAACTAAACCCAGAAAACAAAGAAACTCAACCAAACTCAATCAAAATCCAGAAAACAACCCAAAAAACGCACATGCAAACAATTTTTAAGAGAGATCTAAGCAAGAAAACATCAAAATCAAAAGAGAAACCACTTTTTTTAAGGTTTTAATCCCAGAAAACCCAAAAAACTCGAGAGATTTTTTCAAATTTTAGAGAGAAGGAGAGAAACCAGAGAAACAGAGTGAATATTTGAGAGAGGAAGATGAAGAAATGAGAGGAGAGAGAGAGGAATACGGGTGAGAATGGGGTGGGTGGGGGTTATATGGGGGACAATTAATGTTCCCCATAAAAACCCCAACTCCCCATGTCTGACTTCCCCCTTTTAAAAAAAAAAATCATTTTTTTTTATTATTTTAATATTTTTTCGAATTAAATAATTGGGAGAATTAGGTAATGTTTGTAATTGTTTAGAATTTTAGGGGTATATTCGGAAAGATTTTATGTCCAAAAATGGAAAGTGGACACATAAAAGGGAACGCCATATTTAGAAACTGGACACGTATTTAGAAACGGAGGGAGTACAATCAGTGGCGGATCTTTGTGATGGCTGGGTGGGCCTGGTCCCCCGGCCGAAAAATTTTGTAGTGTATTTTTAGTTACGGTCCTCCTAAAATTTGTGTATAATTGTATAATTATATAGTATAATGCTTAATTTTTCTCTACCGGCCCCCCTCATAAAACCGTTCAAGGTCCGCCACTGAGTACAATAAAAGTCACTTGTGTCCAATTTAGACCCAAGTCATTTTTGACATACACTTCACGCGCAGAAGTATGTGCCTACTGGCTACTGCATCTCTTATTTGTTGACTGTCAACAAATTTGTTCTTTCTTTTCCATCGGAGAGAAACGAAAGCTAGAGCTTCTGGGGTATTCAAACATTTCCAGAAAATTGAATTCCAAAGACACCCACTCCGAGGTAAATCGATTGTCTTATTTTCTTTCGATTTCAGATTGAATTTTTAAATTTTATTTTACTTATTTTTATTTCCAGATTTGAGGGTCCATTTTTTTTTTTTCTTTTGTTAATTTTTGATTTTTTTTTTTTTTTTTTTTTTTTTTTCCGATTAAAGGGTCATTTGAGCTCATTGATGTTCTATGTTCTATGTTGTTATTTGTGATTTGTATATGGTATTTTTGTGTGTAGATTATGGTTAAGGTTAATCCAGGAGAACCTGTAAAGTCAAGCTGGCAGCGGAAGATTGATCATAATGAAAAAAAACCTTCAGAGTTCGGTCTAAGCATCCGAGAGTGTGTTCAATTGGTGTGTTTTTCGACTTTTGTGTTAAAACTACCTGTGGAACTGAGGTTTTATTTATTTATTTTAACATTTCTCATGGTGATTCATATTACTCCCTCCATTCTTTTTTATCATCCTATTAACTGTAGCAACGCAACCTGCGAAAGGAGGTAGTTAGTAGAAAATTGGTCCATTTTTTGGGTCCGAAACAAAAGTTGTTTAGAGATATACTTGGTATATAATGAGAAATTTCAAAACAATCCCCTTGATTGGCATATCAAGTGCCATTTTCGTAATTATAATGAAAAAATATATATATTTGGTATTTATAAACGAAATAAAAATAAAAGAAAAAAATAATTTTAATATAAAAAGAAATTGTATATTTAAATAGGTAGATTGTATATTTTGACAATTTATTTACGAAAATACCCCTCGATATGTTTCACTTGCCAATCATGGAGATTGACTGGGCGGAGCTCGTATATATTATTAAACAAAAACTTTTGTGTAAGTTTCTACTAAACGATAAATTTCTTTCTTTACCCCACTTTGGTCCTTTGTAAAGGTTCTTCTTGTCAAATTGGTAAGTGCTCTTAGATCATTAACCATGGTAACCTGATTCGCCGGTATGTGACTGGGTACGGGTTCGCAATTCGACATCTAATTTGCTGTATTAGACTAAACTTGTACCATTTTCATGTTATAATTCGCCTTTTCGGTTGGCGGTTCATGGGGTGATTAGAGAATTAGGTAATGCTGTCATTAATGGGTATGATATCAGATTATCAGTAAGGCATAAACTCTTCTTAATTTTCTCATTATTCATTTCAAGAATCACCCTTTACTTAATTTATGGCAGGCCCCAATAGGTTATAGGCTTTGGCGCCATGTCCGAGAAGAAGGTGGCAGAGGAAGGGTAATGTTGGTCTTCATGAAAATTCATGACTCATGAGTAGAGATCTGTGAATATTTTTGTGACGTAACCATTTTTTAAATCAGTTTACTGGACCTTCCGTTCTCAGGGGGCAATTATTGATCCTTTCTTCAAGCGAACTGTTACATCTGATCATGGAGTTCCCCTTGGAGGAATTGGGTAATTTTTTTACTTATTTTTCTATCAAATGCCTTGATATTATACCATGACTTAATAATTGTGTAGACCTGCATTTAATTAGTGAATTCTTTAAGAAATTTTTCCATTATTTCCTTTGCATGTTTTGCTATCGTGTGACATAGCGACTGAAACTTATTTTGCATAACTATAATTTATCGAACTAGTAACCTAGCATATTCTTGAGGTTTATGTATAGGCAGGACCAGGAAATTGCTCTTATCTGATATGCCATTCAGATATTTATTCTGTTTGTGTGCATGTGTGTATTAAATATTTTCATCTTTATCTAGGTTTTATCTATGTTATTGAATTTCCACGTTACCATCTTCATTTGTATGAAGTATGAAGGCTAATATACAGTATTTTGTTTAACTTTTCTTTCCTTTGAAACAATCTTAGAGCTGGGAGCATAGGACGAAGTTACAAAGGCGAGTTTCAGCGCTGGCAACTTTTTCCTAGAACATGTGAAGATAAACCTGTTTTGGCAAACCAATTTTCTGTAAGTGTTGGCATTTAGCTGTCCTGTGTGGAAAATATTATCTTTATTTATCCATGTGACCTTGTTCACTGATAAAGTGCAGTATATTGGTAATTTTTTAATTGTTAGCCATCTCTTTGGAGTAGGATTTCTAATCAACCAATATAGATATAGAGCAAGATATGCCTTTCAAGTTCACATCGAGAATGAGAAAATAAAGCTGTAATGCTACTGACTGTAATACTGATTTAATTCTGAATAGCCAATTTTTCCACTGAAGTTTTTGTTCTTGGTTATGAAAGAATAACTACTTTGGTGGGGAATAGCTGGTTCTGGTTTATCGCCATACTAGGCTACGGGCATGCTGATTTTACGTGTTAAGATTTCAAATGGACTAATGGAGTCAACATCAACGATGAACAAATCTGGGTGAAGGAGTTTCTGTTATAACCAAACGCGTGCCACGAACAATTAGGAACAAACACACAAATACAAAGTAGAACAAATACCAAAAACAATAATAAAAGACACGAGTGTTTGTGAGGAAATTTAGATTTCCTCCCCTCAAATATTATCGTATTATTAAGTTCCTGCAAAATAACACAATAATCCCTCAATTGATGATTCTTCTCACCAATGTATTTTTCCCTCTTATTTTCTAGCTAGGCCTAAACCCCCCTTTTATAGGCTAAACTAGAAACCCACGTCTACTAGAATTATACTTGCTCCCCAAGTCTAAATAATTCTAGAGATTCTTACATACCAAAATATATCTAGTTTCCTAATTACAATTCTAATTAAACTAGGAAACAAGATATTAAACCAAACAAGTATGTTTCGTATTCTTGTCGACTTAACTAAGTTGTGTTTAATTCCTAACAGTTTCTTTCCATTTTCTTCCAAAAAATATGCGATGTAGATTGGAAAAAAAAGGATCTGTTTTCCGTGTAAATTCTGTTGTCTTTTATAGTTTGGGGGCTACTCTTGACCATCTACTAAATTTTAGTCTTCTTTTTTTGCTTTCTTATTCTGTTCTTGAGTATAGCAATCAATTGTTCTTATCTAGTAAAAGAAAATTGTCAACTAATTGAAAAGTAGTATTACAAAGCTTTTAATTAATAAACCAGGTTTGCTAATCATGTGAAGTAGAATTACCTAAGTGATTAATTAGTGAACTCATCTGCACATGCTGTGGTGAAACCACTGAGGTGGTCTAAAGACACATTAGAGTGTGGGCTTCTAATTATTTTTCCTGATATATCCTATGTTGTTTTTTAATGATGTATTTCGTGCTAATTAAAATCATATTACAATGCATAATTTTTTTAAAAGAGCTGTTTCTTATTCAGCTTCTGATATGATTTTGAGTATGGATTTCGGATCTGTATGTGTTTGATAAGGGAAGCGGGATAATATGTTTACTAACCGGATAGAAAACTCAGAATTCTCGGTTACGAGGGCACACAACTCTCGATTGTATGTTTGGTTTAATTCCTAAACCTAGATAGCACAAAGCTCATCTTAAAAATTTCAACTGAATCAGATTTTATTAAACAAAACGTACCAGCCTTATATAGGCTTCAAAACCTATACGGCCATGCCTACTAGGAGCCTGAAACAAATAAAACAAGGCAGCAAAGTGTAACGTAATATTAATTCTGTGAGTCTGAGTTTGCTGTGAAGTAGAAAATAATCAGTTAGAGAGTTGGTTAGCAGCTTTGGTGGGAGGAAACACTGTACAAGTGATCTCTATAAATAGATCAACTTCTGCCTCCTTTAATCCAAACCACAAAAGCCCAAACATCAAAAATCTATCATGGCTCCAGTTTCAGTAAGAAGAATGGTGGCTGTTGAAGAACAAGTAGCTGCTTTGGAAGTGAGAATGGCAGCTCAAAAGGGGTTTCAGAGAGATATGCAAGAATCTCACAAGCTGATGCAAGACTCCATGATGAAATTGATGCAAGCTGTGGGTAAAATCATGGAGAGATTAACTCACAAAGGTAGTGATGTTGAGTCAAGAGATAACAGGAGGCAAGATTCCAGGGACGCAAGCGGACATGAATTCACTAGAGTTCAAGGGTATGTTCTAAGCTTGATTTCCCTAAATTCGATGGCAATAACCCGATAATGCGGCTTAAGAAGTGTAGTAAATACTTTAGCGTGTGCAGTATTAATGAAGACCAAAAATTGGATTTAGCTTGTTTGAACATGATAGACGAGGCTGAAAACTGGATGAGTAATTATATAGTAGCAAAGAAAAATGTAGATTGGAGAGAATTTTACATTGATGTTTATGCTAGATTTAAGGATGGGCATGGGGTTAATGTGGTTGAAAACTTCAATAAGTTGTCACAAACCAGAAATCTAGACACATATATTCATGAATTTGACAACCTTAGGTCATTGATGTTGCAGCAAAACCATAACCTATCTGATATTTATTTTCTTAAGAGCTTCATTGGTGGACAACCATGCTGAGAGCATTTCATCCTGCTAACTTGGCTAAGGCAGTGGAATATGCCAGATTTCAGGAAGAAAGCTTAGAAGCAAGTATACTGTCTAAACTTTCTTATGCTAACAATTTCAAGCCTTTTTTATTCTAAAACCTATTCCGGTGTTGGCCTTTTTCCCACTCCTGCATCCTTTTTTAAGACTAAACACCACCCAAATTACCCCAAACACAAACCCAAATACTTTCAAACCTTTTCAAAGACCTCAAACTACACTCACTGCTGCAGAAAGGAGAGAAAAACAATTGAAAAGGGTTACATTATTTCTGTGACAAACCCTATGAAAGAAACCATATATGTCAGTTGAGGCAAACCCAACTCTTCACCTTTTTCCGTATGCATAATAGTAAGATTCCTTTAATTTTTTAAACGCGTGCTTCACTTCGATGAGGCGCGCCTCTTGCGCTTTGCTCTTAGACTCTAGGACTCTTATCCCTTTAGTGCGCCTTGCGTTTTTTTATGCACTGGGGTGTAATGGGGATAAATGTTGACAAATAAGAAAAGATTCCAAAAGGGACTAACAAAATCAATACGGAAAAATAACTACCATTGAAGAACGGAGAGAGTACTAAAGACTAGCGGGTCAGACTCGGGTCAACTGGGTTGGACCACATATGGTTTGAATTTTAGCCGACTGCTAACGTTTTTGGATTCGGACTCAGATTCGGATTATCCATTTCCGATGGAGCCAGAGATTAATTTGTTCTTTTGGCTGTGGGATGTAATGGACTAAATCAAAATGGCTCTTAATACCTCTTCGCTTCCTTTCCATGAGGTAGAAGATGGTTGTCCCGTTGTTGTCCCGTTATCGCTTTTGGGTCAATTGGAAACAACCTCTCTGCAATTGCAGGGGTAAGGTTGCGTAATTCCGACCCCCCTTACCCCGCTTCTTGCGGGAGCCTCTTTGAGGCAATGGGGTAATGATAATGAATGATATTTGGAGCTGTGATATGGTTCTAGGTGTGGTCCTAGGTGTGTTTCTAGGTGTGCAGCTGTTTACTGTAAAGTGGGACTTTAAAAAACTGATTATGGAGTTTAATGTATATGGTTATCACCATGTGTTTAAAGGTATTCGTCCTAAGGGAATAAAGGCTACTTTTGGGTCAGATTCTCGGAAGTTAGTGGCTAATGAACACAACTATATCTGATGCAATTGGTGACAAAGGGAGATTCCAGTGACAATTTGTGGATAGTTAACCCATCTACTGAAGTTAACTCGTCTCCTGCAGAAGGGGAATGTATATTGGAAAAGCACAAGGAGATGTTTGCTGAGCCTACTGAGTTGCCACCCACCAGGGGTGTATTTGATCCATGGAAAAAAAATGCGGTCGCGTCATCGCGGAAACCGCTTGTACCGGTCAAATAAAACGGATCGTGGATTTGGCAGCGTGAAAATCTAAGAACAAATTCACATAAGTGGTATTTTGAACTTTTAAATTTATGTTTTAGGCATTTATATCATATTAAGGCCAAAGATGTTATGAATAAAATATACTAATAATATAATTAATTTAATAAGTTATACTCCCTCCATTCCTTAATACTCGCACCGCTTTGACCGGTGCGGAGTTTAAGACACTTGATTGACTTATTAATTTAATGGGTGGTAGTTGATAGTGGGGTATTTTTTTTAATATAGTTAGTTGGAAATGTGTAAGGGGGGTTGGGGTGGGGGTGTGAATTTTTAAATGATTTTTTTATAGGGAGTGGTTTAGTAGGTAAGTGTGAGAAATAATATAACATTGGTAAAAAATTTACATTTATAGAAGCGGTGCAAGTATTAAGGGACGGTCCGAAAAGGAAAGCGGTCCGAGTATTAACGGACGGAGGGATTATAAATCATTAAACTATATGGGAAAGGGTGGTGAAGAAAGGGGATAAAAGGTACTGTATAGTGGGAGGTGCACATCACGTGGCCATGTCCCATGTAAATGCTTAATTTTTTTTATTTTAATTAATATGATAAAGGCTTAAGTAAATGTTTTTTTTAATAAATACTTCCTCCGATTCTTTATTGTTGCAACATACCCCTCTAAATGGTATTTAAGAAAGTGGTACTTGGGTGGGGCCACAACCACTTTAGCCACATTAATTACTTCATCTTAGGTGTAAAATTGTAACTTTGGGTAAAAAATGTTAAGGTTTTAGGTGTGTTGCAACTATTGTGACATTTCATTTTAGGGAAGTGTTGCAACTATATAGAAATGGAGGAAGTATAATAAATGACCATGTGATAGCTAGAAAACTAGTAATAATATAAAGTACATCTTTCTCCCTCTCCCCCCTCTCTCCTCTAACCAGATCGAGCACCAGCGTATCGTGACTTCCATCTCACCGCGACTCGTCGGATATCAGTTTTTGGCCGTAGAACTCACTGTTAGGCTCGCAGCACTCAGGCAAACAACCAACCAACCATAACCCCTATCATTTTATGCATCGTAGATGTCTTGCTATTCCCCAAATGCAGTTCTATGGTTTAAAGTTTGGTCCAATTTACAAATTTTCCAGATTTTTCAGCCGTTTAAATATCGGAATGGTAATGGAACGGTGCATAACTGCGAGTCGGAGGTGATTTCCATTTCACCGTTACACAACGAGTTTGTTCCATGATTCGATCATAGAATCCCGCTAGAGTTTGGAGCAAACCTTGTGAATATACGACCTTACGGGTACCCTCTCAAACAAAGAGATATTATAGAGAAGTTAGTACCATTAAAGCAGAATCAAGGCATAATCAGGACAGTTGCAACCCCTGTGGTGTTACTTGGCAAGAAAGATGGCTCGTGGAGGCTTTTTGTAGACTACAAGGACTTAACAAGAAGACAATGAAGAATAAATTCTCGATTCTCGTGATGGATGAGTTGATTGACGAGTTATCGGGTTCTTATGTATTTAGCAAGTTGGATTTAAGGGCTGGATACCATCAGTTGAGAGTAAGCAAGGAAGATGTGTATAAATAGCATTTAAAACCTACAATGGGCATTTTGAGTTCCTAGTTATGCGGTTTTGGTTAACCAATGCTCCGGCTTCTTGCCAAGCTTGGATAAATCACATATTCAATCCACTATTACGGAAATGTGATCTAGTTTGAAGTGGCTTCTAAAACAGAAAATTTCAACTCCTTTCCAGCAGTTTTAATGATAAACTGCGGCAGGATCAAGTAGTTGAGCATTTTTCATTGGTTGATGACCTGATCAGAAGGAAGGGAAGATATTAGTGGGGTCTGATGATGGCAATCTTACAGTGGTTACACATTTCACCTTAGGGAGGACATTCAGGAAGAGACGCCACTTCTAAAAGGATAAAGGCACTCTTTTATTGGAGGGAATGACCAAGTTTGGGAGCAACTTTATACGACAGTGCTTAATTGGCCAAGCAACCAAACATGAAGTTGTTGCATCGCCGTGTTAGCTTCAACCTCTCTCAATACCTCTGGAAGTTTGGATTGATGAGTCTATGGATTTCATCACGGGCCTTCCTAAATCACATGGTAAAGATGTCATCTTTGTGGTGGTTGACAGGTTTAGCAAATACAAACACTTTATGTCATTAACTCATCCTTATACAGCAGCTGATGTGGCTCAATTTTACCTTGACAATGTGTTTAAACTACACTGGTGGCCTAGGTCTATTGTAAGTGCCAAATACTAGTGTTTTTGAGCAACTTTTGGCAAGCTCTATTCTCTATTCAAGGCACACAACTGCTGCTGTCTTCTGCTTATCATCCACAGACGCGCAGACCGAAAATGTCAACAAATGCCTAGAAACCTGCTTGAGGTGCATGTGCAGTGAGTGTCCTAAGGATTGGAGTGGTGGCAGCGGCGGATCCAGAATCGTAATATAGGGTGGGCCGATATCAAACGGAGAGATGTTAGATTTTTTTTTAAATAGAACATATTTCATATTAGTCTTTTAGTCATATACCTAATCTAAATAATAAATGTAATGCAAATATTAAAACGCGAACAATGAAATTCTATATGCTTTTAAATATTCCAGCCATTTTCATTTACACCTAATTTCAAAAACAAAATTGAAATAGAAGAAAATAAGGCAAAAGGGAGGCGAATAAATCAGAGGGTATGAAAAATAGTCCAAAGGCAGAATAGAACTTGCGACCACAGAAACATCAATTTCATTTGCTCCACTTCAAATTACCAACTACACCAATATATTCTTATGCTATTTATTTATAAGACTAATAATAGTAGTAAAATCTGGGGATGGGGTGGGCCAAGGCCCGGGTAGGCCACCCCCTAGATCCGCTGTTGAGTGGTGGTACAACACAAACTTTCAGTCTTCAGCTCAGATAACCCCATATGAGGTTGTTTTCAATCAGCCTCCACCCTTATATTTACCCTATTAGCTTGGGGAATCTAAGGTAAATGGAGTCGATAGAACACTGTAAAGAACGGAATCAATGATAAAGACTGTCCAATTCTATACGAGGAGAGCTCAATGAAGGCTGAAGGCTGAACGCTGAAGGCTGAATGCTGAAGGCTGAATGCTGAAGGCTGAAGGCACAGGCTGACTTAAACAGGAGTGACAAAGTATTTCAGGTGGGAAATTGGTTATTACTGAAATTGCAGCCTTACAAACAGAAGTCTATGAGAGCCAACATCAATGAAAAGTTGTCTCTTAAATTCTATGTCCCTTTGCAAGTCATAGGAGTTGTGGGAAAAGTCGCATATAAGCTCCAACTTCCTGACTCGGCCATCCACTCGGTATTTCATGTCTTTCTTGAAGCCATTCAAAGGTGAATTACCGGCTATAACTCACATCCCTACTTGGCTACATGGAAGACAAGATGATGCTGTAATAAAGCCCAGTGCTGTCTTAGATAGAAGGGTGGTGAAGCATCAAAACGCATCACAGGTTCAGGTTCAATACCTTGTTAAATAGGAAAGGTTTTCTGAAGCTGATGCAACATGGGAAGCAGCTGTAGCCTTTGAAACAAAATTTCCTGATATCTCAATTGATTAGGAATTTTGTTCTTAAGGATAGTGGAATGTAACAGAATGTTAATTCTCTCAGTTTGCTGTGAAGTAGAAAGAATCAGGTGATCTCTATAAATTGATCAACTATATTGTAACTTGAGCAGATTAGTAATGATAATAATCCTACTTTCTCTCTCTCTGTCTCTTTCTCTCTCTCTCTCATCTTTTTCTTCTGACCTTCTTCTGGTTCTGAATTCTGATCAAACTCCATTGTTGTGTAGTTTCAGGAGCTTAGTTAAGCTCCTGTTACACAAAGGAACCTCATACAACCCGGAATCAAAGATCTTGACCAAGTAAAACTTTGACCCAAAAGGAACTCTAACCTAATCAGAATTGGAAACAAATACTAAATCAACTACGAATTGAAAATCAAATCCTACCTTACTTAAGAACTAGAAAACTGAAAAACAAGTCCTAAACAAACTAGGGAATGAAAATCACGAGTGCAAACCACAAAAAACTCACTCAAGTGAGTGCCACAACCAAATTTCTACTCTCACGGAAGACATGGTAACTAAACAGCAAGACACTTTTAACTCTAACTCAAGAAGAACCATGCTGCTGCATGCATCAGCTGTATTAGGGGGGGGGGGGGGGGTAAGTAGCTTGTACAAGCAGAAGGATCTTTTGAAGGAGTTTGGTTTGTTCTGGAACATTAAATGTGTGTGATGATATCTAATTATTAGTTTTCCTTTGTTGGGGCGACTCTAATACTGCAACTTATGCTTCGTCTAGGTTTTTGTCTCACGTCCAAATGGTGAAAAATACTCTTCTGTGCTTTGTCCACCAAATCCGGAGATGCTTAAGTATGTATTTTCCAAGTTTTTACTTTCCCCCCCTTGAGATGCGGGAAATGGTATTGAATGCCTTAAGGTTAACTGCATAATTATGGAAATTTTGCGATGTGGCTGCGATTAAGTTCACTTCTGGGCTGAAACAGGGGAACCACTACAGAAGGTATTGGAACTTGGGATTGGAATTTGAAAGGAAATAGCTCTACATATTATGCTCTCTATCCAAGGTCTTGGACTGTATATGATGGTAATATTAGCTGCTGGAATCTCTACTTCATAGCTTTAACCTAAATATTTCAGTTGCATTTGGTCTTATCTATGGTCTACGATTGTAGGTGAACCTGATCCGTCACTTAGTATTGTTTGTCGTCAGCTTTCACCTGTCATTCCCCACAATTATAAGGAGAGCAGCTTTCCTGTAGCTGTTTTTACTTTCACTGTAAGACAGCGGATCCTATAATTTTTCCAGTGTAGCGTCACAGTACTATGACCAGACAGCTTTCTCATTTAGTAAATCTAATTTGATTCAGCTATCAAACTTTGGGAATGTAGCTGCAGAAGTGAGCTTGCTATTCACATGGGAGGTGCGTTAGGCAATTATTTATTGCCTTTTCATATTTACAGGTTTAAATAAGTTGTTTGTCCTTTTGTATGCATATTAAAACGATAGTCATGACATATGATCCACTTTCAGAATTCCGTGGGTGGTAATTCCGGATCTACCGGTAATCACTACAATTCAAAGATCACGTAAGCGCATAGAAGTGGTTTCAGCTGTACTTAGTCTCATATATTTGTTCTAGTTTTTGTATCTTTTTGACATTGCTAATATTTTATTCTGACATACAAGGTCATATATAATATCAGGATGAAGGATGGCATGCGTGGTGTAGTTTTACATCATAAGTGAGTGACTCTACGATTAACTACAAGCTTACAAGCTTAATAAGTAAAGCTTACCAACAATTACTTTTATAGCACCGTTTGAAATTAGCTGCTAAGTGCATGTTATAAATTTATTTAGAAATGCATACCTTCCGTGGCAGTTTTTTCTTGTAACTTTTAAACACTAAGTTAGAAAACTCTGTTGTAACCATGACCCTAAATTGATTACCTTACATTTCGAAATTAACCATTGATTCACAAAATGACATTAATTAGATGTCAAAATCAGGTTTCATTACTTTTATAGTTTCATATAGCTCAAAGGAGTTAACAAGAAAAAGTGTCATTAAATATAAAGGTAGTTAATTTTAATATTTTGTAGAGGTACTCTCCAATTCATATTATCTGACTGCTGCACTAATAAATTTTGTTCCTTATTATCTATTCACCTAGAATATGACTTGTTTTGTTCAACCAATGCCCTGTAATTTTGAGCTTTAAATTCCACTGCAATAATTAACAATTTCTTAATATATGTGCTTAACGTTAAAGTATATGGGAATGGAAGGAGTAGTAAATTTCAAAAAGTGTTGCGTAAACGGTAGTTGAAAATTTTCTTTAGAATGACCGTTCCACATTTTTTCATTGTGAGATATTGCTTACTTGATTCATTTCTTATAGTCATCCATTTGGAACTCTTGTATGACACACAGGACAGCAGACGGACAACACCCTGTTTCCTTTGCCATTGCCGCAGAGGGAAATGATGGGGTTCATATCTCGGAATGTCCATGCTTTGTGATTTCTGGAGATTCAGAAGGTATTACTGCAGAGGGCATGTGGAAAGAGATGAAAGAGGTTAATGCCTTAACCTGCTTATGTTATTCTAAATTATGTTTTTGTGAGAGACAAAAACTGATTTGATGTCATGGACATGAATGCCAAAGACCACTATGGTTATTTGCCTTTAATACCCAAGGATCTGAAAACTTGTTACTTTAAATCTAAGGGTGATGATAAAGGTCGCAAAATGTTGTCGCAATCTTACGTGTCGGAGTTTAATGGGTACATATATACGCCACGTAGGCTATGAGTCATCATAATATTTTTACTATCAATGCAATATTTTTACTATGAAAGTATGTAAATAAGGTAATCGGTATAAAGAAAGAAACAAATTAGAATATTAAGATTTTCCTACCTTTTTTAAAAACATGTATAATAGGATAAATAAGTTTAATTTAGTTTTCAATTTAAATGATGACACATAAGCATGCCATGTCATCATTGTGACACGGTTTAAAGGTCGCATGTTGCGGCCTTTATCATTTTCGTAAATCTAATTTCTCTCCTTATGTGAGAACATACCTATTGGAAACAACCTCTCTGCAATTGCAGGGGTAAGGTTGCGTACACCCGACCCCCCTTACCCCGCTTCTTGCGGGAGCCTCTTTGAGGCACTGGGGTAATGATAATGATAATGATAATGTGAGAACATACCTATGTTCTATAAATTAAGTGTAGTGTTCTAAATTCTGATTTTTCTCATGAGGAGCCCATTAACGCTACAAACTAAAATCCACCCTGAATTTAACAAAAAATTTCATCAAATTTTCTTAAATTCAACTTATATATATGTTGAATTCATTAGGTGTGAATTTAATTTTGTTTCTTTCTCCTCTGGAACACCCGATTTCTCTCCTCAAAAGTTACCCATTATTTCTCCTCAAGTAGACTCCATTGAACCTCCGAGGTCAAAGTTAACAAAGTTCTTTATAAATTTTACAAAGTTGTTCATCAAATTTTATGAAATTCGACTTAAGGACGAAGTCGATTTCGTTTCTCTTTCCTCAATAAACCCACTTTCTCGAGTAGTAAATACATATTTTTTCTCTTTTCAAGTTGACTCCAAAATCAAATTCAACGAAATTCTTCAAATGTAATTCAATAAAATTCTTTGAAAAATTCTTAACAAATTTAACGAAATTGTTCATATTTTTTTTATTGAATTCGACTTATTTAGGTTGTACCGTTGAACTTCATGTTCTAAGTATTTCTTATTCTAAACTCTAACAATTCATGTTCTAAAATTCAATAACGTACAACATGTTCTAAAATAACATTCAACATGTTCCAAAATAGCATACATGTTCTAGAATAACATACATCAGGTTCTAAAATAACATATAGCAGATATATTCTCATATATTGTAGTAAACTAGTAATGTAGTGTACTCAAATAGGAAACCATTCTCACCGGATCCCTCTTATGTAGGGTGAGGTTCCGGTGAGAACCCTCTTATTGTGATAACTTCTCTTATCATGAGAACCTCTTTACTGTCATTGATTTTGCAAAATCTGATAGCTGAAATTTGCTTGATAGTAGTGGCAGTTTTGTGAAAAATATCACCTTTTTTTACCGACTTCTTTCTCATTCTCACGTATGGGGACTTTGTTGCATTTATCAATTGTCAAGTTGCATTAGCACCTTCATCTTGGAATTGTCCAACGCACTTGACTGCAACTTCCTTTTGTAATTTCCATGTTGCAGATTTAGGCTCTTCATTGAACCTTTTCGGTTTTGATATGAAAAAGCATAAACAAACATGAACCATGGATTTTCCTTTGAGCTGTGTTTTTCATCTCAAATTTAGAAAAGGTTTCAACATTGAACCTATTTTTGTCTTAATTGATGAATGCATTATAAAACTATAATAATTTTATTTATGGTTCCCCAACAAACCTCTTTTACCCATAATTCTATATAGTACTCCGTATTAAAAATAGTAGCACACGTTAGGTACATCAATGAACTTGTTTTTTTGAAGTCATTATTAAGCTAAATTTTTTATTGTAATTTGATTTTAGGTTATTAAATGAACCTTTTTATCCATGCATAGATTAAAAATAATAAATTCACTTATGAACCTCTCTTTGCAATAATATGAATAACAAAAACAAATGGTAGGAATAAACAAGCAATAGGTTCATTGATGAATTTTCTCCATAATTCACATAAACAAGATTTAGGTTCATTGATGAACTCTTTTTCTGCGTAGTATGTATAAACAAACATATTAGGTTCATTGATAAAACTTTTCTTTTTTACTCACCAATGTATAAATTTTAGTATTTGACTCTCATAGCTGCGTTTGCTATTAAGAAAAATGAAAATAATTAAAAAATGTTTGTTAACAAACCTAACTTTTTTAGGTTCACCGATGAACCTCTTTCTTTTTTCCTTCATAGTTACATGCTTTAGATTTGTTGATGAACCTCTTTTATTCTGAGTACGAGAAAACATGTTTAGGTTCACTAATGAACAATTTCTTTATAAAATTGTAAATAAACTACCATTAGGTTTACTATTGAACCTCTTTTTTCTACATTACTTATACATGAGGTATTTAAGTTCACTCAAAAACTTCGTTCAATACAATCGAGAACAAGTAATGAGCCACTTTTACCAATATTATAAATAAATAAGCCACTTTTACCAATATTATAAATAAATAAACACTATCAATATCATCATTATTATTAGATTGGCTAATAATAAACCCTTTTTGTCAACATTATACATAAACGAGTGTTGGGTTCACTAATGAACCATGTTCAAACATACAATAATTAAATTCTAGTATTAGGTCCACTAATGAACATTTTAGTTTGGAACCCAAAATCACTCAAAATTAATAGGTCATAAAGGTCCTGAAACCGAAATTTGGTCGTGGCTTCATGTGTTCCTCCCGGCTTTCTTGGCCACGCTTCCGAATTTACGGGTTATTTACGCCGGGAAACACACCACTGCCAAGGGTCATCATTATCATCATTATCATTACCCCATTGCCTCAAAGAGGCTCCCGCACGAAGCGGGGTAAGGGGGGGTCGGACGTACGCAACATTACCCCTGCAATTACACCACTGCAAAGGGTAAACACCAAAAACCAACGTCTTAATCGCCTCCAAAACCGACGTATTAATCGCCTCCAAAACCACTGCATACATCTCCATCAAATCAAACAGTAGAAATATCAGGAAATAAATGTGTTTTGATGTGTGAGAACTGAGAAGTGAGTACGTAATAATAGTGCTTCAACGCCAGCTTCAAATTAACGGCGTTGAAGAAGTGCCCGAGCTAGAGGGTGAAGTGAAGGTTCATAAAACTATGCTGAATGAACACGTGGGGTGAAAAAGAAAATGAACGACCAAGATATCACATAACGAACAATGACAAGGAGATTGAAAAAAGCTTATTAGTCGAAGTATTTCCTTGCTAATGGGGTTCGCCAATGCTGTTGTAATCTGTGCGATCTGATTTGTGTTTTGGGTATGAGATATATCCACAATCGACGATTCTATGTTCTGAAAGTCAATGCCTTAAAGCTTCCATATTAATCTTTTGGTATTCCATTGTAAAACTTTTTTGCTTTTAAGTAAGCCCTTCTCTGTCATAATATTTAGTTGAACCTCTTGTATGCCATGTTTTTTTTTATCATTTTCAATTACACCACTAGTGCTTCAATTTGAATTTGTGACCTGTCAATTCTTTTGATGATTACAAGTGCTTAGGGGGGGTTTGGTTCAGATGGGGTAAAGGGAATGAAATCAAGAAATGAGTGGGAGGGAATAGAAAGGAAAACCCTTTGATATATAGAGTTGTTTGGTAACATTTTTTTTTTCTTCACATTTTTTCCTTCTGTTATTATTGCTCCAGAATTCCACCACCAACTTCTCTTTCATAATGTAATGCCTCTATGCCGCCACCCTTTCCCCGTCGCCGTCGCCGTCCCTCCCCTCTCCCCTCATACTGACGCCGCCGGCCCCTCTCCTCTCTTACCGACACCACCACCATTCTCTTCTCCGCACGCGCTGACACCCCTCTCTCTTTCATCTGTTTCTTATCTTACCACCACCATTGAAGGTCGATTTTGAAGTTTTAGAGGTCAAGTTCGACTATTAAAGCTCTAGATATGGAGCTTTCGTGGCCGAATTTGACCATCTTAAACCATGGTTATTTAAAAGGAGGTACTTTTTTCGTTCTTTTTCTTGATTTTAATTTTTCAAATTTAATAGGCTATGAATTTTCCGGTGGATTTTGGTGGAAATTCGGGGTGGTATTGTTGTTTTCGAGTGTATAGGGTAGGTTTTCGGGATAGGTAATTCTTCCCGGGTGGGTGGGGGTGGTGAGTGGGAATGGTTTTGGCACTGTGGTAGGCCGGGTGGCGGTGGTTTTGGGTGGTTGTGAAGGGTGGTTTTGGGTGGTTGTGAAGGGTGGTTTCAGTTGGGAAGGTTCGTCTTGGGTTAAAAGGGGGTGGTTTCGTAGTGGTTTTCTGGTGTGCAGGGGTATTAAGGTGGGTATATGATGGTTTTGTGGTGGTTATAGGGCGGCGACGGCAGTGTGATTAGGGACAGCGGTGATCAGATGGTGGTGCTGGTAAGGAGGTTGTGTGGAGCCGATGATAGTGGGGTATTGTGGTGGGTATGGTGGTGTGGCAATGGGTTAGGGAAAGGGAATGGAAAAACCTTGGGGGGGGGGGGGGGGGAATGAGAGTAGAGGACTTTGGAGTAGTAGAAGGGGTAAAGGGAACGACTGAAATTGCATTACAAACAACGACAAAGGGAACGATTGAAATTGCATTACAAACAACGACAAAGGGAAATTAGGCTTGTTCATTCTCTTTCCCTTTCCTGAATATCCCGTACCAAACGGCCCCTTAGGGTCGTCTACTGAATCCTGATTGTATGAGCATCTTTGCTACTGTTGAGACTAACTCCTGTTCTATTGATTTAGCATGGATCCTTCGATAACCTAAACTGTCCAGAGACATCAGCTCCATCAAAGCGGTCATCTTGTATTGGAGCTGCAGTTGCAGCTTCTGTAATTGTACCATCAGGATCTACACGTACTATTACATTTTCATTATCATGGGATTGCCCTGAGGTGACATTCTCGAAAGGAAGAACGTACACCAGGTAACTCTGTAGGATATCTTCGACAATGATCATGTTTAGACTTTGTCTTATTCTCTATTATAATTGGTTCAGGCGCTATACAAAGTTCTATGGTACTTCTGGTAATGCAGCAGCGGATATCGCACACGATGCTATAATTGGTAAATTATGTACATCTTAATGGGCTGTGGTAACAGTTCTTTTGTATCCCAAGCTTAATTATTTGTTGGACGGATAGCAGCTCACTTCCGGTGGTGCTTTTGTGAATGCAGAAAATCAGAATTGGGAATCCCAAATTGATGCATGGCAGAGACCTATACTTGAAGACAAGCGATTTCCAGAATGGTGAGTCTGGATTGCAATTTTGTACTTAATGTTTGATATAGTAACCAATCAGCATATCTTATACAACGTGGCCCTTTTGTTTAGGTATTCAGTTACTCTTTTTAATGAGCTATATTATCTAAATGCTGGGGGAACTGTGTGGACAGGTTCGTACCTGGCTTTGTGGCTTCAGTCTTAGTAGTCAGTCTCCTTTGGTGAATCCGACATAAGCTTTATTTTTACATGTGTGTAATTTGCAGATGGCTCTCCTCCTTTACAGAGTACTGTGTCAATTAGAGAACATGAATTTTCACTTGAGCAGTCAACATCCAACTCTATAAACACTACAAATATCTCTACAGGGAAGGATACTGCTGTTGATATCCTTGAGAAATTGACTTCAATACTTGAGCAAGCGCACACAACAGCTAAATCTAATTCTGCTTTTGGTCCAAATTTACTTTTAGAAGGGGAAGAAAATATTGGTCAATTTCTTTACTATGAAGGGATTGAGTATCATATGTGGAACACATATGATGTTCATTTTTATGCATCTTTTTCTTTGGTGATGCTATTCCCAGAGCTTGAACTTAGCATCCAGAGAGACTTTGCTGCAGCAGTTCTAATGCATGATCCTAGTAAAATGAAACTTTTACATGATGGGAAATGGGCATTAAGAAAAGTTCTTGGAGCTGTCCCACATGATATTGGGCTTAATGATCCATGGTTTGAAGTAAATGCTTACAATCTCCATAACACAGACCGGTGGAAAGATTTAAACCCAAAATTTGTACTCCAGGTATACAGGGATGTCGTAGCCACAGGAGACAAGAAATTCGCACAAGCTGTTTGGCCTTCTGTTTATGTGGCACTGGCCTATATGGATCAGTTTGACAAGGATGGAGATGGCATGATTGAGAATGATGGCTTTCCTGATCAGACGTATGACACATGGTCGGTCTTGGGTGTGAGTGCATATTGTGGGGGGCTGTGGGTTGCAGCACTTCAAGCGGCTTCAGCGCTAGCTCGAGAAATTGGTGATAAGGGTTCTCAAGATTTTTTTTGGTTTAAATTTCAGAAGGCAAAGGCTGTTTATCAGAAGTTATGGAATGGTTCGTATTTCAATTATGACAGCAGCGGTGGTAGTAATAGTGCATCTATTCAAGCCGATCAATTGGCTGGACAATGGTATGCTGTGACTAGTTTGTGTATTGAAACTCCGATGCAGGTCATCAATTAGAGGATTTGATCTCTCTGACTTTTTCGTTAAAACAATTGCGGTAGGATTCCACTTTACATTTTAATCCGGACCAGGTTTCCTTTGGTATGGAAATCAAGTATGAAACAAAAACCTTTTATACTCCCTCCGTTCTTGAATGTTAGTTTTCTTTTCGTATTTAGTTGTTTTTGTTTTCTTACTCTCTTTTGGAATCTTTCCTTAGTTTTCCAACATTTATCCCCATTATACCCTTATACATAATCAAATAGCCCACTTGTTTACTTCCAAGTAAACCTATATCTTCATTAAATCCCTTAATTATTTATCTCTCTTACCCACAAGGGTTAGATTCTATTGAGATTCATGTGACAAATGTAAATGTACTTATGTTGGATTGTCTTAGATTCCAAAAGTGACTGACATTCAAGAATGGAGGGAGTAGATGAAATGCTTTTGCGACTTCACAAAATGACAGGGAAGTTTTTATGGACAGCATAACTTTTGAAGTAATTTTCAGGCTAATATTGTTCCAGAATGGATGATTCATATACATTTTACATTTTTTGAATCTTTCATTAACCTCTTGTTTACTAAAGAAACTTGCAAAGTTGCTGTTAATTTTCCAAACAAAATAACCCTTTTGGCTCGTGATTTTAGTGATTGGAACAACTCTTGAATGATACTGTCCCTGCTGTGTGAGAAGTTTCAAATTGACCTCTGTATCGAATATGATATTATCCATGATTCTTCATAGTTAATCGCTCATGATATTTTCTTCTTTCTTGCATGAAATATGTAAGTATAAAAGCTCACTTCTGGTTGTAGGTACGCTCGTGCTTGTGGTCTAGCACCAGTTGTTGATGAGGAGAAGGCAAAATGCGCCCTTGCCAATATTTTTGAGTTTAATGTGATGAAAGTGAAAGAGGGGCGACGAGGGGCTGTCAATGGAATGCTTCCCGATGGAAATGTTGACTTGTCATCAATGCAGTCAAGAGAGATATGGTCTGGTGTCACCTATGCCCTTGCTGCCACCATGATTCAAGAAGGATTACTTGACATGGGTTTTCAGACTGCTTATGGAGTTTTTGAAGCTGTCTGGTCACACAAAGGACTTGGGTGAGTTTTAATACTGTTGCTTACTCGCTTGTACTTTACCATCTTTGTTTAGCATAATTGTATATGCCTTACCAGTTCATGGTATCTATGACGTTAGTGCAAGGAAAGTTAAGGTGAAGTCTTCATGGAGTTCATTTAGAGTGAGGTGAACTCACTGGCTTGCATTCTAATTGGAAGTCAAATCCAAAACACTTTAATATTATGTGATGACTACCATCATAATGACAAATGCAGCATCAAGTTCCTTATGGAGTTAACAAGAAAGAAATACAATTTCAAGCACTATTATAAACCAGATACTGTGAATCTAGTTCCTTGAAATTACTATCTCAATGCTGAAAGTAGTTTTCAATTTTGAATGGTGTGGAACAAATGTAAGTGATTTAAAGGTATGGACCAATTTTATCATAACTCAAAGAAAGAAGAGTGTGTAGAAATCACAAAAGGGATCACTTAGTTTCAATACAGAAGACTGTTAAGATTTCAGGAATCACAATTTACTTGTGCTTCAAATTGTGTGCTCTTTTTGATGTAGAAAACTGTTATAACCAAACGCGTGCCACGAACGATTGGGAACAAGCCCTGCAAATACAATATAGAACAAATAACAAAAACAAAAATAAAAGACACAAGTGTTTGTGAGGAAATTTAGATTTCCTCCCCTTAAATATTAACGTATTATTAAGTTCCTGCAAAATAACACAATAATCTTTCAATTGATGATTCCTCTCACCAATCTATTTTTCCCTCTTATTTTCTAGCTACGCATAAACCCCCCTTTTATAGGCTAAACTAGAAATTCACGTCTACTAGATACTTGCTCCCCAAGTCTAAATAATTCTAGAGATTGTTACATACCAAAATATATCTAGTTTCCTAATTACAATTCTAATTAGATTGGGAAACAAGATATTAAACCAAACAAGTCTGTTTCGTATTCTTGTCGATTTAACTAAGTTGTGTTTAATTCCTAACAAACCTTCCCTTAAACTCACCTTAGCCTCTTCGCGAACCAACGAACAACTTTCGGAGCTTGCCTTCCCTTGAGCCAAAATCTGTCCCTCAATACCTCCTTCAAGTATGAAGAGATTTTGTTTGTTTCGTCGTCTCTTAAAGATCACACACCTAGCCTTGGTGACCTCCAGACGACCTCCCTCAATATGAATAGCACAACCTAAGCCATCCAAACGACCCAAAGATATGAGATTGCGATCAACTCTCGAAATATACCTTACCTCTCGTAATTTTCGAGTATATCATGTGTCTTGATCTCAACCTCACCTATACCCACAACCTTAGCCTCTTTCCCGTTAGGCAAGGTAACACACAACCCATCACTTTGTTTATAAGAAGTAAACCACTCCTTCCTACAACAAATATGTTGTGAGTATCTGAATCCAAAATTTCCGACCTTTTTTTGGATCTTTACTCTCCTCCGCCATGAGAGCCATATCCTCATCAATAGCAATTGTAGCAGCACCTCTAGCCCTTCCATTCCTCAAAGCCATCAAGTCTTCCTTGTACCTAGAACACTTTGATTGAAAGTGTCCTCCCTTGTCACAGTACCAACACTAAATGTTAGGGTTTGTATTGCTCGCCTTCTTCTTGCCTTTCCCTTTATTGCTACTATCCTCCGCTACCAA
The DNA here is from genome assembly GCF_020520425.1 of Spinacia oleracea. NCBI lineage: Eukaryota > Viridiplantae > Streptophyta > Magnoliopsida > Caryophyllales > Amaranthaceae > Spinacia > Spinacia oleracea. The sequence continues at coordinate 60,065,327 of NC_079489.1, forward strand.
TCCTGCTCCTCCATGGATTGATGACGGGATCCCTTGCTTCATGAAGCTCTCTGCCTTGAATAACGCCATCACAGTATCGTCCAAAGCAATTGTTATCTTCCCTACACGTAAACTAGTTATCACTGGGTTATAACTTTTAGGGAGAGATGTCAACAATAAAATTGCCTTGTCCTCCTCGATTTTCACATCTAAACTCGCTAACTGGGTGATCAAGCCATTAAACTTATTCAGATGATCTTGTAGTGCGTTGTCTTGCTCCATCTCAAGTGAATAAAGGTCCTTCTTCAAGAGCAACTTGTTGGCCAGTGATTTAAGTGCGTACATCTTAATCATTTGTCCCACAACTCTTTTGGATTATTATCCTCTAAGACGTTGTACTTGATCTCCGGTGCAAGAGCCAATCTGATCGTACTAGTAGCCCGTAGTTGCATATCCTCCCAATTGTCCTTGTTCACCGAATCAGGTTTCTTATCTTCCAAAGTCTCGCGAAGACCTTGATGTATAAGAATATCCTTAATTGTACTTTACCACAACGAGGAATTCATCTTCCCGTTAAAAGGTTCTACCTTATACTTGTTTCTGGAATCATCCATCGCTAAAACCCAGCTCTTGATACCAGTTTGTTATAACCAAACGCGTGCCACGAACGATTGGGAACAAACCCTGCAAATACAACATAGATCAAATAGCAAAAACAATAATAAAAGACACAAGTGTTTGTGAGGAAATTTAGATTTCCTCCCCTCAAATATTATCGTATTATTAAGTTCCTGCAAAATAACACAATAATCCCTCAATTGATGATTACTCTCACCATGTATGTTACTCGGACTCGGGTACGGGTGTCGGACACGGGTATGGGTCCGAGCGTCGGACCCGGTAAAGTTAAAATTTTAAGGCACGGGGACCTTGTCCTAGTTTTAGACACGGGTACGAGGACATGGAAAAAAGTTACAGAAAAATAAATAAATGAAAGAAAAAGAAAAAAAGAATTAAATTTCTTTTGAAAAAAAGAATTTAAGAGGTTTTCGCCCCATGCTTTAAACAAAAAACAAAGTGAATTGTATTCCTAATTAACAGATCTAGGGTTTATTAAAATTAGATTGGAAATTTTCTTAAAGCGGGGGATGACCAGCCATGTTTGACTGGCCGGCCAAGGATCCGGTACGGATTCCATACTCGGATCAGTGTCCCGCCGGGTCGACACGGGTATGAGCCCAAAATTGGAGAGTCGAAGTAACACAGCTCACCAATGTATTTTGCCCTCTTATTTTCTAGCTAGGCCTATACCCCCTTTTATAGGCTAAACTAGAAACCCACGTTTACTAGAATTATACGTGCTCCCCAAGTCTAAATAATTCTAGAGATTGTTATATACCAAAATATATCTAGTTTTCTAATTACAATTCTAATTAAACTAGGAAACAAGATATTAAACCAAAAAATTGTGTTTCGTATTCTTGTCGACTTAACTAAGTTGTGTTTAATTCCTAACAGAAACCACATCAATTGCTCTAAGTTAAAGATTTTGTGGAGGGTTAGTCTACTCTTTACATAGACATATTTTCCTTTTTGAATGAAGAGAAGAATGTACACAAAATGGGGAACAAGAGTAGATTAATGTCAAATGCTCTCTAATGTCATTCACAACCCTAGGATAGCCCTAATTTGAGAGCATCAAAGAGAAGCAATGAACAATGCTGTGACATTTGCTATCTCTCTACCCAAAAATTTGATCATATATCTCCAAGTTGATTATGACTTCCCTCACCATTTTGGAAGGTAGAGTCCTCAATTTGTGGACTTCCCATTTCCAATCTTTCTAGAAGCACACAAAACATACAAAAATGAGGAAGTCAGGGTTTTCCATTAGTGTTAATCCTTTCTAAACAAGCTCCTTAAAATCGAGTTAACCATCCCCAACAAGATGTAGCCCACTTTATACACTAAAAAACTAGCATTTATGTGCATGACATTTCATACGAGTATTGTAAATTTATTAGTTGCTTAGATAAATGGAAAGAATCATTTTTATTTTTGAAATGATTTTCTTCTAGGAATTTCCGATGGAGCCAAAGATTCATTTGTTCATTTGGCCGTGGGATGTAATGGACTAAATCAAAATGGCTCTTAAAACCTCTTCGCTTCCTTTCCATGAAGTAGAAGATGGTCGTTCCGTTGTCGTCCCGTTATCGCTTCTGGGTCAATTGGAAACAACCTCTCTGCAATTGCAGGGGTAAGGTTGCGAACGTCCGACCCCCCTACCCGTTTTTTGCGGGAGCGTCTTTGAGGCAATGGGGTAATGATAATGATAATGATGAATAGATGGATTAATTTAATTTATTTGTTTTCAATTAAACAAATTTAACATGTCAATAAGAGAATAATAGGTAATTGGGAACACTAAAAAGCCAAAACACCTCAGGTGTTCCCTTATACAACAAAAGGTGCACAATTTATCATTTTCTAGGACCAACAACTACTACTTTGGATTTTTGGAAAGTTTGTAGTAGAAAAAGGACAACCTTATATTGCTGGGTGTAGGAAAGGGCAACTACTCTCTTCGTTCACAAATAATATTTCAGTGTCTTCTTAGGATGTTCAAGAATAACTTCCTAATACTTAAAATGGAAATTTTACCTACTCGGCCCATGTGATGTGGTCCCTTCACTAATTCTCTTTCTCAAGTTCTCACTCTATAAACCGTGTACTAGGTCACGTGGGTCCTCTTACCCCCAAGCTAAGATTGCGGATGATGAAGGCTTGAGGATATCTGTAGGTGGCACGTAACTCTAGCGCATACTACACGGGTGAAGAGGCTTTCTGGCCAAACAACTTGAAAGAAACAAGGTCAAACTCTTCCATGGGGTACTTACTAAAGTAGAAACTTTACCAGCAGTTTTTGATGGGGTACTTTCACTCATAAAAGGAACCAAAGCCATGGAAAGCCTAGTTCTTGTGGGTGGTACATCTCCTCCTTGCACATGAGAAGACTGTTGAACAAGAGGCTCTTGCTCCTTCTATTGTGGTTGAGACTCTTCTCCATTATGGGGGTAAAAGCTATGGAGTCATCAACAACAATACAGTATTCGCCTCCTAATGGAGATGCCCCTGAATCAACAGTCTCATCGAAGGTTTGGGGTTAACTCAGCGTTTTCCTCACAGCCTCACCTATCAACATCTGAAGAATGAGGGCCATTTTGTTCCTTTTCCTTTATCGGGGCAGTTGGTTTGCTCAGTAGTATCTTGTAAACCTTCATTAGGCACATCTTCTCTAACAGGAGAAGTAATTGGAGGGGTTAGTCTGACCTTCTTCCTCATAGTCCAACTCTGTGACCTCGGTTTCTTTAACTAAGGGAACCTTTGGAGTTGGTAATTTAGTAGAGCTAGCTCGAACTTGATCACCATTTTCTCAAACAGGCAGCAAACCATTTGTTGTTGTGTCTTCACTCAAATGAGAGGCTTCCGGCTTCCTTAGATTTGATCTTCATTTTGAGATGATCACACGGGTAAATGTTGCACTACTTCACACGGGTCTGGTCTGTAAACTTCAGGTATTTCGGGTTCAAGAGTTTCAAGATTGTTAGTCTTTCTTGGCAACCTTAAGGGTGATCGTCTTCTTCCTTCAGCCTTGCTGAGTTTGAGGTTGTTTTCCCGTCTGCTTGGCAATCAGGGGTTCATCATCAGAATTAGTCAGCGCCAAGAGTTAGAAGGAAATAAGATAAAAACTAAGAACTAATCGCATTTAAAGATGGCTGTGGGCCGGGCCGGCCCGAAGCCCGACCCGACCCGGCACGAAAAAAGCACGGCCCGGCACGAGCACGCAAAAAGCACGGCCCGGCACGGGCACGAAGTCGTGGGCCGTGGGCCTTAATTTTTTGGAAAAAGCACGAAAAGGCACGGCACGACTCGACCCGGCACGACAAAGCACGTTAAATTTATTCAAATTAGCCTTAGGCATGACGGGCCGGCCCGACCCGGCACGAAAAGCACGTGGGCTTGGTCCGGGCCTGGGCCTTGTTTTAAACTTTTCGTCACGGCACGAAACAACGTGGGCCTGGTGTGGGCCCCGCCCGGTTAGGCCCACGGCCCGTGGGCTTGGCATGAAGCCCGGCCCGGCCCACAACCATCTTTTCTAGGCCATGAGAGGAGTAATCTAGACCAAGGCCTAGAAGTCAAGATTGTAACCATTTAATCATGTTTAATAATTTGCATAAGTACACAGAGTTTCCTTGTCAAAATGGAGGGGATTTTGTTAACACATTTTAATCTTGCCATTAAAGGAATATGAAAAAGCCTCACAATAGGTCCATGAATAACAGACTAAGGTCCATAACGTATAGACACATATCCGCCAACCAAAGCCCAAAAGCTAGTTGAAGAAAGCGGGATAATCAAAGCAAAAGAAGAATGGATGTTGGCCACGTTCTCCAGGAATAACGAAGCACTCTCTCACAATGACGGTTATGGGGAATAACCCCCATCTCTCCTAAACCTCCCTCAATCAATCATCAGAGAACGACAAACAATCAATCAACATTACAAATTAGTATCAACTTTTCTCCGTAGTCCGTAACACTATAGTCACCTTTATGTATCGTACCCTAGGTAATCGCCACCTTTATGTATTGAACCATTATCGGTTAGCGTTATTTGAATTTCCAAGCATAGACTCATGATCGTGATTTATGTTTGTTCTGCTTGAGATATATTTGTTAACGAAACTATTTGTTCTCTAGTTTCTGTCACATTGAAGTGTTTCATTTTCTGCTTCTCTGAAATTGTTGATTCACTTTGTAATTTTGTCTTAAATTACTCGTACATGAGCGAGACCTTCAATCAGATAAGGCCAACCATATATTAAGGACATCCCCTTAAGACACTTTGATCACCCTAAAAGATTAAGGTTAGTTGCTTGTTTTCTTTTAGCATAAACACTATCAACCCGATCTTATCTTACTATGTACTGTATGTTACTCATGAAATAAATGAGATTCCGATCACCGATTTTAATGTTTATGCTTCTATATCTATAGGTACTCATTTCAAACTCCAGAAGCTTGGAATACCAATGATCAGTACAGGTCGCTGTGCTATATGCGACCTTTGGCTGTATGGGCAATTGAATGGGCATTACATCTGCCAGAGCCCTCTCAGTTGGAGGTAACACCGGAAGTGAATGAAGAAAATTTAGCTAGGTATCAATTAGAATTCTCTAAAGTTGCTCGTCTTTTGAAGTTACCGGAGGAGGTAGCTTCCACCGGTCTTGTGCAAGTTCTTTATGACAAAACCTGTCGGAAGATATGGAATTGATTGCAAATTATTTTCAGCGATTAAAATAAATATCCTTAAGTTATTGCTGATTATTACATATAGATTTGCCAGAAGCGGAAGGCTGGGAGATTGATAATTTCCTAATTTTACCATTTGTCTTTGATTAATTTTTCCTTCTGTATCCAGATTATTATTCGTGCTCTTGAATTTGTAAAAGTCTAAAGCCACCTATATTTGTATACATATATTTTTCCTCTCCTCTTTGTTTCTCTCTTCTTTCCACATTGGAGAGTTTCTCTACCTAATTAGCGTGTTATATTCTACTCATTTATGGGAATTTACCTCTCTCCTTGTGAGAGTTAGAGGTTATGCTTTTAGTTTCGCAAGAAAATTTTATTTATTGATGAAGATTGTATGTTGTTATAACAGATGTCGGTTCTACATCTACAATCAATTGAACTAGATTTAATAATTCAATCTCAAAACTACAACTGATCTAAAAAACCCCTTGTGCAAAGTTGTATCAAGTAGCAATGTGAAAGATGGATTCGTCGTTGTTAGATCTCATCCACAACTATCTTGGTTTTCCGGAAAAAGAATTTTATTTGATCCAAATTGTTTTGTACCTGCTAGATTTGATTTCTATTATAGATTCGTATGACGATTTTATTAATGAATTAATTTACCTTTGAAAAAAGAAAAAACATAGAAAAACTGGTGGTAGTTCCATGGAATGTTGTTGTAAAACAAATTTGTAAGGTGAAGGAAGATCGACTGGGGATCAACTGAAAACCCGGCCCTACTCTGTAAAGAGCATTTACAAGCAAATGCAAGCTCCTGGCGAGTATAACTCTCCTGTTTTTAGCACTTTGACTTTTGCTTTTTGCACTTCAATCTTTGAAACTTGCCTCTTCTATTTTTGGTACTTCGATTTTTGATTGACTGCTTTTTCGTTTCTCGCACTTTGACTTTTGAAACTTCAATTCTTAATTTATGCTTCGATCTTTGAATTTTTGATTTTTGAACTTGTTGTTGGAAGTTTCTTCCCATACCAAGGTTAGGGTAATGTAGGTTGAATAGGAAGTTTATTTTGTACGGGCTTAGTAAGGTTGAAAACAGAGTAAATTTTCTGGTTTAATTGGAAAGGTATTTTTTGGTTGTTTTGAGTTTGCCTTATATCATAGCGTTCTGGTGCCTTGAATCAATTGCAAAATTTTGAGCCCTTTAAAAGTTCTAGCACATGTAAGACGGTCAAGTTTGGTAACAAATGCTCATGTTAATGATGGAAATTGAAAATGTATATATGGAGGTCCTATTGCTAGTTTAGCACAGCCAGGCGAAAAATAGAAAAAGGGACATAGAATTCTGATTCTTTAGTCATCTTCACTGTCTGGTCATCACTAAGTTGGTCTTTCATTGTTTTGGCCATCTTCGATCGACCAAGATTGGTATGCCCTTTTGAAAGTCTCGAGGCCCAAGCAGATCATATGATTCTTGTATTTTGGAAAGAGAGTTGAAATGAAGGTTTTGACGAGTTTCTTCTCCCAAGGCCTAGATACGAGTTGGGAAGCAACCTCTCTCGATCTGTTATAGTAAGTGGTGAACCCCTCTTGATTGCGTTGCCTGAGTACTTCTAGCTCACGTAAAGTGGTTTGAAATTCGATGTTCGGCTTGGACTAGTTCATGAATGCTTGAGTGACTCCTTTCCAAGTATCAATGTCGTTGTCTTTGAACCATTTTTGGCATACTAGCTCTAGAGACATAGAAAAGACAACATGATAAAGCTCCAGATCGACTCCCTTGATGGTCATCACATCTTGGAAATTTTGGAGAGCTACTTAGGATTGTCTATTGACTTAAATTTGGGGATGTCAGCGGAGAACTCTTCACGCAAGCTCATATTCCCTTGAGTGCATCATTAGTCGAGGCATCAAAGTAATGTTCATTGTTGGTAATTTGGTTCACAATGCCCTTAATCTTCTTTCCAACGTTTGTCGAGGATTGCTCATTTTTCGACTGTTGTCAAACGAGTATCGATCCCTTCGAGAATGATTTTGAAGTTAGTTAACGTCGCTATAAGCTTGGTCAGTTGTTTGATTGAGGCCATTGATGCAAGTTCTTGGAATGGAGATTTCGAGAGCGGACACAAGGATTAATAGAGTCCTACTAGATTTTTCCTCTTATTGTCAAAGCTAAAGCGTTCTTGAAACCTAGAAAAATTAACGCGCACTTAAAACTTTGAGAAATACAAAAGACGTGACTCTTGACCACTCATAACATAGAAGATGGAAAGATGATGTGCAAATGCATGCTTTGGCCTAGAAGACCTCTAAACACCGCTCCGTGATGACTTGATTTTGATTTTGATTTTGAGTTTTGAGGGTTCGGAGGTTTCAAAATTTGAGGCTTTGAAATGAGATAAGACTCTTCTTAAACTTGGAACTAGATTTTCGGAATTTTGAGGTTTTTGAAATTTGAACTTCGTATTTTAGAAGTTTCAAAAATCGACAATTTGAAAATTTTGAATTTCGACATACACATGGAAAATTTAAACTTTGAATCTCGGAAATTTCGAATTTGTAATTTTGAATTTCAACTTTGAGGTTTTGAAACTTTGAACCTTAGAGAGGAACTAATACTAGATTTATAAACCTAGGTAAACTCGGTTTGGAAATTTCGACATTGACTTCCAAATGAGGTAAACTCGCTGTTGAAATTTTGACATCGACTTTGAGATGAGGTAAACTCAATTTTGGAAATTTGACATCGAGATAGTAACACCCTTATAATTCTCTTCCTTTTTAAAACCATTTTCTTACTAAAATAATAGAGAACTAGTTGTGAAACCCGGTCGTTGCCCGGGTTTTATGATAATATTTTATGCATGGGAAACATGAGAAATATAACCAAACTCTTTGAGTCTATGTTTTTTTCTTCCTCAAAATAAAAAAATCAAATAATAATAAACTAATCTACTTAATACATAAATTTTGTATAAGTATAATGGAAGATGTACGGAGTAACATTCTTGGGGGAAAATCTATTTACTCCGCAAATCCAATAGCAACTATTATTTTTGAACAACTCTTCTAAAAATCTAATGACACTCAAAAGGAAAACAACTCAAAAGTCTAAAATTACTACAAAACCAAGATGGCTTTTATCATGTTTATTTATGATTTTCATATCAACCTATTTTGATAGTTCTTCTACTTAATATGATTATTACAAATAAATTCATACAAATTATCCCTCAAAATTCAATTATAAAAAATACTGAGTATGGCTACTTACAAAACCAAAACAAACTGCTTAGGATTAATCTAATTATGATAAATAAAATTATAAAAACTATAATAAACTGGAAAGAATAAAATCACTTAACTAAAATTAAAAATGAAAATACATACTTCTAGAAATGCTATGCTACAATTTGCTCCTTTCAAATTGTTTGATTCATCAACTGACTTAAGCCAATCGTTGGGACCTTCAAATTTTACCATTAATCCCTTATTGGAGCCTTCAAATTTTACCATTAATCCCTTAATTGGAGGCCACAAATACTACTATTTCTACTACGAATATGGTGACGAATATGACAACTCTTATCTTATGTTCATGAGCAAGCATCAAGCGACAAAGGAATTAGGGAACGCACACTTGTCCCTAAGGACAAGTGGGAGACTGAAGGAAATAATGCCCTTGGTCCAAGTATGCATTCAATGCTAAGTCTAATAAATGCGGTTCAGTATTAATTAATTATGCAAGTTAATAATTCAGTGAGATCAAGTGAGCTGAATGCCTAGCTAGAGGTCGCTTCAGTTCGAGTAGAATTAATAATATTAATCCACAGCTTACTCTTTACTGAACCCGTAGGGTCACACAAATAGTACGTGAACAGATCAAGTATTTAAGTGAATTAAATACTCCATTTATGGATATTCGGAATCGACGGGTCTCGGTTCCAGTGGGAGCTGAAATCCTTAAAAGGCAAATTATGAATACTCCGGAAACGATGATATTGCCGAAAACGAAAATATGGATCGTATCGGAAATATAAATATTATCCAAGTCGTAGATGTTGCCGGAAACGGAAACATGGTACGTATCGGAAAATATTATCGGAAATGGAAATATTGCCGGAATCGGAAATATTGTCGGAATCGGAAATATTAAATATTTGTTCAAAACGGAAATAAATTCCGGAATCGGAAATATTAAATATTGTTCGAATCGGAAATGAATTCCGAAATCGGAAAACGAATCGGAAGCGCGACGTACGAAATAAACATCGGACGAGCTTGCTACACGCAAGGCCCAGCACAAAGCTAGACCCACGCCTAGCGAAGCCCGCGCAAAGCGCAACAAGCGAGCAGCAGCAGCCCGCTAAGAAACCAGGCCCAGCCGAGCACGAAGCAAGGCCAGGCCCATCGAGCAAGGCAAGGCAGGCTGGCAGCGCCCTTGCAATGGGCCGCGTGCCAGCGTTGTTCGGTCGTGCGCGCACAACGCCCCTCGTGGGCTGCTCGTGTGTATGTGTTGTGTTCGTGCATGCTACGAATCCTTAGATGCTTATGTTTTGTCCGGTTAGTTGTTTTCCTAAATCCACTAGTGTTAGTCGTTTAATTAAACACTAAAATACAAAGGATTAATTTTAATAGAATTCTAATTGAATTAGTAAATTGAATCCTAGTGGATATCTAAATCCGATAATTCCTCCCTATAAATAGGTGATACATAATCACAATTTATAACACATAATCTCAAGTATTCATATAGTTTTGAGAATAAACTAAGCTTAATAATTTGCCAAATAATTAAGTTCTAATAACATAAAGCCTTAGACTATATTCTAGTTAATTGAATCTAAGGCGGATCCGAACGTGCTGTGGACTATCTACGGAGGGACGACACTTGGAGTCCTAAACTTGTTCTTGTTCGGTTCGGGAGCAGCTAGGGAAGGCACGCGTCACATGTATGTATCCTGAATTATGCTAATTGACTATGTGGCAATTAATTTGGATTCCTGGCTTTATGGTTTTTCCGCATGAAATATAGGGTTCACTTCAAAGAGAACCAAATTCTGCTCGATACTAACCCCATCATTAGCCAACAATTCGTCTCACGATTAGCTTCACGATAACAATGATGAATAACCACTTCCGATCCTTCTCTATTAATCACTAGTCTTATATGCGCGCGATGAGTGCGAAAATATTAAAAAACTTAAAATTATTTTGTTACAACTAACATATCCCATCGAAAAATCCAAATCTCAGTACTAAAATAAAGTTATTAAACTTAAAAAATAGTGGGTATCACTTTCTTCTTTTTCTCGCAATGTACTTGCTTAACCACATGCACTCCTCCGCCCATTCGATGTGCAACACATAACCAACTGTATAAGAATATTCAAGATTAAAATCTCCAGATGGAGGAGGTAGCACCCATGAAAAAGCATTGTTTCTGAAGCATGAAAATACTTTTTCCATGACCTGATTGCGTCTATTAGGCTGCATGAACGTTAAAAAATATAATCAGATGTAAAAACAACATGAGTTAATTAATTCAGAAGTTTATGTAGTCAGAGTATTAGATTGAAACCTGTTGAAATAGTGACTTCATTTCAGTAGATAAGCAACCTAAAAGGTGTTGTGCAAGGTCATGTAAGATTGTTACTCTCAAATTACCACTTTTATCAAATATGATGACTCGAAGCAGTAACCTATAAAACAAAATAAAAAAAATTAATTTAGATCTTTTCCAATATATAATGTGAGTCTAAGTATAAAAAATATTTAGATAGTTACCTTGGAATTACAACATTGATGAGATTGCAAGATTGACACTTTTTAATTCCTTGAAAAATGATAACCTTTTTGAGGCAACGATTGCATGCTTCATATATTACGTTATCAATATGACCAACACGACATGCATATGCAACAATTCGAGAATATTGTACCTACAAAAGAAGCAAAGTAAGACCATCATGTACGTAATATTGTATTTAATTTGTTGACAACACTCAAACTTCAAGGTTAAAAACAATACCCATCTCACGGTAGAAAATCGAGATAATCGGATTCGGGGAGCATTAGAAATATCAATAGACGACTTAAACCAAAATGTCGACGATCAAAACCAAACTCTCCTTATCTTTGCCAATTTTTTTCGATTTATACCTATACGAGAAAAAACTTTTGAGCATAATACTTAAGGTTATATTGTACATGAATTTAGCAAACTTGTGCATACCATGTAGATAAGAATGTAGTTTTTCCATTAATCGGGTTAACATAAACCCTAGTGTGATATCCTGTGATTAGATATGTACTTGTTTGTAGGTACCAATTAGAAATATTATCTTGTGGTAAAATAGTATCATGTCTCTTTTTATCCCTCCATATCGAGCTTTGATCTTGCATACTTTAATCTTCGTTTTCGCCCATTATAAAACTCTAAAACTACACATATCAATTTGGTTATTATAAGTTGTTTATATTAAATTTTGTAAAATCATTATTTATTTCCGATTTATACCTATACGTGAAAAAACTTTTGAGCATAATACTTAAGGTCATACATGAATTTAGCGAACTTTTGCATACCATGTAGATAATGATGTAGTTTTTTCATTAATCGGGTTAACATAAACCCAAGTGGGGTGTCCTGTAATAAGATATGTACCTGTTTGTAGGTACCAATTAGAAATATTATCCTGTGGTAAAATAGTATCATTTCTCTTTTTATCCTTCCATATCGACCTTTGATCTTGCATACATTTATCTTCGTTTTCGTCCATTATAAAACTTTAAAACTACACATATCAATTTGGTTATTTTAAGGTGTTTATATTAAATTTTGTAAAACCATTATTTATTTCAGATTTTCATGATTGATTTTAGATTTACTTAGAGGTGGATTTATTTTGTAGATAATATCAGATTTATTTTGTAGATAATCAATAAAATCATGAATTATTATTTCAAAGCTGATTCTGCATAAAAACTATTTATTTAATCAATCGAATCTGAAATTAGAGATTAAAAAATATAAGAGATTATGTAATTAAAAGCATGAACTAAAATATGAAATAATTAATTAAAATCCATAAATGCATGCATATTACATATCTTATGTTTTGAAATCTGCAAAAAAACAAAAAAAAAAGAAAAGAAATTGCAAGTGTGTGATGAGCGACATGTCGCTCTTAGCTTAGGAATTCTTTCTCTTTTTCGTTGTTTTTTCTGAATTTAGCATACTTTCATATCCATTTATACGCCTCTCACTAACTTTGATCTTACCTAGGTTACATTGGATCATTCTATGGTTTTCAAGGAGAAATAGCAGAGAAGCAGAATTGTGCGCGCACACAAAGAAGGAATTCTGGCAGAGGCAGGAAACAGAGCATGTGCGCACGCACAACATTTAGTGCGCGCGCACAAAACCCCGAAATTTGATCAATAGCTCCTCAAGGATTTGTGCGCACGCACGTAACCCACTTGTGCGCGCGCACATGCATAGTCAAGCCCATTTAATAGTTGTTGCAGTGCCTCGTCGTCTCACAAGTGTGCGCGCGCACAAAGATTTCGTGTGCGCGCACGGATCGGGGGTTCCAGTTCTTCGCTTTGTGCGCACACACACCACGAGTTGTGCTCCCCCACATACCCTCAAGTGTGCGCGCACACAGAATTTTTGTGCGTGCGCACAGCGACACGGGATGGATATTCCATTGTGATTTATGCTAATTTAGGAAAGCATATAAATAGACATCTTTTTCTGATTTTAAAACACATTCTATTCTAGTTCTAATTTTCATATTTCCTTAGATTTTAGAGAGAGAAACACTTAGCTTAGTTTATTGCTTTTGGATTTCAACTTCAATTGTGGAACAATCTCAAGCTTTTAGTAAAATTCTTTGTCCTTAGTCTTGTCATTTTGATTATTGCTTTGCTCTTCCTTTATTGCTTTTCAATATTGTTCATTTGTTATTGTCTTCATTTTCCTTGAAATTAAGAAAACCAAACAAACATGTTTGTTTGATTAGTTGATTTTAAATTCGTTTTTGGATTAATTAGAATGATTAGTTATTTGATCTCAACATTTAGCTTCATTTGATCAATTTACATGGCTCTAGAGTAGTTTCATGCTAGGGGTAGGGGTGAAGCTTGGAAAGTATTTGGGGAATTAGAATTGAATTGATGATGACTTTGTGATTAAATTGTGATGTGTTGAATAGGATTTCCATATTTAACTTGAATAGTAGTTGCAAATGCTATAATTGTTATTTGATTGGAGTGTTCATTACTAATTTGTCAAGAGATTGAGAATAGGTGAGAACATATGAGTGAACTTGTTGTTTCATGAGTCATGCTAGTTTTGAGATGACGCGAGAGCGTGCTATTAGAATTAGTTTTTGCGTTCTAACCGAGAGGCGTCGAACGCTATATTATTGGTTTGCCCCCTTGACTTCATGTCTTTGCATAGTCATAGTCGTATTCTATTCGCTTTTCCTATTGAAACCGAGTTGACCCCTATTCCCTTAGCTTATTCCTTCTTGATTAACTTGTTAATTAGTGTAGAATTGTTAGTTTGTTTAATCCAAATCAAATTCCTCTTCTAAGCTAGCTCGTAATTGTTAGACTCTTGCTCATCGTTTCCTTGGGACGATCCCGAAACTTATCACTATAATCAATATAGTTGATAGGCTAGGTGTTCTATAAATTTTGTTTGATTAGGTGATTCTTGTTTAACGATGCGAAAATCCTCTATCAGTGTGTTAGTTAGATAAATTCAATATACATAGCAACAATCTTAAAAAAGAACAATTAGTCAAATAAGAGATTATTTATTTAAAAGCATGAATTAAAATATGAAATAATTAATAAAAATTCATAAAAGCATGCACATTACATACCTTATATTTTGAAATCTGCTATAAAAGAAAATCAAGTGTATTAGTTAGACATATTCATTTTACATAGCAATTCACAAATTATTACTATTAAAAAATTGTTTAATTTCAGTTTTTTGCTAGGATTCATGAGAAAAATATACTTACATGTATAGGAGCGATTTCAAGAAGAATGGTGAAGGGGTTTTTGGAGATTTTTTTTTTCTTCTGGGAATGGTTTTCTTCTAAGAATCAGTACGGTAGTAGATATTTTTTCTTTTTAGAAATGATTTTCTTCTAAGAATCATTACGGGAGAAGATTTTTTTGTTTTTTTTCTTCTGGCTTCTGGAGATTTTTTTTAGACTATGTTTTTTGTTTACTTTGTCAATTTGGTTTAATTTGGCAATTTGAATAATTTGTAATATTATTGGTTTTTTTTGTATTAATTGACTTTTATTATAATGATTTGTAATATTATCTTTCCCTATTTTTTATTTCCTTTCCTGATTTAATCACTCTCAGCTAATATAAAGTTTATTCTTTCCCTAATTTGGTAATTGTAATAAAGAAAATTTTAGGTTGTTACTGTAGTCAATTGTACAGCTAATGGTACCCATAAAAAAGATTTTGGGCGTTATGTTTTTGCAGTCAAATCAGGTTTGTAATTGGATTAAATTGTGAAACTGCGAAGGATATTTTAGTCTTTTACGGGGATAACAAAAGTGGGATTATCAAAATGCCCATCCCCTCTTCACTTACATAATAGAGATGATCACACTCTTGCATTTGCGAATAATATGCAAATATGGAGAAGTCAGGATTATCGTATCAACTAGTAGTTGAAGTACAACTTAGGAATCAACTGTTGTTTAGTTTTGTAAACCTTTTATTTTAACGCAAAATTAGCCAATGCCTAAAAAAAAAAGAAAAAGAAAAAGAGAGAAAAGTGTCTCCGAAGATGCAATTTACAAAATATAGTTTCTCGAAAATTACAACAAGAGCATGCTCATATATTGCATATTTGCATATATTTTGCTACGTACAATCATACATGTCAATACATTCTCAATAATAATTGACAGGAACTTAAATCCAATCTAGACCAATGTCAGCTCTTTCAGAAAAGTAAAATAGCCGCACAGTGATCTGCAGAATCGAAGTCCAAGAACCTTCCTCTGTGACCTACAACCTTTATATGTTTTATCAGCAAGAACTTGGTAAGGTGCTTGGTTACTGTCCTATACCATAAAATGCTGGAACAGAATTTTCAAACTCCGGGAGGATAAAGTTAACTATATCCGCAAGAAGAAATTTACTTCAGAAAGGAGGCAGATTTACTGGGAAGATTCATGAATGAGCCAACAGCATCATGAATGCCTCTTCCATGACATGATCTCTGGCATCGGACCAGTGAGTTGGCTCCATTCCAAATGGTTTGTACATTGTTTGGAAAGAGGGTTCCACATAACCCTAAGATTCTAGGGTTTTCAAGATCACGGAAAGTGTCTAACATTCTTAGCTTTTGATGTTTCTTCTCCATCTCCAGTAGCTGCAGAAATACCATTAATGTAAAATGAGAAAATTTTACATGCTTAGTCTACATCTAAAAAGGTGCACCTCATATCTGATGAAATGTTAGAATTGTCCTGTCTAACTGTCTGGATCATTAAAAGAAACCCAATATCAGTAATATCACTATAAGTCTAACAACTAGATCACAGGCTCATTTATCTTGAGCAGTGTGGAGACACTTGCGGGAGATGCATTCATCTATCTAATTCGTTTGTCATGGTAAACATATTAATCAATCTTTACTACTAGACAGCTTTTAACTATGTTATGCTAATGAATCGTTAGCAGCCGAACAATATGTTAACAGTTAGCAATTTCTTTGGACATTTTTGTAAATTGATAGCAAAACTGTCACCTCTTCTGATATTAGATACTCAAACAAAAGCAATAACAAGATGAGGCATGCAGGACAGAGATAAAAACAACTCAATACCTCATGTCTATGTTGCAGGTATCCTGCAGTTTGCCCTTCCGGCTGAAGCAATAGTTGATTATGAGCATTAGTCTTTAGTCTACTCCCTGATTCATCCAGACCATTAGCTTCATGATAAGAATATAATTCAGCATCGCCTTTATCACTTTGTACTGACTTTTCCGATATATCTCCAGATCTATCAGATTTATCATGCAAGTCAGCTCTATTAGCAACTAACTTCTGGTCATTATTGTGCTGAGGTGCAACTGCATCAGGCCTCGTCTCTCCATCTTCCATTTCAACATCTATATCTCCATCAGGGGAAGTCTCCATATAAGACGAAGTCTCAACAGGACTTTCAGCGTGTGAAATCTCCTAAAGAAGCCACAGCAAAAAGGCATAAGACACTTTAGTGTGGACGGGAAAAAAACAGAAATACACAAGTGTATATGACATGTCAAGTGTTTTGCTCTGCCAGATTTTATGTTTACATTCATGCTTTCCTTATAACACCAAATCACGAGTTCTCAAACAGCTCATTTATTTTTGCAATAGATGCGCAGATAGTGTCTAGCAGGACTACACATTTTTGGAACTTTCTACTGTTCTTGCCATCATCTCGACTACAATAACACTTTCTTGTTTTCTTGCCATTTCGAATACGATGGCCTCATATGCAGCTAAAGCTATATACCAACAGAATGATGTCAAACAGAGACCCTATGTCTACGACAGATTTTCAATACGTTTATGATTCTCATAAATCTTGCGAAATAATCCCTCCGTTTCTAATAAGTGCAACACATGATTTGCAAGAGTTTTAGGCAAGGTATTTCTTATGCTTATTTTATGCAAGTGGGTACTTTGTAGAATAAAGAAAGGTTATAAAAGGTGAGTAAGTTAAGTGGAAGGACTGAAGGAGAGAGAAAGAGAGTGGAAAATCAAATTAATGGCAAGTGGGGTAAGTGGAAGGAGAGAGGATAAAATGATAGAGAGTTTCCATTTATAGTAGTGATGCACTTATTCAGATATGGCCATTTTAGGCAAGTGATGCACTTATCAGAAACGGAGGGAGTAATAACTTTGTCTTTTTCCGTACATGATTCTAATCCAGGAAAAAAATGGGAGATAGAAACCTAAAAATTAATGTATGTTTCAACAAATTCTGACAAAATATAAATTGACGTTAAATTTGTTGTAACATCTCATACATATACACAATAAAAGATTAATTACTTTTCGGAGAATTGCTCAAAAAGAACCTAAACTACGAACGAAGAAACAATTACGTTGATATAAAAACTACATAAATATTCAACAAATAAACATCAAGTTATTACTCCTTAAAAATGACATCTAAACAGGGTCATTATATCACCCCTCTTTCATTAATACAATCAAACTTTCACATTTCCTAATTGCATATATTGAAGGAAACTCGTTTCTCTCTCTTGCTTTCCTCTCTAAGAGGGAAACCCCAAAACATCAAAAACCTAATCGTCGACGCCGCTGGCGACCACCTCCTTGAGCCACCAATCGTCCCTGCCGTTCTCACTTTCCTTTTAGTGACAAATTTTCCAAGAAAGAGGAAAAAGGAGTCAAGCTATTCGCGGTTGAAAGCTTCACATTCCTCATAGTGCGCCACTCTTCTCACCGGATTTAGGAATCGTTAGTATAGTCAACTCAACCAAACAAGGGTTTGATAAGTTTGTGTTGAGAGTTAGTTGGTTCAGTTGTTAATTGAGCTCAATTTGAAATATTACCCAAATGCTGATGTCGTTAACTAACCAGTAAAGGTAAATTTTAGGGTTAGAGTTTCTATTTTCGGATAGATGCTAGTTTCTGGGTTGTGATTTGTTTATTATGGTTTTTGGCTACTTCAATACAAAAGATTTCCAAATCGGTGTCCTCTCGTAGTGCTAACCACACCGATTTTGACGCTAAAGGTAAAGATTTGTTGACGGTTTTTGTTTTGGGTTATTGGGCCGATTTCATTTCCTGTTTCCATAGCCTTCATGTTTTGTATTTGTTGGCTTCACGGTTACCAGATTCGCACCTACACCCCACGAATCACGAATCGGTGTCACGGTTCTCCAGCGTCCAATTCCCTTTGGTTCACGAATCAAATTGCTAGTATTATCGTCTTGAATCTAAAACCCTAGTTTTAGCGGTCGAAGGTCGGGGAAGGTGAGAGAAGAAAAACATGTTGGGGCTTTTGTTTCAGAAGGGGAAACAAGATGAATTCCACTTGTCGATTGTTGTTGTCATTGATGACATGTCTTCTTCAAACTCAAATATTGCTGCTCCAGTTGTTTTCCGTCCTTTATTTTTCATCGTGTTTGTTGTATTGCGGGTAGGGCTTTGCACGTGGGTCTGTTTTTTCCTTTATTTTTATTTTATTCTTTTTATCTTGGGTGGGAATAAGATAAGTTAGGTACTGTTGAAAAAAATGGAAACAACCCTGTGTAAAAGAGCATATTTACTCTCCCTCACTAATTCACAACATAGTAAACACTTAGGCTTTCGTGTCTATCTAACTTTTTACTCTCCATAAGTTTATAATACGAAGTATGAATTGGAAATTTGTACTCAAAAAAACTGGAAAATAAAGTGAACCGTGAATAAGTAACACTTGTTGGATTGCTTGGTTAATTTTATTTTAATGTTGTGTTTTTATAGGCTGTTGTGGGTAGTAATTTTATTTTAATGTTGTGCTTTGCACGTGCGTCTGTTTTTTCCTTTATTTTTATTTTTATTCGGAATAAGATAAGTTAGGTAATGTTGAAAAAAATGGAAACAACCCTGTGTAAAAGAGCATATTTACTCTCCCTCACTAATTCACAACATAGTAAACACTTAGGCTTTCGTGTCTATCTAACTTTTTACTCTCCATAAGTTTATAGTACGAAGTATTAATTGGAAATTTGTACTCAACAAAACTGGAAAATAAAGTGAACCCTGAATCAAGTAACACTTGTTGGCTTGCTTGGTTAATTTTATTTTAATGTTGTGTTTTTATAGGCTATTGTGGGTAGTAATACTGTGGTTTCTTTTAGAATTTGTTTTTGTAGTGGTCTAAATGAGATCGTTGCCAACGATAATCGTCTTTGGTTGCTGGATGTGTGGGTTTTGTTTGGATGTACGTTGTGGGTATTCCAGTTTGGAGGTTTGAGGTAGCTACCTATAGGTTTGGGGAGTTGATGAATGTTAGAAGTCTTCTCCCGTACGACGCAAGGTATTAGGGTATGGCGGTGTGCAGTTGTAAGGAAGTGTAGTAGTGTGTAGTGGAGGACTTCATCTTCTTTGGGTGGGGGGGTTAGTTTCAAAAGCGCGCCTAGGGTCAAGGCGTCGGTCGTAGCGCCTAGCCATGACACGCTCAGGCACCCTCCAAAAGGCACGCGCCTTTGCGCCTTTTCCCAGACCCAAAGTGCAGTGTCTTACAGTATAAAGCTCCAATTGTAAACAATATTCTTTTCCATAAAAAAGGCCAACGTGACTTTTAATGACTCCCTAACAATTAGAATTTAATATACTGAAAAGAGGTGAGAGAAAATCAAATTATTTTCATTTTTTCCTTTCTTTTTTGAGCGAGAGGCCATGTAAACTCCTTTTTTTCTGTTTTAAAGTGATGTTTTATGTAAGGTGTGGCGCACTTCTTTTGAGTATATAAATGAATAGCAACTAAAAAGTGACTTGAACCTTCCTTGGTCCTTTTTTTGTTTGTTTCATTTCCTCAAAAAGGCTTTACATTTTTACTGTAATTGCTATTTTACCCCTTTGCGACAACAAGTAAGAAAATATTGAATTTTTTTTTCAGAAAATAAGTACCAAAAAATTAAAAAAATTGGTGCCCCTTGCGATAGGCGCGCACCTTCACCTAGGCTCTAGGGACTTTTACGCCTTGGTGCTCCTCGCGTCTTTTAAAACTAAGTGGGGGCTTGGAGGTTGGTATTTAGACTGTTCAATGAGGAAAGGAGCAATGGCTTAGTGGGTTATAGGGAGGGTAGATGCACGTTTGGTCTTGGAGGTGAACTCCATTTAAGTTAGCACTAAGAGTTATTATTGGCGGTTTCAAAATTCAATATTTGAACGTTGTTTCCCATTTTGGAAGGTTCATAACATGATAACCGAGTCATGTTTAGGGAATTTAGATTATGCTTGTGTGCACAAGTTGGGTTGTAACATTGTTTTTCTTCCCTTCTCTCTTCGTCTCCAAGTTTCCACATGTTTTATCAAGGAGCCTCCTAGTGTTAACCGACCCGGCTTTAGCTCCATCTCCTATAAAGAAATCACATGCACAAGTGGCTTTGGCATGATAACCTCATTGATGGTGTAAACAACGCAATTTCAACAATCAAGGGCCAAACGCGAGTACAGCTTACTACCTTTCCAATTTTTAGGCATATGTATTTGGTTTGTTTTTTTAACTTGTGTAATGGTCTATGGAGAACTAAGCAGCTTGTTTAGTTTGTAAACCTTTCTTTTTATGCAAATTTCAACCTGCGTAATCATACTCATATACTCCCTCTGTCTCGGAATACTCGCACCGCTTTCCTTATAAAGTCGTCCCGGATTACTTGCACCGTTTCTATAAATGTCAAACTTTTATTGATATTATACTTACTCATGGACCCACTTAAATCCCTACTCACTAAAAAGACATTAAAAAGTGAGTCATTTCCCACTATATCTTTAAAAAGTTGACACATTTCCCACTATCTATATTAAGAAAAAATACCCCGCTATCAACTACCATAAAATTAAATAATAAGTCAATTACATTGCATTAAACTCTGTGCCGGTCAAACCGGTTCGAGTATTCCATGACGGAGAGTGTAATAAGTAATAAGTACTCCACACACAACTTCAATTTTCTTTTTGTTCTACTTTCAGTTTATGGTTGTTTTTTAAATTTGCCTTTACCATCTTACCCCTCTTACATCACAATATTACACCCTATGAAGCACGGGGACGGCGCTGGAGACCCGTTTCCCGTACCGGGGACGGGTACGGGTCGGGTACGGGACGGGTACGCCCCGGATTCGTCCCCAAAACGAATCTGGAATCTGGGTACGTGGGCCGAAAATGGGTACGGCTGGGTACGGGGTGGGTACGCGGGTGGGTACGTATTTGGACAAAAACCAAGTACCCAACACCCATTAAGACCCAAATTCGAATTTTTAGGGTTTTTTCCAAATCTCTCTCACCTGGTTCAACTCTCTTCGGCTCTTCGTCTGAATCGTCTCTTCCTTGCCGCCGGCCACCAGCGAGGCCGGCCACCCTTCGCAGTCGCACCAGCGAGGCCGGCCACCCTTCGGCCTTCGCAAATCGCAATCACCCTTCGCAAACTCGCAGCAAGCCAGCAACTCGGGCTCGCAACTCGCAAGACTCGCAGCGACTCGGGCCCGCCGCCGTGACGCCGTCTCTTCTTCTCTCCTCGCCGCCGGTGAGGCGGTGACTCGCCGTCCCTTCTTCTCTCCTCGCAAGACTCGCAGCAAGGCCAGCAACTCGGTGAGTCACTCGTTACTCACTTCAGTACTCTTTTTCTTTTCTTTTATCCTTTTTTTTTCCTTTTTGTTTTGTACTTTCGATTTCCTTTTGTTTTTGTATGAATGGGATTGTTTTGCACTTCACTACTTCAGTACTTCTCGTTCCTTTTTCTTTTCTTAATTAATTAGTTGAATGAATTAAATAATTAATTAGGAAACTTAATGTTTAAAATCTTAATTAATTAGTTGAGTGTTGAATTGTTGAATGGTTGTGTTGAATGCATTTGTTTATTTTTCATTTGATTAGGATCAATATGGATTCATCTCAATCTCAACAACAAAGTACTAATATTGGTAGTAGCACGGGTAGTGGGTCAATTGGTGCGGAATCATTGTCTAGTGAGGGTTCTCCTCCATTGTGGAGGTTTGTAACAAGAATTGAAAAACAAGGGGCGGTTGGTGGAACATGGAAATATCGATGTAATTTTTGTAATGAAAACCGAACATCTAGTTATTCAAGAGTTAGGGCCCATTTGCTTCAAATTAAGGGTCAAGGCATTGCATGTTGTAAGAAAGTGTCTCGTGCTGATAAACTTGAAATGCAAAAACTTGATGATGAATTTGAGAATAAGAAACTTGATTCGGGCCCTAGAGAAGTTCCTTTGCCTAGTGAATCTCTTTCTCATTTGGACTCCGATGCTATGTTTAAGAAAAGGAAGTCTGAAAAATCACCAATTACTAGATGTTTTGGTATTGAAACTAGGGATCAATTGGATCAAGAGATTGCAAGAATGTTTTACACAGGAGGGTTGCCATTTAATCTTGCTAGGAATCCACACTATATGAGGTCCTATACTTTTGCTGCCACTCATAATATAGCAGGTTACAAACCTCCTGGTTACAATAAGCTTAGAACTACATTACTTGTGCAAGAAAAAGCTAATGTAGAGAGGCTAATGATTCCGCTAAAGTCAACTTGGAGAGAAAAAGGGGTGACAATTGTGACTGATGGATGGAGTGATCCAACAAGAAAACCTCTCATTAATTTCATGGCTACTTCTGGTAATGGTCCAATATTTCTTAAAGCTGTGAATTGTTTTGGTGAAATAAAAGATAAATTTTTCATTGCTAATCTCATGAAAGAGGTTATTCAAGAAGTGGGTCATCAAAATGTAGTGCAAGTCATAACTGATAATGCAGCAAATTGCAAAGGGGCTGGGGAGCTAATTGAGAGTGAGTTTCCTCACATTTATTGGACACCATGTGTTGTGCATACCCTTAATCTTGCTTTGAAGAATATTTGTGCGGCAAGGAATGTGAGTAACAATTCTGAAACTTATGAAGAATGTAGTTGGATCACTGATATCCATGGGGATGCAATGGTAATTAAAAATTTCATCATGAACCACAACATGAGATTGGCTATCTTCCAAAAGTTTTCTCCTCTTAAGTTGCTTTCCGTGGCCGATACTCGCTTTGCCTCCATTATTGTGATGCTTAAGAGATTTAAGCTTATTAAACGAGGTCTTCAAGCCATGGTTATAAGTGATGAGTGGACTTCTTATAGAGAAGAAGACGTGGGGAAGGCAAACTTTGTGAAAGACAAGATTGTGAATGATGATTGGTGGGACAAACTAGCTTACATTGTTGATTTCACAAAGCCTATCTATGACATGATTAGGCTTTGTGACACCGATAAACCTTGCCTTCACTTAGTGTATGAGATGTGGGATTCTATGATTGAACAAGTGAAGCTTGAGATTTACAAGAAAGAAGGTCGTCCTAATTCGGAGTTTAGTCCCTTTTATCATGTGGTTTATGAAATCTTGGTAGCTCGTTGGGCAAAAAGCAACACTCCTCTCCATTGTCTAGCTCACTCCTTGAACCCGAGGTATATATTCTATTATTATTTGACATTTTCTTTATCTTATTATACTTATACACAAATCTATAACTCTTTTTTTAAAAAAAATATTGAAGGTTCTATAGTGATGAATGGCTACTTGGTGATCAATCTAGAATTGCTCCTCATAGAGATGGTGAAGTATCTCGGGAGAGAATGAAGTGCTTTCGTAGATTATTTGCACTTAATGATGATGTTGGTAAAGTGATGGAAGAATATGCTCAATTCTCTATGAAGAGTGGACCTTTTGAGGATTTAACTTGTATCTCAAGGATGCATTCTATGGATCCTAAGAGTTGGTGGGCAAACTTTGGAGCTCAAACTCCTCTCCTCCAATCTTTGGCATTTAAAGTGCTTGGGCAACCTACTTCATCATCTTGTAGTGAACGAAATTGGAGTACATATGCCTTCATTCACTCACTTAGGAGGAACAAGCTAAATCCAAGTCGTGCCCAAGATTTGGTTTACATTCACAACAATCTTCGCCTTTTATCAAGGAATTCCGAAGAATATGCGGAGCTTTATACAAAGATGTGGGATGTTGGTGGAGATGCATTTGATTCCTTGGAGGATGTTGGGTTTCTAGAGTTTGCGGAACTCTCACTAGATGAGCCGGATTTAGAAAATGTGTTGCTCGTTGAAGATTGATGTGCCTTGTCTAAGTTTTATCTACTATAAGACATTAAATTTAGTTTTTGTGTTTTTGTTATTTTGAACTTTGAACTATTTTTTTTGTTTTTGGTATTTTGAACTATTTATGTATGGATGTTTAATTTAGCTAAATTCTTGTTTTGTTTTTTTTTTTTGCCGAATCCATGCCGTACCCGTTTTTTGCATTTTTGATTTTGCCGTTTTCCGTTGCCGTTTTCCGTCCCCGTACCCGTCCCTGTATCCGTCCCCGTACCCGTATCGGTGCAACCTAGATTACACCTCTCCACACTCTCTTACTTTATCTTACACTCACTCCCCTTTTCCACAAGTTCCTTGAACTATTTCTCTACATAAAGTGAGTAAAACAAAAGAAAACAGAGACAGTATATTACTTCTGAAATTCCATTAATAACAAAGATGACCTCAACTTTAAATGAATAAATTTAATCTAGGGGATCTTTATTCATGAATGAAAATTATTTTTAAGAAAATTTTCAAAAATGTCTAAAAAAATTTACTGTGTTTAGTGTAATTTGTGTTGTTTGAGACTGCGGGCACAATGGTGGTGTTAAACTTGATACAAGATAGTTGAAATTGTTCATCTTATTTTCCAAGGCATGATTCAAATTATTTTTAGCATCCAACGTATAAATCCTCCGCGTTGTTTTTTATTCACATACTTTAAAATTATGTGAGATCTTGTTAGATTATTCTGAATGAATATCCTCAAAATATCAACTTTTATTAATTTCATTTATCAATAATTAAATATATTAATGGTTGAAAGTGTTGTACAAAAACACGGAAGAATAAATAAATTATCAACAAGTTGTTAGGCTCTATCAAATACTCCCGCTGTTTTCTTTTAAATGCATCATTTGCCTTTTATGCGTGTTGTTTTTTAAATGCATCACTTCTACATTTGGTAACATTTCTACCATATTTTATTGTTTTCCTCTTTTTCATTATTCCTCACTCAAAATATTTTATTGTCTCTCTCTCTCTCTCATGGTCCCCACTTAAATAATAAAAAAAAAACTATCATCTCTCACTTGCAATCATTATCATAGTCCCTATTGTTGTTTTTCCTTAATAAATAAATTATCCACTTGTCTACTTGCACCATTTAATAATAATTTTGCATGGGCCTCCTAAAAAACTATGTGCCCATGCAAGTGATGTATTCAGAGCGAGTACAAGTGTATCTTTATAAAAGGGGAAAAATCCATATACAAGCTTTACATTTCAACTAGCTATATTCAATTCTGAATTGTTACTCCCTCCTTTTTCCAAAGACCATCCTACTTCCTTTTTTTTAGAGTGCCATTTATAAAGTTTGTATTTCCTAGTTTCTATGAGGTACAATCCATTATAAATTGTTACTCACTCCTTTTTCCAAAGACCTCCCACCTTTTTATTTAAGTTTGTTCTTCAACAAACTTCCAACTTTTGCTTTATTCTAGTTTTGGCAAAGAAAAATCCCTCGTTTACTCCCACTTAACCACCACATGGATCCCACTTATTCTGAATGATAAATACTTAAGTCTCTAAAGAACGCTCTTTTTTACCAAACAAGTAGAAAGCACATACTTTCCACTCACTCCTATCGTTCTTGGTTAATGAAGGTCTTTAGGGAACAGATGGGTATATATACTTGGTACACTGCCATCCTATTATAGTAAACATAAATGTTCCGGTACCGACACCTACGCATGGCTTACCAATATATATATATATATATATATATATATATATATATAAGTAAACATAAATCTTCCGGTACCGACACCTACGCATGGCTTACCAATATATATATATATCATTGTCCACATTACCACACTTGAACATTATATAAATTACCTTACTTTATTTCAGGACTCAGGAGACATATTTGTTAGCGTTCAGATAAGATACTCATCGAGTATGATTTTTCACGATCGAAGTCTCTAAAAATTTAGGAATCTTAGACAATGTTCTTTTCACCAGAAAACCCTGAACGTAACTGAACTTTCATCTAAACTTTTATCTGAACCTATTCTTCATTGGATTCAGTAACCATATCAGAACTTATTAGCCCTTACCTAATTCAGCCCGAACTAATTTTATTAAGATGGAAAAATAAAACAGGGCCTTATTCCTCAAGTTTACAAGTGTAATCAAGGATATATTACATACCTCTTGCTTGTATTCTTCAGGCAGCCCAGTCTTGGAGGCTTTTATTTGAGGTGAAGTAACTTGGCCTCCAAGTTCACGTGACATTTGTGCCTCACGGGCCTCACGCTCCCGCCTCCGGCGCTTCATAATGCATATAGCACAAAGACAGTCATCTTTGTGACGCTTGACTCTGTAGGGAGGGAAGAAACCAATAAGTAAGTGGTATTATAAAATTGATTGCAGAAAAAAATACCTAATCAAAACTAACAAGAAAACCAACTCAATAACATACTACAGTCTTCAGAATAACAAATTAATTACTTCAATTGAACTCCCTGTATAAACCTGAGGCATACATAATATTTAAGGTTGATTATATCTTAGCCTTGCTGTTTCAAGTCCATTAAATCATCACTATTTAATGCTGTAGTTCTATGGTAGTTAAAGAAATGATACATGCACCAAGAATGGGTTAAAATGCTAAGTTGTGATATACAAGAGCTGCAAATTCAGTACTTCTTCTCCCAGACCCTAGAAACTAGAAACATACCCTTTTCCTTTTTTTAGCTTCTTTCCATGACCTGTAGTCATTGACTCGTCCAAGGGACTGCTTTCTTCACCTAAACAAAAGAGCATGATACTCATCACTAATCTGCCACAAATAAACAAGCAAAAGCAGCTAACAAACTCATATCTAAACTACCTGTAAAGAAAATTCATAATGCCAGATATAAAACATGATATTCGCAAGCAGATTGGAAGCAGAAGCAAATATACAAAAGCGTGTAAGAAAACATATATACAGTAAGATTGACGTTGAGAAGGCATAGAGGGACGCATTATTTATAAGGCGGTTTTAGTGTTTGTAATTGTATCAACAGGAAATATTTTTTAACTGGTTTTCTTTTGCAGGGAAATCAGGTTTCAAACTCTACTTTCCTTCATTTGGTTTTTTGATAAAATAATTGAGAAACAAGAAAAATGAAGTTAGAGAGGAGGGAGAAACAAGAAAAATGAAGTTAGAGAGGAGGGGATGGGATGGGATGGAAGGGAGGAGAGAAAGAGGAAAACAAACAATAGGGAAAATTGTGGCATTCCTTCCTTACAAAACAAAACAAAAAATTCCACCCATGGGTATACATTTTCCACCGTAACAAAGCCAGGGGAACAAAATGGGTAAACCATGTTTACTAAAAATGATTTGCTCCAACCAAACACATTCAGAATTAGTAGAATAGAGGGCTTCAGAAAGCTCAAAGAAAGCTACGAGAAACCAAATTAAAAGTTACAAAGATAATGAGATTACTTTTACTCCTATCCATGAGTAATTCATGCACCTTCTATTTGCTCACACTCAACGGCAATATGAAAAATTTGAAACTAAACAAAGCACATTGAATCTAAACAAGGCTCAATAATAGGAAGAGTGTTAAACGCATTGATGACTAAGTGACAAATTACCTCCAAGTCTTGTCATTCTCATTAAACCAACCAGATTATATAGTTACAAAGTATTGAAGTCCTAATAGAACTCTAACAAGACATTCCTAAGTACAACATATTAAAAGCATATTAGGATACTAGTAAATACTTCCTAATCTAACTTAACACCCCCCTCAAGATGGAGCATGTAAATCATGAATGCCCATCTTGCCAAGAAAAAACTCAAACTGTTTTTTCTCAATGCGTTTGTGAAAATATCCGCTAATTGCACATTCGTAGACAAATACGAAGGACAACTAATACCTTCCTTGATTACGTCTCGTATAAAGTAACAATTTGCCTAAATATGTTTTTTCCTCTCATTGAATTTTGTTGCAATGAGTACTCAGTTTAATTAAATTAAGACATGAAAGTAATACGAAGTGATAATGGGATAGAATTTAATTGTCTGCAAGATTATTTTTTTAAGACTGAAATTTTGTTTGAATCATCATGTGTTGGTACCCCTCGTCAGAATGGTAGAGTAGAACAGAAACATCAACATCTCATAAATGTGGCAAGGTCGTTGCATTTCGGGCAAAATTACCTAAGAAAATGTTGGGGGGAGTGTATTGTCGCATATTATTTAATCAATAGAACATCTACTCCGTTGCTTGAAAAAAAAAAACTCCATAAGAAATGTTGTTTGGTAAAATTCCGTCGTAAAAGTTGATTCGGGGTTTTGGATGCTTTTGCTATGCTCAAAACCAACAGAGTAAAGAAGACAAATTTGATTCTCAGGGTAGAAAAAACATTCTTATAGGTAGGGTGGCAAGTGTTTGATTTGGAAACTCCGGAAATTTGGTAGCGGAAATCACCCTTTTGAATCTTTTTTTAATTGCATAAAAGTACTAGAAGACCGTTGGCAGGAGAGTTGAATAGGCTTACTTTGGAAGAAAAAGATGAGTGGAAGGACATTTATTAATGAAAAGAAAAAGAAAGCATCTAGAGTAATTTTTATTACCCTTCCCACATGATCACATGATGTACTTCCCTTCAGCAGCCATCCCCATTCCCCATCAACTGTTTTAGTGTATTAATAATAGCCTTGGCCATAATATGAAACAAATTCCCAAAATATGAGTTTAGAAGCTAAAAAATAGACTTATGTGCTTTTTTAAAAATAAATTCATGCCCACGAAATCCGCCATTCGTTTTATTTGACCGTTACAAGAGAATTTTGCGACAATGTGAGCGTGAACGCGAACGTTTCCATGGTAACAGACTGAGAGTGAGGCGTCCAAGAGGCGCGTTGACTAAGGCACAAAGCCAGACTAGGGCGCTGCAGCCTACAGTCAATCCATTCACGTAGAATTCTGGGAAGCAGCACCAAATTTGATGTTGCTACTTTAGGAATTTTGATGTTGCTACTTTAGGCAGAAGCTATGGCTCACAAATGGGTAAAAGTGAGATTATAGGATCGAGTGGGAGGGATGAGTTAGGGAGAGGGAAGAGACAACAAAATTTTGTCATCGAGACTCGGACATTGCGTAAGACACACTATACGGAAAAATAAAAGTAGAATTTTGTTGCATTCGAGTCTATAACACACCTGCTAGCCCATCAGCCAACCTACTTGAATTCTTTGAAGCGTGTACATTTGGTACCTGGCTATGCACTTTGTTAGCCCTCACAAAAGAACTACACATTGACCCGTATTGTTACTCCTTTTCCATGACTGCTGCGTCCAGCCACCCATGAACCTCTGCGACCTCCTCTGTCGCCTCTGTTGTTTGACCGGCCTCAACGGCCAAAGCCACAACCGCCTTTCATATCACATGGCCACCACTCCGGAAAGCCCATCAATTTGTAGCAACCCTCCTCGTCGTCCCCTACGAGATTACAATGATTGTAAAATTTGTCGTTTGACACAGTTTGATATGCGTCATCTATTCCTAACAATGGTGATTGTGCTAGTAAGTGTGCCCTGATGGCTTCATATGGAGTGTCCAAGGCAATCAGAAAGTGATGGAAATAATCTTCCTCCCAGCAACGTGTCCTACGATATTGCACTTGCACAAGCCACACGAGCACTTAAGGACACGCGCATACAAGACTAGTTCTTTCCACAATGTCGACAATCTACCATAACACTCATCTACAATTTTAGTAGTACCTTGCTTACAATCTCCAAGTTTTTTCAATTGGCGGCCACGAGTCTCCCTAACGACACAGAAACGCTTCTTCAGATGAAGCCACGAGGCCTCGACATCGTCCTAGTCTCCTACAGTTGATCATAGAGACTCTTCCACGATATGTGTAATCCGCCAAAAAAGCGTGGAGTGTACCGCAACCCAATCTGATAGCCTATTTGATCCGTAGGTTCCTTGATCGTGCCATCTATGAACCCGGATTTTCTTTTAGATATCAATGCTCTACGAGTTGATGTTGACCATTCGTCGTAATTCTTTACTCCTCGCGATTTTATGGAGTAATAACGTTATCTGGGCCATCACTAGAACCAACGTAATACGCCTTCTCAAGTTCTCCCTCCTTCGACTTTGGTTTTTCATCCACGTCTTTAGCCATGATGAATGGCTACCGTAATCAATCTCAAGAATTTCTCTCAATTATTTTTGCGGAAAAAAATAGGTTTCATAGCCTAGCTCATGATACCATGACAAATTAACCTCCCAGTCTTGCCATACTCATTACACCACCCAAATTATATAATTACAAAGTATTGAAGTCCTAATAGAACCCTAACAAGGCAGTCCTACTAGAACTCTCTTCGCCACGCCTTTATTGTTTTTGGGGTTTTTTTTGTCTGAAAAATAAAATAAATTGCGTACTTTTCTAGTAAAGCACAATAACATTAATTGTTAATCATGTCATTTTCCAAATTCCTTAATTCCCGTGAAAAATGTGGGCACTGTATTATGGGACGGAAGGTGTACTTCCGAATCTAACTCAACACTAAGGGTCTAGCAAAGAAGCCCTTTTGAAAGCAAATTTTAATGTTCAACTCCTACTATTAAAGTGTTATACAGTGCTAAATTCCTAATAACTAAGAAGGGTCCTAGAACTCACATACAAAAAACGTAAAATGCATCTCACAAAATTCTCGATTTTGCATAAATAATGGTTAATCTATCATACTCATTTTCGCTTTCAAATAGAGGATCTCCGGTAATGTCCAAATCAGATTTCAACCTTTGGCCCTTCTCACATTTAATGTGAAGGAAACTGCAAACTTAATTTGTTCCTTACGTTATACTATAACCACCCTAGCTTTTTGACTCAAAATAATGTTCGGTACGAACCACTTCACCTTCCTAACCTCAAATAATACCATACATGAATATAGGTTGGTGATTAAATGCTGAGCTGACTCACAGGAACCACAAACCCTCTCGCATGCAAGAAATTCATCTTCGCAAACTTTCACTAGAAAAAAACACATGGGACAAAAATCAGCTATCAATTGGCATAGTAGGTGTTGGAAAGTCCATGTGTTCTAGCTATCTCACAGCAAATGAATTACATTTCATGGTTGAGGGTGGTCCCCGACCAAGCATCAATGTTCAGACTCTTCAACATCTGGATAATTTCCACTAGTGCATGTTAGCTTATATCGGGTAAAGGGGTATTTTATAGTTACTAGGTTAATACTCCTACAATGCGCGATATTTTAAAAAAAAATAAAAAAAACAACTCAAAATTTTCTTTTAAATAAAATATTGTGTATTAATTGATTTTGTAACAGATTTACCTAGTTTACTAAGACTCGGCAAATTCCAGACAATACCCATGTCGGTACGACACGACCCAGACACGGGTACAAAATACGGGTCGGATCCTTCAAATGGCAATGCCATAGTGCCATACACGGCTAACCCTAGATTATAGAAATTGACCCATCAATCTACAACAAACCAGAATAAAACTTTAGGTCTTCTAGTTGTCATAGCAAGGGGACTCCGTTTGTGGTGTTTCCATACACGTTCAATCGCCTCAAAAAACATCGTCTAGGCGTACTCTGAAATTATCCGGAGTGAGGAAAGAGAATGGGTCAAATTCACAATATTGAATTTCTTCTTTCTTTCTCTCTCTTCACTGTTTCCTTCTGTTCAGTCACTTTTTTAAAAAAAAATATTGTTAACTTTTTGGGACTAAGGCTTTGTTGTTGTTGTTGTTGTTGTTAACTTTTGACCAGTGATAGAGAGTATTGACTGGGTAGTGGGATGGTTACATGGCCCCTCCCCTACTCTTTTCTTTTTTAATTATGTGTTTGACAAGTGTGGGACTCAAGGCGGTAAAAAAAGTTAACAACATTCTAACTTATCTAACTTCAGTCATGTGGCGCCTCCCCTTCCCCTTCTTTTCGTTTCTTTTCCCTTTTTTCCCCAGAACATTCTGAAAAGTGAAAAAAATATACTTCGTATTTTCCCTGTACCTGTGTCTCTAATTCTCGGACTGAGTCCCCGTGTCCCCAATTTTTGGAATTTCCGTATCAGCTCGGATCCGTACGAATACCTGACACTCCTAGCCGAGTCACAAATTACACAACTCACATAAAAGAAGGTTTTTTGGGAAGCGGTCATTGCTTCGTTTTGGGAAACGGGCAGTCATAATTTCATTCTTTAAAAGAAATATTTGTACCAATCTTGGAACTTGGAAAGACAAAAAAAATGAGGAAAATAGATGATGTCATGAGCAGTTTTGGAGGGAATTTCTTCATGAAGTAATGACATGTGTACAATGATGATAGCAGCGGTTTTTATTTTAGTTATAGTTGGATTGCCTTTCAAAGAAACTACAATGGTACCCTACAACAATTCGAATGTCTCTTTTTGAATATAATAATGCAGTAACTGTTGTTATAAGATTGACATAAAGAACAAAAATTTGAAAAATAATCTGAAAGTACACATGGGAGGATAGCTGCTGAAAAGCTATATAATGAATGAGGCGACAATGAAAAAGCTAGAGGTTTGGAGATGTCAAACTCGTGCAGAAGTATGAAAGAAACACAAGAGTTTGTCGAATTACTAAAAATTTAACGATCTTTTACCCAGTGTCAAAAACATACATCCATTATCATTAAATTTGGACCAAGATCATGACTCTAAAATATGAGCTACACTGCATAACTTCTATAAAATGCTATTTTGGTAATTCACACACATATTACAGTACCATATCCTGTACATATTAAATGTTGCAACAATTACATAATTACAAACAAATCAACAATGCAATCACCTTCATTGTTAGTAGAAACAAAATCAGAGGGTAAGGGAGAAGGGATATACTTGCTCCTATCATATACTTATAACCCGCCCTGAAGTCTAGACATAATGATAAAAGAGGAGAAGGACATAATATTTGCTCACCTTTTATCTTTTTTGTTTGCTCAGTGTACAGCCCAGCTGCCATCCAATACTTCATAAAATTCTTTTTCACCCGCTTCATAAGGTCAACGATATAGTCACCTTTGTTGTTATACTTGAAGCAATTATCCCATATGTACTGCACATCCTTATAGACATCTTCTGAATCCATGTACTTGGTTCCATTTTCAAGATTGTTGCGGATGGTGCCAAAATCCATTGGGGTATCAATGACGTCAAAGTAATCCTGTTACAAAAGAATATGATAAGATAACCAGTTGCAAATTGCTTTTATACAAATTACAATCTCTAAATGAACAAAGGTTTCAGTCCACGTTTATTTGCAAAATGCTTCTAATAAAATTTTAGCACGACCACTCTACACTTCAGATGATTAACCACTTTGACACTTTCATGAGTTTAAGAATTAAGACACAAGCATGATGGAGACCTAGCACACCCTTATATAAGAACAGAACAACAAGTAATTCATATTGAACAGTGAAAACTAATGTCAGATACAAATGTAAATCTTGACAGGCAAATGCATATGCGACAATGTCTTCAACTTTTCCTCTTCCTAAACAAGGTAATCAATTCAAACAAGAGGATTTAGAATAATAGATATTTAAAAACAAATCATCAACATTATAAAAACCAAAGTTATGCAACAGGGAATAAGCATAAAAATGGTCTTGTCCGAGGTCAATAAAGCTATAGTTATGACTGTCTTTTCGGACATAAAATGACGCCTTTTACTTAATTTCCTGTGCTTGTGCACGTAACTCAAAGTCCATCTAACCAATATAGAAATCTGAGCATCACAGTAGCATACTAGCATGTTTCTCAACCATTCTACCAGTACAAAGAAAAAAAAGATATGATATCAAACTTACTGGTATTCCTAATTTAATAGGATCAACGGGCACATTAAAGGGTTCAGCAGTATCCATTTTCATAACCTTCTTGATCACCTAATAAAATGAACAACCAGATAAAATCACATTAATAAAAACCCCAACACTATACTAACTACGTCTCAAATCATTAAGCACTATAACAAAAACTACAAAGACACTCCACAACTGATACCTCTATAGAAGCCTCCAACTCTTCCTTGTTATACTTAACTTCTCGCTGAGGTTTCCTCACTTGGTGTTCATCAGTCTTGTTCTCCTCCTCCTCCAACGAAAACCCATTTACACCACTCTCTTTACCACTTGCGGGCGGGGGACTTGAACTTTTCAAAAACACAATCTTACCACTCCCTTTGCTACCTAGCGCAGGGGGACTTGAACTTTTCAAAGACACAACCGTAGCAGTTGGAGATGGGGGACTTTTCAAAATCACGATCTTACCACCCTCTTTACTACCTACGGCCGGGGAACTTGAAGTTGTTGAAAACAGAATCTTACCATTCTCTTTGCCAACCAGTGCCGGGGGACTTGAACCTTCCAAAGACACAATCGTACCACTCTCTTTACCACCATGTGCTGGGGAACTTGAAGTTTTCAATGACACAATCGTACTACTCTCTTTACCACTGAAGGCCGGGGGACTAGTAGTTTTGGATGACACAATCTTACTACTCTCTTCACCAACCAAGACCGGAATACTTGTACTTTTCAAACACACAACCGTACCACTCTCTTCACCAATTGGACTTTTCAACGACACCATCGTACCACCACTCTCTCTACCATCAGGGGCCAAAGAACATGAACTTAGGGTAGGAGGACTTGAACTTTTCAAAGAGACAATCTTGCTACTGTCTTCACTAGCCGAAATTTCACCACTCTCTTTATCAACCGGAACCGGGGGACTCCAAGTTTTTGAAGAAACAATCTTAATAATCCCAGATTTTTTACTACTCTCCTCCATCTTCTCACCAACAACAACAACCTCATCTTCCTTGTTATCCACGACACTAACAACCTCACTACTTTTTCCGGCATCACTTCGAATTTGACTCTCAGAAGCAGCAATAACAACCTGAGGCTCCACAGTTGGAGGTTTAGGCGTTGTTTTTTTCAACTTGAGCTTTACACGCCCATACACAGCAGTTGGAGGAGGTCTTTGAAAAACTTTTGGGGGCGGAAGTGGAGGCTTTTCCACCACCTTAATCGGACTCACAGCCGCTTCCACCGTTGCTTTCGACTCTTGTTCAACCTCATTGTTCTCCTCCACCTCTTCAGACCCTGAATTATTTTCCTCCGTGTTTACACTTTCAACATCGTTGTTTGGGAATTCCGCAGTTGCCGGCGATTGCAATTTTAGCTTCTTGCTTTTCCCCTTCTTATGCCCACGCTTTCGCTTCATTTTTCTTGATTCTTGGAAACCGATGATCGATTGAAGTCAAGGAAATACCCAATTGCGTTAAATGACACCCGAAACCCTAGAATTACAAAGCGGAAGAAATTCGAAGTTTACCAGAAGATGAGGATTGCTTGTTTGTTGTTGTGATGCCGGGAAAACAAGTTCGAATTTTTTATTTGTTCTTCTCGCTCTAATAATTTCGAAGTTCGACTATGAATTTTCGATCTTTTTTTCCTTTTTTAATCTGGTTTTTTCTTCTTGTTGTGTTAGTCAACGAGATCAGTTCTACTCCGTAAGAAATTAGCAAGAGGTTGAATTAAGGCCCATATGCAATAACTAACTTAGGCCTTCCCTACAGCCATGTAACATGTTCAGCAAAACTAGAGGTAACGGGTAATTTTTATCGATTGAGTAGTGTTTAACGGTGAGAAAAATAGCGGGTAATTATTAAAGTAGCGGGTAAGTATGAATATTGGTAAAACTAGCGGGTTAGATGGTTTTTTTTTATATACGAAGTATATACTAGTGTTTCTTAACCGCCAGCAAGGCAGTATTTTTTTTTTTAATGTATAAATTATTATTATTGCAATAGCTAGGTAGTTTTGTAGGTCTGCTAGTTCGGAGGTTTGAAAGTCCCGTGGATCCGAAATCGAAGGCTAGCAGGTTGGAGTCGGACTCTAACATTGGGTCCGTTTATTAATCGGGTCGGGAGTGAATCTTGGTAGGTCATGCCCTAGGCCGGCTCGTTGCCATCCCCAGTGGCAAGAGAGATGTCTAACAGAGGGCAAAATTTAATTGAAGTGTGTAAGAGCAAATCCGACAATACATTATTTTTAAGAGAATTTTGATTTTTTCAAAGAAGGATTTTAGGAGCAAGGTTGTCAATTCATTGTTCCAAACAGGAACTTCTTGCTTTTAGAAGTGTTTAGGATATAAGAAAATAAAACGCAAACGGATTACCTGAAACAAGTTATTTCGGATGGGGATCGGGAATTACGATGACCTCGAGTTAATAATATACTTCATAGAGAATAAAGGGTACAACGAAACCTACATTTAAACCTCAAGCTACCCCCAACGCCAGTTCCATGTAAACTTAGAGAATAGACTTCAAAGATAGACGATTAGCCGAACGATCAATATATGATGACGCCCCATTTTTCCCAAGAAAGAAAACCTGAAACCCGACACTAAAACAGTACCTTGTAAAGTTAAAAATAAACTAAACAAAACCTATAATAAATAAAGAATTCACTTGTACAAACTAAACCAAAATTAACAAAAAAAAAAAACATTAAATTTAATTACAAAGTTTTCTAGAATACTTCAATGTTTTATACCCTCTGATTAGAAGATACAACCAAGAAACACACAACCTACAACCACATAAACATTAATCGCGATGGCGGGGTGTTGATATAATTGTTTGGGGGTAAATTGCAAGAGGTCGAAAGGAATGTTCGGGCGAGGACCAACCATGGACCCCTCGCCAGATAAAAAAATGGTGGATGACAGCCTCGGGTTTAAAGAGAAGTCAGAGAGCCGTGGGTTTCGGTCCATCTAAGGCAGGCTCATCTCAAACATATTAGAGGCCCTGTGCTAACTTTAAAAATTAGGCTCTAAACATTAAAATTAAGGAACTAAAAAAAGGCACACCATTGGGTTCGAACCTGGTTCTCATGTGCTATAGTTTCAACTCTCACCACTATGGAAAGCAGTGCTAAGTATCATCTATTGCACATTTTTCTTATATAAATAAAATATTGGAGGCCCTTTTAGCTCATTTATAATTGTGGGCCATGTGCTATATCCTAGCTTGCACAAGCTTTTGGCCGGTGTAGACACCTAATTTGTGTTTACCCTAAAGTGTCCTTTGATGGAAACAAAATCAAGGTTGCTTACTTGGTCTGACTTTAATGACGTGGGTCCGCAATCACAAAAAGGGGAAAAATGTCATTTCACTTCTTCATCAAACATCAAAACACATTTACAAAACATCTTACAATTTCTTTTGGGCTCGGTCCACACCGAAAACCCTAAAACTCCAATTCATTAATGACACGGATTAACCTAATTAATTTTTCGTCATTAATATTCTCAAAATCTTGCGAATTATCTCAAATCAAAGCCCACGGTTCGCGCTGGCTTCCAATGCACGTTGTTGGATCTTTCAATAAGCGCTTGGCAAAGTGTTAACCGTTGGCCTTGACAACGGCTCCACCTCTTTTAACCTAATTTCTAAATACAGTAGAAATTAGGTCATTAATCGAGGCTTAATCACTCATTAATTCAAGTAACCCTTTTCAATTTGAAACTATCAAAAAAAATTCATTTTCTACATGCTAAAAGTCGCATTAACCATTTCATAATCATTCATCGAATTTAATCATA
Source organism: Spinacia oleracea (assembly GCF_020520425.1). Taxonomy (NCBI): domain Eukaryota; kingdom Viridiplantae; phylum Streptophyta; class Magnoliopsida; order Caryophyllales; family Amaranthaceae; genus Spinacia; species Spinacia oleracea. The sequence goes on from NC_079489.1 coordinate 60,103,201, forward strand.
ATTTGTCCTTTACGTGATTATGCCCTATTGAAGGCTCGTAAATCCCTAAGAACCAAAAAACTTTGGTAATAATTCTCAAGACCCTTATCAAATTTATTTCGTTTTATTCAAATGTTATTCATTTAATTCGTATTTATAATCCTTGAAATCGTTTAACTCGTGTTACAATGCGTAGGTATAAATCATTTGATTAATCACTAATATCGTCTTCTTGTAGTTTCCTTGTGTGGATCCTTATGTTAATTATTGATTTCTATCACGACTAACCTTTATTGCATTGTGTAGGTCTCGATTAACACATGGATACGCATTTCAATTTGTAAATTGATCGTATTTTATTTCGTGTAATCACTTAAACTAACGAAAACGGAAGCGGGTGTTCGCGTATTAGGAACCAACGGTGCTCGCTTATAACAAGCGAACCACACTGGTTCCAGCGTTTTGCGCCTCGTATAGGTGGACACCGCTGGCATCTAGCGTTCAGTGCATGATGTAAGTTGCCTTCGTGTAGACACCTAATTTGTGTCTCCCCTAATGGGATGATGACGAGGCCATTATCCTTGCTAGGTGGATGGTGCATGTAACACCCTAATAATTCCTTGCTTTTATAAAACCAATTTCCAAAAAGGAATTACTAAAGCATTACCGCCACCGTGATAACGGTTAAGGCTATTACCAGAATTACGCAGCGGAATTAAATGTAAACTAACTTTTAAAAACCATAATTAATAAAATATCGAGGCCTCCTACAATATGGAACCATAATGGCCCAAAACCCAAAGTATAAGTAATCCAAACATTTCAAACATAATTAAAATATTAAAGAAAATAGTTTCAAAAGACGAAAACATGCAACTCTCTCAATCATCCCAAGCCACATGATTTCGATCGTACTTGATCTACCAACCTGCTATATTATTCTACTCCCCAACAATGCAAGTGCAAATGATGGATCATCATAGGGTCATTAAGGCAAAGGCCATGACCGGAAACACACAAAGCACGTAGTCAGCAAAAGCTGAGTACTTACAAGCATAGAGTAATGAAACTAAAACATGCATCACTCACTAAGTACTAATCAACATGCAAAAGCCATATAATAACAATTCAAACAATCATGAGATACAAGACTCGACTCTTGACTCGACTCTTGACTCACAATTTAATTAGAATAAGCTTCGAACGGGCCAAAAGAATAATCCACAAAGGGAAAAGGTGATGGGAGCCAACCAAACACCAAATATAATAATAATAAAATCGGGCCATACCGAGTGTCGGGCCATACCGAGTGTCAGGCCATACCGACGGAATTCCTGCGCATAATATAAATGAAACAACGTCTTGTATCATTAGTAGGAGTACGAGCTTTCCGGCAAGACTCCCCCCATTGTTCATACTCAAGGTATATACGTTCCAAGAGTTTTGAAGCTTGTTCCGGTTGCACTTTACGTTTATTAATATTTTAATAAAGGCGAACTCAAGACTCGACAACATGCATACATACAATTAATAAACAACAACCAAAACAATCTTATTTTAATGCTTTAAGACTTGTGATCAACCAAGCAAGACACTTGTGATATTACTACCATGTTCCTTCTCACCAAAGTGAGACTCCACATCATGCACATTAACATGAGGGTTGTGCCCTTGCACGACAAATCCTAATTCATTCCATACATAATATTCCCAACTGAACCCTACATGTGCGGTGGCTTACGTGAGCTAACCCTTCACATGTGGTAAAATAAATAGTACAACGAGGTACAAATAAATGGCTCAAAGTATGCTAGACATCCCGTACAATAGCATACAAATAATTAATCCATCCCTTGCATGTGAATTGAACCATACATGCATAAATATTGAACAACATGATTGACAATGAAATCCATACTCATAATAATTTCAACATGCTTGTTCAACAATTAATTCAATAAATCCAACATCACAAAACACATGCTCGTTCACCAAAATAAACATGATTTCACATAATGTAATTTACATCATCAACAATCACGTAATGTCATTGACAAAAAGGTGTGGTCGCCCTAGACTTGTACGTACCTTGAATACCTAAGCGTAGGGGCCATTTTGCAATAACGAGCACTCAACTAGAAATCACCTCCTATCATCAAAATAATGAAACTTAAATTATTTCCATGTTCATTAAATTTCCAGCAACTTTATAAAATTTAAAACTTCCTTTAGACTTTAGAATTCAATCGTTTTTCAATAATAAAGTCGTCTCAATTTGTAAAATCAATCCCTAGTACAAAAACATACTTTTTCCGCCTTTAAAATCAATAAAAATCGACACTTTAAAGCCTTATTCAAATCTGAAAATATGATTGATTATCATAATTAAAATCATCACCTAATTATGCTAATCAATTGACTCATTAGGTCTAGGTTAAAACCCTAACTTGAAAATCCCAATAACACTAGTTTAATATCATAAAAATCCATGCTTTATTAAATGAACAAATCTGAAAATTCATCCTTTAATAATTAAAATAAACCTAATGAATCACAACACACAAATCCTCAAACCACGGTATTCATAACCGGTTCCCAGCATTTTAATTACTCAAAACAATATTAATATAATAATTTAAAATACGGAATTTAAATAGAATAGGTAAGGAAGAAGAGAATTATACCAATCCGGCCTATAGCACGGAACAATCACGAATTAGGGTGATTGGGCGAAAAGAGATTGGAAAACGAACACGAACAACAACACACACACACACACACACGCAATCGTGTGTGTGCGCGCGGCAGCGAAGGGACGAGGCACAGGGCGCGCGCTGTGCGCGAGGACGAGGGCAACAGGGGCGCGCGCTATGCGCGAGGAGAGAGCGAGAGAAGGCGAGAGTGTGGCTGGGCGTTGTGCGCGCGGGCACGAGCGAGAGAGCGAGGGAAGTGAGGGCGCTGCGCGCGAGGCACGAGCGAGAGAGTGAGGGAAGTGAGGGCGCTGCGCGCGAGGGCACGAGCGAGAGAGTGCAGCGCTGGGCGTGAGGCCGAGCAGCACGAGAGCACAGCAGCACGGGCACGGGGCTGTGTGCGTGCGTGCGGTGTGCCGAGCAAAGAGAGGAGAGGAGTGAGGTGCAAGAAATCAAAAAGGGGCTTTATGAAATTTTAGGGGTTTATTTAATGATGGGGAGTCCTATTTATAGCCTCCCTAATCCCTTGATGGGCTAGGCTTAGGATATTTAAGTTGGGCTTAGGAATTAAACGAATTGGGCTAGCTTAGGATTTAAATTAAACCGTTTGGATTGGGCTTGATTAATAAAACGAATTGGACTTTTTATTTAAAACCCGAAGCTTTAAAAATCATTTGCAACTCATTTAATATCCCGACTCAAGAATTAAATTCGTTTCGTAATTAATTAAAATAATAAATATTCTAATTAATTAAAATACATTAAATAAAATGCATTTAAATATTATTTAAACGATAATAAATCGTAAAATGCTTTATAAATATAATAAAATATATTTATAAATATTATAAAAATACGAGGTATTACAGTCTACCCTCCTTAAAAGAAGTTTCGTCCCGAAACTTGGGTTCGGAAATCCAAAATTCCACTCCACTTGAGACTTTCTGAGACTTTTCAATACGCTCATTTACAAAAGTTTTAAGTTGTTGTACTCTTTGCATGATTAAACAGGACAATAATAAGTGCAAATTCAATAGAAAGCACTAAATTAAGCATAAAATAGGGGAAAACAAGGTAAAAAGCGCGAAATTCTACCGCACTCTACCCCCCTTAAAAGACACGAGTTACGACCCCGTAACTCAACTAACCTCGGAAAAAAGCTCGGGATATTTCTTTCTCATTTCGTCCTCCGCTTCCCAAGTGGCTTCCTCAGATTCTTGATTAGACCACAACACTTTGACAATTTTCACATCTTTAGTACGCGTACTACGCACTTTGCTATCAAGGATTTTGACAGGTCTTTCCTCAAAGGTTAGACTTTGGTCTAATTCTATGGTCTCCGGTTGCAACACATGCGATTTATCCGGGATATATTTCCTTAACTGAGATATGTGGAACACATTATGCACTCTATGCAAGTCCATAGGCATGGCTAGTCTATAAGCTACCTTTCCGATTCTTTCTAAGATCTCATATGGGCCTATGTACTTAGGGCTTAACTTCCCTTTCTTCCCAAATCTCATGACACCTTTCATTGGTGACACTTTGAGCAACACTTTATCACCTATGTCGAACTCTTCATCCCTACGTTTCAAGTCTGCATAACTCTTTTGGCGATCCTGCGCCGCTTGAATCTTTGATTGGATGGTTCGGATTTGGTTCATGGTGTCCTCTATCATTTGAGGTCCCAACACTACGGTTTCACTAATATCGTTCCAAAAAAGTGGACTTCTACACTTTCGTCCATACAACGCCTCAAATGGTGCTATTCCAATGCTAGCATGATAGCTATTGTTATAGGAAAACTCAATCAAATCTAGGCTATCTTCCCAACTTCCTTGGAAATCAATAACGCATGCCCGAAGCATGTCCTCCAGGGTTTGGATAGTTCTTTCAGTTTGGCCATCCGTGGCTGGGTGGAAGGCTGTACTCATTTTCAATGTTGTACCAAAGCTCTTCTGCGCACTTTTCCAGAAATTCGAAAGAAACCTTGAATCTCTATCTGATACGATATCCTTAGGAACTCCATGTAACCTCACCACATTCTTAATGTAGGCTTTAGCAAGTTGTTCCATTTTCCAGGTTTCCTTCATTGGTATAAACACTGCTGACTTGGTCAACCTATCTACCACAACCCAAATTGTATCATTCCCAGTCTTTGACTTAGGTAAACAAGTGACAAAGTCCATAGAAATACAGTCTCATTTCCAGCTTGGAATCTCTAAAGGTTGGACCTTCCCTTGAGGTCTCCTATGCTCAATTTTAACCTTCTGGCAGGTCAAACATCTAGCCACAAATTCAGCCACTTCGTTCTTCATCCTTGGCCACCAATATACCTTTTTCAAGTCCTTATACAACTTGTCACCCCCTGGGTGCACAGAATATGGCGTATTATGCCCTTCTTTCATCAATCTCTCTTTCATTTCTCCACACTTTTGAGGCACGCACCACCTGCCTTTGTACCTCAAACTTCCATCATCATGGATTCGGAATTCTAACTCCTTACCTTGCGAAATCTTTTCCTTGATTCGCTCCAACTTTACATCACCGGCTTGATTCTCTCTAATCTCATCAAATATTGACGGTTGGATGGTTAAGGCATTCATTATTCCCACAAGGCTTTCACCACTTACTATTTCAAGGTTCAAACGCTGCATGTCCTTACACAGCTCGTTAGCAACTAGTAACGCATTAACACTATGACTTAATTTCCTACTCAAGGCATCCGCAACTACATTGGCTTTTCCCTCATGGTACTGGATATCCAAATCATAGTCCTTAATTAACTCCAACCACCTTCGTTGGCGCATATTCAAATCCTTTTGTGTGAAGATGTACTTCAAACTCTTGTGGTCCGTAAATATCCTACACTTCACACCATACAGATAATGTCTCCATATCTTCAATGCAAATACTATAGCTGCTAGCTCTAAATCATGGGTAGGATAATTGGATTCATATGGCTTCAATTGCCTTGACGCATACGCAATAACTTTCCCGTTTTGCATCAATACACACCCTAAACCATTCTTAGAGGCGTCACTATACACATCGTATGCACCACTCTCATCTGGTAAGGTTAACACTGGCGCGGTTGTCAATCGCGTCTTTAAGGCTTGGAATGCTTCCTCACACTGGTCGCTCCATTCAAACTTGGTTTCCTTCTTCATCAAGGTAGTCACGGGCTTGGCTATCCTAGAGAAGTCTTGAACAAAGAGTCTATAGTAGCCAGCTAATCCCAGAAAACTACGAATGTCAGCCACACTCTTGGGTGTAGGTCATTCACTGACAGCTTTGATCTTAGCAGGGTCGACTGCCACTCCTTCTTTTGACACAAAATTTCCCAAAAATGCAACTCTTTCTAACCAAAACTCACACTTTGAGAATTTGGCATATAACTGGTTATCTCTCAAGGTACTCAACACCGATCTCAAGTGTTCCGCGTGATCTTCTTCACTCTTCGAATACACTAGGATGTCATCTATGAAAACCACTACAAACTTGTCCAAATAGGCATGGAATACACGGTTCATTAAGTCCATAAATATTGCAGGGGCATTGGTTAACCCAAAAGGCATAACAGTGAACTCATAATGTCCGTATCTAGTTCTGAATGCAGTCTTTGGTATGTCATGGTCAGCGATTCTCAATTGATGATAACCCGAACGCAAATCGATCTTTGAAAAGATTCCTGCTCCTATTAGTTGGTCAAATAGGTCTTCTATCCTAGGTAATGGATATTTGTTCTTGATTGTGACCTTATTGAGCTCCCTGTAGTCTATACAGAGCCTCATACTTCCATCCTTTTTCTTCACAAACAACACTGGTGCTCCCCAAGGCGATGCACTTGGCCTAATATAACCTTTCTCCAATAGATCCTCTAGTTGGCCTTTTAACTCATTCATTTCTGCTGGAGCCATTCTATAAGGTGCTTTTGAAATTGGGGCGGTTCCAGGCACTAAATCCATGGTAAAGTCAATAGGTCGATTGGGAGGCATCCTCGGGATCTCTTCTGGAAATACATCAAGGAATTCATTGACTACTGCAATATCCTCAGGCTGATCCTTGATCACATGCTCTAGGTTCCTCACATTACATAAGAAGGTTGGGTTCCCTTTACTGACTAGCTTCACGAGTTCCATTGCCGTGATGATTCCTATGTTCTTAGGCTTACCAAAACGACGATATGACACTACTTTGCCTAGGCTAGACCTCAAGTGAACCTTCTGCTTCTCACAATCTATTTTGGCTTTGAACTTGGCCAACCAATCCATTCCTAGAATTACATCTAGCTCTCCTAACTCGAATTCGATTAGGTTAGATAAGAATACGGTCATGGCTATGGTCATAGGCACATCTCTATGGATTTTGGTACACTTCACTATACTACCAGTAGGTATGACTATAGGTACTTCAATCGATTCAGGCTCTTTCAACCCTAATTTCCCCAAAGCATCTACTGATATAAAAGAATAAGTCGCACCAGAATCAAATAGAACTTTAACTGAAACGGAATTAATAGAAAAAGTACCCGCTATGACGTCAGAGGAAGTCTCCGCTTCTTGCCTAGATATCACATTCAACTTTCCTTGGGCAACTCCTTTGTTATAGCCACCTCCATTGGTGTTCCCATTGTTGTTTCGATTCTCATTCTGCTGTTGGTTCCCTCCAGGCTTTCCATGGTTCTGGTGATTGCCATTGCTATTGACATTGTTACCACCTTGGTAGTTCCTTTGACTTCCACCTCCATTTCCCCCATTCCGGTTCTGATTATTCCGGTTATTGCCTTGGTGGTTACCTTGGTTAGGCTTTCCATTCTTAGAATAGCATTCATACTCCCTATGGCCTAACTTCTGACAGAATCTACAAGTCACCAAATTCCCATCACAATCTTTTCCAGGGTGATTCATGTTACAGCGCCTACATTCGTAGGTCCGTACTCCATTCCTTCCAGACTGATTTCCACCACCTTGGTTGTTACGATTACCACCATTGTTAGCCCTAAACTGGAAATTCCCATTTCCTTTGTGCTTCTTAAAATTCCCCTGATTCTGATGGTTATTTCCTTGATTTGAGTTTCCACCATCCTTTCTCTTTTCAGCACTACCATTCTTCCTTTGCTGTAACCCATACAGGTGAGCAGCTTTTCCGTACAGGGTGTCTAATGAGGTAAAGGTCTCTCCAAACAACAACAGCTGTAAGTCCATGGTCAAACCATTCTAAAATCTTTGAGCCCTGAGCTCTTCGTTGCCACCACTTCAGGTGCAAACCTAGACAGCTCTATAAACTTAGAATAGTATTCCGTCACAGACAGACTTCCCATTTTGAGTTCAATGAACTCCTGCGCCTTTTGCTTCTTCAGGTAGGGTGGGTAAAACTTGTTCCTTAGTGCAGTTTTGAATGCTTCCCATCCAAAGTTAGGTGTGGCTCTAAGGGTATTTTCACATCGTTGCCACCACATATCAGCTTCACCTCCCAGGTAGTACACAGCACTATTCACCCTAAGGTTTTCGGGGCAATTCACAGCTACAATGAGTTTATCAAACTCTCTCAACCAGTTCTCCAACACACTTGGTTCAATCTCTCCGCTATAGAGTGGAGGCTTGCTTTGAGCTATTTTCTTAAACATTTCCCCAGCCGGGTCATGCATTGGGTTTGCTCTGGTTTGAGCTAGGTCACGAACTACCTCAGCTAGTTGTCTAACCACTTCAGAAATCTCTTGGCTAGCCATATCCCTTCTCCTGAATAAATAAAAAGGCTAACTTTAATATTGGTTGGACACGACATTACTAAGGTACTGGTTCTACAACGAACCTACTCACAACAATAACACACTTAGGCGCCACCTAGGGGAAGAGTTGGAGCCACTTTCGGGCCTTCTCACCCCACTATTCGATGCAAGTAAATTTAGATGGTTGCTACTAAACCACCTTGCACATAAAATTTCATTGAAGAAATAACAAATAATCCCTTTGCGATACCCACAAGACTTAGAATTGAGACTTAAACTTAAAGGATAACGAAAAGGAAATTCTATTCTTTTATTAAAACTCCAATGAATAAGTCTTACATCCACTAATGCCATAACATTTATTCTCCAACTATGATAAACTAAAACCATAAATAGTAGCTTTGCCACTTTATTAATCAACGAAAAGTAAAACTAAGGATTACATTTCTCTAAAGACTAACGTCATCACGACGATCATTTCTTTCCTTGTATTGCTCTGGAGTAAAGTCTTGATCATTAGGATCATCCAAGTCTTCTTCCGGATCCGAGTCTTCATCCATAGCCTCATCATTTTGCTGTGGCTCACTATCAACCACATTATTCTCTTTAAGCTCATCTTCAGATCCACTGGATATCTCAATGGTTGGTTCAGGAACTATAGGGTTAGGATTCTCAATCTCTACCACATCATCATCACTATCCTCCTCAACATCACTAGCTTGCTCATCATGGATCATATCATCCTCACCATCACTTTCTATTCCTCCATAGCCCATACCTAGACCCGCAGAATACTTTCCATCCTCATAGCTATTTTCCGCAACCTCTAGGATAGTAGCAAGAACCTCAGAATCATACTTCCACCTACCATCACTAGTCCCATATTTGTACCTATTAGGGGTACCATCACTATAATGCATGTCACTGAACCTATTCTTGAGGTCTATGTAGGGGTTCTTATGGGGTAAACAATGTATAATCATACTAGCCATCATATCTTTGTGCCTAAGGTGGGGCATGTTCTTGGTCGAAGCCAAATAGTCACAAGCAAACACGATCTTCTGAACATACGTGCGAGGAGTCTCATTATCCATCTTCTCTAAGTATCCTAAACTGGTGAACTTAGAAGGTAGCATCCTTAATTCCTGAAAATTCACAACTCAAAAGTCTTACTAACGCGTTTCCATAGAAATTTCCAACCCCAAAAGGATACAATAAATAGTTCGTGGAGCCATACAATTTCAATGCACAAATATATGCTCAACATGAAATATGATGCAATTAATCACATAAAGCAAGATAAAACATGATTAGAACATATACATGGCAATTAATAATCCACATAATCACATAAAATGCATTCTTAGACTAATATGCCCTTTCTTAATCTACCCATTTCTCTCTTGAAAATAATATTAATTAAGAAATTAATTAAGAAATAACTCCTAACTTAGTTGAAATTATTTAAATTAAAATCGAAAATTAATAAAAATTATCGATTAATTAAATAAATAACTGAATAATTTTCGGATAATTAAAAAAAAAATAAAAAAAAATCCGAAAAATTTTAAAATATAATTTCGAAAAAAGAAAAAAAATATTCGAATAAAATAAATAGAATAATAAATAATTAAAATAATTCGGATAATTAAATAAAAAATTTCCGAAATTAAGAAATAAATTCGAATTTAATTCGAAATTTTCGAATAAATAAAAAGAAATTCGGAAGAATTGATTGAATTAAATAATAATCCAAACTTTTCAACTTATTTCAAACGACCCAAAATAATTGGTATTTGACCTTTAAGATATTGAGTACTCAAAATAATACGTTTTGACTTTAGGAAAATAATTTTCGAAAATCCTAAAGTTCCGCAATCGTAGTTTAAGGATTTACCACTTTGCACTATTAATTAATGCAAAGCAGCTCTCAAACTAGAGCTCTGCAAATACCACTTTGTAACACCCTAATAATTCCTTACTTTTATAAAACCAATTTCCAACTTAAAATAAAGGAATTACTAAAGCATTACCGCCACCGTGATAACGGTTAAGGCTATTACCAGAATTACGCAGCGGAATTAAATGTAAACTAACTTTTAAAAACCATAATTAATAAAATATCGAGGCCTCCTACAATATGGAACAATAATGGCCCAAAACCCAAAGTATAAGTAATCCAAACATTTCAAACATAATTAATATATTAAAGAAAATAGTTTCAAAAGACGAAAACATGCAACTCTCTCGATCATCCCAAGCCACATGATTTCGATCGTACTTGATCTACCAACCTGCTATATTATTCTACTCCCCAACAATGCAAGTGAAAATGATGGATCATCATAGGGTCATTAAGGCAAAGGCCATGACCGGAAACACACAAAGCACGTAGTCAGCAAAAGCTGAGTACTTACAAGCATAGAGTAATGAAACTAAAACATGCATCACTCACTAAGTACTAATCAACATGCAAAAGCCATATAATAACAATTCAAACAATCATGAGATACAAGACTCGACTCTTGACTCGACTCTTGACTCACAATTTAATTAGAATAAGCTTCGAACGGGCCAAAAAAATAATCCACAAAGGGAAAAGGTGATGGGAGCCAACCAAACACCAAATATAATAATAATAAAATCGGGCCATACCGAGTGTCGGGCCATACCGAGTGTCGGACCATACCAACGAAATTCCTGCGCATAATATAAATGAAACAACGTCTTGTATCATTAGTAAGAGTACGAGCTTTCCGGCAAGACTCCCCCCATTGTTCATACTCAAGGTATATACGTTCCAAGAGTTTTGAAGCTTGTTCCGGTTGCACTTTACGTTTATTAATATTTTAATAAAGGCGAACTCAAGACTCGACAACATGCATACATACAATTAATAAACAATAACCAAAACAATCTTATTTTAATGCTTTAAGACTTATGATCAACCAAGCAAGACACTTGTGATATTACTACCATGTTCCTTCTCACCAAAGTGAGACTCCACATCATGCACATTAACATGAGGGTTGTGCCCTTGCACGACAAATCCTAATTCATTCCATACATACTATTCCCAACTGAACCCTACATGTGCGGTGGCTTACGTGAGCTAACCCTTCACATGTGGTAAAATAAATAGTACAACGAGGTACAAATAAATGGCTCAAAGTATGCTAGACATCCCGTACAATAGCATACAAATAATTAATCCATCCCTTGCATGTGAATTGATCCATACATGCATAAATATTGAACAACATGATTGACAATGAAATCCATACTCATAATAATTTCAACATGCTTGTTCAACAATTAATTCAATAAATCCAACATCACAAAACACATGCTCGTTCACCAAAATAAACATGATTTCACATAATGTAATTTACATCATCAACAATCACGTAATGTCATTGAAAAAAAGGTGTGGTCTCCCTAGACTTGTACGTACCTTGAATACCTAAGCGTAGGGGCCACTTTGCAATAACGAGCACTCAACTAGAAATCACCTCCTATCATCAAAATAATGAAACTTAAATTATTTCCATGTTCATTAAATTTCCAGCAACTTTATAAAATTTAAAACTTCCTTTAGACTTTAGAATTCAATCGTTTTTCAATAATAAAGTCGTCTCAATTTGTAAAATCAATCCCTAGTACAAAAACATACTTTTTCCGCCTTTAAAATCAATAAAAATCGACACTTTAAAGCCTTATTCAAATCTGAAAATATGATTGATTATCATAATTAAAATCATCACCTAATTATGCTAATCAATTGACTCATTAGGTCTAGGTTAAAACCCTAACTTGAAAATCCCAATAACACTAGTTTAATATCATAAAAATCCATGCTTTATTAAATAAACAAATCTGAAAATTCATCCTTTAATAATTAAAACAAACCTAATGAATCACAACACACAAATCCTCAAACCACGGTATTCATAACCGGTTCCCAGCATTTTAATTACTCAAAACAATATTAATATAATAATTTAAAATACGGAATTTAAATAGAATAGGTAAGGAAGAAGAGAATTATACCAATCCGGCCTATAGCACGGAACAATCACGAATTAGGGTGATTGGGCGAAAAGAGATTGGAAAACGAACACGGACAACAACACACACACACACAATCGTGTGTGTGCGCGCGACAACGAAGGGACGAGGCACGGGGCGCGCGCTGTGCGCGAGGACGAGGGCAACAGGGGCGCGCGCTGTGCGCGAGGAGAGAGCGAGAGAAGGCGAGAGTGTGGCTGGGCGCTGTGCGCGCGGGCACGAGCGAGAGAGCGAGGGAAGTGAGGGCGCTGCGCACGAGGCACGAGCGAGAGAGTGAGGGAAGTGAGGGCGCTGCGCGCGAGGGCACGAGCGAGAGAGTGCAGCGCTGGGCGTGAGGCCGAGCAGCACGAGAGCACAGCATCACGGGCACGGGGTTGTGTGCGTGCGTGCGGTGTGCCGAGCAAAGAGAGGAGAGGAGTGAGGTGCAAGAAATCAAAAAGGGGATTTACGAAATTTTAGGGGTTTATTTAATGATGGGGAGTCCTATTTATAGCCTCCCTAATCCCTTGATGGGCTAGGCTTAGGATATTTAAGTTGGGCTTAGGAATTAAATGAATTGGCTAGCTTAGGATTTAAATTAAACCGTTTGGATTGGGCTTGATTAATAAAACGAACTGGACTTTTTATTTAAAACTCGAAGCTTTAAAAATCATTTGCAACTCATTTAATTTCCCGACTCAAGAATTAAATTCGTTTCGTAATTAATTAAAATAATAAATATTCTAATTAATTAAAATACATTAAATAAAATGCATTTAAATATTATTTAAACGATAATAAATCGTAAAATGCTTTATAAATATAATAAAATATATTTATAAATATTATAAAATACGAGGTATTACAGTGCAACTTCGTGCGGAAGTCCCAATTGCTAAGATATATTCCAAAATCCAATATCCAAAGTCCAATTCCCGAGCCCGTTCCCATTTCGGAACTCGGTACAAAATTCAATTTCCAAATATCAAATTCAAAATCCAAACACAATCTCGACCAATGGACCTCTCCATTGGTTTTACAAGGTCGTTTCCAACGAAATGACATTAAGAAATCCAAAATCGGGCGCCGACCCATAAAACCGAGCATGTCGGGCCCCGTCCCGTAAAATCGAGTCCAAATTCGAAACCCGAGTACAAGAAAAGGAGTGTTTTTAGACGCAAACCCAAGCCTTAACCTCCAAGAAAAGCTACGTGACAAAATCGTACAAACTCGTACAAGGTACAAGACTACAAGACAAACCAAAAGGACGGTGTCATCGTCCTTTTTTAGCGGAACTTGGGACACGTCACCTGCGCCAGGCACTGGCCTTGCTCTGGGTGCTGACGTGTCTTGGTGTTTAGCCGCCTAGTCTCCTATATAAACCCTCGTTTTCTACACAAATGGGAGGCAGAATTCAATACAACATCGAAATTTCAATTTTTCCTCTCAAATTCCAATACAAAATCAAAGGTTCAATTTTTCAATTCTCACTACAATTTCCAAAAAGTATCAAAGCAATGGGAGCACAAATCGGAAAACTAACCTAATCCTAAATAGGTAATTCCGAACCCCTAAATCAAATCATTATGATATTTTCTACTCTTCTACATTCCTAAATTCAATATACAATTCCAATGATGTTGTCATTTGAGTTCATGCTCATGATGAACTAGGAAACATGCCCAAAAGTGCCATCTTTTGGGAGGTTTTCACTCTTGAAACTCTTCCCAAATGATTTTCTAAGCACATTTTCAATATCAAAATGCAAGATTCAAGCTTTATTTTTGAAAATGATTAGTAAAGTGAAGAACTTTCATACTTGAAATGTTTCTCCTTTACAAAAATCACCATACAATTTTACAAAATGCAAATATTTTCAAAGTTCAAGGATGTTTGGAAAAGTGCAAACCTTTTTCCAAACTAGAACACATGAACATTCAACTTTGTATGTTCAAATACAAGTTCTATTTTCAATACTCAATGATGTTTAAGTGAGATCAACTCCTCCTTAAACTAGAATCACTTTTAAGTTATGGAGCATATTAAAGGTGAATCCTTTTTCACATTAAAAGGTCTAATCTTTAAGAATCAAGTCTCCTAATTTCAATATTCAAGTTCAATATTCAAGTTCTATATTCAAGTTCAATATTCAAGTTCTATTTCAATAATCAAAGTCAAGGATGCTTTATGATGAGCAACTCATCCAAAGTTGAGAGTTTTTAGAGTTGAATCCGTGTCATGCACACTTATTATTAAGTAGTTGTTTGGCGTTAGATCTCAAGTACAATAATACTATTTCAATATTGTCATTTAAATATTGTCATTTCAATATCGCACTTTCAATACCGCAATTTCAATATCGCAATTTCAATAACGCACTTTCAATATCGCACCTTTATTTTTGCAATTTCAATTCCACACTCTTTACTCACCTTTTTTAAGGTGATGTGGTTTTGTACGCATTTCAATAATTCTTTCTTTTTTGTGATGATGCTTTACATGTTTATTGCTTTCATCACCCAACATGCTAAATACAATAATATACAAAAGGTTACATCACGCTTAACAAAAATAATTTTTGGACAAAACGGCCTTAGGTTCCCTTAATTGACTTTAAAGCAAAGTGACCACGTACAAGTAGCAAATACAATGTTCTAAATGCATGATTCAACCGACTTAGTGTCATGATTAGGATTTTATGAAAACGATCCCTGTCTTGTATTCGAATGTACTTGAAAAGCTTGCCAAATAAGAGGTTCGTTCCCGTGCTCGAATCTCACCCGTTCGGTTTCTAAGATTCAATGCCTTATCCACAAGAGTCAATTTTGGTCCTTCTAAACCGGACCCTTAAAATGTTTAGTGGCTACTCCTTCAAAATTTAAAATCTCAAAACCCGTAGGGAAAATACAAAAAAAAACCCCTACAATCTGGAGACTCCACTGGGGAGTTCTAAATTTCAAATTCAAGTATACGAGCAGCCCATGAGCAGTCTGCCACTGCTACGCTCAAGTGCTGGATGCCAGCAGTAGCGCTGGGCGCAAGCCCTGCTGCCTGCCTTCAGCATAATGGCTTCCAGTGGTTGGCTGCCCATTCTGCCCAAGTATTCGAGTGGGAGTTCAGTTCAGATTTTGAATTTCTAAGGAACACCCAAACCTCGAGAACGAATGCCGAAAAACAAGCTTTTCAAGTACAATATTCGAGTACTATTGTGATTTCTAAGAATTGCATGCATATTTTCAAACACCATACTTGTGCAAAACAAATTTCTACCTTGCCCAACATGAATGTGTTCTACATTCGGGCTAGCCCCGAGGGTAACGAAATGGCCATTCTCCATACAGTCCCTGACCAAAGTGTCTGACCATTCCCGCGCCTACCGAAAATTGACATTTGCTTGATGTTCCTGAAGTCAAGCATGGAGGTCGTCCGCCAACCAACACCTCCCCTATGAGGAGGTGAAACAGTTGTTGCCGGATCCCCCTCTTAGTCAAGCACCCTTTCGACACCCAAAGCCGACCACTTGCATCATACAAAACTTAAACCGACCTTAGGTTGAGAATTTTGCATGTCGCATTCATATTCATGCTAGTGTGACAACGTGCTATTTGTGCATTGTGTGGGCGTCTTTGCACGCATGAATGGCTAACCTCAATCCCCTTTATTTTTCTAGGCCATATCCCAATCTCACCACAATTGGGATATACCCCTCCCCCTTTACGTGGAATTGCACCACTTCAAGCCACTCAGCCCCCACCTCCATCTCCACGAGTTACCTAAAGTCAATACGGGATGTTTAAACCAAATCCTAAGTACGGCCTCATCGTGCTACCAGTAGGTCCCACCCTTACTCGTTCCTAAAAATCACAAACTTGCCTTAACTGACCGAAATTGGAAAGCGGCGATGCAAGATGAATATGGTGTTTAAATTAATACTAGGACATGGGATTTGGTACCTGAGCCTAGGGGGGTCAATATTGTGAATTGTATGTGGATTTTTATTCACAAAGAAAATGATAAGGTAACCTACAAAGGCACAAAGCTAGACTTGTTTGTGATGGCAGGTCGCGGAAAAGGGAGTCGATTGTGATGAGACATTCAGCCCGGTGGTCAAACCGGCTAGCATTCATACAGTTTTGGGCTTGGCTATGGCCAAAAAATGGTTTATTCATCAACTTGATGTAAAAAATGTTTTCCTTCATGGTGACTTAAAGGAGACTGTTTAAATGCAACAACCTCCTGGATTCGTTGACAGACGGGTTTCCTAATTATGTGTGCTTACTAAGTAAGTCTCTTTTTGGTCTTAAAACAAGCTCCTCGTGCATGGTATCAATGGTATATGATAATTTTTTGCTTCAGATGGATTTTGTCATTGCTAAGAAAGACACATCATTATTGACCTTCAAACATGGTAACAATATGGCATCCCATCTTCTTATGTTGATGATATTATTTTGTATACTTCTTTAGATGATCTGCAAGACAGGTTGATCTCCCATTTGAAGATAAAATTTCCTATGTCTGATTTGGAGCATTTGAATTATTTTTTAGGGATTTCAGTTAGTCGCACTCCTTCAATGCTTCTGTCTCAACAGAAGTATGCACATGTAATATCCCGAAATTTTTAAACTTGATTTATTAAAATTAAAAATATTTATTAGCTTGATTTCGTTTTAATTACGAATAATCAAATTTCGTTATTTTAAACGTTTTCACGATTTATTTTAAACGATAAGTTATAAACGAAAATTTATTTATTTTTCGTTAACGATATTTTCATAAAGAATAATTTTAGCTAAAAATTTCTATTTTTAGTAGTTTCCAAAAATAGCTCCAAGCTTTTAAATTACAAATTTGCCCTTATAATAATTCCAAGTCAACAACTACAAGAACCAAAGTCTTCTTCTTCCTCTTCCTTATCAGCATACTTGGCAAACATGGGGTATGCCAGACAATCAAACTTTTGACTTCCTCCTTCACCAATTCAAGCCAACGCACAACCCATGAGATCCATTGTATTTCAATTCTACTGGTATTGCCCACTGATTCTCCTTCTTCTCTCTATGCCAATTGTTTCCTGACAAAACCATTAACAATAGCTCATAGATGACGTTTTGCATCCCTCCAAAAATCTATAAATAGCTTACTGATTCACCATTTCAATTCACAACCAAAACCAACATCTTATTCCATTATCACCATTAGAAATTGTGAAGTTTTCTTACCTCATTCCTCTATTTTGGTCTTGAACCACCACCATCGCAGCCGCCACTTTTCTCGGCCTTCATTTACCACCACGACCACCTGCTGCCTCCATCATTCCCAGCCACCCGCACCCGCACCAAACCAATCAACACCTCTTCCACCACCTCGCCTCACTGCTGGCTGCTTTAATCGACCACCACCGCCACAATCCCCACCCCTTTCCTTCGACCAAATCGGCCCGCAGTGCCGCACTCCCCTGCCTCTATCATCCTTTGCCTCTGCCGCACCACCCAGCCACAAAGACACCACACTCCGGCCACCTAACCTCGTCTTAGAACCATCTCCGCCCCAAACAACCCAGCGAACGGCCGCTGCGCCGACCAGACTTGACCGGAAACACCCCTCCCCTGTTTTCCCCTGTTTTACTCGACCACCCTCTTCCTCCTTCCTTTTTGTTCCGCCGCACCGCAATCACCATCACCATCACCGGCGCGCTTTAGCGCCGCCATGCCGCCCAGCCAGCCGCCGCCTGTCTCCCTTCTTCTCCCCTCCTCCTTCGTGCCCCCTCCCCTGCTGCTCGTGTTCTACAATTTCAGAAACAAAGTTTCTGAAATTGAAACTTTGTTTTATTCCTCCTTATTCAAGTTGGGCCAAATCAATTGGGCTTTGGGTAAGACAAACATGAATTTCAGATTTTCAATTCCTTAATATTCATGTTTTAATAAATTTTATGATATAAATTATTTACTAATGAATTGTTATTATTTTCAGGAAATAAATAAATTTGATTATCGAGTTTAAGAAAAATAAATTACCGTACTAAATTTATCAAGGACAAAAATTAAATAATAAACCTACTAGCTTTATAAGTCAAAAATGGAATTTAAATAATAATTTTTTTTTTTAAATCGATTTATGAAATATATATATATTTCGATTTAAATTTCGTTTAATAATATTTTCGTTAAATTATAAAATTATACTTTTTATTAAAATTCATTATAAAATTCATTATGATTTATAAATATCGATTTGAGATTATTTAACGTTTCAATAACTAATTCATTGATTTAATATTCTGAAAGAATCGGACTTGAAGCTCAGGACGAACGATCCATCGAATAGGAAGTATAAACTACGGTTGAGGTAACATCTATTGCTAACACCCACAATCCCCTTATGAAATGTGTTTTGATGAGATTATGAAATATGTTTATAATGATATGTTTTTATTGGATTGTGGGATATGAAATGAGTTTATAAAATATGTTTTATGATGATTATATTCAAGCATGTTTATGTATGATTTTATAAGAACGATGTCTATGAGTTAATAATAAGATACGAAACATGATAAATACAAGTGTAACCGGTTCTGGCAGTTAGTGGGGTTACTATTTCTAGGTCGTGCACGTACCGCCGTACCGCGGGACACCCAACAAGGGAGAGTGCTCCTTGAGGGTTACCGCAAGCTAAAAGAGAAACTATTTAGGTACGGGCGTATGTCCAACAAGGGAGAGTGCTCCTTGAGGACTATCGCAAGGTGGGAGACGTCCCGCAAGGCTAACTTGTCAGTTACCAAGTAAAAAGAAGGTTTTAAGAAAGATAATGGGAACTATCAAAGTTTCAAGTTATAAATGATGTTTTATTGCATTTATGAAAATGTTTTACTATGTTCTATTCTCCCTGATTGCAAAGTAAATAAAATGAATTGAAATGAGTTTACGCTGTTAGGGTAGCATGTTACTGGGCCTCGGCTCACGATGTTGCTTTTGTTTTAGGTACGAAGAAGATCGTGGGATGCCTTAGAGTGAGGATGCAACCATCAAATTCACGATCGATGTTTAATAAAGATAACTATGTCTCACTAGTAATAATGGATGTATTATTTAAACTCTAAGTATTAAGTTAGATTTTAATATTTATCTTTAATCAATGTTAGGAATATTTATTAAAGTTCGTTTAGATTTCGGTGTAAATATTAAAGAATTAATCGAAGTGAAGTATAATTACAGTTACTCAACAGTAGTCAGTAAATTTAAAAAGGGTATGTCGCCTTGTATTTCCCACGAGGGAGATACGGCAGTGACGCTCCGACTAAATTAGGGTTTCCGCTGCTAATTAAAGGTAATTAACCTAATTAATGGTGTTTAAAAGTCGGGGCGTTACAGTTTGGTATTCAGAGCCAAGGTTCTGCGACCATAAGTGCTAAACTTTACGGGTTTTGCACGAAATAAAATTTATTAGGTTTTAAGCAAGAATTTTAAGGAATGAGTAAAAAGAATGAGTTAAAATCATGCTAAGTTAAAATGAAATGAGTGTGAGTGATAGGACGGGGAACGCAACGGGAATGTTTTCTTTATTATGATTTGCAGAATTTCTTAGTCTAATTTCAAGAAGAAAAGATTATCTGAAGTGTTGTATCCTTGCGATCAGATCGGCGATGACTTCAAGCGGAAATATTCCTATTGACGGCACTAGAAACGATAACGATGTTAACGATGGCAATGGTAATCACAAATCTGCATTAGCGCTGGGAGGAATGCAAGAAAGAATTGAAGAATTGCGCAAGGATCCCATTTTCGGGGACACTCCAGGAGAAACAAGCGATAATCGAATGGATTTAATGAGATTGATAATGTCGGAACTTCTGCAAGGAAATCGTCAAAAGCCAAGGTCAGAGCAAGAAGAATGCTCCAACATGTTCAAGAAGTTCGCTTCTCATAAACCCCCTACCTATGATGGCAAGCCAGACCCTACTGAATTTGAGGAATGGATTAGCGATATGGAGAAATTATTTGATGCAACTCAATGCCCCGAGAAATGGAAGGTCAACTATGCTGTCTTTTACTTGAAAGGACAAGCCAACCTGTGGTGGAAAAGTGTTAAAGGAATCCAAAATGAGCCTGGTTTTGGTTGGGAAAAACTGACGGAAGCTATGCGGGAACAATTTTATCCCTATTCTCTGCAACTACAAATGGAATCGGAATTTATCAAATTGAGTCAAGGAAAGAAGAATGTTCTGGAATATGCAGTGAAATTCAATGAGCTTGCTCGATTTGCCCCTGACCTGGTGACTACTGATAGGCAAAGGATGAATCGATTTGAAGGAGGATTAAACATTGAGATCCGTGATCGTCTTTCGAGTTCTAGAATTTCCACTTTCCAAGAGTTGTACGATCGAGCAATTAACGTCGAAAGAATTATCAAGCTTCGAGAAGAAACATATGGAAAACGAAAAGGAAGCTTCGAAGAAAATCAACCGAACCATAAGAAACAAAATGTCAATGTCGGCTATCAAGGAGGGAATAACGGAAACCAAAACTTCAACAAGAATCGTGGATGCGCCAAGTGTGGAAGATGGAACCATACAGAGAAAGAATGTCGAATTGGTACGCGAGATTGTTTCAAATGTGGTAGCAAAGATCACCAAATCAGAGATTGTCCGCAAATACATCGAGAGCAAGGTGATAGGAGAAACGATGAAAACAAAGGAAATGGTGGCACTACAAATTTCAACCGTAATCCCCCACGTGGAGCAACTTCGAATGGAAGAGTGTTTTTAATGCAAGGAAAAGACGATGACGCAAATGACAATGACGACTTCGCTAGTATGGAGTAAAGAATGAATGATCTTTTGAAAACAAGTGATCGAACATCTAGAAAAAAATAGTCTAAACTAAATGATGGAAATTTTGAAAGTAATATGCGCTAATCAAGTATCAAACTAAGATGTATTACCATCATTAGTTTTATGAATGTTATGCTTATGTATCAAATTTTCAATTAAAGAATTATGTGTTTAAGATATGCTTTATGGATTATGTTTATGCTGACATGATTGCATTGGTAATAACTAATCGTTACGTATGAAAGTCGTCTTCGATGGAAGTTCTCCTGAGCTCAGAGTACGAGATTATTATAACAAATGACTTTTACAATTGTTAGGTAAATATTTATTGTCATTATATCTATCTTCAGAATTATATTAAAAACATTACTACTTTTGGTAGAAAATATTTTCAAACGGGATCTCACAAAGAAAAATGGGAGCCTAGTCTATGCTAACAAGGTTGCCACTTTTTGTGTTCTTTGCTCCTCGATCCTATTTTATAAAGTAAAGTAGAGATACAAAAGACGATGGCGGAATATAATTGACCTTAATGACGATTAAGACCAACATATAATTTTGCCCCTTCTGTATTCTTTACTCTTCGATTCTAGGTCTCGAGTTGAAGCGGAGTCATTAAAAAGATGGCAAAATGAAAGCTAGACGTTGTCGGAATTTGAATGAAATTGTGAGATCTTGGTTTTAAAATAAAATATTATACTTTTATTCGAATGTTTTCGATTTTCAAATCTAACTTTCAAGTTTCGAGGACGAAACTTTTTCTAAGGGGGTAAGAGTGTAATATCCCGAAATTTTTAAACTTGATTTATTAAAATTAAAAATATTTATTAGCTTGATTTCGTTTTAATTACGAATAATCAAATTTCGTTATTTTAAACGTTTTCACGATTTATTTTAAACGATAAGTTATAAACGAAAATTTATTTATTTTTCGTTAACGATATTTTCATAAAGAATAATTTTAGCTAAACATTTCTATTTTTAGTAGTTTCCAAAAATAGCTCCAAGCTTTTAAATTACAAATTTGCCCTTATAATAATTCCAAGTCAACAACTACAAGAACCAAAGTCTTCTTCTTCCTCTTCCTTATCAGCATACTTGGCAAACATGGGGTATGCCAGACAATCAAACTTTTGACTTCCTCCTTCACCAATTCAAGCCAACGCACAACCCATGAGATCCATTGTATTTCAATTCTACTGGTATTGCCCACTGATTCTCCTTCTTCTCTCTATGCCAATTGTTTCCTGACAAAACCATTAACAATAGCTCATAGATGACGTTTTGCATCCCTCCAAAAATCTATAAATAGCTTACTGATTCACCATTTCAATTCACAACCAAAACCAACATCTTATTCCATTATCACCATTAGAAATTGTGAAGTTTTCTTACCTCATTCCTCTATTTTGGTCTTGAACCACCACCATCGCAGCCGCCACTTTTCTCGGCCTTCATTTACCACCACGACCACCTGCTGCCTCCATCATTCCCAGCCACCCGCACCCGCACCAAACCAATCAACACCTCTTCCACCACCTCGCCTCACTGCTGGCTGCTTTAATCGACCACCACCGCCACAATCCCCACCCCTTTCCTTCGACCAAATCGGCCCGCAGTGCCGCACTCCCCTGCCTCTATCATCCTTTGCCTCTGCCGCACCACCCAGCCACAAAGACACCACACTCCGGCCACCTAACCTCGTCTTAGAACCATCTCCGCCCCAAACAACCCAGCGAACGGCCGCTGCGCCGACCAGACTTGACCGGAAACACCCCTCCCCTGTTTTCCCCTGTTTTACTCGACCACCCTCTTCCTCCTTCCTTTTTGTTCCGCCGCACCGCAATCACCATCACCATCACCGGCGCGCTTTAGCGCCGCCGTGCCGCCCAGCCAGCCGCCGCCTGTCTCCCTTCTTCTCCCCTCCTCCTTCGTGCCCCCTCCCCTGCTGCTCGTGTTCTACAATTTCAGAAACAAAGTTTCTGAAATTGAAACTTTGTTTTATTCCTCCTTATTCAAGTTGGGCCAAATCAATTGGGCTTTGGGTAAGACAAACATGAATTTCAGATTTTCAATTCCTTAATATTCATGTTTTAATAAATTTTATGATATAAATTATTTACTAATGAATTGTTATTATTTTCAGGAAATAAATAAATTTGATTATCGAGTTTAAGAAAAATAAATTACCGTACTAAATTTATCAAGGACAAAAATTAAATAATAAACCTACTAGCTTTATAAGTCAAAAATGGAATTTAAATAATAATTTTTTTTTTAAATCGATTTATGAAATATATATATATATTTCGATTTAAATTTCGTTTAATAATATTTTCGTTAAATTATAAAATTATACTTTTTATTAAAATTCATTATAAAATTCATTATGATTTATAAATATCGATTTGAGATTATTTAACGTTTCAATAACTAATTCATTGATTTAATATTCTGAAAGAATCGGACTTGAAGCTCAGGACGAACGATCCATCGAATAGGAAGTATAAACTACGGTTGAGGTAACATCTATTGCTAACACCCACAATCCCCTTATGAAATGTGTTTTGATGAGATTATGAAATATGTTTATAATGATATGTTTTTATTGGATTGTGGGATATGAAATGAGTTTATAAAATATGTTTTATGATGATTATATTCAAGCATGTTTATGTATGATTTTATAAGAACGATGTCTATGAGTTAATAATAAGATACGAAACATGATAAATACAAGTGTAACCGGTTCTGGCAGTTAGTGGGGTTACTATTTCTAGGTCGTGCACGTACCGCCGTACCGCGGGACACCCAACAAGGGAGAGTGCTCCTTGAGGGTTACCGCAAGCTAAAAGAGAAACTATTTAGGTACGGGCGTATGTCCAACAAGGGAGAGTGCTCCTTGAGGACTATCGCAAGGTGGGAGACGTCCCGCAAGGCTAACTTGTCAGTTACCAAGTAAAAAGAAGGTTTTAAGAAAGATAATGGGAACTATCAAAGTTTCAAGTTATAAATGATGTTTTATTGCATTTATGAAAATGTTTTACTATGTTCTATTCTCCCTGATTGCAAAGTAAATAAAATGAATTGAAATGAGTTTACGCTGTTAGGGTAGCATGTTACTGGGCCTCGGCTCACGATGTTGCTTTTGTTTTAGGTACGAAGAAGATCGTGGGATGCCTTAGAGTGAGGATGCAACCATCAAATTCACGATCGATGTTTAATAAAGATAACTATGTCTCACTAGTAATAATGGATGTATTATTTAAACTCTAAGTATTAAGTTAGATTTTAATATTTATCTTTAATCAATGTTAGGAATATTTATTAAAGTTCGTTTAGATTTCGGTGTAAATATTAAAGAATTAATCGAAGTGAAGTATAATTACAGTTACTCAACAGTAGTCAGTAAATTTAAAAAGGGTATGTCGCCTTGTATTTCCCACGAGGGAGATACGGCAGTGACGCTCCGACTAAATTAGGGTTTCCGCTGCTAATTAAAGGTAATTAACCTAATTAATGGTGTTTAAAAGTCGGGGCGTTACAGCACAAGAAATTCTTGAGCGTGCAGGCATGGGACTTGTAAACCTGTCGCTACTCCTTTAGACACTAACTCCAAGCTTAGTGCAGATTCAGGTCCTTCGGTGGAGGACCCAACTCATTACCGCAGCTTAGCAGGTGCTCTCCGGTACCTAAATTTTACTCGCCCTAATATTGCTTATGCGGTCCAACATGTGAGTCTGTTTATGCATGATCTACGGGAGTCTCACTTCAACGCATTAAAACACATCCTGCGTTATATTTATGGTACCATTGATCACGGGTTACATTTATATCCTACTACCACTACGCGCTTGATTACTTATACTGATGTAGATTGGGGCGGGTGTCCCGACACTCGTTGTTCGACTTCAGGATATTGTTGTTTTTTAGGGGATAACCTTGTTTTCTGGTCTTCCAAAACGCCAGCCTACACTTTCGAGATCAAGTGCGGAAGCGGAATATCGAGGCATCGCAAATATCGTTGCCAAAGCATGTTGGCTTCGTAATTTACTTCTTGAGTTACATTGCCCACTTCGTCAGGCCAACATTGTTTATTGTGATAATGTCAGTGCTATTATCTTTTCAGCAATCCGGTACAGCATCAACGCACAATACATGTTGAGATTGACATACACTTCGTTCTGGAAAAGGTTGCGTTGGGTCAGATACGCGTGTTACACGTTCCTTCCGGGTATCAGTTTGCAGAAATTTTCACAAAGGTCTTCCACGACACTTATTCTTAGATTTCAAATCCAGTCTTAGCGTACGACTTCCTCCCGCTATGACTGCGGGGGTGTGATAAAGTTGTAACCCACTATATATATTTGATCAATTGAAACACTCCAATTCATAGAGTTTCACAATATCTAACCATTTTTATATTATGGAAAAAATTGATGGTTACCATTATACATTATTAGCGAACTAAAAAAATTAATTTTTCTTTAAATGAAAATTTGTATAACCTAAAATAAATAACTTTTACATATATCGAGTTAATTTTTAAGCATTTTGAGTACACCACCTTTAAAAAAGAATTTGTGTAATTTGAGTGCAGATACTACCTACTATTTATATAGACTACATATTCAATCATTTTTAGGATTTTTTGTCATTTAACACCTTAAAAAATTAATTTTTGTAATTAAACACCTTACTTATTTTTTATTATATTTAAACACCTTAAAAATCTAAAAATTTATAAATCAACACCGCTTAACGATTTCCATAAGAAAAAAACGTTGATTTTTATTCATGCTATAACTTCCAAAGCATAATTTGATGGTAGAAGGAGTTGTTTACCACCATATCATGCCTTGGGAACTTTAGCATAGTTAAAAACTAATGCTTTTTCTAACAAAAATTGTCAAGTGGTGTTGATTTTAAATTTTTTTTTTGTTTTTTAAGGTGTTTAAAAACAATAAAAAATAAGTAAGGTGTTAAATTACAAAAACTAGTTCTTTTTAAGGTGTTAAATGACAAAAAATCCCATTTTTATGGCGCATTTTATTAGATCTTATTACAAATAGCTACTTGATAGTCAATCCCATGTTTATCAACAGATTTCCCTTCCGACTATACAATTGGTAAAAGAAAAATAAACTCGTGCGTACAAACCTCAAAATCATCACTACCATTGCTATACCCCAAATAGTATAATAACAAGTCATAAGCTAATCTTGACTGTACATAAATAACATGGTCAAACACATTAAAAGAGTCCGGAAAAAAAAGAGCAAAAGCTCCTTGTTCACTCGTAGACCTAAAGGTTGAGAAGTAGAGTTGCTATAGCAGGTCCAACTCCAGAAAAAGGCAGGAAACATTCTATTACTGCCCGTAAAGAATGATCAAGTCTAAACATACCAAGGATCAGCTGTGTAAACATGACTGAGACGAACAGCACTTTGTCCAGAAGCAGGAACGTGAGAGAACCATCCCACCCTGTGAGTTTGACAAAGGAGAAGGTGGCAGGAGAAAAAGGGGTGAACTATGCAAATGATGACCTGACACTGCTTCTAAATGAGATATAATGGCTGATGCACGATTACATCCTTCCATCATTCATCAGCTGTAAACTATACATCAAATCCTGGCATAGCAAATTGAGAAGCAAAAGCTTCTATACGGTTTCGCAAGTCAATAATGTCCTTATTGCTTTGTAAACCTTTTATGAAGCATTTTGCTACTTTTCCATGTTCTCTCTGCATTATACTCGTGATTTGAGCCGCTCGAATTAGAAAGTCTGCAATCACCTCAAAATCAGATTCCAGGCAGCCCCTTGTTGTCATTGCAGGTGTGCCTGATGAAATTAACAATTGATTTTAAGAATATACCAAGTATGTAAATATAGTTATTCTCCAAGTTATAACAAAATTATTCTCTTCGCTTACCAATCCTTACACCACCAGGTGTTATGGCACCATTGTCACCAATCAAAGCAACTTTATTCAGAGTAATATGACATGATTCACAAACCTTCTCGAAATTCTTACCTGGCAACATAAAAAGCAGAAAATGGTCACCATCGTTGCACAGAGACTCTAAACAGGAGCACGACTTCAGTCAACATTATAAGCTACTTTTCATAGCACAATCACATATAAGTGTGCGGAAACAACATCCTTAACCTTCCAAAACGATTACCCCAGGAAAGCAAATTTACACACTTACAAATCAGGAGTTAAAAAAGATACTCTTAACCACTAGGAGTGATAAGGAAAGAGCAAGGACGTGCGAACAAGCTTAAACATTTAAGAGTGGTAATAGAAAATTATAATGGATAGTAAATTGCAAGTCCCAGGATAAAAGTATAAAACTCAACAAATATCAGCTGTTAACCTTGTGCATCCATAAAGCATCTGCCATAAATTTCATCAAATATTAAGTAGGCCGTAAGCAGGATCCCTTTAGATAAACAAACAAGGAACGTCGCACAGAATACAGACAAAAAACATCCACGTAAAAGTGCCCCATAACAGCAAAAGCTCCACGTCAGAACAATGGCCGTATTCAGCTCACATGCATAATCATTCAAATGCAAGTCTCAACAGTAGTAGCAAAAAATGGGCATCACATAAGCATAATAAGCTTTTGAGAAAATACCTAAGCATAACATTTACAAGACATTGTAACTTTACTAGTAAATTTGATAGAGAAATACTAAGAATAAAACCCTCCGTTTCGAAATAATGGGACAGTTTCTTTCACGCTTGCCAATGTAAATGTTTGGACATTAATATCTCTAATTTTGTATTCGTAAAATTATAAAAAGTTGATATTCTGAAAGTACATATCGAGACGAATCAGACAAGACCCCACATGACTATATTTTTCCTCACCCATAATCACAAAAGATAGTCAAATTAAAATTTGTGAATAGTGTCAAAAATCAAAGTGTTCCTACTATTTCGAAACGGAGGGAGTATGTCATCAACTACAGTAAATAAATTCAAATTCTCAGGTAATCAAAAAAAATATTACCGAATAGATGAGAGTAAATCCACTACCCCATAAAAAATATAGTTTGACAAAGAAAGTAAAGGTTGGATAGAACAGTTATTGAACTTTCTTTTCTTTGGGTACTCGGGTATTGAGGGGGATTTTAAGTTTACTCAGTAAGTATTTTTTTTCTTATATATATGTTTGGTGAGAAGAGAGGTGTATAACTATTAGTTTATTGCTCGATTCGAACAAATTTTTTTATCCCCAACCCAAACTGATGACAAAAAAAGTTCATACTTATCCAATCCGATTTCTGATTTCCCCCAATTTTGGGTGAGCAACAAGTGGTATCTATTTCTTTCTTAACCTCAAGTGCATCAGAATTCCCTCTCCTTATAATGTCTTCCTATTCTAAAAAAAAAATCTACACGAATCAGGTCTTTTCATAATATGAATTCAGCAAAACTGCGCAAAAGCTACTTTCATACTCGGAAAGAAACAAGAAAGGGATTTCGTACCTCCCACATCAAGAATGGTAAGTTCACAGGTGCAACAAAGCCGATTTAAATATTATCAAAAAATTTATGTCTGCCATTTACTATTGTCTCTGTATTATAAATCAGACCCGCAAATAATTTCATACAGTTACATAATTTCATTAATTAATCAGTAAGAAGCCCACGCAAAATCCTTTAAAACATAAGGACAGTCTACTCAAGTAGGGAAAATAGTGCAACAAATCCGAAATAAAAAATAGCATTATACCTGTCAATCCAAGAGGCCTTAGATCCCAGAGTAGCAAGTGGTTGTCAGTGCCCCCTGTTAGTAGCTTACATTTTCTTCGGAGTAAAGCTGATGCCAAGGCCTGTGCATTTCTCTTAACTTGTTGCATGTATGCCTTATACTCAGGGCTAGCAACTTGTTTCAAAGCTATAGCAAGAGCAGCAATGTGGTTGTTGTGAGGACCACCCTGTAATATAGGGAAAACAGCAAAATTTATCTTATCCTCAAAGTCATATTGCTCATTATCTTCAGATGGATTCAATGAGCTTCTCTTCCTTGGTTTCTTGCCCTTCCTAAAAAATATTATACCTCCTCTAGGACCTCGCAAACTCTTATGAGTTGTAGAGGTAACAATATCACAATAATCAAAAGGACTGACACATTCCTGCAAAACATTAAGAAAAGGAAAAAAAACAATTAAATTCAAGGAGATAGAAAAAAAAGATAAAACGAAGAAACAGCTCAAACAACCCATTATGCCAGCATACAATACTAGCAAGCAAACAGCTTAACATCAAAATTCTACAATAAACACATGGATATAACAATATGACACCATATATAATATGTCCGTTTCAGCCTTCCGAAGTCCTCTTTATACATAGAAAAAAAATAAAAGTTCTTCAATTTACTTCAACCATGTCCATAATGAGTTATTCTTTAACTAGCAGGATAATGCCCCCAGGTGCTGCTTCAACATTCCGTCTCTCGGCAACTTAAGAGATAAAATACAACAGAAACTGGATAATCCGCCCAACCATACACACAAACAAACAAACAAACAAAAAATCGTCCAACTTTATCAGCTATTTAAAAACCTGAACACTACTACAATCACTCCATTACTGAAAAGAAATTGCATAATGACACACTGAAAATGCGAATACAAAAGAAAGAAATATAATCACTAACTCCAGTTTCACAAACTAATGCACACTACACTTAGCATGAACTGACAGCATATCGGTCGGCGGCAAAACTCAATTAATCCATGGTACACACATCGTCCTCACCATAACAAACAAATGTTAGTAACATGTGCTGAGTCTGCAAATTTTCATAGGATTACCCCAACAGTGAGGCAGAAAGATAGACAAACAGATACTTTAACACAGGCATAGAGATAAATAAACAATAGAAACATAAAGAAGTTCAACCTTAGCAGCAATAAGACCACTAATTTGAGCCATATCACACATCAAAATAGCACCACACTTGTCAGCAATCTGCCTCAACCTTGCATAGTCCCATTCACGAGGATAAGAACTACCACCACAAATCAGTATTTTAGGACGGAAATCGAGCGCCTTCTCCTCAAGCTTATCATAATCTACATACCCAGTTTGGGGATTCACCTTGTAAGGCAAGCTCTCAAAGAAAATTGAGGCCCCAGACACCTTTCTTCCACTGGGAGTATAATGGCCATGACTACTATTCCCTCCAGAAAGGGTGTCCAATCCCATGATCCGATCCCCGGGCAACAAAAGCCCGGTATAAACTGCAAAATTTGCGGATGTACAAGAATATGGCTGAACATTTACACCCCAGCTTTCTGAACTGAGACCAAACGCCGCCAATGCTCTGTCACAACATAGAAGTTCAATTTCATCTATGTACTGATTTCCTCCATAGTATCTCTGCCCAGGCATTCCTTCCGAATACTTATTTGTTAAGGAACTTCCTAATGCTTCCATCACAGCTCTGCAAACGAAATTCTCCGACGCAATCAACTCAATTCCTTTGCATTGCCTCAGTTTTTCTTTATCCATAATATTAAAAATTTCAGGGTCGGCCAATCGCAACGGCTGATTGCCCCATGCTCTGACTGCACCCTTACGCGCTTCCATACTCGAATCGAAAAATACCCGTTTTGCCAAAGCTGTAGAAGAAGACACCGAATCCTCCCTATCTCGGCGACGTTTCAAGCACATAGAATGACCTAGAATACGAAATTCCTCCACCTCCTCATCCTCGTCCTCCCCACGATTCTCTTCTTCTCTCTCCTCAGCATCCTCTCCAACATCCCTCTTAGGCTCCACCACGGCGACTCTCTCTCTCTCCCCAACACACCCATTCTCGATCTTTCTACAATTCTGCACTGCCTGTGATTCCAGCAATTGCAGCGGAATCGATGGCATCGGAATCGACGACTCGCGCAACCTTGAATCAATCTGAAATGAAATCGAATCGTCGTTGATTAATATTCGATTAGGGTTCGAATTCGCGGGTATTGACGAAGCAGGAGCCGATACGTGCGAGAGAAATCCAAGAGAGAGATTCGATTGCGGGTGCGACAAATCCATAATCAATCACAACAACAATTTAAAAGACAACCAAAGCAAAATCAAATTAACCCTAGCAAAATCAACAATAACAACAACACCAATTGAAACAAAAATGACAAAGTTTTTGGGAGGAATTATAATCAATGATTGAAAAAACCAAGGATGAAATTTCCATAGAAGAATTTGATGAAGTAGAAGCACCGAAACCCTAAGAGTGAGGAAAATGGAGATTTTAAGGGGGGAGATTGGGGTTCATAGAACAAGGCAGATGCTGGTGAGACGTGAAGGGAGGATGTACCTGGACATTATTCCTTTCTTACAGGGATTTTTGGTCGCACCATAAAAAATTTAAAATAAAAAAGGGATTTTTGGTTGTTTTTGTAACTTTTTGTTAAATTGATATTATCGGTCCCAACTATGGCCGATTTACTTTAAAAGGTCCCAACTTTTGATTATGTCAGGGTGGTCCCAACTATAGAGAGTGTTTTCCAAAAATGGTCCCTTAGTTAAAATTAAGTGCTAAATAACTTAATTAACACTCATATCTCTCGTGCAATAATCATATTTTTTAATTAAATGAAGTAAATGGAACAGTATGATATGCTTAAATCAACTTAATTAATAGTTTAATAAACCAAAGGACCATTCTTGGAAAACACACCTTAAAGTTGAGACCACTCTAGAATAATCAAAAGTTGGGACCTTTAAAAGTTAAACGGCCATAGTTGGAACTGTCAATATCAATTTTTCCTAGTTATTTTGACATCATCTTTGATTTGGGAAGGTAAGCTTGGTGTAGAAAGAGCCACAATTGGCAACGCAATAAATGATATAGACATGATCCGATCTCAGGTTTTAGGTATCATTCTTTAAGATTTTACCAACTAAGTTAGTTGACATTCATTATTCAGCAGTTACATGTTTACCGACACAAATATGAAATGAGAGTCGACTGTAATATACTTCCTCCGTTTGGAAATACTCGCAACGTTTGGACTTTTTACACTCTTCACATATTCTACTTTGATTATTGGTGGTTACTTATATGTCAGATAAAAAAATAGTCATATGAGATCTTGTTAGATTCGTCTCATCAATGTGTATTTTCAAAATATCAACGTTTTATAATTTTTGCTTGAAAAGTTTAAGATATTAACGATCAAAATTATGCATTGGCATGCGTGAAAGTGACCAGCGTTGCGAGTATTTCCAAACGGGAGGAGTAAATAATAAAACATGGAGATTTCGAAGAGGCGATCTCCTTGTCCCTCCTTGTCACCATGGGCAGACCTCGCAACAAACAAGCTAAAGCTTCTGTAAGCCATACTAAGAAACAAGGTGACACAGTCTTTAACCAATCACTCGTGCAAGCTCAAAAACCTTACAGCTCCATGGTGGAAGAAGACATCATTTCTGAAAAGTCAAGTTTAGACCTAGATTATCAAGAAATATAAGTTAAACGGTTTTTTCATGAAATGCCCCTGAGCTTTCACGAATTCACCAAATACCCCTACGCGTTTCAAAATACATATTATACCCCTATATTTTTCGTATTGTTCACTAAATACCCCCATTTTGACCTTCCGTTAGTCCTCCGTTACGTCATATTTATAATTCACCAAATACACCTATTATAAAATTATTTCACAATATAAACCTATTTTTAAACCTATTTGCACCAAGTACCCAAATTGCTTTTAAATTGCAGAATATATAGGGGGGACAAAGAAACTTCAAAGTTCACCAAACTTCAATGGAGATGGAGGCATTTGCAGTCAATGCTAGAAATACAAGGAGAAAGATAAGCTTACATATACAAAGAGTGTAATGCCCATAGAGCTTTTCTCAACAAGCTAATAAGTTAGCTACACTCTCTTCTTTAGAATGAGTGAATGATCAGGCCACCCTCTAACAATTTCCCAAACCTCAACCATTATACATTTAAATGTTACCTACATTTCATATTTCAATGCCTCCCATCTGAATGGCCCGAACCCACAACAAACATGAGGCATGCTCTTGAAACACAGAGCTGTACAAACACATACAATAGCAATGGCAACAAGCGACATCACTAACTCCTAAGCAATAGCAATGGATAAGTGTTATATGTGTATAAATCTGGTTCACATATAGAACCCACCATGTTCTCTTAGACAATGGCCTTGGCTTCATCAAGTTTTCCAGTAACTACATACCCATTTACCAGAGTATTAAACAACACAACATTAGGCTCAGGAACTTTTCTCAACAGATCCCTTGCTTCACTAACTTGTCCTGCTTTACACAGCCCGTTCATCAAAAACCCATAGGTTACATCATTTGGGGTGAAACCTCGAGCAAGCATCTGATCAACCAACTTGTCTGCCTCGTGAATACGACTAACCTTACATAGACCATGTATGACATCATTGAATGTTTCAACATCATGGGCACATCCCATCAATATCATTGTTAGACAAAGCATAAATGGGTGTCTGATAAATGACCGAATTCGAAACACACCCACACTTGGTCATGTCCCAAAGAAGAGACCACGCAATGTCCACATTTTTAGCCCTACAAAAAGCTTTCATCACAACACCAAAGGTATATGCGGTTGGGGAAAGACCCCTATTCAACATATCATAAAACACATTGGGAGCAACCTCAAAACAATTCCCAGCAACCAAGATTTCCAATACAACATTGTAAGATTTAAATGTAGGCTCGAAACCATAAACATCCCTCATATCCAACAACAACCTAGTGGATTAGCTAGGCATCCAGCCTTTCCATAACACCTCATAATCAACATAAATAAGGACTCCTATGCGTGAATGGGGTTTGCAGTAAGCATCAGGATCTGTGACCCCAAATGCCATTTGATTCAGAATTTTAAGCGATTCCTCTTCTCCTAGGTTCAGAATTGCGATTGTTCTTGGAAAATTAGCTTGATTAAATTCTTGACTGATGGTAGAACTGTAGAAGTGGATCTAGACGACGAGCAAATTACAGAATTGAGGGAGACTTTTCGGTCATTTGATCGAAACAACGATGTAAAATTGACTCAATTAGAGTTAGGATCTTTGTTGCGATAATTACGGTTGAAACCCAACAAAGATCGGGTAGAAACCCTAATTCAAGCAGCAGATAAGAACAACAATGGAATTATTGAATTTTCGGAGTTTATTTCTCTGGTATTCCCTGATTTAATCCCAACAAAATGCCCAATTAAGCATTCCAAGTTGTTTGAAATTGAAATATTTTTTGTTTTTGAAGATATATAAAATGGAAGAAAGAAGAAGATGATGAATTGGGAAAACTGGGAAGAAAGATGGTCGAACAACAGAGAGGAGAAGCGAGAGAAGAAGTGGAAGAGATAAAGGATTCTTTTTAAAAAAAAAAAGTTAAATGAAGAATATTGGGTGAGTAAGGGTATAAAGGTAAACTAATTCTAACGGAGCACTAACTGTAACACCCCGACAATTCTCTCTTTTCTAAAACAATTTTAATATAAAACGTAGAGAATTATCAAGGCATTATCGCCCGTGTGAAAACGTAACGGCTTATTCAGAATTTTGCAGCGGAAAACATAAAACTAACTTTAGGTTTATAAATAATCGATTACAGGTTTAATCCCAAAAATCATCCAACGAAAATAAGGAAATATAAATAGTACGACAAGTTTAAAGTCCCAATTAACAAACCCATGTCAACTTAGCAAATCAAAACTAAATACAAGCTCTCTATTCCCGATCCCAATGATGCAACATCTTCAAACCTACAGATGGACAATGCTTATTGATCCTTAGAGACTGCTCACCAAAGATTGGGTCATCACAGGATCAATAAGGCATAGCCATGATCAACATGCACAAGCAAAAGCATGTAATCAGCAAAGCTGAGTACTACATACTAAATCAATAATAATCCTAACATGATTCTATTAAACGAACAATCCTAACATGGTACTAAATAAAACATAAGCAAGGATAATCAAGATATATTGACTTGAAGACTATATTTGGCTGAACTAGACCTTTGTATCATTAACATTATTTTAATTGAAATAGTCAATGGACTGAGTTGTCTACTAGAAACTTCTTCTTCTTCACTAAGGAAGAAGAGGTACGGGCGCGACTCCGTAAACCCCAATGACCTGCGATATCGAGGGACTTTTTAAATAAAAATAGAACCGGTGATCAATCCGGCCCCAGAAAAAGCCATAGGCTACCCATGACCCCAACTCCTGATTGTCCGTCACTTTAGACGTGCACAGTCTAAAGCTATTGCTACTCATTTTCACTTTACATGACTTAACTTTTAATACTTGTTTATGACTCATCAAACATAAATATTATATTCAACAAGTAAACACAACTTCTTTTATCTTTGAATTAAACCAGTGATCACAACATTCAACCAAGAGCCAATTCCAACTATTTTAATCCTTCCTTTATCCATATTTAAAAACCTTTATTAGGTATAAGGTTCAACTACCAAACAAGGTCCTCGACCCTTATAAAGTAGTGAAAATCTAAAGAGGAACAACGATCAATAAAGATCTAAACCAATATTAAATAATATGAAGTTCCACAAAACCAACATGCTTGCATCAATATTCCATGCTAACATGATTCAATTCTTATAAATAAAGTTCTATGCTCAACGCATTAATTCAACGACATTGAACATGAAATTCCAACATAAACAAGTTCATAAATATATTCATCATATTTTCAATACAACACACATCCAAGCACACAGGTATGTACGTACCTGTGTAAACAAACTGATAGGCCACTTTAACGAATTCAAAAGTCGCCAACAAAGAATTCTCCGCCTAAAAACAACCAATAAAATTCCCCAATCAATATCCAACAATTTACAGCAATACTAAAGTATTCTAAATACATCCTAAACATATTTTGAACCATCCCCAATATCGAAACTTAACTAAATAACCTCCAAGCATAATAACTATTAAACTAATGATCCCAAATCGTTCTAAACTCCAATAAAACATCCCTTTTAAAATTCCAGCAATATAAAATAGTTTAAAACTTCGCCAAACCATAATTAATATGCTTAAAATCATAAAAACAATAACCTTAATAATTCATAAACATCATACCATGATTTTTAAAACTATTAAAACCTTAAAAATTCATGCTTTAATAATTAAAAATCATTATTTCAATGCAATCGCATAATCTGAAAATTAAATTTATTATTTAGACATAATATATAATCTGCAAATATAATTTAATCATAATAACTTATAATTTATATTCAAGAAACGTGAATTAAATTAATAAAACTTCATTAAAACCCTAACTTAAACGTAGTAAATAAATCTGAAAATAATTAAATTAATTTCAACAACATATAATCTGAAATTTCATAACTTAATCATAAAAATCATAAATTTAATTCAAGAAACATAAATTCAAATTAATTAAATATAATTAAAATAATTAGTTACTTAGGGTTTAAGAAATAACCAATAAAAGAAGGAGAGAGGAGCTGGCCGACGGAGTACAGGTGTGGCAGCGGTGGAACGGCGTCGGGGTGGAGCTCGGCGGTGCACCGGCGGTGGTGTTTGGCTGTCGCAACGACATGAACAGGTGAGAACTGAAAGAGGAGAACAAAAAAGAACCAGGAAACGAAATCGAAAGGCGAGAGGACTACCGTATCAAGGGTCGCGGTCAGGCGACGGCAAGGTGGTTGCTGGCGGCGGTAGGGTGCTCGGCGGCAGGAGTTCACGGAGGTTGCTTTCGAGAAACGAACAAGGAGAGGGTTAATGGTGAGAACAACGAAAGGAAACCAAGAAAGAAGAAATAGTGAAGGAGGAGAACGACGAAGAAGAAAGTCGAAGGGAGGGAGACAAGCTTACCGGCGGCGACGAAGGTCCGGCGGCTGGTAGAAGCAAGGGAAGCAGCGTGAATGAGGAGGAAAGTCTTGGGGCTTGAGAGTTCACGTGATTGCAAGGGGAGAAGATGAGGGTTTTGCTTTTTCTTTTCTCTTTTGGGTTTGCACGTGAATTAGAGGGAGAGAAGACTGCTTTGGGTTTTTATGATTTGGGCTTTGTAAAATGGGCTAGAAATAGGATTTGGATTTTATGATTCGAATCCAAAGCTGAATAGGATCGTTTTCTAAATTCAATCGATTTTCGTAATTCAAATTCTTTTCAACTTAAAATTCTAAAATTATTCTTGATTGCACAAATCGTTAAAATATTTATAATATATTTAAATAAAATTAAATATACATTAAATATATAAATATAATAAAGTTCAAAAATCGTTAAATATTTAGAACGTACTTAAAATAAAATAAATATACGTTAATTATATATTTATTACTTAAAATTCATAAATTCTATTTTAATATAAATAATATACATTAAAATATATTAATAAAATTTATAAATTTAAGGGGGATTACAATCTACCCCTCTTAAAAGAAGTTTCGTCCCGAAACTTGACACGAAATTTCCCACATTTTCCCCAAAAGCTTTTAACTTATTCTTACTAGAGAAGTACTTGTGCCACCTATGTGCACTCTTTTGCCAACTCAAAGCTGTTTGTGTTACTCATGAACACCTTTTCTTATGCGGAGAGTCTATTTGCTTTGCCTAAACTTGTAAAATTTGCTAAAATAAGCATAAAAATGCATAAAAATGCCATAAAATAGGTAAAAAAAAACGCGAATTTCTATCGCATTCTACCCCCCTTAAAGAAAACGAGTTACGCCCTCGTAACTCACCTCAGGGAATAACTAACCAAAATTTCTTTCGACGAATTCTATCCTCAAAATTCTTGTTTCACTAAAACTACTAATTTTAGACTTTTCACAACAGATGACGAAACAAAAGAACAAGTCACCACGAATTAAATAATGCTTAACTTGCGCGGAGTTAATAGAAAAGTACCAGAATCTATATCGGCAGATCGTTCATTTTCATTCTGATTCATCATGTACAACTTTCCTGGAGCCTTATTCGGGTTGTTGTGATCATTTGCAGGCTTATTATAGTTCTCTTGATTGTTTTGTGCCCCTCCAGGCTTTGAATTTTGACCTCCAGACTGGTTAAACCTCACTTGGTTTCCACCTCCATTACTATTTTGTTCCTTTCTGTGCTTAGTGAAGCACTCATAGTCCCTATGCCCCCTTTTCTGACAATAGTTGCAGGTCACTAATTCTCCTTTGCAGTTCTTACCAGGGTGATTGTTACTGCACATCTTGCAATTATTCAGAATTTTGCAGCGGAAAACATAAAACTAACTTTTAGGTTTATAAATAATCGATTACATATTAAATCCAAAACCAATCAACGAAAATAAGGAAATATAAATTGTACGACAAGTTTCAAGTCCAAATTAACAAACCAAGTCACTTAGCAAAACAAAAATAAATACAAGCTCTCTAATCCCGATCCCAATGATGCATCATCTTCAAACCTGTAGATGGCAACACTTATTGATCCTTAGAAACTGCTTACCAAAAATGGGTCATCACAAGATCAATAAGGCATAGCCATGATCAACACACACAAACAAAGCACGTAATCAGCAAAGCTGAGTACTACATACTAAAACAATAACAATCCTAACATGATACTATTAAACGAATAACCCTAACATGATACTAATAAAACATAAGCAAGGATAACCAAAACATATTGACTTGAAGACCATACTTGACTGAACTAGACCTTTGTATCATTAACATTATTTTAATTGAAATATTCAATGGACTGAGTTGTCTACTAGAAACTTCTTCACTAAGGAAGACGAGGTACGGGCGCGACTCCGTAAACCCCAATGACCTGCGATATCGAGGGACTTTAGAATAAAATAGAACCGGTGATCAATCCGGCCCAGAGAAAGCCATAGGCGACCCATGACCCCAACTCCTGATTGTCCGTCACTTTAGACGTGCACAGTCTAAAGCTATTGCTACTCAGTTTCACTTTACATGATTTACAAATTAAACTCTGTTATGACTCATCAATCACATAAGTCGTACAATCAACAATTATTCTCCACTGTTTTTATCTTGGAATTAAGTAAGTGATCACAGAGATGTCAATCAAGACTTATTCCAATTAATCCAACCTTTCCTTTAATACTGATCAACCCCTCTATATGGGTATAAGGTTTCAACTTACTAAACAAGGTCCTCGGCCCTCATAAAGTAGTGAAAAGCTAAAAGGGAACAACGAACAATCGATCTGAATCAATATATATAATAATCTAATGTTCCCAACCAACATGTTCGCATCAATCATCTACTAACATGTTATAATTCTCTTAACGAAATATATATGTTCGACACGTCCATCCAACAATATTAAACATGTAATTCCAACATAACCAAGTTCATCATCAAATTTCAACATGATTCAACAAATAACACACATTCCAAGCACACAGGTATGTACGTACCTTGTGTAAACAAACTGATACGTCACTTTAACACTTTCAAAAGTCGCCTAAAGAGAATTCTCCGCCTAAAATAATCAACAAGGATTCCCAATCAATTTCTAATCATTCGCAATAATAACAAAGCATTCTAAATACATCCTAAACGTATTTAGAACATTCCTTAACGTCGAAACTCAACTACTAAACCTCCTAGCATATTGATTACTACACTAATGATCACCAATTATCATAAACTTCAATAAACATGCCCTTTACAATTTTCCAGCAATATACGGTGATTTAAAACTACTCCAAAATATATTCAACATGCTTAAAATCATACAAATAATAGTTTTAATAATTCATACTCATTCTACCATGATTTAAACCCATTAAAACATTAAAATTCATGCTTTAAATAATTCAAATTCCTTTTTTTTCAATAGAATTATGTAATCTGAATTTTAATAATTTAATTACGCAAACATGTAAATCTGAAATTCGTAAATAATCCATAAAATCACAAACTTAACTCAAGAAAAACATAAATTGAATTAATAAAATATAATTAAATCATTAAACTAGCTTAGGGTTTTAAAGGAATTAACCAAAAGAGGGACGGAGCAAGGCTGCCGGCAGGCAAGGCACGGCGGCAGGAAAGGTGAACGCGGGCTTGGCGGCACGACTAGCGGGTACAGCCGGCGGTGGTGGCGCGACTGGTGGTTTAGCGTGCGAAAGAAGAAAGCAAAGAAGAGGGAGCCGATGGTCGGTGCAGTAGCGTGACAGCAGGTGTGCGACTGCTGCAAGGACGACGGCGGTAGGAGTTGCAGCGACATCGATAGAGTGGTGGAGTGGTGGCTGCGCAATAACAGAAACGAGAGTGAGGAGGAGGAAAGCGAAGTAATCGTGAGAAGGAGAACGAAACAGCAAGAAACGAACGAAATAGAAAAGAAGAAGAAGGAGAGGGGGGAAGAAGAAAATACCGGACGGAAGAGGAAGTGTATGCCGACGGTGGTGGCGACTGGTTGCGCGTGCACTGGTGGTGCGGCGGTGTGAGGGGATCGAAAAAGCACGAGGCAAATGCGTGACCTCGTCCCTCGTGGGCGTGACGTTGTCAGATCAAGTGTAATTGGATTTCCTGTGAGTTTACACCCAATCGACTAGTAATATAGGAGTCGCCATTCAGTTTTTAATGACAATGAGAAAAACTGACAAAACCCGGTTATCGTGACATAAAGGGAGTGAAATTATGTTCGACCACGACGGCCATAGGTTCCCTTGTGATCCCTGGTGTGGGGATCGCTCAACGTACACCCGCAGGGCAGAGATTGAGAGTTCGGGGGACTGTAGCTACCGAGAGGAGTGCTCATCGATAATACTCCAGAGGCAGGTTATCCTTACTAGCTCAGCATAAATAATTGAAGGGACATGCGTTAAACTATTAAACTATTCTGAATTGATTTTAGCAATATGCAACACATAACACTAAATCGATCGTGATTATCTTATTTAGATTGATTTAAGGTACCTAGCATGATAATTCAATTGTCCAAGGTATTATCTTATTAGGCGTGATAGATCAATCAAATTAATAGTTTGACAATTTTATAAAAGGGTGATGAAAGCGATTAAATCATATGAGGGACACATTACAACGCACCCTTGAGAGGTGCGTTGTGGTTCTCAGAAAACTAACCACTTGGCTTTGCTATTTCTCCTTTTATTTAACGAATCTCGGGTTTCTAAGCAATGTTCCAGTATTTAGGCTTAATTCATCAAGCTACAAGGGGCAGGATGCGTTCTGTTCGACTTTTGGGTCGATTGCGACAGAACGCTGGATCAATTTCGCAGCGTGAGGCTTAGGCTTAAGGCTAGAGTCAATACTCAGGTTATGGAATTATGTGTTCTTTTCACGTCGGTTTTGAGGCTGTATTTATAGGAAAAGGGTGTGTGGAAAGATAGATTTCAAGATACGAATCCAAAAAGAATCCGGGAATAAAACGGCCCCAGGCATTTTCAGCGCCCAGATCCAGGCGTTGAAAATGGGATCTGGGCCGAGTTCTTTGTCAGATTTGGACTCTTAGAAAATGGAGCTTTTGAGATTTATCCGAGTCTTTTAGTGCGTATTAACTTATGACGGAATGCGTCTGGGCCCGTTACGAACTCTAGGTTCGTTAGGAATTTAATTAATACGTAACTCTTATTTTCGAATTATACCAGGAATGCAAATTCTATCTCTTTTAGGATTTAAATAGTAGCTTTGGCTGAAATGAAAGGGTGATTGAGATTCGTTATTTTATAGGAGATGCGTTGCTAACTGGAGATTTATGTTCTCATCATCGAACCTTCCCTTTTGGGAATGGGGACAAAAGTAGGTGTCTACAGTTAGCCCCCACTTTGACTGAGTCTCGAGATGAGACGATGGTCAAAGTACTAGAAGGAGTGCGTCATACAAGCCATAGCGTAGGTGACCTGTTTTACGAGGGTCTCACGAGCCCCGAGTGATAACATTTGACTTAAGGGTCATCACTTGAAGTGTTAACACATTCCTCACGTATCATTGGAATTTGTTAACTGATAGTATAGAAACTCCCTCACTTTGTCATTGGAAGTATCTAAGATGTTTTCGAAATCAAAGCTATAAAGTGTAACTAGGCCTGGCCAAGCCCAGTTACGAGGTAAAACGTTTTTAAAGACTCTCATTTTCAGGGTTAGCTAAACGAGAAAACCCCCTTGTTTTTATAGGACGTAAAACGAAGGAAAATCCAGCACATCGCTCTTTTTTTGGTAAAACGGAAAACCAATCCTTTGATTTTTGGAAAAGGGAAACCATCCTTTGATTTTTGGAAAAGGGAAACCATCCTTTGATTTTTGGAAAAGGGAAACCATCCTTTGATTTTTGGAAAAGGGAAACCATCTTTTGATTTTTGGAAAAGGGAAACCATCCTTTGATTTTTGGAAAAAGGAAACCATCCTTTGATTTTTGGAAAAGGATAAACCGGGAAAAGTTATCGCTGCAGCGACTAAGGACCTGCGTGGTTAGTGACGCAGACCCCGCCCGCTGAAGGTGGGCGAGCCTGTCCGCTGAGGGTGGACGCCCCGTCCGATAGAAGTGGACGAATCTGTTTTGATGTTTTGAAAATAAGGACCTACGCGGTTTGTGACGTAGACCCCACCGGCTGAAGATGGCGAGCCTGTTCTTGTTTTTTGAAGAATTTATTTTCTTTTCATTTTCGAAAACTGAGGACCTGCGCGGTTTAGTGTCGCAGACCCCGCCCGCTGAAGGTGAGCGAACCTGAATTCGTCTTTTCGATTTGGGACTCGCGTGGTACGTGCCGCGATCTTGCCCGATTGAGGTGGGCAAGTCCCTATTTCATTTGTTCTTGTGATTTCTTTTGAGAATTTCTTTTTATTCATTCTTGTAAGAGCGAATTCTTTCGAGGGATGCTCGGATTTAGTTGCAACCTGAATGTGGGTTGACAACGTGCTTAGACGGACCATTGTCTCGTGGTCATCATCTTTCATGGTTTTGAGCTAGTCTTTACGGCTCAATTTTGCCACTACCTGGGTCCTTGATTAGGGGACTATGTATAAGTATCAATGGCGACCTTTGTCTTGAGGTTGTAATCCGGTTTTATCTTTTGAGATTATCCAAACACGGGACTTCGTACAGCGTAGTCTGGGAATATTGTTTTAACTTTGCATACTCTCTTTTGAAATATATATTTTCTTTCGAGCCCCCAAGCACTCGTGCTTGACGGTCAATTCTTGTCAAAGAGGTTCCTTGGGGATACGCATTTTGTAATGTTTTTGATCGTGTTTGGGATTGTGCTCGTAAGTGCGAGCGATCTTTGTAGTGGTATGCTACTTTGATGAAGTCGTGGAGTGCGACTTCATTTTTCGGGTGACAAAGTTTTTCTTTGTTTTCCAATAATTAGCACATCGAGCTTACTTCGGCCCGGATTGATCTTTTTGACAAATAAACGCTTTTTAATTTGAGAAACCAACGACTTGATTTTTTAGTTTTTGTGTTTCGAATAATGACCTTGATTTTTATTTTTTCTATATTGCCTTGAAAAATGTACACATATTTTTTTCTGAGATGAATCTAAGTTTCGACAAGCTTTAACATTTATTTTCACTATTCGGGCTCTAAAGGTGCTTTGGGCTTGATCTTGATTACAACAGGGCCTCGTGTCTACTAACACGGTTTTAAGTCCTTTCATGCTCCGCGTTTTGAAGGATCCGGGCCTTGGGCTACATTTCCGGCGCCCCTGGCCAGGCGTTAAAAATTTCTACGCCCAGCCTTGGGCGCTGGAAATCCTATTTTGGCAGTTTTTCTTAGTTCCGGATTTCTTAACGCGTTTCCGAATGGGATTGGGATGTCACTCGATGCTTTCGTGTATATATAGGGGTTAAGTACGTCTTTCTTTTTCACCACTCTCAATCTTCCTCTTTTTTGCAATTGCTTAGCTTTTATTCTTCCCTGCTCTTGCCATGTCGATTCCTCCCTTCTCCCTCATACGAGTTGTTAGGTGCTGGTTAAGAGCCCTTAATCCCACAGAGAAGGCTTTGTTGAAAGGATAACACAATTAGAGGCATTCTTAGGCTTACAACAAATTAATATTGATTATAATTTTCTGTATGCGGCCCTGGACTTTTGGGATTCTGATCACCATGTTTTTGTCTTTCGGGGCAATGAAGTATGCCCTTTGCCAGATGAATTTTCCGCGATCCTTGGTTATCCTACCATTGCTACTCCTGCTACCCCTGACACTGTTGAAGAGGGTAAAACACTATAGGGGCTTTCCTAGGACTAGATGCTAACATGCTCGCTGAGATTGTTGTGGGTGATAAGGTTAATTTGGCAAAGCTTGTAAAACA
Source organism: Spinacia oleracea (assembly GCF_020520425.1). NCBI lineage: Eukaryota > Viridiplantae > Streptophyta > Magnoliopsida > Caryophyllales > Amaranthaceae > Spinacia > Spinacia oleracea. The sequence continues at coordinate 60,147,828 of NC_079489.1, forward strand.
TCACTTTAGACCTAGTAAAAATATGACTGAACAGAAATTGAATATTCAAGCATTTGTATTCTGCTTGTTGAACCACTATTTACTGTCGAATAACAATGGCGAGTTCGGTGACATAAGGTTGATCCCCTTGATCAGCCAGATGGAGAGTTGCTATTCCATTATGCCGTTGGTTGTTGCCGAGACCTTACTGAGCGCGGATGAGTTAAAAAAGATGCCAAGTCCGAAACTTTTAAGGGGAGCCCCCTATTGCTGCAGGTAATCGATCGTTTATTCGCACATATTTTTTTTATTCTTTTCTTTTTTCGTTTGCCTCGACAGCCCCCTGCCTGGAGTTGATTTTCAGCGCCCAGAGCTGGGCGTCGGAATTTCTGGCGCCTGGTCCTGGGCGTTGAAAGTGCGTCCCAGGCAGGACTTTCGTTTATTATTATTTTTCTGATGATCGTACCTGTTTTTTTTTTGCAGACTTGGCTCATGGAACGACTTAGACTTTTAGAAGCTCCTATCGATCCTAAACATTATCTCCCTATAGCCTTGGGTAACCGAAAGTATTTGCACCAAGGCCAGGACGAGGCCTAGTGGGCCTCCTATTTCACTCATGGCATATGCTCTATTAAGTGGGTGGTACCGTGGTGGGGTTTGACTAATATGACGGGGGGTTCCGAGGTGTTAGTTTATGTTTCTTTGTTGGGGTTATCTCGGCCCGTTTATATCTTTCCTTACCGAGTCATGCGACAATACGGCTTAAGGCAGACTATCCCGTTTTCCGATACGGTACCACCTAAAGTAGCGGTCTTTTCACAAGCACGGGTTCAAGCGTGGGCTAAGTATTATGGTGGCCTCCCGCGTTGGACCGTGGCTAGAGATGGCTTTGTGGGTCTTTCTGAAAACTTCAAGTTGTGGATGAGTTCCGATGATAAGGTTGTGAGAACTAAGGCTCGAAATGAAGAGCCGGCTGAGCTTTTGATACCTCGAGGTAGGGCTAAGTATGAGAGCCGTGATCCTGCTAATCCTCGCGACCATGGTATTAAGACTGTAAAAGCTCATCCTGATCGAAAGCGAAAGGAAGTTCCTCCCCGTTCTAGTTCTAGGCCTAAAAAGGTGCCTAACATGAAGGGGCCTGCCGTTCACAAAAGAAATGCAAGCTCTCGCGGAGATCGTCGCCGGAATAATGTATGGGTTAGGAAAGTTCAGCCCCTAGTAGAACCAGTGGCTAAACCAATTGATGTTGATAATCCTTCCCCTACTATTGTTTTTGCCCTTGAGGCTGAGCGGGCTATAGCTGTTCAAACTGAAAATGTTTCTGAGGCCTTGGCATCGTTGGAAGTTAGTGTCAAGGAGCCTGTTCTTATGGAGATTGATATAGGGGCAGCGCAGAAGCCTGTGGAGGTGGACCCTGCGAACATTGTCCTCTACAAAACTTTATTTGATGATCCGGAAGAACTCGAGTAGTGTAGTTCTTGTTAGGGTGTAGGTGCCCTTTATTTATTTCAGTTGTGTTTATTTTTCATTCCTTAGAACTTTTTGTTTTCCTTCTTATTATTTTTAAATATTAATAAAGGCGTAATTTTATTTTTCTTGTTTTCGTTTTGCTTCTCTCCTTTTTTTAATTTTCTTATTTCCAACACTTATGCACATTATATTTTTTATTTGATCGGACCGAATCCATAAATAGGATTGCCTACGTATCCTTGTTAAATAACTTTAACTTAGAATCAGGTCGCGCGTAGTTCTAGCTAGAATAAATTCTAGGATGCCGGATTTGATAAGTACGTTCTGAGATGGAAACATATTATTCGAAATGGTAGAATAAGTGAAGTTTATTATTATTTTAATCTGCCGCTTTTCCGTAAAATAAAAATTTGTTTGAGTACATGTATTTTGCACATCATTTTTTTCATGTGTTTTTTTTGGTACGTATGTCTAAATACGTGAATACGTGCTGTACCCCCCCAAGTGTTCGTTATTTTTCCGTGTATGTGCGGATAAAATGATGAGCACTTCTGGGCAAAATTTGGCAAGTAGAGAGATTCAGCGCCCAGGCTGGGGCGTTAAAGATTTCGGCGCCCAGCTCTGGGCGTTGAAAATGATTCATGGGGAGATTTCTTGGCGCGTTGCTTCACATGTTCTTGCATTTATTTCTTTTTCTTTGTTTCATTTTACTTTTTATTCGTCATAAATCAATTTTGACGCTATTTCGGAAGCTTTTTGGACTGTTAGCGTTAGACGCATTTTTTGTTCGGATTAATTTTCTCTATTCGTGACTCGAAACGGCTTTGAAAATGGAGTTAGGGTGCGGAAGATATGAAGATCTTTGCCTAGGCTTTTTGGGTGGGTTGAGGTGCGTGTTGTTAATGATGAGGATGATGGGTTCATGTTTTTAATTTTTTTTTTTTTGAGCAACATTTGCATTGTTTGGATTTGATTTCTTTTGGTTTCTTTGGGTTGCAAGGGTTTGACCTTTATGTCTTGGAAATATGGAGGGGATGGTGTGGTTTATTTTGTGGATTTTCTGGAATTGGTTTCGATGTCACGATTCAAGACCGAGTGGGCCTTGCTATTGGGCCTACAGTGGGCCGCTTCCTTACATTTTTTGATTTTTATATTTGCAAGTATGATTAGTGCTTATTTAGTGTTAGAATAATATTTTAGGAGAAAATTTACGCCTTTATTAATTTGGAAAGTAAGGAAAACACACTGAAATAAATTAATCAATATTCTACGGGTTCCTAGGACCATATCTAGGGCTTTATTCTTTCTATCATCTAAAGAACTACTAGGCGTTTTGCTAAAGTGCTCTCTACGGCTCAAGCCTTGGGTTTAGTCTCGTAGAACCTTGGTCCTTCGCCTGTACTCATCTTGAACTCTATTCCCTTTGCGTTGGCCCACTGACATGTCTTCACCCATCCGTTCTCGGCCTCTTCTAGTGTTGATGTAGGAGTGATTAACCGAGTTGGATCGAAACTTTCATCTTGTAGAGCTAGGGTAGTCATCACAGTCTCGTCCTCCATAGGCCTCGATTCGTTAAACAATGTCCATAGAGCTTGGTTGTCCAATATTTCAGCTGTTTCAGTCTTGGTGAGGTGGGGTGCCTCATCCAAAGTATGACAGTCATGAAAAATTTCAAATCCGGGTTTTAGCAGGCCATCCTGAACGAAGGGTTCAGGGAAGTCACAGCATGGGTGTTCTTCTCCTTCCCGGACAAACATACCGTTAAGGGTTCTTTGATATGGGGGAAGAAGGGTGGCTTGTTTTGTCTTGGCTGGCTTAAGCGTAGCCTAGACAAGCGGTCAACAATATCTTCCTCCGTTGGTTCATAGCCTAGGCCAAAGGGAGTAGATTTGTTGGGTGGGGGATGGAACATGTAGTTCTTCTTCCTTATGCCCAATGGGGTTCCCGGGAAATAGCCTTGAGCCAGCAATATTTTAGGGATGACTCGGGATGTACGCGGATCTAGAAATGCTAAATTATAGTCCTCAATGACTTGGATGGCTTCATCCACTTGAAAACCGTAAAGGTCTTCTGCAGTTTCGGCCGTTCCAACCATAGTACAACTGACGTCAAGAGGAGGGGCGCGTATTTCCAGAATTACCCCGTTATGATTAAGTTTAACCATTTGGTGCAAGGTAGAAGCCACACCTCCTAAGTCATGGAGCCAAGGGCGTCCCTAAGAGGAGGTTGAAAGTGGGCTTGATGTCGATTATTTGAAACTCCGTGCTACGTGCCACGGGCCCGGTTTGTATTGTGAGGTTGATTTTTCTCAACATAGGCCTTCGAGAGTTATCATAAGCCCGTACCCCTTGCGTGGAGGTTTGAAAGTCATCGCTTCCTAGCCCCAGGCAATGGGCGGTTCGCAATGGGCAAACATTTACCGCTGAATCGTTGTCTACGAGTCCTAGGGGGATGTTTTGTCCTTTGCATCTAACCACTAGATAGAGGGCCTTATTGTGGGCGCCTCCTTCTTTAGGTAAGTCTTTGTCAGTAAAAACTATTTCTTTTTCCTCAACATCTCTTATGACGTGGTTAACCAACGAGTCAGGTGTGATGTCCGTAGATGCAATTCATAAATCATGCGGAAAAACCATTTAGCCAGGAATACATATTATTTACACATAATCATATAGCATAGTTTAGATGCATACTCTTTGTTGCGTGCCTTCCCTAGCTGCGCCCGAACCGAACAAGAACAAGTCTTTAGGACTCCAAGTGTCGTCCCTCCTTAGATAGTCCACAGCACGTCCGGATCCGCCTTAAGATTGACCAACTAGAATCGCCCTTAAGGTACTAAAGATTTTCGGCACTTATAGTCAAGAAATGTGTCTGAATTTTCTCTCAAAAACTCACTTTGAATACTTGAATAATCTATGAAAATATGTGACCCTAGGCACTTATTTATAGAGTTATGAAAAGGGTTTTGGAATCCTATTAGGATACTAATTTATTTAATTATAACCCTACTAGGACTCTAATTAAATAATCATTATCTAATAGTTTTAGGATTTAATCACACTTCGAATCCCGATTGCTTCAGGATTCCCGCACAAGCATTGCACGAGCACCGTACACCCGCGCAAGCCTTGCGGCCCACGCTAGGCGCACAGCGCTCGGCCCACTGCTGTGCTCCAGCGCGCGAGCCCAAGGCCTTGGCTGGGCCTGGCCTTGCGCTAGGCCTGGTCGAGGCTTGGCGTGCGATGGTGCGCGTTGGCTCGCTGGGCGACGGCCTGGCTTCGTGCTGGGCCTTCGTCTAGCGGGCCTCGTCCGATGCTAATTCGTACGATACGCTTCCGATTAAATTCCCGATTCCGGAATTCATTTCCGATACGAACAATATTTAATATTTCCGATTCCGGAATCAATTTCCGTTTCGAACAAATATTTAATATTTCCGTTTCCGGAATTATTTTCCGATTCCGATAATATTTCCGATTCTGACAATATTTCCGTTTCCGGCAATATTTCCGATTCTGGCAATATTTCCATTTCCGATAATATTTTCCGATACGTACCATGTTTCCGTTTCCGGCAACATCTACGACTTGGATAATATTTATATTTCCGATACGATCCATATTTCCGTTTCCGGCAATATCATCGTTTCCGGAGTATTCATTTCTTGCCTGTGATGATCTCAGCTCCCACTGAAACCAAGATCCGTCGATTCCGAATATCCATAGATGGAGTATTTAATGCCATTAAATACTTGATCCGTTTACGTACTATTTGTGTGACCCTACGGGTTCAGTCAAGAGTAAGCTGTGGATTAATATCATTAATTCCACTTGAACTGAAGCGGCCTCTAGCTAGGCATTCAGCTCACTTGATCTCACTGAATTATTAACTTGTTAATTAATACTGAACCGCATTTATTAGACTTAACATAGAATGCATACTTGGACCAAGGGAATTATTTCCTTCAGTCTCCCACTTGTCCTTAGGGACAAGTGTGCATTTCCTAATTCCTTTGTCGCTCGATGCTTGCTCTTGAATATAAGGTAAGAGTTGTCATCCTTATTATGTCCAGAGGTGTTCCTCGGTTTCAGAGTTCAACTGATCAAATAAACAGATAATCATAGCCTATGATTCATCCGAGCACGACCATGCATTTCACAGTTTCTAGCTCTCCGAGTGGCCTTGTACAACTTTTAAGCATATCATCCCGATTTATGGGAGGACAATCCCAATCTTGCGATCTTGAGATTAGACTTCGTTTGATAGGTGATTACCTGAGCGTTGCCTTTATAGCCTCCTTTTACGGTGCGACGGTTGGTCAACGTCAAAGCAACCAGTTCTCAAACAAGTAATCTCAAATCACTCAGGTATTGAGGATTTAGTGTCTAATAATTTTAATGAAATTTACTTATGACAGATTTTCATCTCTTACAGTAAAGTTTCATAGGTCTTGTCCGATACTAGTCTTCCCAAAGTAAGTATCTATGCAAATGATTATGACATTGCCATGTCCACATAGTTCAAGAAACAGAACTACTAGTCATCTTGCATTCTAATCGTCTAACGTTTTCTATGCGTCCAATTTTATAGAAAACTCCGACCAGGGACCTTTTTCAACCTTTGACATTCAAGTTCACTTGATAGACATTTCTTAGTCACAGGACTGGTCCTGACAGTCTATCTTGAATATATCGTCAAATTGAAGGGACTCATCATTTAATAAACCACAAATTAAATGGAAAAATGAATTCTTTTCATTTATTGTGAATGATTAACCAATAATGTTTTACAAAGATTTAAACTCTAAAACTTTAAAACATTAAACAGAGACATCAAAGCCATTCTCCAATATGCTTGATTCCCATGGCTGCAGTGTGCGAGTTGTGCTTCGCCTGCGGCAGAGGTTTAGTCAATGGATCTGATATGTTGTCATCAGTTCCAATCTTGCTTATCTCGACTTCTTTTCTTTCAACGAACTCTCGTAGAAGGTGAAATCTACGAAGTACATGCTTGACTCTCTGGTGGTGTCTAGGCTCCTTTGCCTGTGCAATAGCTCCGTTATTGTCACAATACAGGGCTATTGGTCCTTTAATGGAGGGGACTACACCAAGTTCACCTATGAACTTCCTTAGCCATATAGCTTCCTTTGCTGCTTCATGTACAGCAATGTACTCCGCTTCAGTTGTAGAATCCGCAATGGTGCTTTGTTTAGCACTTTTCCAGCTTACTGCTCCTCCGTTGAGGAAGAAGACAAACCCAGACTGTGATCTGAAATCATCTTTGTCGGTTTGGAAACTTGCGTCCGTATAGCCTTTAACAATTAATTCATCATCTCCACCATAGACCAGGAAGTCATCTTTGTGCCTTTTCAGGTACTTCAGAATGTTCTTGGCAGCAGTCCAATGCGCCTCTCCTGGGTCTGACTGGTATCTGCTCGTAGCACTGAGTGCGTACGCAACATCCGGGCGTGTACATATCATAGCATACATTATTGAACCAATCAATGATGCATATGGAATCCCATTCATTCGTCAACGCTCATCAAGTGTTTTTGGGCACTGAGTCTTGCTTAGAGTTATTCCATGAGACATGGGTAGGTAGCCTCGCTTGGAGTCCGCCATCTTGAACCTATCAAGCACCTTATTGATATAAGTGCTTTGACTAAGTCCAATCATCCTTTTAGATCTATCTCTGTAAATCTTGATGCCCAATATGTACTGTGCTTCTCCTAGATCCTTCATCGAAAAACATTTCCCAAGCCAAATCTTGACAGAGTTCAACATAGGAATGTCATTTCCGATAAGTAATACGTCGTCGACATATAATACTAGGAAAGCAATTTTGCTCCCACTGACCTTCTTGTATACACAAGATTCGTCTGCGTTCTTGATGAAACCAAAGTCACTGACTGCTTCATCAAAACGTATATTCCAGCTCCTGGATGCCTGCTTCAATCCGTAGATTGACTTCTTTAGCTTGCATACCTTTTTAGCATTCTTTGGATCCTCAAAACCTTCAGGCTGTGTCATAAACACAGTTTCTGTTAAAACGCCGTTTAAGAAAGCAGTTTTGACATCCATCTGCCATATTTCGTAATCGTAATATGCAGCGATTGCTAACATTATCCGAATAGACTTTAGCATTGCAACTGGTGAAAAGGTTTCATCGTAATCCACACCGTGGACTTGCCTGTAACCTTTTGCAACCAATCTAGCTTTGAAAACTTCAAGTTTCCCATCCTTGTCCTTTTTCAGTTTGAAAACCCATTTGCTTCCAATGGCTTGGTAGCCATCTGGCAAATCGACCAAATCCCATACTTGGTTTTCAGACATGGAGTCTAATTCAGATTGCATGGCTTCTTGCCATTGCTTGGAGCTAGGGCTCGTCATAGCTTGTTTGTAAGTCGCAGGTTCATCACTTTCAAGTAATAGAACGTCATAGCTCTCGTTCGTCAAAATACCTAAGTACCTTTCCGGTTGAGATCTATATCTTTGCGATCTACGCGGGGTAACATTTCTAGTTTGACCATGATTCTCACCAGATTCTTCTAAAGATCTCTGAGTTTCATCCTGAATGTCATCTTGAGCATTCTCTAGAGTTTGTTGTTCGACTCGAATTTCTTCGAGGTCTACTTTTCTCCCACTTGTCATTTTGGAAATGTGATCTTTCTCCAAAAAGACACCATCTCGAGCAACAAACACCTTGTTCTCAGATGTATTGTAGAAGTAATACCCCTTTGTTTCCTTTGGATAGCCCACAAGGATACATTTGTCAGATTTTGGATGAAGTTTGTCTGAAATTAATCGTTTGACGTATACTTCACATCCCTAAATCTTAAGAAAAGACACATTTGGAGGCTTTCCAAACCATAATTCGTATGGAGTCTTTTCGACAGCTTTAGACGGAGCTCTATTTATAGTGAGTGCAGCTGTATTTAGTGCATGTCCCCAAAATTCTAATGGAAGTTCGGCCTGACCCATCATTGACCTGACCATGTCTAGCAAGGTTCTGTTCCTCCGTCCCGACACACCGTTCCATTGTGGTGTTCCTGGAGGAGTCAATTATGATAGAATTCCACATTCTTTCAGATGGTCATCAAATTCATAGCTCAGATATTCACCGCCTCTATCAGACTGCAGTGCCTTAATCTTCTTGCCTAATTGATTCTCTACTTCACTCTGAAATTCCTTGAATTTGTCAAAGGATTCAGACTTATGCTTCATTAGGTAGACATAACCATACCTACTGAAGTCATCAGTGAAAGTGATAAAGTAGCTGAAACCACCTCTAGCATTTGTACTCATTGGTCCACATACATCTGTATGGATTAAACCCAATAGTTCATTTGCTCTTTCTCCAACTTTAGAGAAAGGTTTCTTTGTCATTTTGCCAAGTAAACATGATTCGCATTTACCATAATCCTCTAAGTCAAATGGTTCTAGAATTCCTTCCTTTTGAAGTCTTTCTAAGCGTTTCAAGTTTATATGGCCTAATCGACAATGCCACAGATAGGTGAGATCTGAATCATCCTTTTTGGCCTTTTTGGTATTTATGTTATATACTTGTTTGTCGTGATCTAATAAATAAAGTCCATTGACTAATCTAGCAGATCCATAAAACATCTCTTTAAAATAAAACGAACAACTATTGTCTTTTATTAAAAAGGAAAATCCCTTAGCATCTAAGCAAGAAACTGAAATGATGTTTTTAGTAAGACTTGGAACATGGAAACATTCTTCTAGTTCCAAAACTAGCCCGGAGGGCAACGACAAATAGTAAGTTCCTACAGCTAATGCAGCAATCCGTGCTCCATTTCCCACTCGTAGGTCGACTTCACCCTTGCTTAACTTTCTACTTCTTCTTAGTCCCTGTGGATTGGAACATAAGTGTGAGCCACAACCTGTATCTAATACCCAAGAAGTTGAATTAGCAAGTATACAGTCTATAACGAAAATACCTGAAGATGGAACGACTGTTCCGTTCTTCTGATCTTCCTTTAGCTTCAAGCAATCTCTCTTCCAATGCCCCTTCTTCTTGCAGTAGAAGCATTCGGATTCAGAAGTGGGTTGACTGACCTTCCTCTTTACAGATTTGGCGCCAGTTTGCTTAGTTGGGCTGGCCTTGTCGCCACCTTTCTTAGCATTCCTCTTCTTTCCAGATTTCTTAGTGTCCCCACGCACCATAAGCACATCCTGCTTATCACTTTTGAGCGTCTTTTCAGCGGTCTTCAGCATACCGTGAAGCTCAGTGAGCGTTTTGTCCAGACTATTCATACTGTAGTTCAGTTTGAACTGATCATACCCGCTATGAAGAGAATGGAGGATGGTGTCTATAGCCATTTCATGAGAAAATTGCTGATCCAGCCGACTCATATTCTCAATGAGTCCAATCATTTTGAGAACATGTGGACTTACGGGCTCGCCTTTCTTAAGCTTGGTCTCAAGAATTTGCCTATGAGTCTCGAATCTTTCGACTCGAGCCAGATCTTGGAACATGTTCTTCAACTCACTGATGATTGTGAAAGCATCTGAGTTGATGAACGTTTTCTGCAGATCCGCACTCATGGTGGCGAGCATTAGACATTTCACATCCTTGTTGGCATCAATCCAACGATTGAGGGCTGCCTGAGTGACCCCGTCGCCTGCGGCTTCGGGCATCGCCTCATCTAGGACATACTCCTTTTTCTCCCTGCATAAGAACTATTTGCAAGTTCCTTTGCCAGTCAAGGAAGTTCTTCCCGTTCAACTTCTCCTTTTCGAGAATTGATCGAATGTTGAATGAATTGTTGTTTGCCATATTTAAAACTACAATTGAAAAGAATAAAAAAATAAATAACCATTCACAGTTTCTCTTAATAAACTTAAATTCTAGCATACATGCATAATTCAATGTTTATTAAGCATTTTATTCAAGTTATGTGTTCCGGCAGGTGTGAATAAAATGATTCCAAGATCCTAAAATCATTGAAGAACTAAGCACAGTTTGTCGACTTAATCCTAAAACATCTTAGGTAAGCAAAAGCCTTTTGCTAATAGTCTAGAAACTATTCTTGGTTGATAGGTACGTCTAAGAACTTATTAGGTAAACCTATCGATTTTGCCACGACATAAAAGGACTCCTTACTTATATCGTTGAGTTTCACCAAAACTAACATGTACTCACAATTATTTGTGTACCTTGCCCCTTTAGGACCAATAAGTAACACCTCGCTGAGCGAAAACTATTACTAGATTGATGTAAAGGATATCCAAGCAAGTGTATATTTTGGCATGGCACCTTTTAACTCAATTTTTAAGTTTGGAACTTGAGGCTCTTACTATGTTGGTTAGATTTTAAGTGAACTAAAATCCTTAATCATGCAACATAATCAAGCCACAATCTTATGCATAATTAAGACATATTTAAAGCAATAAATAACTTAAAGCATGCACAAGATAAATGTGATCTAGTATGGCCCGACTTCATCTTGAAGCTTTAACTTCAAAGTCCGTCTTGAAAATCTCCGTGGGAGGCACCATTTTCTTCAAATAGGATAAGCTATAATTAAAACTAATTACAACTATTTGATGGTACGCAGACCATATTTGAATTGAAAAACAACTTTGGTACTTTAGACCAATTACATTCAAATTAATGGTACGCAGACCATATTTTCTATCCTATTTGGGCCATACTAGTCACTTCATAACCTGCAAAACAGTACATATACAATATATACCATTCACCCATTCATTATCATGAATGGCCCACATAGCTGGTTAGTAAAACACATTATGCATCACGTAAACATTTGCAGCAATTAATCAAGGGCACCAATAATCTACCAATTATTCAGTCCTTATTAATTCTAATCAAGTTGTTTTAACCTTAAGGATTTGTAGACCTAATCAAGAGTTTATGACTAAAAAGCGCTCCCACTTAAACCAATAAATTCATATGCTTTACTAATTTTAAACATAAAAATGTATTTCTAGTCTAACCGGAAACATACAAATTTAATTAAAATTTAAAGCTCATATAAATTTATAATTGAATCCAAAAAGTTTAATTTAATTTCAGTCGTATTTAAATTAATTCATGATTTTAATTTTAGTAAAATAATTAGAATAAATAAAATTTATTATAATTACAATATTCAAAATTAAAATCCAAGAAAATAATTTAAATTATTAATTTTAAAATTAATTAAAATTACGTAAACTGAAAATTTCAAATTAAACATTCAAAACGATCTAATCGCAACGCAAACACCCTACGCATCGCACGCCCATGGGCCACACGCACACAGCCATTGCTGGCCATGTGCGCGCAGCCCATGCGCTCGTCGCATAGCTGCTGCATCTTCCCATCGCAAGCCATCGCACAAGTGGTGCTCGCTGCGCGCGCGCCAGCGCTCGACGCACGCGAGCCATCGCTCGCTGTGCGCGCTCGCCAGCGCTTGCTGCGCGCGCTCCAGCGCTTGATGCACGCGAGCCATCGCTCGCTGTGCGCGAGCAATTGCGCGCGATCAACGCTGGGCGCAGCGCTCGTGGCACGCGAGCTTGCGCTCGCTGCGCGCGCTTGCGCGAGGCAGTGCGCGATGTGGCGCAGCTCGCTTGCTGCCCACACGCGACTGCCATGCCTTGTCTTCGCCCATGCCCATTCATCCATAGCTCGTGGCCCACGACACAAGGCAGGGCTGCTGCCTTGTGCTCGTGCACCATGCCCCTGCTCATTGCATTCGTGCCGCACGGGCGACGAGCACCCTTGCTCGTCGTCGCATGCCCGCACTATACAACACCCCTTAAGGGTAACACGAAGCGTCCATTGCTTTGTGCGTGCAAGTTATATGAACGAATCGCATAAAAATTTAAAATTTATATTTAAAATTAATGACAAATTAATAAATAATATTAATTTCATAATTTTAGGGCGAAAAAATCGAAAATTTATTATTCAATTGATTTCCGATTATTATGGATTCAAGCCTAGGTCATAAAAATTTAAAATTTAACATAAATTTACAATTTTTATGGTGGTTTTTAATCACAGGTTTCTAATTAAATTATAATTAATTATGAAAATCAAATTAATTCTAAATTATTCTAATTTTCAACAAATTAATCATAATTACAAATTAGATTGCATAATTAACAAGGCTAGGCATTCAAACTTGTTAAACATATACAGTAGGTCAATCAAAAATTCAAGATTTATCAACAAGAATCGCAAATATTTAATTTAACATCTTAAATTTACGAAATTTTGTATTCGAAAAACTAAAACCTTCGAAAAGTCATAGTTAGGCTTCGAATTTGAGAATTCTGGGTTCGGCAGAAAAATTTTATTTTTGTCAAAATTTTAGAATGCCTTTTACATGCGGAATTGACACAAAAATCACTCGATTTGGATGAGTAACGAAGAAACTGCCGAAAAACTGCGTACGTTTAATTAAATAAACGCAATTTGCAATTAATTAACAATTACGAAAATTAATCACCCCTTTTAATTCTTGCAAATTTGTAATATTTAACCATGTTCATGCAATTTAGATTATGAAAATAATAAGAGGCTCTGATACCACTGTTAGGTTATGATACATATGACAATTCATAAATCATGCGGAAAAACCATTTAGCCAGGTATACATATTATTTACACATAATCATATAGCATAGTTTAGATGCATACTCTTTGTTGCGTGCCTTCCCTAGCTGCGCCCGAACCGAACAAGAACAAGTCTTTAGGACTCCAAGTGTCGTCCCTCCGTAGATAGTCCACAACACGTCCGGATCCGCCTTAAGATTGACCAACTAGAATCGCCCTTAAGGTACTAAAGATTTTCGGCACTTATAGTCAAGAAATGTGTCTGAATTTTCTCTCAAAAACTCACTTTGAATACTTGAATAATCTATGAAAATATGTGACCCTAGGCACTTATTTATAGAGTTATGGAAAGGGTTTTGGAATCCTATTAGGATACTAATTTATTTAATTATAACCCTACTAGGACTCTAATTAAATAATCATTATCTAATAGTTTTAGGATTTAATCACACTTCGAATCCCGATTGCTTCAGGATTCCCGCACAAGCATTGCACGAGCACCGTACACCCGCGCAAGCCTTGCGGCCCACGCTAGGCGCACAGCGCTCGACCCACTGCTGTGCTCCAGCGCGCGCGCCCAAGGCCTTGGCTGGGCCTGGCCTTGCGCTGGGCCTGGTCGAGGCTTGGCGTGCGATGGTGCGCGTTGGCTCGCTGGGCGACGGCCTGGCTTCGTGCTGGGCCTTCGTCTAGCGGGCCTCGTCCGATGCTAATTCGTACGATACGCTTCCGATTAAATTCCCGATTCCGGAATTCATTTCCGATACGAACAATATTTAATATTTCCGATTCCGGAATCAATTTCCGTTTCGAACAAATATTTAATATTTCCGTTTCCGGAATTATTTTCCGATTCCGATAAAATTTCCGATTCTGACAATATTTCCGTTTCCGGCAATATTTCCGATTCTGGCAATATTTCCATTTCCGATAATATTTTCCGATACGTACCATGTTTCCGTTTCCGGCAACATCTACGACTTGGATAATATTTATATTTCCGATACGATCCATATTTCCGTTTCCGGCAATATCATCGTTTCTGGAGTATTCATTTCTTGCCTGTGACGATCTCAGCTCCCACTGAAACCAAGATCCGTCGATTCCGAATATCCATAGATGGAGTATTTAATGCCATTAAATACTTGATCCGTTTACGTACTATTTGTGTGACCCTACGGGTTCAGTCAAGAGTAAGCTGTGGATTAATATAATTAATTCCACTTGAACTGAAGCGGCCTCTAGCTAGGCATTCAGCTCACTTGATCTCACTGAATTATTAACTTGTTAATTAATACTGAACCGCATTTATTAGACTTAACATAGAATGCATACTTGGACCAAGGGCATTATTTCCTTCAAGGGAGAGGTATTACTTCATCCTCTATCATATCCTGAATCGTGTTTTTTAGATTCCAGCAGTTTTCAGTATCGTGCCCATTTCCCTGATGGAATTTGCAATAGGTGCCCTCGACCCAATATTTATTTTTGAATGAAGGGTCGGGTGTGGGGCCTATGGGCCTTAGCTTTCCTTGATTGGTTAGTCTTTGGAAGGCTTGTACCAGAGTCGACCCGAGTGGGGCAAACTTTCGATCTCGGGTCCACCTTCCAGGGCTCCTTCGGGTTGGGGTTTCTTCTACGGCATGGACCTCTTGGGTTTGAGGCGTGTGGCCCCTGTTGTAGGTGTTACTTTTGTATGCAGGCTTGCTTTGTACTGTTTTTGCGAGGTCATCCTCGATCTTTATTCCTACATCGTAAACCCTTTTGAAGGTATCAAGGCCCAAGTACCTAAGGTGTTGTTTATAAGCTGGGTCCAGGTTGTCAATTAATTTTTGGACCAATTCAGTTTCAGGAGGCCTATTGATTAGTTGGGCCGCTTGGTCTCTCCATCTAGCAAAATAGGTCGTGAAACCTTCATTTTTCTTTTGGAAGAGGACTTCCAACTCGCGCATGGTGACTTGAAAATCCATGTTTGACGAGTATTGCTTTATGAAGACTTTGACAAAGTCCTCCCAAGTGGGGAAGAGCTTAGGGTCCTGGTGGTAGTACCATTTGAGTGGCACAGGTTCCAAGGACAAAGGAAAGGCAGGCAAATACATGGATTGTCCACTCCTTTCAAGTTCATGGCATTCACAAAGCTCAAGAGATGATCACGGGGATTGTCCGTGGCTTTGAACTTTGGTAAGTCAGATGAACTGAACTTTTCCGGTAGTTTGCCGGGAAAAGGTTTAGGATCGAGGGAGAAATACTCGCTCCCCATGGTTTGCTGCAGAACCATTTTTTCGATCTTCTTCTCGTTATCGAGGTAATTTCTGGCTTGCCCAGCTGCTAAGGATTCGTTTTCCATTTTCAGTTGATTCATAAGTTGGGTCATTTGGATCATTTGGTCTCGTAATTCTTCCATGGACGTGTTTGAGGGTGCGAACCGAGGTTGGGGAAGCGGAGATCCTTGAAAGGGGGAATGACGGATGGAGCTTGGAGTTACTAGACCTTGTGTTGGTGATGTAGCTTCGAGACGCACTAACCTTTGATTTTCAGATCGACGCCAAGTGGCAGAACCAGCCCTACGCATAAGACAAGCTAAAGTTTAGGCCCAAAGTTAAGCATTACTTAGTCTAGACTTCTGACTCTTTCTATTGGTTTTCTATTCTCACTTTTGTTGGTACACTTTTGGCTCTTCTTTTGGTCATTCTTTGGATTTTCGAAACATTTGCCCATGTGACATTCAAAGTTATTTTAATTAGCATGCTCGGTTTTGGTGCCGAACATTGTCGTCGCAGGAGGCCTAATGACGACACAAGGAGTTATTTATTTTATAAGTCGTTCTTAGAATCGAGTGCCTTTTTCATACGTCCTCGTAGCAAATTTGTTACGATTTTTTTTATTGCTACGTATATTTTATGCGCGGGTACCGAGGCTGCTGTGCCTGACCAAGAGGCCAGGTAGCAACTGTTAGGTTATGATACATATGACAATTTACATAGATCATGCGGAAACAACCATTAACCCAGGAAACATATTATTTACACATAATCATATAGCATAATTTAGATGCATACTCTTTGTTGCGTGCCCTCCCTAGCTGCGCCCGAACCGAACAAGAACAAGTCTTTTAGGACTCCAAGTGTCGTCCCTCCGTAGATAGTCCACAGCACGTCCGGATCCGCCTTAAGATTGACCAACTAGAATCGCCCTTAAGGTACTAGAAAATTCGGCACTTTTATGAGCAAGATGTGTTTTAATTTTCTCTCAAAAAACTCACTTTTGAATACTTTGAAACTTGTGTATAAATTATGACCCCTAGGCCTTTATTTATAGAGTTATGGAAAAGGAATCGTAATCCTAGTAGGATGCGAATTAATTGGAATTAGAATCCTACATGAATTCTATTTAATTAATTTATCCAATTAGGAATAGAAACTTAATCATACACTGACTCTTGTAGATTCAGGAATCACGCATGAGCACAAACTCACACACACACGGCAGCCACAAGGGCTGCCCATGCGCGTGCGAGCAGCAGCCCGCGCAGCACGGCCCACGCAGCCGTGGCCCTTGGCGCGCGCTGGGCCTGCCTTGCGGTAGGCCTGGGCGCTGCCTTGGCTGGGCTTGTGGCGCGCATGCTTGCTGGGCGATGGCCCCGGCTTCGTGCCGGGCCTTCGTCCGGCAAGCCTCGTCCGATGCTAATTCGTACGATACGCTTCCGATTAAATTTCCATTTCCGGAATCTATTTCCGATACGAACAATATTTAATATTTCCGATTCCGGAATTAATTTCCGTTTCGAACAAATATTTAATATTTCCGTTTCCGGAATTATTTTCCGATTCCGGTAATATTTCCGATTCCGACAATATTTCCGTTTCCGGCAATATTTCCGATTCTGGTAATATTTCCATTTCCAATAATATTTTCCGATACGTACCATGTTTCCGTTTCCGGCAACATCTACGACTTGGATAATATTCATATTTCCGATACGATCCATATTTCCGTTTCCGGCAATATCATCGTTTCCGGAGTATTCATTTCTTGCCTGTGACGATCTTAGCTCCCACTGAAACCAAGATCCGTCGGTTCCGAATATTCATAGATGGAGTATTTAATGCCATTAAATACTTGATCCGTTTACGTACTATTTGTGTGACCCTACGGGTTCAGTCAAGAGTAAGCTGTGGATTAATATCATTAATTCCACTTGAACTGAAGCGGCCTCTAGCTAGGCATTCAGCTCACTTGATCTCACTGAATTATTAACTTGTTAATTAATACTGAACCGCATTTATTAGACTTAACATAGAATGCATACTTGGACCAAGGGCATTATTTCCTTCAGTCTCCCACTTGTCCTTAGGGACAAGTGTGCATTTCCTAATTCCTTTGTCGCTCGATGCTTGCTCTTGAACATAAGGTAAGAGTTGTCATCCTTATTATGTCCAGAGGTGTTCCTCGGTTTCAGAGTTCAACTGATCAAATAAACAGATAATCATAGCCTATGATTCATCCGAGCACGGCCATGCATTTCACAGTTTCTAGCTCTCCGAGTGGCCTTGTACAACTTTTAAGCATCTCATCCCGATTTATGGGAGGACAATCCCAATCTTGCGATCTTGAGATTAGACTTCGTTTGATAGGTGATTACCTGAGCGTTGCCTTTATAGCCTCCTTTTACGGTGCGACGGTTGGTCAACGTCAAAGCAACCAGTTCTCAAACAAGTAATCTCAAATCACTCAGGTATTGAGGATTTAGTGTCTAATAATTTAATGAAATTTACTTATGACAGACTTTCATCTCTTACAGTAAAGTTTCATAGGTCTTGTCCGATACTAGTCTTCCCAAAGTAAGTATCTATGCAAATGATTATGACATTGCCATGTCCACATAGTTCAAGAAACAGAACTACTAGTCATCTTGCACTCTAATCGTCTAACGTTTTCTATGCGTCCAATTTTATAGAAAACTCCAATTAGGGACCATTTTCAACCTTTGACATTCAAGTTCACTTGATAGACATTTCTTAGTCACAGGACTGGTCCTGACAGTCTATCTTGAATATATCGTCAAATTGAAGGGACTCATCATTTAATAAACCACAAATTAAATGGAAAAATGAATTTCTTTCATTTATTGTGAATGATTAACCAATAATGTTTTACAAAGATTTAAACTCTAAAACTTTAAAACATTAAACAGAGACATCAAAGCCATTCTCCAATATGCTTGATTCCCATAGCTGCAGTGTGCGAGTTGTGCTTCGCTTGCGGCAGAGGTTTAGTTAATGGATCTGATATGTTGTCATCAGTTCCAATTTTGCTTATCTCGACTTCTTTTCTTTCAACGAACTCTCGTAGAAGGTGAAATCTACGAAGTACATGCTTGACTCTCTGGTGGTGTCTAGGCTCTTTTGCCTGTGTAATAGCTCCGTTATTATCACAATACAGGGCTATTGGTCCTTTAATGGAGGGGACTACACCAAGTTCTCCTATGAACTTCCTTAGCCATATAGCTTCCTTTGCTGCTTCATGTGCAGCAATGTACTCCGCTTCAGTTGTAGAATCCGCAATGGTGCTCTGCTTAGCACTTTTCCAGCTTACTGCTCCTCCGTTGAGGCAGAAGACAAACCCAGACTGTGATCTGAAATCATCTTTGTCGGTTTGGAAACTTGCGTCCGTATAGCCTTTAACAATTAATTCATCATCTCCACCATAGACCAGGAAGTCATCTTTGTGCCTTTTCAGGTACTTCAGAATGTTCTTGGCAGCAGTCCAATGCGCCTCTCCTGGGTCTGACTGGTATCTGCTCGTAGCACTGAGTGCGTACGCAACATCCGGGCGTGTACATATCATAGCATACATTATTGAACCAATCAATGATGCATATGGAATCCCATTCATTCGTCTACGCTCATCAAGTGTTTTTGGGCACTGAGTCTTGCTTAGAGTCATTCCATGAGACATGGGTAGGTAGCCTCGCTTGGAGTCCGCCATCTTGAACCTATCAAGCACCTTATTGATATAAGTGCTTTGACTAAGTCCAATCATCCTTTTAGATCTATCTCTGTAAATCTTGATGCCCAATATGTACTGTGCTTCTCCTAGATCCTTCATCGAAAAACATTTCCCAAGCCAAATCTTGACAGAGTTCAACATAGGAATGTCATTTCCGATAAGCAATATGTCGTCGACATATAATACTAGGAAAGCAATTTTGCTCCCACTGACCTTCTTGTATACACAAGATTCGTCTGCGTTCTTGATGAAACCAAAGTCACTGACTGCTTCATCAAAACGTATATTCCAGCTCCTGGATGCCTGCTTCAATCCGTAGATTGACTTCTTTAGCTTGCATACCTTTTTAGCATTCTTTGGATCCTCAAAACCTTCAGGCTGTGTCATAAACACAGTTTCTGTTAAAACGCCGTTTAAGAAAGCAGTTTTGACATCCATCTGCCATATTTCGTAATCGTAATATGCAGCGATTGCTAACATTATTCGAATAGACTTTAGCATTGCAACTGGTGAAAAGGTTTCATCGTAATCCACACCGTGGACTTGCCTGTAACCTTTTGCAACCAATCTAGCTTTGAAAACTTCAAGTTTCCCATCCTTGTCCTTTTTCAGTTTGAAAACCCATTTGCTTCCAATGGCTTGGTAGCCATCTGGCAAATCGACCAAATCCCATACTTGGTTTTCAGACATGGAGTCTAATTCAGATTGCATGGCTTCTTGCCATTGCTTGGAGCTAGGGCTCGTCATAGCTTGCTTGTAAGTCGCAGGTTCATCACTTTCAAGTAATAGAACGTCATAGCTCTCGTTCGTCAAAATACCTAAGTACCTCTCCGGTTGAGATCTATATCTTTGCGATCTACGCGGGGTAACATTTCTAGATTGACCATGATTCTCACCAGATTCTTCTAAAGATCTCTGAGTTTCATCCTGAATGTCATCTTGAGCATTCTCTAGAGTTTGTTGTTCGACTCGAATTTCTTCGAGGTCTACTTTTCTCCCACTTGTCATTTTGGAAATGTGATCCTTCTCCAAAAAGACACCATCTCGAGCAACAAACACTTTGTTCTCAGATGTATTGTAGAAGTAATACCCCTTTGTTTCCTTTGGATAGCCCACAAGGATACATTTGTCAGATTTTGGATGAAGTTTGTCTGAAATTAATCGTTTGACGTATACTTCACATCCCCAAATCTTAAGAAAAGACACATTTGGAGGTTTTCCAAACCATAATTCGTATGGAGTCTTTTCGACAGCTTTAGACGGAGCTCTATTTATAGTGAGTGCAGCTGTATTTAGTGCATGTCCCCAAAATTCTAATGGAAGTTCGGCCTGACCCATCATTGACCTGACCATGTCTAGCAAGGTTCTGTTCCTCCGTTCTGACACACCGTTCCATTGTGGTGTTCCAGGAGGAGTCAATTCTGATAGAATTCCACATTCTTTCAGATGGTCATCAAATTCATAGCTCAGATATTCACCGCCTCTATCAGACCGCAGTGCCTTAATCTTCTTGCCTAATTGATTCTCTACTTCACTCTGAAATTCCTTGAATTTGTCAAAGGATTCAGACTTATGCTTCATTAGGTAGACATAACCATACCTACTGAAGTCATCAGTGAAAGTGATAAAGTAGCTGAAACCACCTCTAGCATTTGTACTCATTGGTCCACATACATCTGTATGGATTAAACCCAATAGTTCATTTGCTCTTTCTCCAACTTTAGAGAAAGGTTGCTTTGTCATTTTGCCAAGTAAACATGATTCGCATTTACCATAATCCTCTAAGTCAAATGGTTCTAGAATTCCTTCCCTTTGAAGTCTTTCTAAGCGTTTCAAGTTTATATGGCCTAATCGACAATGCCACAGATAGGTGAGATCTGAATCATCCTTTTTGGCCTTTTTGGTATTTATGTTATATACTTGTTTGTCGTGATCTAATAAATAAAGTCCATTGACTAATCTAGCAGATCCATAAAACATCTCTTTAAAATAAAACGAACAACTATTGTCTTTTATTATAAAGGAAAATCCCTTAGCATCTAAGCAAGAAACTGAAATGATGTTTTTAGTAAGACTTGGAACATGGAAACATTCTTCCAGTTCCAAAACTAGCCCGGAGGGCAACGACAAATAGTAAGTTCCTACGGCTAATGCAGCAATCCGTGCTCCATTTCCCACTCGTAGGTCGACTTCACCCTTGCTTAACTTTCTACTTCTTCTTAGTCCCTGTGGATTGGAACATAAGTGTGAGCCACAACCTGTATCTAATACCCAAGAAGTTGAATTAGCAAGTATACAGTCTATAACGAAAATACCTGAAGATGGAACGACTGTTCCGTTCTTCTGATCTTCCTTTAGCTTCAAGCAATCTCTCTTCCAATGCCCCTTCTTCTTGCAGTAGAAGCATTCGGATTCAGAAGTGGGTTGACTGACCTTCCTCTTTGCAGATTTGGCGCCAGTTTGCTTAGTTGGGCTGGCCTTGTTGCCACCTTTCTTAGCATTCCTCTTCTTTCCAGATTTCTTGAACTTGCCCCCACGCACCATAAGCACATCCTGCTTATCACTTTTGAGCGTCTTTTCAGCGGTCTTCAGCATACCGTGAAGCTCAGTGAGCGTTTTGTCCAGACTATTCATACTGTAGTTCAGTTTGAACTGATCATACCCGCTATGAAGAGAATGGAGGATGGTGTCTATAGCCATTTCCTGAGAAAATTGCTGATCCAGCCGACTCATATTCTCAATGAGTCCAATCATTTTGAGAACATGTGGACTTACGGGCTCGCCTTTCTTAAGCTTGGTCTCAAGAATTTGCCTATGAGTCTCGAATCTTTCGACTCGAGCCAGATCTTGGAACATGTTCTTCAACTCACTGATGATTGTGAAAGCATCTGAGTTGATGAACGTTTTCTGCAGATCCGCACTCATGGTGGCGAGCATTAGACATTTCACATCCTTGTTGGCATCAATCCAACGATTGAGGGCAGCCTGAGTGACCCCGTCGCCAGGAGCTTCGGGCATCGCCTCATCTAGGACATACTCCTTTTCTTCCTGCATAAGAACTATTTGCAAGTTCCTTTGCCAGTCAAGGAAGTTTTTCCCGTTCAACTTCTCCTTTTCGAGAATTGATCGAATGTTGAATGAATTGTTGTTTGCCATATTAAAACTACAATTGAAAAGAATAAACAAATAAATAACCATTCACAGTTTCTCTTAATAAACTTAAATTCTAGCATCCATGCATAATTCAATGTTTATTAAGCATTTTATTCAAGTTATGTGTTCCGGCAGGTGTGAATAAAATGATTCCAAGATCCTAAAATCATTGAAGAACTAAGCACAGTTTGTCGACTTAATCCTAGAACATCTTAGGTAAGCAAAAGCCTTTTGCTAATAGTCTAGAAACTATTCTTGGTTGATAGGTACGTCTAAGAACTTATTAGGTAAACCTATCGAATTTGCCACGACATAAAAGGACTCCTTACTTATATCGTTGAGTTTCACCAAAACTAACATGTACTCACAATTATTTGTGTACCTTGCCCCTTTAGGACCAATAAGTAACACCTCGCTGAGCGAAAACTATTACTAGATTGATGTAAAGGATATCCAAGCAAGTGTATATTTTGGCATGGCACCTTTTAACTCAATTTTTTTTAAGTTTGGAACTTAAGGCTCTTACTATGTTGGTTAGATTTTAAGTGAACTAAAATCCTTAATCATGCAACATAATCAAGCTTTTGATCTCATGCATTTTAAGACATATTTAAAGCAATAAATAACTTAAAACATGCATAAGATATTTGTGATCTAGTATGGCCCGACTTCATCTTGAAGCTTTGACTTCAAAGTCCGTCTTGAAAATCTCCGTGGGAGGCACCATTTTCTTCAAATAGGATAAGCTATAACTAATTACAACTATTTGATGGTACGCAGACCATTTTGAATTGAAAAATAACTTTGGTGCTTTAGACCAATTACATTCAAATTAATGGTACGCAGACCATATTTTCTATCCTATTTGGGCCATACTAGTCACTTCATAACCTGCAAAACAGTACATATACAATATATACCATTCACCCATTCATTATCATGAATGGCCCACATAGCTGGTTAGTAAAACACATTATGCATCACGTAAACATTTGCAGCAATTAATCAAGGGCACCAATAATCTACCAATCATTCAGTCCTTATTAATTCTAATCGAGTTGTTTTAACCTTAAGGATTTGTAGACCTAATCAAGAGTTTATGACTAAAAGCGCTCCCACTCAAACCAATAAATTCATATGCTTTACTAATTTTAAACATAAAATTGTATTTCTAGTCTAACCGGAAACATACAAATTTAATTAAAATTTAAAGCTCATATAAATTTATAATTGAATCCAAAAATTTAATTTAATTTCAGTCGCATTTAAATTAATTCATGATTTTAATTTTAGTAAAATAATTAGAATAAATTCCATTTATTATAATTATAATATTCAAAATTAAAATCCAAGAAATTAATTCAAATTATTAATTTTAAAATTAATTAAAATTACGTGAACTGAAATTTTCAAATTAAACATTCAAAACGATCTAATCGTAACGCAAACACCCTACGCGTTGCACGCCCATGGGCCGTACGCACACAGCCATTGCTGGCCATGTGCGCGCAGCCCATGCGCTCGTCGCATAGCTGCTGCTGTCCTATCGCAAGCCTCCGCACAGCGCCCCATCGCACGCGAGCCATCGCTCGCAGTGCGCGCGCGCGAGATCGCTCGCTGGGCGCGCTGGCTCGCTCGCTGTGCGCGCGAGCCATCGCTCGCTGGGGCGCGACATCGCTCGCTGGGCGGGCGACATCGCGCGCTGCGCGCGCGAGCCATCGCTCGCTGGGGCGCGACATCGCTCGCTGGGCGAGCGACATCGCGCGCTGCGCGCGCGAGCAGTGCTGGGCGCGGCGCTCGTGGCACGCGAGCTTGCGCTCGCTGCGCGCGAGGCTGCGCGCAGTTGTGCGAGGCAGCGCGCGTTGTGGCGCAGCTCGCTTGCTGCCCACACGCGACTGCCTTGGCTCGCCCTTCGCCCACGCCCATTCGTTCATTGCTCGTGGCACACGACACAAGGCAGGGCTGCTGCCTTGTGCTCGTGCACTACGCCCTTGCTCATTGCATTCGTGCCGCACGGGCGACGAGCTCCCTTGCTCGTCGTCGCATGCCCGCATTATACAACACCCCTTAAGGGTAACACGAAGCGTCCATTGCTTCGTGCGTGCAAGTTATTTGAACGAATCGCATAAAAATTTAAAATTTATATTTAAAATTAATGACAAATTAATAAATATTATTAATTTCATAATTTTAGGGCGAAAAATCGAAAATTTATTATCCAATTGATTTCCGATTGATATGGATTCAAGTCTAGGTCATAAAAAATTAAAATTTATCGTAAATTTACAATTTTTATGGTGGTTTTTAATCATAGGTTTCTAATTAAATTACAATTAATTATGAAAATCAAATTAATTCTAAATTATTCTAATTTTCAACAAATTAATCATAATTACAAATTAGATTGCATAATTAACAAGACTAGGCATTCAAACTTGTTAAACATATGCAGTAGGTCAATCAAAAATTCAAGATTTATCAACAGGAATCGCAAATATTTAATTTAACATCTTAAATTTACGAAATTTTGCATTCGAAAAACTAAAACCTTCGAAAAGTCATAGTTAGGCTTCGAATTTGAGAATTCTGGGTTCGGCAGAAAAATACTATTTTTGTCAAAATTTTAGAATGCCTTTTACATGCGGAATTGACACAAAAATCACTCAATTCGGATGAGTAACGAAGAAACTGCCGAAAAACTGCGTACATATAATTAAATAAACGCAATTTGCAATTAATTAACAATTACGAAAATTAATCACCCCTTTTAATTCTTGCAAATTTGTAATATTTAACCATGTTCATGCAATTTAGATTATGAAAATAATAAGGGGCTCGTGATACCACTGTTAGGTTATGATACATATGACAATTTACATAGATCATGCGGAAACAACCATTAACCCAGGAAACATATTATTTACACATAATCATATAGCATAATTTAGATGCATACTCTTTGTTGCGTGCCCTCCCTAGCTGCGCCCGAACCGAACAAGAACAAGTCTTTTAGGACTCCAAGTGTCGTCCCTCCGTAGATAGTCCACAGCACGTCCGGATCCGCCTTAAGATTGACCAACTAGAATCGCCCTTAAGGTACTAGAAAATTCGGCACTTTTATGAGCAAGATGTGTTTTAATTTTCTCTCAAAAAACTCACTTTTGAATACTTTGAAACTTGTGTATAAATTATGACCCCTAGGCCTTTATTTATAGAGTTATGGAAAAGGAATCGTAATCCTAGTAGGATGCGAATTAATTGGAATTAGAATCCTACATGAATTCTATTTAATTAATTTATCCAATTAGGAATAGAAACTTAATCATACACTGACTCTTGTAGATTCAGGAATCACGCATGAGCACAAACTCACACACACACGGCAGCCACAAGGGCTGCCCATGCGCGTGCGAGCAGCAGCCCGCGCAGCACGGCCCACGCAGCCGTGGCCCTTGGCGCGCGCTGGGCCTGCCTTGCGGTAGGCCTGGGCGCTGCCTTGGCTGGGCTTGTGGCGCGCATGCTTGCTGGGCGATGGCCCCGGCTTCGTGCTGGGCCTTCGTCCGGCAAGCCTCGTCCGATGCTAATTCGTACGATACGCTTCCGATTAAATTTCCATTTCCGGAATCTATTTCCGATACGAACAATATTTAATATTTCCGATTCCGGAATTAATTTCCGTTTCGAACAAATATTTAATATTTCCGTTTCCGGAATTATTTTCCGATTCCGGTAATATTTCCGATTCCGACAATATTTCCGTTTCCGGCAATATTTCCGATTCTGGTAATATTTCCATTTCCAATAATATTTTCCGATACGTACCATGTTTCCGTTTCCGGCAACATCTACGACTTGGATAATATTCATATTTCCGATACGATCCATATTTCCGTTTCCGGCAATATCATCGTTTCCGGAGTATTCATTTCTTGCCTGTGACGATCTTAGCTCCCACTGAAACCAAGATCCGTCGGTTCCGAATATTCATAGATGGAGTATTTAATGCCATTAAATACTTGATCCGTTTACGTACTATTTGTGTGACCCTACGGGTTCAGTCAAGAGTAAGCTGTGGATTAATATCATTAATTCCACTTGAACTGAAGCGGCCTCTAGCTAGGCATTCAGCTCACTTGATCTCACTGAATTATTAACTTGTTAATTAATACTGAACCGCATTTATTAGACTTAACATAGAATGCATACTTGGACCAAGGGCATTATTTCCTTCAGCAACTTCAGCGCCCAGCTCTGGGCGTTGAAAATGATTGGCGCCCAGCCAGGGGCGCTGAAAATGCGTCCCTGACTGGTACTCGTACTCTGTTCGTCTATCCTTTTTTCGTAGATACAACTTAATTTTGCGTGTTTGCCTAATGACGTCCTTTACGCGTCGTGCAGCGTTGTGGAATCCGTCACAGGCCGTCCTGGGCGTCGCTTATTTTTGTGGCGATCGCCCGGGGCTGCGGAACACGTATTTTGGTATAACTCTTCGGCCAATTGGTGTTTATGAATGTTTGGGAAATTTTTAGGGTCGTTGGTTTTCTAGTTATTATTTGTCACACACAATCACATAATTCGCTACACGTAACTAACATTACAACATGAAGCAAAATAATATGTCACGTAGTTTATGATAGGCTTCTAATGGTAATATTTGCGCCGGCTTGGTACCTCTTCTATCGTTGATCCAACACATGCCCCGGTCGGGGTAGTGCATTCACGAGCAAATTTCGTCCCAAGAGGCCAATCACGATGTAAGCCAAGGGGGCATGCACCAATGAGAGGGACCTAGTGGGCGAGCGATTGAGTTTGGGATAGGTGTACTACTAGCGAAAGTGCCGAGTGGACAACATTCGAAGCGTATGCACCCCCCGGGTGGCGATGGGTATCCTTATTCTCAACTCCCGAGATGAAACATGCTAAGGGAGCCAAGATTCGTTATGCGGTTCTGTCCGTTCACATTGATATGCTGATTTTCAGGTCGTCCCAACTTGATAGGGAAATAAATGCGGGGTAGGATCGTTTCACCCTTTGGCTATTTTAATTACCTACGAGCACGAGTATTTCATTAACATCCCCAGTGGAGTCGCCACTGCGAGGGGGTCAAAAAAGCACGAGGCTAATGCGTGACCTCGTCCCTCGTGGGCGTGACGTTGTCAGATCAAGTGTAATTGGATTTCCTGTGAGTTTACACCCAATCGACTAGTAATATAGGAGTCGCCATTCAGTTTTTAACGACAATGAGAAAAACTGACAAAACCGGTTATCGTGACATAAAGGGAGTGCAATTATGTTCGACCACGACGACCATAGGTTCCCTTGTGATCCCTGGTGTGGGGATCGCTCAACGTACACCCGCAGGGCAGAGATTGAGAGTTCGGGGGACTGTAGCTACCGAGAGGAGTGCTCATCGATAATACTCTAGAGGCAGGTTATCCTTACTAGCTCAGCATAAATAATTGAAGGGACATGCGTTAAACTATTAAACTATTCTGAATTGATTTTAGCAATATGCAACACATAACACTAAATCGATCGTGATTATCTTATTTAGATTGATTTAAGGTACCTAGCATGATAATTCAATTGTCCAAGGTATTATCTTATTAGGCGTGATAGATCAATCAAATTAATAGTTTGACAATTTTATAAAAGGGTGATGAAAGCGATTAAATCATATGAGGGACACATTACAACGCACCCTTGAGAGGTGCGTTGTGGTTCTCAGAAAACTAACCACTTGGCTTTGCTATTTCTCCTTTTATTTAACGAATCTCGGGTTTCTAAGCAATGTTCCAGTATTTAGGCTTAATTCATCAAGCTACAAGGGGCAGGATGCGTTCTGTTCGACTTTTGGGTCGATTGCGACAGAACGCTGGATCAATTTCGCAGCGTGAGGCTTAGGCTTAAGGCTAGAGTCAATACTCAGGTTATGGAATTATGTGTTATTTTCACGTCGGTTTTGAGGCTGTATTTATAGGAAAAGGGTGTGTGGAAAGATAGATTTCAAGATACGAATCCAAAAAGAATCCGGGAATAAAACGGCCCCAGGCATTTTCAGCGCCCAGATCCAGGCGTTGAAAATGGGATCTGGGCCGAGTTCTTTGTCAGATTTGGACTCTTAGAAAACGGAGATTTTGAGATTTATCCGAGTCTTTTAGTGCGTATTAACTTATGATGGAATGCGTCTGAGCCCGTTACGAACTCTAGGTTCGTTAGGAATTTAATTAATACGTAACTCTTATTTTCGAATTATACCAGGAATGCAAATTCTATCTCTTTTAGGATTTATGTTGGAGTGCAACACCTAATTCTGACAGGTTTCTATCTTTTATGATTTTGCCACTTTTAACAACTACCTTTTACGGCAGTTACTATTCTTAGCAGGTTTTTATATATAGTAGCTTTGGCTGAAATGAAAGAGTGATTGAGATTCGTTATTTTATAGGAGATGCGTTGCCAAGTGGAGATTTATGTTCTCATCATCGAACCTTCCCTTTCGGGAATGGGGACAAAAGTAGGTGTCTACAGGCGGTGAGAGATGCCGGTTGACAGCTGAGCAGAGCCACGAGCGTGAGAATGCAGGCAAGGAGAGATATGGGTTTTGCCCTTTTTGTTTTCACGTGAAGTAGGAATAGAGGGGTTTGATGTTTGGTGTTTTGTGTTTTACATGGAGTAGAAGTATGTGGTTATGGGTTTATAATATTGGGCTTTACCCAATTGGGCTAGACTTAGGAATTTAGTTTTAGGATTTGAATCCAAAATCGGATATGATCGTTTTCTAAATTCAATCAATTTTCGTAATTCAAATTCTTTTCAACTTAAAATTCTAAACTTATTTTTGATTTCGTAAATCATTGAAAATATTAAAAATGTAATAAATAAATATACGTTAATTATATATTTATTTCTAAAATTCACAAATTCTTATTTAAATATATTAAATATACGTTAAAATATATAAATAAAAATGTATAAAATTACGGGGGATTACATAACACATACATTTGTTTAAGGGTTTAAGAATTAACCAAAAGGAAGAGAGAGAGACGACTGGCCGACGGACAGGGCGGCGAGGCAGCAGGCGGTGGTCGGGAGACTGGGCGACGCGGCTGGGCGCAGGTGGTGGTTGTAGTTGGGCTAGTGGTCGCGGTTGGGTGACGTTGTTGTTGTCTTCGGTAAGCAACAAGCAAGGAAAAGAGGAAGAGGAAGATTGCTTGCTAGACAGGCGCAGCGGCGACATGGTGCGGTGGACGTCGTGGGTGTAGGAATGCGGCGCGACACGGTTGTTAGGCAAGAGTGATGGTGATTCTGACCAACCGGAGGAGAAAAGAAGAAACAAGAAGTTAGGATGAGAAAAGAAGAAGGACGAGAGAACAAGAGGAGGAGGAGCAGGGGAAACTACGCCAACGGTGGTGGCTGGCGGTAGGCTGCACAGGAAGCAAGGAGAGGTATGAGTTTGTGCGTTGAGGCTTCACGTGAAAGGAGGAGAGGGGGTACGTGAATGGGAAGAGAGAAAAATACGAGTGTATGATTTGTTGTGGGTTTGAGAGGAGAGAGAAATAAATGTGAGTAAACATTTGGGGTTTGGGGTTTATTTACTTGTGAGCTTTACTAATTGGGCTATGATTAGAATTGTTTTAAGTGTTTGAATCGAAAACCGATTAGAAGTATTTTCCAAATTCAAACATGCTTTCGTATTTCAAACTCTTTTCGAAGTATGATTCAAAAATTATGTTTGATTGCATAAATAATTTAAAATATTTAGACTGTAATCCTAACACATATAAATGCTTGAACTCTTATTACTATTCATGGAACAGTGGATTGCCCATATTGCCCATTGTTCTCCTTCATTTTACGGAGTATACCCTCCCTCCAGATCTTCTTTCCACGCTCTTCTTTCCTCTTTCCCGGGATTCCTTCACCCTTCTTCCTCATTCAAACTTCTCTGGTTTCTTCGCCCACTCCCCTCAACTCTCTCCCATGGCGCTGCTTCTTTTTCTATCCTATTTTTTCAAAGTTTCAATATTTTCAATTTCTAATCATCAATGTCATTTCTCATTCTGGGTTTAACAAAAGTTGGAGAAAAAAATTAGGTATAAACCAGTTGAAACTCTCAAAACTGCGCTTGAAGGTTCATCTGCCATTACTAAAGACGATCGTTGCAAGGTTAATACTCCCATTTTTCTTTTTCATTTCATAATTTGATTATTTTGTATTCTAGGGTTTGTAATTTTGGTTTCTAATTGGGGATAAATTATGTATTGTCAGCGAATTGGATAGCGGTTCATCGGGTGATAATGCTTGTATGCCAAATGTGAGTGTTTACTCCTCCTCATCTCTCCTCACATGAGAGAGCTTCACACTAGGTAATTAATTCTTCGTTCTTCTTCTTCTTCTTCTTTTTTTATAATCATTTAATCGTTCTTCTTCTTACATCTGATTGTATTTTTCTTTTCTTAGATGTTTAGGATTACAGATTGCTTCCTACTTCATTTGTGGGGTTCTAATTTCTATTTTTTAGTTGTGTTTGTTGTTTGTTTTTATTTCGACAATTTACTTTTTATATTATCTCTTTTGTTAGATGATGATTCTTTTCAATTTGTTTTGTTGATTGATTTGGTTTTCTTCTCACTGCATTGATTTATTACTATTCTTTTTAGTTCTTGTGACTTTTTTTGTTTTTTTTATATTAGTGATAGATTTCAATAATTGTATCACCATGCCTCATTTTCGATGGTTAATTGAATTGTTTGATTTCAAATTACTAGAAAACCCGTGGATTGGGGTTTAGGGTTTAGAGGTTTTGCTGAACAACTAATTTGCTTTTTGGTGGCAAGCTCATTGTTTTCGGGGGATTGATACGCCATATTAATCAATATGGCGTATCAATATAGTATTCACTAAAAAAAACTAATACATGTTCTTCTTTCCCTCTCTATGCATTTTCAGAAAATGATCTCAACAACGGTTTGAAGCCATGTTAAAGTAGGTTAGATATTAAGAGAGGGAAATACTAAATTATTGGTTATACTAACTTGTTTTTAAGGTAAGATAAAGTGTCATGTCTAATACATGTGTTTCAAATGGAGCCATGCCTAAATGGAGGCTTGACTGCTTGCTTAATTAGTATGGACTCCCTGTCTCCGGTGATATTCATCACAAGAGAAACTTTGCCATTATAAATCTATTGTAAGTGTGAGATGCTCTTATGAAGGAGGCAGTGTATAGAATATCTCATAACTTGTTGGAAAATTTATAACCACTCATTTTCCTCAAACATTTATATCGTTTGTAGATCCTTTTCTTAGATAAAGGAATTATCATACTAATTTCTCGTTTTTTTTCTTTTGTGCGATATGCATGTGCCTTGTGTAGAGGATTATGTTCTTGGCATAGTGGTGGAATGCAGAGCTAATGTAAGCTTCTATGTTTGATCTATAAGCATTCACTATTGTTTTGATCAATCGCATTCTTTCAATAAAAGTTACCAATTTGTATGAATGTCTTATTGTTACAAATACTCCCTCCGTTGTTGCATTGATAGTGGAAGTTGAACAACCATTGTGACAACTAAGTGAAGATGAAGTGGTCAAAAGCGGTTAAGATCATTTTCTGAAAATCCATTTCTCTGTTATTCAGGTCAGAAGAACAAAACATAATACTTCTGGTGTCTTTACTCTACCTTATAAAATGTAAGTTGATTCTTTTAAATAAAAGGCACTATATGTGTTAATGTTTAATTCTCTGCCATAGGAGTCAATTGTGTTATCTGTTTTTAAAACTTTGGGTGTTATATTTAGCATTGGTATGCTATTTATTCAGAAACTGTGTTGAAAAGAACAAAATATGGGTGGACAAATTGCTCGAATTGTCCAGTTACTAAGATCGAACGGTTGTTGATGTTTTTTACGAAATCAGTTCTTGCAATTTCTTCTATATGTAGTTCTAGCATAATAACTTATGCATCCCCCCTCCCTATTTGGCTGATATATCTCTAATGACAAGGATAGTTTTTGGTTTTTTCGAGCTTTTAATTTTTATAGACTGATAGGAATGTTCGAGTTTAGTTCTGATGATGAGATCTGTGATATTCAAATAATATGGAACTTCAAGAATGAAAAGGTGGTTATGTATGGATTTATATATTGATCACCACTGGTTATATGGGATTGTAGTTTTATTTTCTGTAAATTTTGACTGTTTTGCTGAATCCATCTGATTTTTTTTTCATTTAAAAATGGAAGGTGTGATGCTTATTTTCGTATTATAATTTATAATCAATGGACGTATGACACATGATACATATTGACATAATAGTGATCAGTGAAGTACATAAGGTCGTATTCTAGACTAAAATATAAGTTCATATTATGTGTGATTGATTTAAATCCTTGAGGTGGTATCCTAGACTAAAATATAAGTTCACATGGGTGGCTGGATTCCTCTGATCATTTGGAATGTGAGTCATTCCTCCTAATGCAAGATATTTTTATCCTAACACTTATCCCAACGCTTATAAAAGCAAGGAGTTATGGTTACTATTTCCATAATAGTGAAATTACCTTAATCCCCCCGCACTTTCATGCACAATTGTTTTTTATCTTCTATCTTAGAGACAGTAAAATTCTAATGATCATTTAGAAGGAGTGAGATAGTGGAGAGGGGGGTTACGAGAGTGGTAAATAGTTAGACTTGGAGATAACACTACAAGAGTCAGAGAGACTAAGATCTATAGAAGATCTAATATTGGTAACCATTATTGATCTTAGATCTGTTTGGTGGTTGATTTTTCAAGAGGGTAAAGATTAGGGCTTAAGTCCGTCTTCTATATAGCTGAAAGTGGCACTACTGGACATTGGATTGTAAAGGACCAAATTTGGTAACTACTGACTTGTTTACGTGTGGCTTAATGGTTGTTAAGTTGGTTGATGCCTTTCCAATCAAGAGTGTCTAGAAAACACAGTTACTGATAAGGCTGTATATAGTCCCCTCTTAACCCAATCGTGCAATGGGCAGAGCTTGCCGAGGGGTATTGGATTGACAGGTTATTTTGTTATTTTACTATTTGTTTCCATGACGGCCTCATTATGTCTCCCATGTTTCACTACAATTATGTAATGGATGATCTGTGTGTAGGGAATTAGATTCTCCCCTATTACTTGTGTGTTTTAGTTTATACTTGTGTAAGAAATCTGTAAGAATGCTTAAGCCCGTAGAAGTCAGAATAGGTGACACAGATTTGCTGGGAGCTCTTGTACGGAAGTTACTTCTAGAGTGCGCTTGTTTAACAATCCTAGAGGTTAGGGGAACGAAAGAGATGGGAGGGAAGAAGTGTGCTTGCATTTATCTTCCAAGTCTTTCTAATATTGAAAGGATTTGATTTGCTAAAAGGGGAAGGACAGATAATAGATCCCTCACTCTCCCCCTCCTTCCAATACACTGTTAGATTCTGCATGGTGTACTTTTAAGTGATTGGGTTAATCACTGTATTAATTGCTGCCAGTTAGCAGGATTTTTTTTATATTTTTTATATTAGCTGTGTAGAAAGGATTTTGTTGCTTCAAAGCATATAACCTCCAGCATCCATTATAAGCCCGTATTTCTGTAAATCTTTGTTTGGAAGAGAAAGATCCAAGGTTCGGTAATCAACTGGTTTTTGGTCACATGTAGCTATATCATGAGCGCAGTATGTTAATTTTTTTAGGCTAGGATGAAATAGAAGTTTGTGCATCATGAATTTGATGAGGATCATGGATGGAATTTGGAAGAGATACTTCAGAAAATAAAGTGGATTCAAAATTGTAATTGTGCTTCTGCTGCTTAGAATAGTATTGGAAATATTTGAGTGGAGGTTCTGGAGGATGTCCCCTTCTCCTACCATGTGCTTTTGTTACCTTTGTTTGAATTAATAGGAGTACATGTAGCTCAACTTGCTAAAATAATTTAGTATTAGCTGTTCATGAAGTTGCAAAACAAAAATCCGAGTCCTTATTTTTAATGTGTTTAGATGCTTCCATCGCTTGTGTCTCCTTTATAACTACTCCCTCCGTCCCTTTTTGTTCGCCTCATATGCCGTTTTGGTCCGTACCCAAAAGATTGCCCAAATACTAAAAATGAGCATGGGGAACACAATTTTGCTCTCACAAAAATACATATGGTTCCACGGTTCCACCACTTTTATCTCTTCTCAATTTCACTCTAACCAAAAATGAACAAAGCAAAAAATGGCTTGGGGGAAACAATTAGGGAAGGAGGGAGTACTTAAGATGAATTTCCCTGCTCCATCTTTCTTGTTGTATGGTCTAACTCTCAGAGTAATATTCTTAAGATGAATTTCCCTGCTCCATCTTTCTTGTTGTATGGTCTAACTCCCAGAGTAATATTCTTTTGCACCTATTACCTTGTATCCCATCTTTTGTAAATACCTCTCTCTTTGAGGCTATACATTTATAATAATTAAAATTTAGTCAATGTGTTACTTTTATATATAGTTTGTTATCCTTCGATTTTACGGAGTGTGCCCTTACCCTCCTGCTCGTATCCATCTACACGCCTCTTCTTAGATTAGGAAGTGTGTTTGCCCTTTCCCCCTTTCTGGTAAACTCATCTCCTCTCCTATGGCTTGGTAGCTCAACTGATCCTTTGTTCCTACTTTTCTTCTTCGTATTCGCTCCATTTACCCAATCTATCCAGGTATAATACCTTTGAACATCAAGAACACCCATTAGATTTGTCCTCGGTTTTTATTTCTCTGATCAAGGCGTTTCGTCAGCCTCCGTACTCCTCTGTCTTGAATTCGGCATCAATACGTTACATCTGGTTTCCCTCTATCTCAAACTCTTCTTTCTCATACTTTCATTGATCTAGGGTTCCTCATTTCACAAGTTTTGAGAAACAACCATCACAATTCTTCAAAACACACGGAATTCGCAGAAATCCTAAATTAGCCCCTTCATAAATATCCCATCTTCTTCCTAAACCCTAAATAACCAGGTTTTTTCAATTCATCAGGCTTCTCTGCATACGAAAAGCAAGACAGAAAGAGGATTGAAGCTGATATAATTGGAGCTTGTTATTTTGTCAAGTTTATACGAAATTGAAGGTTTACTCTTCAAAATCTGTAAGCTTCGACATTAATTCCTCTGTTCATGTTATTTATTTTAAGTTGTTCTTTCTCTTATTTTTTAATTCGTTGTTTCTGTTTACCTAAATGATTCTTCTATGTCAATGTTCTTATTTTGATTGGTTTTGTATAATTTTGGTTTGAATTTAATACCCTGATAATTATCATATAGTGGGTACTCCTCCAATTAATCAGATAATTCTGGTTTTGTTGGATTGTTTGTTTAATTGTTTCCCACAATTCTCCTTAAGTAACTGAACAAAGTGGGGGAGAAATTCTTGGTTTTCTTTGGATAGTTATCATAATTATACTTGATTAAGTGAAAAAAGAAAAAAATTAAAGTTGTATAAGATAAACAAACAGGGGAAATTATATTACTGCTTGAATTGGGTCTGAAATAATAAAAAGTTGATGGTGTTTGTTGACAGATACTTTGGAAGTTTTAAAGAAAATATTGGTTTAGCTTGCAACTTTAGTTTTTTTTTCTTCTTCTTTTGGAGTAGCGATTAACAGTTACAGTTACAGTTGATTTGTAAATTGTATAATTCTCCCTACATGGCTACATTATTCCTTCAAAAGAAAAAGTAACACAGAAGTTGTATTTCTTATAGAGAATGATATACAAAAATGAACTGCTTTGCTATTAAAAAAGAGGCTAAAATTTTACTCTAAATCACCATACCATTATTTCTGAGTGAGGCTCATATAGTACCTTCATTACGGCCAGTGGAAGATCCAGAATCAGCAGTGGCATTGTGTTAGCATTTTGGTTTGCGAAATTAGCTATTGAGGCAGCAGTCCTGCTTATTACTTTTAATCAGTCTTTTGGTGTTGTAGTCATTGAGAATCCTTGCTGGTGCTTCAGTTTAACTGAATGATACTGACAGATTTTCATTTGTAACCGTTTTGCGTGGATAAGGATTTCATATAAGTTTCCTCTTATCAAGTAAAGATGGCATCTTTGGAAGAGAAATAGTCATATAATTTCATAATGACCTTGTGTTAGATCCTCAATTTATTTGAAGAACAACTGAGATGGTTTTCTATGAGGATCAATATTTATGGTCTGCTAAAGTGCTAGATATTTTTGATGTTGGATTGAACTTGTTTGTCGGCTGTTTATGTACCATTTTTTTGTCACCTCCCTCCCGAATATTCGAGCAATTCTGATTTTTATTATATTGAACTGG
Source organism: Spinacia oleracea (assembly GCF_020520425.1). Lineage (NCBI taxonomy): Eukaryota > Viridiplantae > Streptophyta > Magnoliopsida > Caryophyllales > Amaranthaceae > Spinacia > Spinacia oleracea. The sequence continues at coordinate 60,184,338 of NC_079489.1, forward strand.
GTGGTGGACAGTTTTGGCTAAAACAAACATGGCGGCTTATCTTCTCCGCAACATTTCTTCAGTAATCGATATGATCAGCTCAGTGCCTAATTGAGAAGAAGTGTCTTGCTTTTCAGGTTTTGTGTAATTTGTGTTTTCTTTAATTAACTAGCATATTTTCTCAATCTACTCTTGCGTGATTGCTGGTATGGATTGTTTCTTGTAGATTAGTTCCCAAGATTTAAAAAATAAGGTTCTGGAACCCGAGTGTGTATTAGAACAGAACCTCGAGCTTTCTTTCTTTCCTTCAATTCTACTGGGTAGCTTATGCTGATTGAGATGGTGTTTCTTTCATGACCAGGACAACGAATCAAAGCATTGGTCTTCTTTCCTATACATGTCTTTAAAAGGTTTCATAGTTGTTGTCAGCGGCTGCCATTCCTGTATTTTAGTAAGCTCTCTTGGTTTGATTTCTTACATTACCTCCATTTCTGAACTTATCGGCACTAGGGGTGATCGTGGGAGTTTAAAAACTCAAATTTTGCTTACAAGTATCAGTCCGTAATTTTTTTTACTCTAATTATGGTGGATTGTCAAGCTACCTTCTTGTGCCTGTTTAGGTAATTGTTTTATTTGTAGCGTATATTTGGCATTTTTCTTTGTCTATTACTATTTTGTAATTATCTACTATAGTATTTTGATGCAATTGGTTCTATCTGTCTTAATATTAACACCACCCACTTTTTAAATTATTAAATGTCTCGAATTTAGTAGAAACGGCACGACCTGGTTAATTATGTTGTAACACCCCGACAATTCCCTTTTTCTAAGATAACCCTTTTATAAATATAACTATAGAGAATTATCAAAGTATTATCGCCCGTGTGAAAACGTAACGGCTTATTCAGAATTTTGCAGCGGAAAACATAAAACTAACTTTTAGGTTCATAAATAATCGATTACATATTAAGTCCAAAAACCAATTAACGAAAATAAGGAAATACGAATAGTACGACAAATTTCAAATCCAAATTTACAAACCAAATCACTTAACCAAACAAATCTAAATACAAGCTCTCTAATCCCGATCCCAATGATGCATCATCTTCAAACCTGTAGATGGGCAACGCTTATTGATCCTTAGTGACTGCTCACCAAAGATGGGTCATCACAGGATCAATAAGGCATAGCCATGATCAACACACACAAACAAAGCACGTAATCAGCAAAGCTGAGTACTACATACTAAGACAATAATAATCCTAACATGATACTATTAAACGATCAATCCTAACATGATACTAATGAACATAAGTAAGGATAACCAAAACATATTGACTTGAAGACTATACTTGACTGAACTAGACCTTTGTATCATTAACATTGTTTTAATTGAAATAGTCAATGGACCGAGTTGCTACTAGAAGCCTTCACTAAGGAAGACGAGGTACGGGCGCGACTCCGTAACCCCAACGACCTGCGATATCGAGGAACGTTTGACTAAAATAGAACCGGTGATCAATCCGGCCCCGGAAAAAGTCATAGGCAACCTATGACCCCAACTCCTGATTGTCCGTCACTTCAGACGTGCACAGTCTAAAGCTATTGCTACTCAGTTTCACTTTACATGATTTACAAATTGAAACCCTGTTATGACTCAATAATCACGTAAGTCATACAATCCACATTTATTCACAACTGTTTTTTATCTTGGAATTAAGTAAGTGATCACAAAGGTATCAAACAAGACTCATTCCAATTAAATCCAACCTTTCCTTTAATATTGATCAACTCCTCTATATGGGTATAACGTTTCAACTTACTAAACAAGGTCCTCGGTCCTCATAAAGTAGTGAAAAGCTAAAAGGGAACAACCATCAACCGATCTGAATCAATATATACAAAGTAATCTAGTGTTCCCAATTAAACGTGTTTGCATCAATCATCCATACTAACATGTTATAATTCTCAAAATGCAATATAGGTTCAATATGTCCATCCAACAATATTAAACATGAAATTTCAACCTGACTAAGTTCATCAACAATATCAACATAACCAAGTTCATCAACAATTTCAACATGGTTTCAACAATTAGCACACATTCGAAGCACACAGGTATGTACGTACCTTGTGTAAACAAACTGATAGGCCACTTTAACACTTTCAAAAGTCGCCTAAAGAGAATTCTCCGCCTAAAACAACCAACAAGTAATCCCAATCAATTTCTAATCATTGGCAACCATAATAAAGCATTCTAAATGCATCCTAAACATATTTAGAACTTTCCCCAATATCAAAACTTAAACATTTGATTTCCTAGCATCATAATTATTGAACTAGTGATTGAAATTCGTTGAAAACTTTTTGCAAACATCGTACTTTAAATTTTCAGCAATATAAATTCATTTAAAATCTTCACCAAGGTCAATCTACGTTCCTAGTATCTCAAAACAACAAATTCAATAATCCATACTCAACCTACCATGATTAATAATCATAAAAACCTTGAATTTCATACTTTAAACAATCAAAATTAATATTTCAAAGTAATCTCCACTTTTGTCCCCATTCCCGAAAGGGAAAGGTTCGAAGATGAAAACATAAATCTCCACTTGACAACGCATCTCCTATAAAATAACGAATCTCAATCACCCTTCTCGTTTCACCCAAAACCTGCTATTTATAGAAACCTGCTATTTATGGAAACCTGCTAAAAATAGTAACTACCGTAAAGGATAACTTCTAAAAGTGGCAAGTCATAAAAAATAGAAACCTGTCAGAATTAGGTGTTGCACTCCAACATAAATCCTAAATGAGATAGAAAACTGCGAGAATCCTATTCCTAATATGATTCGGAAATAAGAGTTACGTATTAATTAAAATCCTAACGAGCCTAGAGTTTGTAACGGGCCCAGACGCATTCCGTCATGAAATTGATACGCAATAAAAGACTCGATTAAGTCTCAAACACTACGGATTTCAGGAATCCGAATCTGACTAAGAAAACGGCCCAGACCCTATTTTCAACACCTGGCTCTGGGCGCCGAAATCTTCGGCGCCCAGGCCTAGGCGCTGGAATTACCTGGGTACGTGTTTTTTCCTAATTCTTTGTGGATTAGAGCTCTGCAATTCTATATTTCCACAAACTCTTTTCTATAAATATAGCCCAAGTTCGACGTGAAATCACAACACACAATTCATATTCTGAGTATTGACTCCAACCCCTAGCCTAAGCCTCACGCTGCGAAATTGTTCACGCGTTCTGTCGCAATCGATCCATAAATCGAACAGAACGTATCCTGTCCCATAATTTGAGATTCGTTAAATAAAAAGGAGAAATAGCAAAGTCAAAGTGGTTAGTTTTCTGAGAACCGTGACGCACCTCTCAAGGGTGCGTCGTAATGTGTCCCTTTTCTATGATTTAATTGCTTTCCTCGACCTTTTTATGAACTGTTAAACTAATTAAACCTGATTTTTGTATCACGCTTAATAAATATAATATTTTTGGGAAATTGGATTATCATTCTAGGTCCCTTAATGCAATTTAAATCAGATAATCGCGATCGATCTAGTATTATATGTTGCATATTGCTAAAATCAACTCAGATTAATTTAATAGTTAACGCATGTCCCTTCAATTATTTATGCTGAGCTAGTAAGGATATCCTGCCTCTGGAGTTATCGACGAGCGAGTACTCCTCTCGGTAGTTACAGTCCCCCGAACCCTCAATCTCTACCTTGCGGGTGTATGTTGAGAGATCCCCACACCAGGGATCACAAGGGAACCTACGGCCGTCGTGGTCAAACATAATTGCACTCCCTTTATGTCACGATAACCGGGTTTTGTCAGTTTTTCTCATTGTCTTTAAAAACTGAATGGCGACTCCTATATTACTAGTCAATTGGGTGTAAACTCACAGGAAATCCAATTACACTTGATTGAATAAAACGAATCATCACACCAACGAGGGACGAGGTCACGCATTAGCCTCGTGCTTTTTCGACCCCCTCATAGTGGCGACTCCACTGGGGATAGTGAAGGAAATACTCGTGCTTGTAGGTAATCAAAATAGCCGAAGGGTGAAACGATCCTACCCCGCGTTTATTTCCCCATCAAGTTGGGACGACCTGAAAATCAGCATATTAATGTGAACGGGCAGAACCGCATAACGAATCTTGGCTCCCTTGGTGTTTCATCTCGGTAGTTGGGGCTAAGGATACCCATCGCCAACCGGGGGGTGCATACGCTTCGAATGTTGTCCACTCGGCACTTTCGCTAGTAGTACACCCGTCCCAAACCCAATCGCTCGCTCATTAGCTCCCTCTCGCCTGCATGCCCCCTTGGCTTGCACTTGCGAGTTGGCCTTCTGGGACGAAATTCGCCTGTTGAAGACACTACCTCGACCGGGGCATGTGTTGGATCTGCGATAGAAGCGGTACCAAGCCAGGCGCAAATAACTACCCATAGAAGCCTATCATAAACTACATGACATATTATTATTGCCTCATGATGGAATGTTAGTTATGTGTAGCGAAATATATGATTGTGTGTGACAAACTATCCTAGAAAAACCAACGACCCTAAAAATTGCCCAAACATTCATAAACCAATTTGCCAAAGAGTTATACCGAAATACGTGTTCCGCAAACCCGAACGATCGCCACAAAAATGAGCGACGCTCGGGATGGCCTGTAACGAATCCCACAAACGCTGCACAACGCGTAAAGGACATTATTAGACAAGCACGCAAAATCAAAGTCGCATAAACAAAAAAGTAGACGCAAACAGAAAACAAGAACCAGCCAGGGACGCATTTTCAGCACCCCTGGCTGGGCGCCGATATTTCTCACGCCCTTCTTTGGGCGCTGAAGTTGCTGCCTGGCCTTTTGGTCAGGCACAGCAGCCTCGGTGCCCACGCATGAAGAAAATACGTAGCAAAAATAATGCGTCCCTGGCTGGGCGCCGATATTTCTCACGCCCTTCTTTGGGCGCTGAAGTTGTTGCCTGGCCTTTTGGTCAGGCACAGCAGCCTCGGTGCCCACGCATGAAGAAAATACGTAGCAAAAAAAAAACTTTTCCAAAAAAAATTGCTGCGAGGGCATATGAAAAAGCACTCGATTGTAAAAGCGACTAAAAAATAAAAATAAATAACTCTTTGTGTCGTTGTTAGGCCTCCTACTACGACAACGCTCGGCACCAAAACCGAGCATGCTAATTAAAAAACCTTGAATGTCACATGGGCAAAGTATTCAAAAAAATAATGTTCGAATAAAGTCTTCAAGGAAAAATAATGTTCAAATAAAAAATAAATAAATCCGAGTCTAGACTAGGTTATGCCGAAGTACAATCTAAATCCTAAGTCTTAGTTGTCTTATCCATAGAATCGGTCCTAATACTTGGTGTCGTTCTGCAAGTTAAAAGGTTAAACCATATTGAGTCTCCCTTCCTAACATTTAAGCACCCATATGTAATTGTCATCCCTTGCTAAGAGTCTATGGCCTCAATACTCTCTCTCACCAATAAAAAGAATATATTATAGTATTTGCAAAATGGAAACAATCACATTCTGAAAATCATTCCCCCATAGTCGCACAACTCCCAAAGTGAACCTAAGCTATCAATACCATTGGCAAAAAATTAATGGCCTCAAGGCTTATGATCACATTGGGTCACGACTATCACAGTCCTCTCGAGCCACTCGCTCCTTGAAGTGCTCCTAAGTACGGACTCAAAGATTTTCCATGAATGCAACATGACAAACCATGAAAATACCCAAATCGGCATGCCATAAGGCTACCATTGGGGTAAAACAATACACACTAAGAGAGAAGCCGCACTAATGATTCTAGTCTTACAAAAATGAAAATTCGATCTCCCCAACTAACTACCTTGCCAACATTAAGCAAAATGGCGCATGACAAATGAACACCCAAGGGTTAAAATCTAAAGTGTCAATCAACGAAAATTATGGTCCAATTAGACCAAGTCTGAGAGTCGCTTGGTCAAGTGTTATAGGCTTACGCCGCGTCATTATTTTGAGTCTAGGCCACCTCCTTGTATTCATACACGGGTTATAATCAGAAAATTAATGAAAGTTTGAGTCTAAATCACGACTTCCAATTAAATCCCAGAAACTGGAGTCTGAAAAGAAACAAAAATATTTTCGATGTAATTCTTTCGTTGAATTTCAATAAGGTAAAAACAACATTTTGAATCTACGCTATTTGCACCTTTTAAGAAACGACTAAATACGCTTGCAAAGTAAGACAATTTAAAAGGTCCACCCTAGGCCTACTAAAGCTAAAGGTCCACCCTAGGCCCACTAAAATTAAAGGTCCACTATAGGCCTACCAAACGAGGCTCACTCAGTCTCGCCTCGTGACTCAAAGACCACAACCATCTACCTTTTAGCCCAAATAAAAAAAATTTGAAGGATTTATGTTGGGGAGAAATCCCAAGCAAAAAGAAAAAAATAGAAAGAGAAAAGGGAGAGCGAAAAGGGAGAGCGAAAAGAGCAAGCCATGAAATACTTAAAAAGAAAGAGAAAAGGGAGAGCGAAAAGAGCGAGCCATGAAATACTTAGCCCGTACCTCCCAAAGTACGAAATTTACCCAAGTAAACGAAGGAAAAGAATTGAGTCAACCAATCCAAATCATAAAATTCTACGATGTCTACCCTTTCCAATCCTTATGCTCTTAGACGCCTTCGCTCTGGGGTCCCTGTTCAGCTCATTTAACCCATCCATGTTCTCATTGCCATAACCCAAGAAACCATTACTTCAACTCTTGTTTCTGAACTTGTTATCAACTGCAAACCACGTACGACCATTGACACGTGCGTCATACCCATTATTTCCAAAACCTGCTCTTACACCACCATTAGCATAATGACCATATAACTTGTGTGGATACATCCTGTTGATATACCCTTAAGCCGTCCCCATGCTACTCATTGGCCTTGGTTGATGTAAACTCATGACACTAGCTTGAGGCTGCAAATTGTGAGTCCTAGCAAATATAATCCTCGTGCTTACTTATACAAATTATCCTATCTCATTCAACCCATCTTTCAAACCGTCTTGAGTCACGAATAAAAAAAGAAAACAAATGAAAAGTACAAAAAATAATAAATAATAAAAAATACTTTGCAAAGCGCCTTTAAAGTTCGTCTAAAAAAGGGAAAAGAAGCATTTAACGCACCAAAAAAGATCCGCCCAGAAATAATTTTTAGCGCCCACAGCTGGGCGCCGAAAACTTTGACGCCCCAGCCTGGGCGCTGAATCTCTCTGCTTGCTAAAATTTTGTCCAGAAGTGCTCGTCATTTTATCCGCACATGCACGGAAAAATAACAAACACTTGGAGGGGTACAACACGTATACGTACCACCAAAAAATACATGTACTCAAAAAAAATATAAAACAAATTTTTGGCAGCAGATTTAAATAATAATAAACTTCACTTATTCTACCATTTCAAATAATATGTTTCCACCTCGGAACATACTTGTTTAAAATCGGCATTCTAAGAAACCATTTTCTAGGCTAAGAACTACGCAAGACCTGATTCCAAATTAAATCTATTTAAGGCGGATACGTAGGCAATCCATGATTCGGTCCAACCAATTTGCAAAAATATTAAAGCCTATAGAAAAACAAGAATAAAAAATAGAAGTCCCTTATTGAAATTTAATTACTTGCAATCCAAGTCGAAAGAAAAATTTAAATCAAAGGAAGAATCCAAGTCACCAAGATGCCAAAACGAGCATACATCGAAAAATAATAAGGGCACGTACCCTTGCCAGAAGGAGCACTCACACTCCTAGGCACTTAGCCAAGACTCAAAAGACCGCTTTGCCTCAATTGAATGGGGGCTAGCGCAAGCGTCCATGACCCCTAAAATACTCGACTTGACCCTCCCTAAAGCGAACTAACTCACTTAAAGACTTTCTTTCACCACCAGACATACTCGTTCGCTTGAAGACCTCCTTTCACCACTAGACACAGTCATAATCGCCAACAAGTAGTAAAGGCAGTAAGCTTTCAATAAAGAGAATTGTTCTACGGCATCGCCCCATCGTTTCTTCGAACTCAGGGCACCCGTTCATGGTAATTCAAATGCTTGCTAATCCCCTTTGAAAAAAAAAGAAACAGACATTGTGAATAGGACTTGGCACTTAACCAAGGCTCACCCTACTCAGACATATGACACGGGCATCTAAAATCGAAATCTGAAAGCATCCTTAATGGGAAGACATAATAGCAATTGGGGGCTAAAAATTGAAATGAAAGAGCTAGGGAAAGAACTAAATATACCTTGACCTTTTGTACAGACATACACCAAGTAAATCTAAGTCAATTTGAAAACGGTTTATATTCCTGCAATTCTAGAAAAGATGGCCCTAAAAGCCCAAAGCATATGCCAAACGGGCACAAGTAATATCTTGACGCCTGCACCCTGGCTTCCAGCAAATCCTTAGACAACATTCCAAAAATCGTAACAGTATTTTGATTCACTCATGTGATCCTGTACGAACCCTTCTATAAATCAACTTGCTTAGGACACCTCGGATTGTACACAGTAGGATTCGGATTTTTAATAACTTCCAAATAATTTTCAAAGACTTCTTCGAACATAATAAAGAGTCGTTGGTTTAATTTAAGTATGCGTTTATCCCGATGTTGCAAGTGAGTCAAAAAGATTTCTAAATATGATTATGGGTAAAGAAATGCAACTAACTTTTGGTCAAGGCACACTTCCACATGTTACTACCTTGACCATGGCGATGTCGCATAATACGACATTTACAAGAGAAGTAGCAGGTCACTACTCGAACGTACCTCGCACTAAACGAGGTCTGGTTCAAACTATTCATGATCCATGTCACCATGAATGCATAAAGACGTATGCAAAGCATTATAGCACCAAGCCAATCCCGTAGCTACAATTGGGGGCTTGAGAAAAACACTCTAAAAATGGTCGAAATGACGATTTTATCGCAAATTCTCGACGCTAATGCTATACATATGTCATAGGGGCTCAATTCTAAGCTTTAATCGTGCAAAACGAACCTTAGAATGGATAAAACCCCTCCCAAATTCTAAGCACTACTTAGAATATATAAAGTCACCCCACTAACAAGGGTAACTGAAAATCGCGAGTCACCAAAACTCCGATCAAACCACTGCACATAACGCTCGCCCTATAAAGCGCCCGTTACACAGTCTACATCGTTCCAAAGCAAAAGCGAAAGAAAAAATACTGTCAAAGTTCTGCCCAGAAATCATTTTCAACGCCCAGAGCTGGGCGCCGATATCTTTAACGCCCCAGCCTGGGCGCTGAATCTTTCTGCTAGCCATGTTTTGCCCAGATATAAAAATAAGAAAGAAACACCTATGAATCCTCGCATTGAACGAAGTAATAAGCCGTGCAAACCCACGCAGAAGGTGCTACACTTGTTCGAGCACCTGAACCAGGCGTGATGAAGTACTCCAATGCAAAAAATAAATCCCAACACCTGGAGGAATGTTCTAAGACACGTTGTTAGGCCACACAAGCCTACGTCGCACCATAAGTTCAACCATCCCACGGTACAAGTCTAAAAAAGGAGAGTAAGGCATATTGCACTAATGTAAGCACGACCAAGAGCACGTGTAAAAGGGGCAAAAACTACTTGTCGCCCAAATTCAAAATGCAAGCCACACGACTTCTACATTACGGATTAAAAGGTAGCCAAATATTACTTACCACGGAAGGGATAGCTCGCACCTACACGAGCGGAACCCCAAGGCATCTTTCTCAAAAGAACCTACAAAATCGTACGCCAAAAGAAAGCATCCCAACATGCATACTTGGGGGCTCCAAGCTACGAAACAACCATAATAAAAAAAAGGTCTCGAAGCAAATGTTTGAACAATCGAAAGGGCACGATGTTTGAGCCCACTTCATGAATGGGCCTGAACCCTATCAAGCTTCTAAGAAAACTATTCACAATCAGTCATTGCTCAAAAAAAATGATTCAAGCAAACTGATTAATGGACCGCACACAACGGCCATTCTATGAACACTCGTTCGCACATACATGTCATCATTCACGAACGCATTCAAAAGAAAAAAATATATACAAGAGCGATCAAAGTCTTACGCCTCAAGGTATGTTCCTCGGGCCATATAGACTCGCCCAACTGTTGCAATAACTGTACGCCTTAAAGAGCAACAGTTCCTTAAAATAATCGCCCCAAAGCGACAAGCACCGTAGTCCACCAATTGGCTACGACTTCTCAAGAAAATCATCACGTTCTAAAAATAAAGAAAAAACAAAAGAGAAGAGAATACATAGAACTTCCAAGTGAAATAGACGAATGAACAAAAGGCCGACTGTGTCATCAAAAGACCAGCCCAAACAACACTTTCAACGCCCCACCTGGGCGTGAATTATTTCAACGCCCAGGCCTGGGCGCCGAAAATGAACCCAGGCTCAAAAAAGGCCCTAACTTTATTTGGCCCTGCCGCATCCATTCGACTCGAAAATTGCCGATTTCCTTACTGAAAGTCGCACCTCACGACTTTGTCAAGAGTAGCACACCACTACGAAGATCGCTCGCACTTACGAGCACGATCCCAAACACAATCAAGGACATTACAAAATGCGTATCCCCAAAGAACCTCTTTGACAAGAATTTACCGCCAAGCACGAGTGCTTGGTGGCTCGAAAGAAAATATATATTCAAAAGAAAGTGTGAAAAGTTAAAACAATATTCCCAGACTACACTGTACGAAGTCCCGTGTTTGGATAACCTCAAAAGATAAAACCGGATTACGACCTCAAGACAAAGGTCGCCGTTGATACTTATACATAGTCCCCTAATCAAGGACCCAGGTAATGGAAAAATTGAGCCATAAAGACTAGCTCAAAACCATGAAAGAAGATGACCACAAGACAATGGTCCGTTTAAGCCGTTGTCAACCCACATTCAGGTTGCAACTAAATTCGAGCATCCCTCGAAAGAATTCGCTCCTGCGAGAATGAATAAGAAAATAAATTCTCAAAGAAATCACAAGAACAAATGAAATAGGGACTTGCCCACCTCAATCGGGCAAGATCGCGCCACGAACCGCGCGAGTTCCAAATAGAAAAACGAATTCAGGGACGTCCACCCTCAGCAGGACAGGACTCGCTCACCTTCAGTGGGCGGGGTCTGCGTCACTAGCCGCGCAGATCCTCAGTTTTCGAAAAATAAAAATCTTCAAAAAAAAAAAAAAAAAACAGGCTCGCCATCTTCAGCCGGCGGGGTCTACGTCACGAACCGCGTAGGTCCTTATTTTCAAACAAATTTCAAAACAGATTCGTCCACTTCTATCGGACGGGGTGTCCACCCTTAGCGGACAGGCTCGCCATCTTTAGCCGGCGGGGTCTGCGTCACTAACCGCGCAGGTCCTTAGTCGCTGCAGCGATAACTTTTTTGGTTTTCCGTTTTTCCCAAAAACGATGTGAGTAGCTTTTGGTTTTCCGTTTTCCCAAAAAAAAAGCGATGTGAGTAGCTTTCCCTTTTTCAAAAATTAAAGGATTGATTTTCCGTTTTTCCCAAAAACGACGTGAGTAGCTTTTGGTTTTCCGTTTTTTCCAAAAAAAGAACGATGTGAGTAGCTTTTGGTTTTCCGTTTTTTCCAAAAAAGCGATGTGAGTAGTTTCCCTTTTCCAAAATTTAAAAGATTGGTTTTCCGTTTTTTCCAAAAAAGAACGATGTGCTGGATTTTCCTTCGTTTTACGTCCCATAAAAACAAGGGGGTTTTTCTCGTTTAGCTAACCCTGAAAATGAGAATCTTTAAAAACATTTTTACCTCGTGATTGGGCTTGGCCAGGCCCAATTACACTTTACAGCTTTGATTTCGAAAACATCTGTAGCTACTCCCAATGACAAAGTGAGGGAGTTTCTACGCACCTTTAGATCCTTCCAATGACAAAGTGAGGAAGTATCTATACTATCAGTTGACAAATCCCAATGACACGTGAGGGATATGTCGACACTTCAAAGTGATGACCCTTAAGTCAAATGTTATCACTCGGGGGCTCGTGAGACCCTCGCAAAAAACAGGTCACCATGGCTTGTGTGACGCACTCCGTCTAATACTTTGACCATCGTCTTACTCCAAGACTCAGTCAAAGTGGGGGCTAACTGTAGACGCCTACTTTTGTCCCCATTCCCGAAAGGGAAAGGTTCGATGATGAAAACATAAATCTCCACTTGACAACGCATCTCCTATAAAATAAAGAATCTCAATCACCCTTCTCGTTTCACCCGAAAACTGCTATTTATAGAAACCTGCTTTTTATGGAAACCTGCTAAAAATAGTAACTGCCGTAAAGGATAGCTTCTAAAAGTGGCAAGTCATAAAAGATAGAAACCTGTCAGAATTAGGTGTTGCACTCCAACATAAATCCTAAATGAGATAGAAAACTGCGAGAATGCTATTCCTAATATGATTCGGAAATAAGAGTTACGTATTAATTAAAATCCTAACGAGCCTAGAGTTCGTAACGGGCCCAGACGCATTCCGTCATGAAATTGATACGCACTAAGAGACTCGATTAAGTCTCAAACACTACGGATTTCAGGAATCCGAATCTGACTAAGAAAACGGCCCAGACCCTATTTTCAACGCCTGGCTCTGGGCGACGAAATCTTCGGCGCCCAGGCCTGGGCGCTGGAATTACCTGGGTACGTGTTTTTTTCCTAATTCTTTGTGGATTAGACCTCTGCAATTCTATCTTTCCACAAACTCTTTTCTATAAATATAGCCCAAGTTCGACGTGAAATCACAACACACAATTCATATTCTGAGTATTGACTCCAACCCCTAGCCTAAGCCTCACGCTGCGAAATTGTTCACGCGTTCTGTCGCAATCGATCAATAAATCGAACAGAACGTATCCTGTCCCATAATTTGAGATTCGTTAAATAAAAAGGAGAAATAGCAAAGTCAAAGTGGTTAGTTTTCTGAGAACCGTGACGCACCTCTCAAGGGTGCGTCGTAATGTGTCCCTTTTCTATGATTTAATTGCTTTCCTCGCCCTTTTTATGAACTATTAAACTAATTAAACCTGATTGTTCTATCACGCTTAATAAATATAATATTTTTGGGAAATTGGATTATCATGCTAGGTCCCTTAATGCAATCTAAATCAGATAATCGCGATCGATCTAGTATTATATGTTGCATATTGCTAAAATCAACTCAGATTAGTTTAATAGTTAACGCATGTCCCTTCAATTATTTATGCTGAGCTAGTAAGGATATCCTGCCTCTGGAGTTATCGACGAGCGAGTACTCCTCTCGGTAGTTACAGTCCCCCAAACCCTCAATCTCTACCTTGCGGGTGTATGTTGAGAGATCCCCACACCAGGGATCACAAGGGAACCTACGGCTGTCGTGGTCAAACATAATTGCACTCCCTTTATGTCACGATAACCGGGTTTTGTCAGTTTTTCTCATTGTCGTTAAAAACTGAATGGCGACTCCTATATTACTAGTCAATTGGGTGTAAACTCACAGGAAATCCAATTACACTTGATTGAATAAAAAGAATCGTCACACCCACGAGGGACGAGGTCACGCATTAGCCTCGTGCTGTTTCGACCCCCTCACAGTAGCTCTTTTTCTGAATTGAATATGTTGCTGCGATGAAATTTTGTTATCTTGGTCATTAATTTATGTATTTTTCTTTCTCTATTTGATGGGGTATACTTTGCATTCATGAATTTCATAGTTGAATCTTTCAATTGTTTATTTCTTTGTTCACTTATTCAGCATTCTATTTGACTGTATTTGCGGTGGTAATCAATCATCTCTCCCATTGCATCCCAGTTGGGAACTAGTTCGTATACTAAGGAGTCTCGTCGAATTTCTCGGGCTATTCGCCTTACGTTCACTGTTCGTGTTAAGCTTATGGGTCTTTTGTTATGTAGTATTATTGGAACTGTTCAGATTGTGCTTTTAATTTGGTTTTTACTTTTACTTCACTTATTATGTTACTGTTTATTAATTGTACAAAGTATATTAGAACAAAGTTGGTCATATATTGCTAAGAAATGTGTGGAACTATAGTGATATCCTAATACGGAGTACATATATTGTATTGTGTATTACAGAGTACCTAAATAATATTGTTGGTATTTTGTGAAATACGGAGTATTCGACTTTGATTGGGGTATTGCTAAGATTTGTAAAGTTTAGCCTCATTGATCCGTTGGAATGTTCTTCTTTAATATGCTATTGATAAAAATTAGTTGGGTGGAATCCTATGTTAGGCATAAGAAAATTGGTTCTAGCAGAAAATGTAATGTAGAAGGGATTGAATCACATATCAATATTTTAAAGCCTTCATACCTATTGGGAATTTATTCTAGTTGATGTCAATTCCAAATTATACGGACTCTGGAAACAATTTGGAACAAATTTTTTATTTTGATATTTTAACTAGTACTCTGTAGCAGACTACTACAGGGTCAATGTGTTTTGGTTTATAAGTAAATGAGTTTGTTTTTCACCTTAACCCCTCTATTGTCCTCTGTTTCAATGAATTAGATGTTGCATCATGAAAACTTGAATTCTGTATAATGTATCTAGCTAGTGCTCTATAACTCTATACTTTTGGAGTATTATCCACATACACAGAGCTAGTAAAATCTTGTTTTTCATCATAAGGAAAAAGTAAACCGCAAAGAATTGAATCCTTTTCTGTGGGACAGTGGAATTGGCAATCCCAAAGATGCAGATCAAACAAAGGCTAAAAGCGATCAAATTTTGGCATCTTCTTTTGTGGGGGACGGTGGAGCAAGCTGGAGAATGCTGGCTTTGAATCGCACCAGGAGCAAGCAACACGCGAGGGAACAAATGGTTCTGCAGTATGTTGCATGTTCATGAGCTACGAAGGGCATGTTTATAGTTATGCCAAAATTTATTCTGACATTTTGAACTAATGGAAACTTGATCTTTTACAGGTTGTTAAAGAAAGGTGATAACAGCAGGTTGATCAAATTATTGGAACAAAACTGAAGAGGTATTCTGTAGTACCGAATTTTAGGCAGCTAAGATTAGAAGAAGAGGAAACTTTCTAGGAAGTAGTAAGAAGGTATACAACTGCAAAAACCCAGATACAATGTTAAAGATTATACCTATATTGTGGAAGTATAAAAGTGGTGCTTATATGATCCATGTATTTCAATTATGAACAGGTTATAATTGCAACACCTAGGCAGCTGGAGAGTTTAATACGACTTAGTGAAGCATTGGCACGGATGCATTTCTCTGAATGGGTCAGTTAATAACTTAATATTAAGTATTTCCTAAATCACAGGTACTAAATGCAGTACAAAATATCCTAAATGCAGATTAACTTAATGAAAGTAGGAGCCCAAAAGACCAAAATACCATTTTCTTATTAGCTTCCCTCTCGTTTATGTGTTAATGAACTGTTTCAGTGCTTAGCAGTTTATTAGCTTCCCACTGCAAAACTTGTTGGCTATTTTCATGGAGATTACTAATTATACAGTAAAGAAATTAATCATGGCAAATTGGAAATCCATTGGGCATGTATAAATATCTCTTTTTCCATCAATGCCTTCGTTACATCGCAGATTCTTTGTATTTGAATAAAATGAAGGGAAGAGTTCCGGAAAATACTTCCAGCAAGTGGCCAAGAGTTTCGGGTGGCTCTTACGGAGAGTGGTGACTAGTTCCGGAAAATATTTCCGGTAGGTGGTGAAGGGCTTTGGACAATATTTCCAGAGGTTTATCACGGATTCCGGAATTTCACTCCGGTTGTTTAATTGGTTCGGAAATTCAACCAGCTCTTTAATTATGATTATTATTGTTGTTGTCGGTAATACAAGCTGATGTTTTTATTACGGAGCACCAATAACAATTATGGAATAAGCGAAAAAGGATACAATTTGAATAATAACTGCAATGTAAAATAATCATCATAAGGCAATTCATCTTATTTTACATCGTATCAGTCAGATGAAAGTTAAACACTTTGAGAATGGTTATATTTTTTATTTTATTTTTTGAGTGAAGAGAATGGTTATAATTAAGTGATTAAGTAGTTTTTTTAACAAGTTTTTTTTATCGAAATTAAAACAAGGGCAGTTTAGGTCTAATAAAACTAAAATAAAATTAAGTTGTCCTGCATTTAGGGAAAATCTAACCTGCATTTAGTACCCCTCTTCCTAAATAGACTGTCATTACCAAAATAGTGGAGGATGTTATCAGGATATAATTTGTTGTACATGCAGGTTGAGATGTGAGATGTGACTGAAGCTATTCGGCTATTAGAAGTTGCATTGCACCAAACAACAACTGATCATCCCATAGGTAAAGGTAAATGCTGTTTAGCCCCTGAATGGATTAGCTAAATGTGATTTTTAGAAAGTCAGTCTATCAGAGAAGCTTGAATTAGAGCTTCCTTTCACAACTTTCACCTATATATAATTTCATCTTATTTTACTTTCATTAATTTCACTTTCTCCCTTTTCCTTGTTCAGTCTTTTAACTTCCGGCTCCTTTCTTGTTTGATTGGTCATGTTTGATTGGTCACAGTGAGTTAATTACGATCTCCTATGTCGATTCATGTTAGCCGACCCCAAAACATTTTGGACGAAGGCTTTGTTGTTGTTGTTGTTGTTGTTGTTGTAGGAGAAGAGTGCAGCCGCGAAGAAGACTGCAGAGGGGAATTTATATCATCAAAAGCATGCTCGTAGAGGATATTCTAGCTTAGACACCAAAAACTTCAAGCACATCCGCTAATATAGCTCTACCCCACACAGCAGCAGTATATAGTCAGCAGCAGTAAGCTTCTGTCAGCAGCAGCAGCAGCTGACTAATCTCCCTTTGTTGGTTCTTATTCTAGCTAGTGACATGAGAGCATCAATTGTAGGCTCACTCTTAATTTGCCCCCTCTTAGTATCTCTCCTTGTACACCTCATCACCCCCTCTTAACAAGAGTTAGTTACCAAAAACACCAAGAAATAGACTATCTCTTAAACACTACATCTTATATAGTTTTTTAATATTTTTAATTTTATTTTTAATATTTTTAATTTTATTTTTATTATAAAATGCAACCAAAATACATCAAATTCTTCCACCTCACCCCACTCTTATTTTTAAGAGCTACCTCTTATTTAGAGGAAGTCACAATCAACCTCTAAATAAGAGGTAGTTAAGAGTTAGCTCTTATTTTTTAAGAGGTAACTCTTAAATTTTCTCTCTCTTTAAGAGTGGGCTAAGAGTAAGCCACAATTGATGCTCCGAGGTTCCTCCAAGCTCATCTATTGTCAACCCTTTAGCATACATGTCTGTTGGAGTGTTCTTGTTGCATTTACTTTTCACTTGGTTGGTGGTTGAAGTGTTGGACTATGGACTTATTGGAGTTGCTCTTACACTCAGTATCTCTGGGTTACGTTGAAGGAACAAAAAAATAACTCTAGTGATTGATATATCTTGTGTACATTATTTGTAATTTTATTTTAGAACATATTTATGTAATCATTTTTATTAGAGTGTTGCAAAATTCATTGACGTTTGGAAATTAATGGTCAACTATTTACTACTCATCAATATATGGCATTTTTGGTATTTTGAAATATGTTTAGTTATTTTGTGTCATAAAATGTTATATATTGCAGCCAGTGAAATTATGAAAAAGAAATTTGAAAAATTACTTTAATAGCGCTTCATATACGTTTGCTATTGTAAAATAATTTAAAAGTTGGCGGTAAAATCTTTAACAGCACACATTTAATAGCGCTTATAATGTGTTGTAAATGAAATAATTGAATTATCCTAACAGTACATTTTATAGCGCTTTTGACAAGCGCTATTAAAAGTGCTTTTTACCTTTAATAGCGAAGCCATCAACAGCGCTTCATGAAGCGCTGTAAAAGGCCATATTAAGCGCTATAAAAGGCATTTTTTGGCGTAGTGATAATTCAAATTAATAAATCATGAATAAGCCCTAACTTATAATTCAATCAACCAAAATTGAAATTAATTCGTTTATAATCTCAACCTAAATCTGAAAATCATGTTCAAACCATAAAAATTATAAATTTAATATCAATAACATAATTTAAATTAACAACTATAATTAATTAAAATAATTAGTTACTTAGGGTTTAAGAAATAACCAAGAATTAAAGAGGAGAGAGGAGTTTGGCCGGCTGACAGATGGTGGCTCGCGGCAAGGCTTGACCGGCGGACGGTGGTGGCTGTCCTGGGTCGCGGTGCAGCTTCGCGACAATCGAGAAGAGTTAAGAGGAGAACGAAAATAGAGGTAGAAAAGAAGGAGAATCGAAAGAGGAGGAGCCGAAGGTTACCGTGCTCGTGGTGGTCGGCGGCTGGGACGGCGCCGTGGAGAGCAAGGCGGAGGAGAGGACACGGCTTAGAGAGAGAGAGTTGCTGCTGCTTGTGTGCGTGAGGTTGGAGGGAGGAGGGTTTGCTTTTTTTTTTTTTCTTTCTTTCTGGTTTCACGTGGATTAGGGAAAAGGGGGAGGGAGTATTGTGTTGGTTTATTGGTTTGGGCTTTGCCCAATTGGGCTAGGAGTAGGATTTAGGTTGATGAATCCAAAATGGTTAGGATTGTTTTCTAATTTCAATCGAACGTGATTTCAAAATCCGAATTCCGTTTTAACGTAAAATTCAAAATTAAATTTTGATTTCATAAATCATTAAAATATTCAAAATGTAATAAAATCATTAAATTTTAATTACATTTGCATTTCTAAAATCCGCAAATTATATTTAAATATATTAATATACGTTAAAATATATAAGCAAAATGTATAAAATTACGGGGGATTACAATCTACTCCTCTTAAAAGAAGTTTCGTCCCCAAACTTGACACGAAAATTCACATATTTTTCCAAACTTTTACACTTACTCTTATTGTAGAAGTACTTTGTGCCACTCTTGTGCATTCTTTTTCCAACTAAGAGTTACTTGAAGTACTCAAGAACACATTTTCTTATGCAGAGAATCTATTTGTTTGCATCAACATGTAAAGGTTGCTAAAAATAAGCATAAAATGCTTAAAAATACCATAAAAATAGGTAAAAAGCGCGAATTTCTATCGCATTCTACCCCCTTAAAGGAAACGAGTTACGCCCTCGTAACTCACCTCAGAAAATAACTCTGGATACTTGATCTTCATTTCAGCTTCGGCTTCCCACGTTGCCTCTTCGTACTCGTGGTTTGACCAAAGCACTTTCACTATGCTGACGTCCTTATTGCGTGTACTACGCACTTTCCTATCAAGGATTTTCACAGGCCTTTCTTCGTATGTGAGGCTACTATCAATCTGGATTCTCTCATGCTCTAAGATATGACGCTCATCAGGGATATAGCGCTTTAGTTGGGAAATGTGAAACATGTTGTGCATCTTTTCGAACTCCATTGCAAGGCTAACTTGTATGCTACTTTCCCTATTCGTTGCAGAATCTCATATGGGCCTACATACTTGGCACTTAGCTTCCCTTTTTCCCGAACCTCATCACACCCTTGGTTGGTGATACTTTCAAGAACACTTTATCACCTACTGCAAATTCATCATCTCTTCTTTTCAAATCAGCATAACTCTTTTGCCTATCCTGGGCAGCTTGAATTCTAGCCTGAATCATTTTTACATTCCTGACAGTCTCCTCAATGAATTCCGTTCCCAAGACTATATTTTCACTGAAATCATTCCAGCAGGTGGGACTTCTACACTTTTTCCCATATAGTGCCTCAAAAGGTGCCATCTTAATGCTTGCATGGTAACTGTTGTTGTATGAAAATTCGATCAAGTCTAGATGGTCTTCCCAACTACCCTTAAAGTCAATCGCACAAGCCCTCAACATATCTTCCATAGTCTGGTTAGTTCTCTCAGTCTGACCACCGGTTGCAGGGTGGAAAGCAGTGCTCATTTTCAATGTTGTCCCAAGGTTCAACTGGACCTTTTGCCAAAATTTCGAGAGGAATCTTGAATCACGATCTGAAATAATATCGGTTAGGACCCCATGCAACCGCACTACATGGTTAATTTATGTCTTTGCAAGCTGTTTCTTTTTCCATGTCTCTTTAATCGGAATAAACACGGCTGATTTTGTTAGACGGTCCACAATCACCCAATTGGTATCATTTCCGTTCTTTGATCTAGGTAAGGCAGTAACAAAATCCATAAAAATGGAATCCCACTTCCATCCAGGCACTTCTAAAGGTTGAACTTTCCCCATGGGTCTTTTGTGGTCTATTTTGACTTTCTGACAGGTTAGGCATCTAGACACAAATTCAGCAACTTCCCGTTTCATATTAGGCCACCAATAGATTTGCTTCAGGTCTTTGTACAACTTGTCACCCCCAGGGTGCACAGAATATGGAGTATTATGCCCCTCATCCATAAGACGTCTCTTGAGTTCGTCACACTTCTGTGGTACACACCATCTCCCTTTGAACCTCAAACTACCATCCTCATGAATCTTGAAATATACTTCTTTCCCTTGCCCCATCTTTTCTTTGATCTTCTCTAAGTATTCATCCCCAGCTTGACTTTCTCTAATTTCCTCAAATATGGACAACCCCAATGATAATGCACTCAGTTTTGCTTTGGTTTCTCCAGGATTTACTATTTCCAGGCTAAATCTCTGCATGTCTCGACACAACTCTTCAGGCACTACCAAGACATTCATACTACGGCTAGATTTCCTACTCAATGCATCGGCAACTACATTTTCTTTCCCCTCATGGTACTGAATGTTCAAATCATAATCCTTGATCAACTCTAACCATTTTCTTTGTCTCATGTTGAGATCTTTCTGGGTGAAAATGTATTTTAGGCTTTTGTGGTCTGTAAAGATCTTACATGTTTCCCCATAGAGGTAATGTCTCCAAATTTTCAAAGCGAAAACAATCGCAGCTAGCTCTAGGTCGTGGGTAGGGTAATTAGCCTCAAACGGTTTCAATTGACGTGACGCATATGCAATCACCTTCCCATTTTGCTGTAACACACACCCTAAACCATTCTTCGACGCATCACTATATACCTCAAACCCTTCATTCCCATCAGGCAAGGTCAAAACAGGTGCTGAGGTTAAACGCTCTTTGAGAATTTGGAAAGCTTCCTCACATTTTTCGCTCCACTCAAATTTTGATTCTTTCTTCATCAAGTTGGTCATGGGTCTTGCTATCTTTGAGAAATCTCTGACAAATCTTCTATAATAACCAGCTAGACCTAGGAAACTCCGAATATCAGACATATTCTTTGGAGTAGGCCACTCACTCACAGCTTGAATCTTGGCAGGATCCACCGAGACTCCTTCCTTTGACACATAATGTCCCAAAACTGCTACCTTTTCCAGACAAAACTCACACTTAGAGAACTTTGCATACAACTGGTTCTTCCTAAGCGTCTCCAAGATAACCCTCAAATGCTTATCATGTTCCTTTTCACTCCTCGAATAGATCAGAATATCATCAATGATTACCACCACAAACTTATCTAGGAATTCATGGAAAATCCTATTCATCAAATCCATAAATATGGCGGGTGCATTGGTTAACCCAAAAGGCATTACTGTAAACTCATAATGACCATAACGAGTCCTAAATGCAGTCTTAGGAATGTCTTTCTCAGCTACTCTCAATTGGTGATATCTCGAACGCAAATTAATCTTTGAGAACACACTTGCCCCATTCAACTGGTCAAACAGGTCATCTATCCTAGGCAAAGGATATTTGTTTTTGATTGTTACATTGTTCAACTCCCTATAATCAATACATAGCCGCATACTCCCATCTTTCTTTTTGACAAACAATACTGGAGCTCCCCATGGTGATGCACTAGGCCAAATGTACCCCTTGTCGAACAACTCTTGCAATTGGGTCTTCAACTCACTCATTTCTGGAGGTGCCATCCTATAAGGTGCCTTGGATATGGGTGCAGTTCCGGGATTTAACTCTATAGTAAACTCAAGGGCTCTAGCAGGTGGCATACCTGAAATCTCATCTGGAAATACATCTATGAATTCGTTTACGATTGGGACATCCTCTATCTTCACCCCAACTTCTTTACTTACATCCGGGACACTACAGAAAAATAATTCACACCCCTTATTGACCAACTTCTTCACTTGTATCGCAGAGATCACCCCAAAGTTCTTAGACTTCTCAAATCGCCTATATGATATCGATTTCCCAGTAGAGTTCTTTAGGCTTACTTTCTGAATCTCACAATCTATCCTGGCCTTGTATAAACTTAGCCAATCCATACCCAGAATCACATCTAGGTCCCCCAAACTAAATTCTATCAAATTGGATGGAAAAATGCAATCTTTTATCTTCAAAGGCAAGTTCTTAAATAATTTCGTACACCTTATTGTTGCACCATTAGGCATACTAACAGGTAAATCAATTGCCTCAAAATCTACTAACTCCAAACTTTTAACAATAGAGGACAAAATAAAAGAATAAGTTGCCCCTGAATCAAACAACGTTTTAACAGGTAAGGAGTTAACAGAGAAAGTACCCGAAACTACATCTGCAGAACGTTCAGCTTCATTTCTACTCATTATGAACAGCTTTCCTGGAGCCTTGTTGTTATTGTTGTTCCCATTGGCAGGTTTGTTTTGGTTTCCCTGGTTATTTGGTGCCCCAGCAGGCTTCGAACTTTGGTTTCCCGAATGGTTAAACCCTGGTTTCCCTTGGTTACTACTCCCACTACCATTATGTTCTCTCTTCTGCTTAGTATAGCACTCATACTCCCTATGCCCCTTTTTCTGGCAGTAATTACAAGTCACCAATTCTCCCCTGCAGTTTCTACCAGGATGGTTGCTATTGCACATCTTACAGTGATGCACTCTCTCAGATTGGTTTTTGTTGTTGTAGTTATTTCCCTGGTTATTTCTTTTCTGGAAATTTCCATTCCCAATACCATTTCCATTCCCATTTCCATTTCTATTCCTTTTGAAGTTCTCCTAACTTCCCCCAGCATTAAACTCTTTCCTTTTATCCCCAACAACAATATTCTTCTTGTCTCTCCTAGTCTGCAGGCCATAAATATGAGCAGCTCTCCCATACACAATGTCTAAGGATGTAAAGGTTTCCCCACCTAATCCCAGTTGGATCTCATCGGTCAACCCCTGCTCAAACCTCTGAGCCTTTAGCTCCTCAGTAGCTACCACCTCAGGTGCAAACCTCGACAAAGATATAAACTTACTATAGTATTCAGCAATGGTCATATTCCCCATCCTAAGGTTGATAAACTCCTGCGCTTTCTGCTTCCTCATAAAAGGAGGATAAAACTTCCCCACAAGGCAACAATAAATGAATCCCAATTGAACCCCTCAGCAGCACTTAGTCTATTTCCATTTTCCCTCCACCAAAGGTCGGCCTCATTTTTCAGGTAGAGGATAGCTTGGCCTACTTTCATATGCTCAGGACAGTTTACCGCCTCAAATAGTTTCTCAAACTCCCTGATCCAGTTTTCAAGGAAGGTAGGGTCTGCTTGCCCCTTAAAGTATGGTGGCTTAACTTTCGCAAGCCTTTCAAACATGTCCCCTGCAGAATCGGGGCGCTTAGTTCTTTCCTGGGTTAATCTTTCCGCCATGAGGCGAATAGCAGCAGCTAGGTCGTTATTACTGGCCATCCTAGAGCGCGACCTGAAATTAATATACTCTAATTCAGGTTCAAAACTTTACTTATATTATCCTCTAGAAATGTAATATCACATCAACATTCAAAATTCACACAAAATGAACAATCATGCAGAACATTCAACTGAGAGACAAGGAATAACTTCAATCACCACGGATAATAAGGTAGAATAAAAGAAGAAAACATTCCCCATGCGTGCCCGTAATAAACTTTGATCCTTTAGATAGTCAATAATCTAACTTTTATTCCTCAGAAGAATGTCGATAACAATCCTAAATATTAACACACACCTGTTCTCAAAATAAAGTAAAAAGGTTCTACGATATAAACATAAACTATGGTTGGGCGAATTGTCCAACATTTTTCTCACACACAACTAAATATGTAAGCAAAGCTAAAGGGAGACATCATCAGACTTGTCCTTTGATTCGCTATAACCTTCTAGGGTGAATAACTCATATTTAAGTTCATCATCATCATCCATATCAAAATAATAGGCTTGTTTTCTTGGCCTTGAGGATCTTCGTAGACCTTGAAGTTGATGATTATCTTCTTCTGGCTCAGACTCGGGCTCAGGCTCAGGCTCGAACTCAAACACAAATTCAGGCTCAAACTAAAACTCAAATTCAGGCTCAAACTCAGGCTCCGAATCGCTTTCAGGTCTTGTGAGGGGGACGAAAAAGCACGAGGCTAATGCATGACCTCGTCCCTCGTGGGCGTGACGTTGTCAGATCAAGTGTAGTTAGATTTCCTGTGAGTTTACACCCAATCTACTAGTGATATAGGAGTCGCCATTCAGTTTTTAACGACAATGAGAAAAACTGACAAAACCCGGTTATTGTGACATAAAGGGAGTGCAATTATGTTCGACCACGACGGCCATCGGTTCCCTTGTGATCCCTGGTGTTGGGATCGCTCAACGTACACCCGCAGGGCAGAGATTGAGAGTTCGGGGGACTGTAACTACCGAGAGGAGTGCTCATCGATAACTCCAGAGGCAGGTTATCCTTACTAGCTCAGCATAAATAATTGAAGGGACATGCGTTAAACTATTAAACTATTCTGAATTGATTTTAGCAATATGCAACACATAACACTAAATCGATTGTGATTATCTTATTTAGGTTGATTTAAGGTACCTAGCATGATAATTCAATTGTCCAAGGTATTATCTTATTAGGCGTGATAGATCAATCAAGTTAATAGTTTGACAATTTTGTAAAAGGGTGATGAAAGCGATTAAATCATATGACGGACACATTACAACGCACCCTTGAGAGGTGCGTTACGGTTCTCAGAAAACTAACCACTTGGCTTTGCTATTTCTCCTCTTATTTAACGAATCTCGGGTTTCCAAGCAATGTTCCAGTATTTAGGCTTAATTCATCAGCTACAAGGGGCAGGACGCGTTCTGTTCGACTTTTGGTTCGATTGCGACAGAATGCTGGATCAATTTCGCAGCGTGAGGCTTAGGTTTAAGGCTAGAGTCAATACTCAGGTTATGGAATTGTGTGTTGTGTGTCCTTTTCACGTCGGTTTTGAGGTTGTATTTATAGGGAAAGAGTTTGTGGAAAGATAGATTTTTAGAATACGAATCCAAAAAGAATTCGGAGACTACACGGCCCCAGGCATTTTCAGCGCCCAGTGCTAGGCGCCAAAGATTTCGGCGCCCAGGGCTGGGCGTTGAAAATGTGATCTGGGCCGAGTTCTTGTCAGATTTGGACTCTTAGAACACGGAGCTTTTTGGGAGATTTATCCGAGTCTTTTAGTGCGTATTAACTTATGACGGAATGCGTCTGGGCCCGTTACGAACTCTAGGTTCGTTAGGAATTTAGTTCATACGTGACTCTTATTTTCGATTTATACCAGGAATGCAAATTCAATATCTTTTAGGATTTATGTTGGAGTGCAACACCTAATTCTAACAGGTTTCTATCTTTTATGACTTTGCCACTTTTAACAACTACCGGTTACGGCAGCTACTATCTTTAGCAGGTTTCCATAAATAACAGTTTTGGCTGAAATGAAAAGGGTGATTGAGATTCGTTATTTTATAGGAGATGCGTTGCCAAGTGGAGATTTGTGTTCTCATCATCGAACCTTCCCTTTCGGGAATGGGGACAAAAGTAGGTGTCTACAGGTCTCAAAACAGCTTGATAAATATCGACCCTAGTTTGCCCTCTAGCACGATCAAACTCACGAAGGGCTTCATCATCACTATCAGGTTCTCCTGCTCTTAAAACTTGACGCAGAACAAGTTCATAGCTGGTGTAACTATTTATGTCAGACTCGTAATCCATTTCATTTTCATCATCGCTCAGAACAATAGGGTTAGAGTTGCTCCCTATTCTATTTTCTTCCATGCCAGACATGATTAGTGATCTATAACAATTAAACATAGTTTCTATGTTAGTAATTAGTACTCTCACTTACCGATTGATCCCACAATACACAATAAGTAAGAATATATAGCAATCGCAAAGCATAGGAAAGACACAACAGTTAGCAGGTAGAGAAAGAACAATCATGTTGACATAATGCAGACACAATGCTTCTATTCTATATGCCCTTTCCTATGCTACCCATCTCTCAAAATAATCATAATATATCAAACATTGAAGTATAAAAAGAATAAATAAGAATGATTTATAAAAATTAATTTGATTAAACGAATAATTATTAAACGACAAATAATAAATAAATAAATAAATAATATTTTTTTTACGGTACTGTAGCAGCAGCAGTAATTTTTTTTTTTTAATTTTTTTTAAAATAATTACGAAAATATTAATTTAAATTTCAAAAAAAAGAAATGAAATACATTAAGTCACATAAACAAGAACGTATTTCAAAGCACGTAATTCAAGAGTCAATTTAAAAATAAATTCAAACATTTCTAACTAATAACTTTCAATTTATTCACTAGTTGTAGTTTAATTCAACGAAATTCTTTTTACGTGACTAATTAGTTAGTTAGACGCCTAAAATTTAAAAGGTAGACACGAAATGTCAGTAAAACCTTTAGCTCTGATACCACTTTGTAACACCCCGACAATTCCCTTTTTCTAAGATAACCCTTTTATAAATATAACTATAGAGAATCATCAAAGTATTATCGCCCGTGTGAAAACGTAACGGCTTATTCAGAATTTTGCAGCGAAAAACATAAAACTAACTTTTAGGTTCATAAATAATCGATTACATATTAAGTCCAAAAACCAATTAACGGAAATAAGGAAATACGAATAGTACGACAAATTTCAAATCCAAATTAACAAACCAAATCACTTAACCAAACAAATCTAAAAACAAGTTCTCTAATCCCGATCCCAATGATGCATCATCTTCAAACCTGTAGATGGGCAACACTTATTGATCCTTAGAGACTGCTCACCAAAGATGGGTCATCACAGGATCAATAAGGCATAGCCATGATCAACACACACAAACAAAGCACGTAATCAGCAAAGCTGAGTACTACATACTAAGACAATAATAATCCTAACATGATACTGTTAAACGATCAATCCTAACATGATACTAATGAACATAAGTAAGGATAACCAAAACATATTGACTTGAAGACTATACTTGACTGAACTAGACCTTTGTATCATTAACATTGTTTTAATTGAAATAGTCAATGGACCGAGTTGCTACTAGAAGCCTTCACTAAGGAAGACGAGGTACAGGCGCGACTCTGTAACCCCAATGACCTGCGATATCGAGGAACGTTTGACTAAAATAGAACCGGTGATCAATCCGGCCCCGGAAAAAGTCATAGGCAACCTATGACCCCAACTCCTGATTGTCCGTCACTTCAGACGTGCACAGTCTAAAGCTATTGCTAATCAGTTTCACTTTACATGATTTACAAATTGAAACCCTGTTATGACTCAACAATCACATAAGGCATACAATCCACATTTATTCACAACTGTTTTTATCTTGGAATTAAGTAAGTGATCACAAAGGTATCAAACAAGACTCATTCGAATTAAATCCAACCGTTCCTTTAATACTGATCAACCCCTCTATATGGGTATAAGGTTTCAACTTACTAAACAAGGTCCTTGGTCCTCATAAAGTAGTGAAAAGCTAAAAGGGAACAACCATCAACCGATCTGAATCAATATATACAAAGTAATCTAGTGTTCCCAATCAAACATGTTTAAACATCCATACTAACATGTTATAATTCTCAAAATCCAATATAGGTTCAATATGTCCATCCAACAATATTAAACATGAAATTTCAACCTGAGTAAGTTCATCAACAATATCAACATAACCAAGTTCATCAACAATTTCAACATGGTTTCAACAATTAGCACACATTCCAAGCACACAGGTATGTACGTACCTTGTGTAAACAAACTGATAGGCCACTTTAACACTTTCAAAAGTCGCCTAAAGTGAATTGTCCGCCTAAAACAACCAACAAGTAATCCCAATCAATTTCTAATCATTCGCAATTATAATAAAGCATTCTAAATACATCCTAAACATATTTAGAACCTTCCCCAATATAAAAAATTGAATATTTGATTTCCTAGCATAACAATAATTGAATTAAAGATTGAAATTCGTTGAAAACTCTTTGCAAACATCGTACATATTTAGTTGTGTGTGAGTATTGGGTTGGTTTATTGGTTTGGGCTTTGCCCAATTGGGCTAGGAGTAGGATTTAGGTTGATGAATCCAAAATGGTTGGGATTGTTTTCTAATTTCAATCGAACGTGATTTCAAAATCCGAATTTTGTTTTAACGTAAAATTTAAAATTAAATTTTGATTTCATAAATCATTAAAATATTCAAAATGTAATAAAATCATTATATTTTAATTACATTTGCATTTCTAAAATCCGCAAATTATATTTAAATATATTAGTATATGTTAAAATATAAAAGCAAAATGCATAAAATTACTGGGGATTACATATGTCAAGGCATTAAGCTTGCTTATTTTTGTCGCTAATTCCACTCTTTTGACACATTGTATTTGCTATAGCAAAATACAGGGGTTCAAAATGGCAGAAGGTAGGGGCTTCTCTATTTGGCGATTGTTGTAGAACTACACCAAAGACGATAGATGACATTTACACGACTCTCTCAGAGCATTCAGTGCCTCCGGGTGTAATCCCCCGTAATTTTATACATTTTATATTTTTATTTTAACGTATAGTTAATTATATTTGAATAGAATTTACGAATTTTAGAAATAAATATGTAATTAACGAATATTTATTTTTATACGTTTTAAATATTTTAATGATTTATGCAATGTAAAATAATTTTAGAATTCTATGTTGAAAAGAATTTGAATTTTGAAAACACATTTGAAATTAGGAAACCAAGCTTAATCGATTTTGGATTCAAATACTAAAAGTAAATCCTAATCCTAGCCCAAATTGGTGAAGCCCAAAACAAATAAACCCAAAATAAACCCATAATACTCTCTCCTCTCCTTCACTCACGTAAAACTGAAAGGAAACAAAAACCCTCTTTCCCTCTTCTTCCTGCTGCACGTGAACATGAACCTCAAGCCCCTCTCCTTGTCGCCGCCGTCCAGCCGACCACCGTCGTCCTTCACCGAAGCCTTCGCTGCCGGTGCCTCCTTCTTTCTCCTTTTCTCTTCCGTATTTCCTTTCTCTCTCTCGTTCTTTGCCTCCCCTGACTTGTGGTTTTTCTCACAACCACTATCAACGCACGCAACCACCACCTGTGCCACCACCTGCTCCCGCCAACTTCCCAGCGCCGCAACCCAGCCGTCGACCAACCTCCTCCCTTCTCCTTCACATACACAAGAAATCTCCCCTCCTATTTTCTTTGTTGCTCCGCACGCAACCACCAGTCGTGTTGCACCACCGTCGCGCCACCAAGTGTGCTGAACCACCAGCGTACCCACCGCCTGCTGCCGCCACTGTCGCCGGCCAGCATCTTCCTTCTTCCTCACTTTTGGTTATTTCTAAACCCTTAAAACTAATTAATGTTTTAATTATGTTTTTATAATTCGATTTATGTTTCTTGAATTAAATTCATGATTCTTTTTATGATTTATTATGAATTTCGGATTTCATGTTTTGTAATAATTATATCATTAATTTTCAGATTATACGATTTGATTGAGATATGGTTTTAATTATCAAAGTATGAGTTTTTAAGGTTTTTATAGTTTTGAAACCATGGTAGGACGATTGTGGATTATTAATATTATTGTTTCGATGTTCTAAGAACGTAGATTGGCCTTGGTGAAGTTTTAAATGAATTTATATTGCTGAAAATTTAAAGTACGATGTTTGCAAAGAGTTTTCAACGAATTTCAATCTTTAATTCAATTATTGTTATGCTAGGAAATCAAATATTCAATTTTTTATATTGGGGAAGGTTCTAAATATGTTTAGGATGTATTTAGAATGCTTTATTATAATTGCGAATGATTAGAAATTGATTGGGAATATTTGTTGGTCATTTTAGGCGGAGAATTCTCTGTAGGCGACTTTTGAAAGTGTTAAAGTGGTCTATCAGTTTGTTTACACAGGTACGTACATACCTGTGTGCTTGGAATGCGTGCTATTTGTTGAAACCATGTCGAAATTGTTGATGAACTTGGTTATGTTGAGATTGTTGATGAACTTGGTTATGTTGATATTATTGACGAACTTGGTTATGTTGAAATTGCATGTTTAATAATGTTGGACGGACATATTGAACTTATATTGCATTATGAGAATTGTAACATGTTAGCATGGATGATTGATACAAACATGTTGGTTAGGAACACTAGATTATTCTATATATGTTGGTTTGGATCGATTGATCGTTGTTCCCTTTTTAGCTTTTCACTACTTTATGAGGGCGGTAGACCTTGTTTAGTAAGTTGAAATTTTATACCCATATACAGGGGTTGATAATGGTTATAGGAAAGGTTGGATAAATTGGAATGAGTCTTGATTGATGCCTTTATGATCACTTACTTAATTCCTAGATAAAAACAGTTGTGAACAAATGTGGATTGTATGCCTTATGTGATTGTTGAGTCATAACAGAGTCTCAATTTGTAAATCATGTAAAGTGAAACTAAGTAGCAATAGCTTTAGACTGTGCACGTCTAAAGTGACGGACAAACAGGAGTTGGGGTTCATGGTGGTAGCCCATGGCCTTTTCTGGGACCGGATTGATCACCGTGTTCTACTTTTATTAAAACGTTCCTCGATATCGCAGGTCACTGAGGTTACGGATTCGCGCCCGTACCTCGTCTTCCTTAGTGAAGACTTCTGGATGGACAACTCGGTCCATTGTCTATTTCAACCAAAATAATATTATTGTTATAAGTCTAACCTAGTCTGGTCAAGGATGGTTGTCAAGTTATCATGTTGTATCTGCCCTTGTTTATGTTCATTAGTATCATGTTAGGGTTGTTCGTTTAATAGTATCATGTTAGGATTATTATTGTTTTAGTATGTAGTTGTAACAGCCCGCCCTTCACGAGCTGCTTTCTAAACACACTTAGTCTTAATTTAAACAAACTAAATGAAATTACAACTTTAAACCCTGCTAACCAAAATTTAACTCTTCAACCAACTTCAAAGATTTAATCACAGATTAAGTCTTAATTAAATTTAATTAATTATTAGAAATTTCGGCAGCACTTCCCCTAAATATGGACAGCCTAAAAATATTGTTTAGGAAATTACGTCAGATTTTCTTTCACCTGCTTCAATTACAACATTCCAACATACAACATTTCCCAAGACATCACCAGGGTATCACCAAACCCAACAAGGATATATAATCCGTTAATAATAAACCAAAAAGCTCTAGAAAGGAATAATACAATCCATTAACAAGTTGGGAAAGACTTAAATATACTTGGAGAATCCATAACCCGCCTTGGAACATATAAGACATCTGGAGGACTCTACGCACCTTGAACCTGAACTGAAACTCGATTCTCGCTACCTGCAAAACATTTTAACTCTGCCCCCACCAGGACAGGTTCATTGAACAAAATCAGCGGAAATCTGAGTACACGTTATCCAACCTGAAATGCATTTGATAGGTGGCTCAAATAGTTTTGTTTTTAGTTTTTATGTTTCGTTTTGAAAATCAATTTTACTTATAAGCACGCTTGAAAACATTACTTAATAAAACATTATAATTTCGTTGAAATCTATTTCATCAAATCCTTATTATTCAGCAAACGTTTGGAAAACAATATAATAAAGTTTTATTCGCAATAGCTCCAGACCTTACTTATCATCGCACAGAATTTCTAAATTCACAATTACTTCAATAATAAAGCTTGCAATTTAAGATTCACCTAATTATTCCCACCATACCGTTAATCATTTCCAACCATAACCTTACTCGACAATTACTCATAACCATGCATGTACCAAGTATTTCTCTAAAAGTAAACTTCCCCAAGCCATCATTTATGCCACAAGGTGAAGCTCAAAATATATATCCATTTACAACTCAATGGAAACTCATTCGCACAATATTTCCAAAGACATATAATTCTCTTCATAAAGTTCTCATGACACAGATCAAACTCACAATACATATTCGACATGATATCATAATTCAAGGCAAGAATAGATAACTTAATTCAACATAATAGCTTACACAGTCGCAACATATTAGCTTACTGCTGGGGAAAGTGAACACGAATAGAGAGGGGTTATTCAACCAACTGTCTCTATTTGGTGGGGGTCGTCACCCTCCTGATAAACATACGCTTGCAAGACTGAACTAGGACATGTCCCTAATTACGGGTCTATCCCGCCTCTACGAGTCTACTTTTGTAGCACTCGCTTGTTAGGTTATGATACATATGACAATTCATAAATCATGCGGAAAAACCATAAAGCCAGGAAAGCATATTATTTACACATAATCATTTAGCATAGTTTAGATGCATACACTTTGTTGCGTGCCTTCCCTAGCTGCGCCCGAACCGAACAAGAACAAGTCTTTAGGACTCCAAGTGTCGTCCCTCCGTAGATAGTCCACAGCACGTCCGGATCCGCCTTAAGCTTGACCAACTAGGATCGCAATTAAGGTACTTAGAATTTTCGGCTAATGTAGGCTATTGTATGACTGAATTTTTGCTCTCAAAAATCACTTTGAATACTTGAATTCTCTATACAAAATAATGACCCTAGGCCTTTATTTATAGAGGTATGGAAAGGGAATTGTAATCCTATTAGGATACGAATTAATTAAACTAGAATCCTAATAGAATTCTTATTTATTTAATTCATCCTTTTAGGTTTAGGAATTTAATCATATGTCGAAACCTGATAGCTTAAGGATTCGTATAGCACACAGACACACACACGCACGCACAGCAGCCCACGAGGGGCGCCATGCGCGCGCGCAGCCCGCGAGCTCGCAGCCCATTGCCACGAGGCCCACACGCTGCCGCAGCGTTGGCGCGCGCTGGGCCTGCCTTGCGGTGGGCCTGGCGCAGCCTTGGCTGGTGCGTTGTGGCGCGCTGGCTTGCTGGGCGATGGCCCGGCTTCGTGCTGGGCCTTCGTCTGGCAGGCCTCGTCCGATGCTAATTCGTACGATACGCTTCCGATTAATTTCCCGATTCCGGAATTCATTTCCGATACGAACAATATTTAATATTTCCGATTCCGGAATTAATTTCCGTTTCGAACAAATATTTAATATTTCCGTTTCCGGAATTATTTTCCGATTCCGATAATATTTCCGATTCTGACAATATTTCCGTTTCCGGCAATATTTCCGATTCCGGCAATATTTCCATTTCCGATAATATTTTCCGATATGTACCATGTTTCCGTTTCCGGAAACATCTACGACTTGGATAATATTTATATTTCCGATACGATCCATATTTCCGTTTCCGGCAATATCATCGTTTCCGGAGCATTCATTTCTTGCCTGTGACGATCTCAGCTCCCACTGAAACCAAGATCCGTCGATTCCGAATATCCATAGATAGAGTATTTAAATACTTGATCCGTTTACGTACTATTTGTGTGACCCTACGGGTTCATTCAAGAGTAAGCTGTGGATTAATATCATTAATTCCACTTGAACTGAAGCGGCCTCTAACTAGGCATTCAGCTCACTTGATCTCACTGAATTATTAACTTGTTAATTAATACTGAACCGCATTTATTAGACTTAACATAGAATGCATACTTGGACCAAGGGCATTATTTCCTTCAGTCTCCCACTTGTCCTTAGGGACAAGTGTGCATTTCCTAATTCCTTTGTCGCTCGATGCTTGCTCTTGAACATAAGGTAAGAGTTGTCATCCTTATTATGTCCAGAGGTGTTCCTCGGTTTCAGAGTTCAACTGATCAAATAAACAGATAATCATAGCCTATGATTCATCCGAGCACGGCCATGCATTTCACAGTTTCTAGCTCTCCGAGTGGCCTTGTACAACTTTTAAGCATCTCAACCCGATTTATGGGAGGACAATCCCAATCTTGCAATCTTGAGATTAGACTTCGTTTGATAGGTGATTACCTGAGCGTTGCCTTTATAGCCTCCTTTTACGGTGCGACGGTTGGTCAACGTCAAAGCAACCAGTTCTCAAACAAGTAATCTCAAATCACTCAGGTATTGAGGATTTAGTGTCTAATAATTTTAATGAAATTTACTTATGACAGATTTTCATCTCTTACAGTAAAGTTTCATAGGTCTTGTCCGATACTAGTCTTCCCAAAGTAAGTATCTATGCAAATGATTATGACATTGCCATGTGCAATAGTTCAAGAAACAGAACTACTAGTCATCTTGCATTCTAATCGTCTAACGTTTTCTATGCGTCCAATTTTATAGAAAACTCCGACTAGGGACCATTTTCAACCTTTGACATTCAAGTTCACTTGATAGACATTTCTTAGTCACAGGACTGGTCCTGACAGTCTATCTTGAATATATCGTCAAATTGAAGGGACTCATCATTTAATAAACCACAAATTAAATGGAAAAATGAATTCTTTTCATTTGTTGTGAATGATTGACCAATAATGTTTTACAAATATTTAAACTCTAAAACTTTAAAACATTAAACAGGGATATCAAAGCCATTCTCCAATATTCTTGATTCCCATAGCTGCAGTGTGCGAGTTGTGCTTCGCCTGCGGCAGAGGTTTAGTCAATGGATCTGATATGTTGTCATCAGTTCCAATCTTGTTTATCGCGACTTCTTTTCTTTCAACGAACTCTCGTAGAAGGTGAAATCTACGAAGTACATGCTTGACTCTCTGGTGGTGTCTAGGCTCCTTTGCCTGTGCAATAGCTCCGTTATTATCACAATACAGGGCTATTGGTCCTTTAATGGAGGGGACTACACCAAGTTCACCTATGAACTTCCTTAGCCATATAGCTTCCTTTGCTGCTTCATGTGCAGCAATGTACTCCGCTTCAGTTGTAGAATCCGCAATGGTGCTTTGCTTAGCACTTTTCCAGCTTACTGCACCTCCGTTGAGGCAGAAGACAAACCCAGACTGTGATCTGAAATCATCTTTGTCGGTTTGGAAACTTGCGTCTGTATAGCCTTTAACAATTAATTCATCATCTCCACCATAGACCAGGAAGTCATCTTTGTGCCTTTTCAGGTACTTCAGAATATTCTTGGCAGCAGTCCAATGCGCCTCTCCTGGGTCTGACTGGTATCTGCTCGTAGCACTGAGTGCGTACGCAACATCCGGGCGTGTACATATGATAGCATACATTATTGAACCAATCAATGATGCATATGGAATCCCATTCATTCGTCTACGCTCATCAAGTGTTTTTGGGCACTGAGTCTTGGTTAGAGTTATTCCATGAGACATGGGTAGGTAGCCTCGCTTGGAGTCTGCCATCTTGAACCTATCAAGCACCTTATTGATATAAGTGCTTTGACTAAGTCCAATCATCCTTTTAGATCTATCTCTGTAAATCTTGATGCCCAATATGTACTGTGCTTCTCCTAGATCTTTCATCGAAAAACATTTCCCAAGCCAAATCTTGACAGAGTTCAACATAGGAATGTCATTTCCGATAAGTAATATGTCGTCGACATATAATACTAGGAAAGCAATTTTGCTCCCACTGACCTTCTTGTATACACAAGATTCGTCTGCGTTCTTGATGAAACCAAAGTCACTGACTGATTCATCAAAACGTATATTCCAGCTCCTGGATGCCTGCTTCAATCCGTAGATTGACTTCTTTAGCTTGCATACCTTTTTAGCATTCTTTGGATCCTCAAAACCTTCAGGCTGTGTCATAAACACAGTTTCTGTTAAAACGCCGTTTAAGAAAGCAGTTTTGACATCCATCTGCCATATTTCGTAATCGTAATATGCAGCGATTGCTAATATTATCCGAATAGACTTTAGCATTGCAACTGGTGAAAAGGTTTCATCGTAATCCACACCGTGGACTTGCCTGTAACCTTTTGCAACCAATCTAGCTTTGAAAACTTCAAGTTTCCCATCCTTGTCCTTTTTCAGTTTGAAAACCCATTTGCTTCCAATGGCTTGGTAGCCATCTGGCAAATCGACCAAATCCCATACTTGGTTTTCAGACATGGAGTCTAATTCAGATTGCATGGCTTCTTGCCATTGCTTGGAGCTAGGGCTCGTCATAGCTTGTTTGTAAGTCGCAGGTTCATCACTTTCAAGTAATAGAACGTCATAGCTCTCGTTCGTCAAAATACCTAAGTACCTTTCCGGTTGAGATCTATATCTTTGCGATCTACGCGGGGTAACATTTCTAGATTGACCATGATTCTCACCAGATTCTTCTAAAGATCTATGAGTTTCATCCTGAATGTCATCTTGAGCATTCTCTAGAGTTTGTTGTTCGACTCGAATTTCTTCGAGTTCTACTTTTCTCCCACTTGTCATTTTGGAAATGTGATCTTTCTCCAAAAAGACACCATCTCGAGCAACAAACACCTTGTTCTCAGATGTATTGTAGAAGTAATACCCCTTTGTTTCCTTTGGATAGCCCACAAGGATACATTTGTCAGATTTTGGATGAAGTTTGTCTGAAATTAATCGTTTGACGTATACTTCACATCCCCAAATCTTAAGAAAAGACACATTTGGAGGCTTTCCAAACAATAATTCATATGGAGTCTTTTCGACAGCTTTAGACGGAGCTCTATTTATAGTGAGTGCAGCTGTATTTAGTGCATGTCCCCAAAATTCTAATAAAAGTTTGGCCTGACCCATCATTGACCTGACCATGTCTAGCAAGGTTCTGTTCCTCCGTTCCGACACACCGTTCCATTGTGGTGTTCCAGGAGGAGTCAATTCTGATAGAATTCCCCATTCTTTCAGATGGTCATCAAATTCATAGCTCAGATATTCACCGCCTCTATCAGACCGCAGTGCCTTAATCTTCTTGCCTAATTGATTCTCTACTTCACTCTGAAATTCCTTGAATTTGTCAAAGGATTCAGACTTATGCTTCATTAGGTAGACATAACCATATCTACTGAAGTCATCGGTGAAAGTGATAAAGTAGCTGAAACCACCTCTAGCATTTGTACTCATTGGTCCACATACATCTGTATGGATTAAACCCAATAGTTCATTTGCTCTTTCTCCAACTTTAGAGAAAGGTTGCTTTGTCATTTTTCCAAGTAAACATGATTCGCATTTACCATAATCCTCTAAGTCAAATGGTTCTAGAATTCCTTCCTTTTGAAGTCTTTCTAAGCGTTTCAAGTTTATATGGCCTAATCGACAATGCCACAGATAGGTGAGATCTGAATCATCCTTTTTGGCCTTTTTGGTATTTATTTTATATACTTGTTTGTCGTGATCTAATAAATAAAGTCCATTGACTAATCTAGCAGATCCATAAAACATCTCTTTAAAATAAAACGAACAACTATTGTCTTTTATTAAAAAGGAAAATCCCTTAGCATCTAAGCAAGAAACTGAAATGATGTTTTTAGTAAGACTTGGAACATGGAAACACTCTTCCAGTTCCAAAACTAGCCCGGAGGGCAACGACAAATAATAAGTTCCTACAGCTAATGCAGCAATCCGTGCTCCATTTCCCACTCGTAGGTCGACTTCACCCTTGCTTAACTTTCTACTTCTTCTTAGTCCCTGTGGATTGGAACATAAGTGTGAGCCACAACCTGTATCTAATACCCAAGAAGTTGAATTAGCAAGTATACAGTCTATAACGAAAATACCTGAAGATGGAACGACTGTTCCGTTCTTCTGATCTTCCTTTAGCTTCAAGCAATCTCTCTTCCAATGCCCCTTCTTCTTGCAGTAGAAGCATTCGGATTCAGAAGTGGGTTGACTGACCTTCCTCTTTACAGATTTGGCGCCAGTTTGCTTAGTTGGGCTGGCCTTGTTTCCACCTTTCTTAGCATTCCTCTTCTTTCCAGAT
The DNA here is from genome assembly GCF_020520425.1 of Spinacia oleracea. Taxonomy (NCBI): domain Eukaryota; kingdom Viridiplantae; phylum Streptophyta; class Magnoliopsida; order Caryophyllales; family Amaranthaceae; genus Spinacia; species Spinacia oleracea. Next base: position 60,222,406 of record NC_079489.1, read on the forward strand.
TTCTTAAACTTGCCCCCACGCACCATAAGCACATCATGCTTATCACTTTTGAGCGTCTTTTCAGCGGTCTTCAGCATACCGTGAAGCTCAGTGAGCGTTTTGTCCAGACTATTCATACTGTAGTTCAGTTTGAACTGATCATACCCGCTATGAAGAGAATGGAGGATGGTGTCTATAGCCATTTCCTGAGAAAATTGCTGATCCAGCCGACTCATATTCTCAATGAGTCCAATCATTTTGAGAACATGTGGACTTACGGGCTCGCCTTTCTAAGCTTGGTCTCAAGAATTTGCCTATGAGTCTCGAATCTTTCGACTCGAGCCAGATCTTGGAACATGTTCTTCAACTCACTGATGATTGTGAAAGCATCTGAGTTGATGAACGTTTTCTGCAGATCTGCACTCATGGTGGCGAGCATTAGACATTTCACATCCTTGTTGGCATCAATCCAACGATTGAGGGCTGCCTGAGTGACCCCGTCGCCTGCGGCTTCGGGCATCGCCTCTTCTAGGACATACTCCTTTTCTTCCTGCATAAGAACTATTTGCAAGTTCCTTTGCCAGTCAAGGAAGTTTTTTCCGTTCAACTTCTCCTTTTCGAGAATTGATCGAATGTTGAATGAATTGTTGTTTGCCATAGTTAAAAGTACAATTGAAAAGAATAAACAAATAAATAACCATTCACAGTTTCTCTTAATAAACTTAAATTCTAGCATACATGCATAATTCAATGTTCATTAAGCATTTTATTCAAGTTATGTGTTCCGGCAGGTGTGAATAAAATGATTCCAAGATCCTAAAATCATTGAAGAACTAAGCACAGTTTGTCGACTTAGTCCTTAAATATCTTAGGTAAGCAAAAGCCTTTTGCTAATAGTCTAGAAACTATTCTTGGTTGATAGGTACGTCTAAGAACTTATTAGGTAAACCTATCGATTTTGCCACGACATAAAAGGACTCCTTATTTATATCGTTGAGTTTCACCAAAACTAACATGTACTCACAATTATTTGTGTACCTTGCCCCTTTAGGACCAATAAGTAACACCTCGCTGAGCGAAAACTATTACTAGATTGATGTAAAGGATATCCAAGCAAGTGTATATTTTGGCATGGCACCTTTTAACTCAATTTTTAAGTTTGGAACTTAAGGCTCTTACTATGTTGGTTAGATTTTAAGTGAACTAAAATCCTTAATCATGCAACATAATCAAGCTTTTGATCTCATGCATTTTAAGACATATTTAAAAGCAATAAATAACTTAAAACATGCATAAGATAAATGTGATCTAGTATGGCCCGACTTCATCTTGAAGCTTTAACTTCAAAGTCCGTCTTGAAAATCTCCGTGGGAGGCACCATTTTCTTCAAATAGGATAAGCTATAATTAAAAACTAATTACAACTATTTGATGGTACGCAGACCATATTTGAATTGAAAAACAACTTTGGTACTTTAGACCAATTACATTCAAATTAATGGTACGCAGACCATATTTTCTATCCTATTTGGGCCATACTAGTCACTTCATAACCTGCAAAACAGTACATATACAATATATACCATTCACCCATTCATTATCATGAATGGCCCACATAGCTGGTTAGTAAAACACATTATGCATCATATAAACATTTGCAGCAATTAATCAAGGGCACCAATAATCTACAAATTATTCAGTCCTTATTAATTCTAATCAAGTTTTTTTAACCTTAAGGATTTGTAGACCTAATCAAGAGTTTATGACTAAAAAGGGGTTCCGACTTAAACCAATAAATTCATATGCTTTACTAATTTTAAACATAAAAATGTATTTCTAGTCTAACCGGAAACATACAAATTTAATTAAAATTTAAAGCTCATATAAATTTATAATTGAATCCAAAAAGTTTAATTTAATATCAGTCGTATTTAAATTAATTCATGATTTTAATTTTAGTAAAATAATTAGAATAAATAAAATTTATTATAATTACAATATTCAAAATTAAAATCCAAGAAAATAATTTAAATTATTAATTTTAAAATTAATTAAAATTACGTAAACTGAAAATTTCAAATTAAAATTTCAAAACGATCTAATCGCAACGCAACAATCCCACGCAACGCACGCCCATGGGCCACACGCACACAGCCATCGCTGGCCATGTGCGCGCAGCCCATGCGTTGCGTCGCATCGCTGCTGCTCACCATCGCAAAGCATCACGCGAGCTGGTGCTCGCTGTGCACGCCAGCGCTCGACGCAACAAGCATGCTCCCGCAGCCCATCGCTGGGCGCAGCGCTCGTCGCACGTCGCAACAAGCAAGCTGCTCGCCATCGCTGGGCGCAGCGCTCGTCGCACGTTGCAACAAGCACGCTGCACGCCATCGCTGGGCGCAGCGCTCGTCGCACGTCGCAACTAGCACGCTGCACGCCATCGCTGGGCGCAGCGCTCGTCGCACACACACTAGCGCTCGCTGCGCGCGAGGCTCCGCATGCTTGCGCGAGGCAGTGCGCGCTGTGGCGCAGCTCGCTTGCTGCCCACACGCGACTGCTCGTGCCTTGCTCTCGCCCTCGCCCATTCGCCCATCGCACACAGCCCACGACACAAGCCAGGGCTGCTGCCTTGTGCTCGTGCACCATGGCCTTGCTCATTGCATTCGTACCGCATGGGCGACGAGCTCCCTTGCTCGTCGTCACATGCCCGCACTATACAACACCCCTTAAGGGTAACACGTAGCGTCCATTGCTTTGTGCGTGCAAGTTATATGAGCGAATCGCATAAAAATTTAAAATTTATATTCAAAATTAATGACAAATTAATAAATAATATTAATTTCATAATTTTAGGGCGAAAAATCGAAAATTTATTATTTAATTGATTTCCGATTAACATGGATTCAAGTCTAGGTCATAAAAATTAAAATTTAACATAAATTTACAATTTTTATGGTGGTTTTTAATCATAGGTATCTAATTAAATTATAACTAATTATGAAAATCAAATTAATTCTAAATTATTCCAATTTTCAGCAAATTAATCATAATTACAAATTAGATTGCATAATTAACAAGGCTAGGCATTCAAACTTGTTAAACATATACAGTAGGTCAATCAAAAATTCAAGATTTATCAACAAGAATCGCAAATATTTAATTTAACATCTTAAATTTACGAAATTTTGCATTCGAAAAACTAAAACCACCGAAAAGTCATAGTTAGTCTTCGAATTTGAGAATTCTGGGTTCGGCCGAAAAATTCTTTTTTTGTCAAAATTTTAGAATGCCTTTTACATGCGGAATTGACACAAAAATCACTCGATTCGGATGAGTAACGAAGAAACTGCCGAAAAACTGCGTACGTATAATTAAATAAACGCAATTTGCAATTAATTAACAATTACGAAAATTAATCACCCCTTTTAATTCTTGCAAATTGTAATATTTAACCATGTTCATGCAATTTAGATTATGAAAATAATAAGAGGCTCGTGATACCACTGTTAGGTTATGATACATATGACAATTCATAAATCATGCGGAAAAACCATAAAGCCAGGAAAGCATATTATTTACACATAATCATTTAGCATAGTTTAGATGCATACACTTTGTTGCGTGCCTTCCCTAGCTGCGCCCGAACCGAACAAGAACAAGTCTTTAGGACTCCAAGTGTCGTCCCTCCGTAGATAGTCCACAGCATGTCCGGATCCGCCTTAAGCTTGACCAACTAGGATCGCCCTTAAGGTACTTAGAATTTTCGGCTAATGTAGGCTATTGTATGACTGAATTTTTGCTCTCAAAAATCACTTTGAATACTTGAATTCTCTATACAAAATAATGACCCTAGGCCTTTATTTATAGAGGTATGGAAAGGGAATTGTAATCCTATTAGGATACGAATTAATTAAACTAGAATCCTAATAGAATTCTTATTTATTTAATTCATCCTTTTAGGTTTAGGAATTTAATCATATGTCGAAACCTGATAGCTTAAGGATTCGTATAGCACACAGACACACACACGCACGCACAGCAGCCCACGAGGGGCGCCATGCGCGCGCGCGCAGCCCGCGAGCTCGCAGCCCATTGCCACGAGGCCCACACGCTGCCGCAGCGTTGGCGCGCGCTGGGCCTGCCTTGCGGTGGGCCTGGCGCAGCCTTGGCTGGTGCGTTGTGGCGCGCTGGCTTGTTGGGCGATGGCCCGGCTTCGTGCTGGGCCTTCGTCTGGCAGGCCTCGTCCGATGCTAATTCGTACGATACGCTTCCGATTAATTTCCCGATTCCGGAATTCATTTCCGATACGAACAATATTTAATATTTCCGATTCCGGAATTAATTTCCGTTTCGAACAAATATTTAATATTTCCGTTTCCGGAATTATTTTCCGATTCCGATAATATTTCCGATTCTGACAATATTTCCGTTTCCGGCAATATTTCCGATTCCGGCAATATTTCCATTTCCGATAATATTTTCCGATACGTACCATGTTTCTGTTTCCGGAAACATCTACGACTTGGATAATATTTATATTTCCGATACGATCCATATTTCCGCTTCCGGCAATATCATCGTTTCCGGAGCATTCATTTCTTGCCTGTGACGATCTCAGCTCCCACTGAAACCAAGATCCGTCGATTCCGAATATCCATAGATAGAGTATTTAAATACTTTATCCGTTTACGTACTATTTGTGTGACCCTACGGGTTCAGTCAAGAGTAAGCTGTGGATTAATATCATTAATTCCACTTGAACTTAAGCGGCCTCTAGCTAGGCATTCAGCTCACTTGATCTCACTGAATTATTAACTTGTTAATTAATACTGAACCGCATTTATTAGACTTAACATAGAATGCATACTTGGACCAAGGGCATTATTTCCTTCATCGCTTTACGGCCAAGCCGCTTTAACGGGTCTATCCCGCCGAGCTACGGGTCAAGCCCTCTTACCACGAGTCTACTGATGTAGCACTCGCTTCCATTGTTTTTCCTCACCGATGCATGTGAGCACTATGCCACACATACACGGCTACTTTCCCCTACTTCAGTATTTTATTATCAATTTATCTTAACTCGTTGCCCGAAACTTATTCGCATTCCCTTATTCAAGTATTCGCTTCTTTCTCATTATAGTTCAACTCAGCTTCTATCTTATATAAATCTTTAACCCGATTTTAATATCACACTCAAGACTTGTTTGACACTTTGCACTTTCACTTAATCACATTGTAATGATCTAATTAAAACTTGAACACTCCTCTCAACTAATCCCTTTTTAACTTAAAATCAATCCTTATCCTTGGCTATACTCTAGACCATTGTTTAATAATTGACTTCTAGTGAGTGATACTCATTTAAGATCCCAAGGCTATCAATAGGTTATACTTTCCTCGAATCCGAATTTATCATTTAATAGCTTAGGGTGCCTGAAATGTATTTTATAAACATTTACATAAAACATAATTACTCAAACATAATCTTTATTATTCATTGAAAAGTCCTCTTGATAGATTTCAAACCATTGGGTTACAAAAGTATGAAAACTTGATTATTTACTTTAAAGTGTATTGTTATTCTATATAATAAACTCTTTTAAAAACTTGATAAGGATTTACTTATTTAAAAACTATTGGTATTTAAAGAACTTAAAACAAAGCTGGAAACACTTTAGTATAATAGTTCCAACTCTTAAGTTCATTAAACACTTTAATATTGTTCAAGCTAGTTTAAGTTCCATAGTTCATTGTTTTAGGAAAAACATGTGACTTTTTAGGAAATTCTAAAGTAAATATGGCTTGTTAGGAATGATTATAAACCCTTGAAACGAATCATTGAAGAATCATTGAAAACTCAGTTTTTTTTGGTTATACTTAAGATAATTTAAAGATTCTTATTTACTACACTAAAAGAATTCTTAATTTACAGTTCACGATTTTCAGAATTCGTTTGACTTTTGGAAGACTCAAAATAGATGTGGTTTTATAAAGTAAATAATAAAACGCCTTCTAAAGAATATCGCCCTAAAGAAATAGGTTTGTCCTTCTAAAAAGGAATTAGAAATAATTTCGTACTCAAAATAATTTTTCCTTCCAAATCCAACATTTTAATTTCTTCATTATTAATTAGGGGTTAATAGACAACGACCCACATAAAGACTTGATGCAACTTCACGACCTCTTGAGTTCGACCTCCACTTATATTAACCATCAGCATCTCTATTTATGATGTTCTTATTTTCTTGACTCTTTCATAGACCTTTTTAACTCATTTGCATACCTCATTACTAACCTTGATTCTAATTTATTCCCAAATTCAACCTCAAGAACTCCCGAGCAACTCAACTATCTAATCACACAACCTTTCAACTTAAACCATCACTCAAATTCCTGATCTACACCAATATACATTCAAAAGTTTAAAGATTCCTAAAATATTACCATTCAATTTGTAAAGCATAATTCAACACGGAATACGCAATTCAATTTGCCAAAACGCATTTCAATTTGCAAAGAAAAAATCAATTTGTAAATACAATTCAGTTTTGCAAAACACAATTTAATTCGCAAACTAACATTCAATTCGCAAAACGACATCCAATATATATATATATATATATATATATGTGATAGTTAAACACAAAATGTATTTTCAAACATTGAAGTTGGTTGGACGATGTGTACCTTGAATCACCAAATATATAAACTCCAAGGCTACACACTTGGTCACGGCTCTCCGCATAACCCCATACTTTGATTCACCTTGATCGTTCTTCAATCACTTACCTCAACATAAAAGTACATGAATCAATAAACTTTCACTTAACTTGAGCTAGATCTCCATAGAATTCTTCCATAAATCTTAATTGATTCCAAAACCTTGTCTTAGAAACTAGTATATCACGTATTCTATTTTAAGAAAACCGAATTGAACTCCTAAACAAGAATTGTGATTTGAAAATCATATAGTTTGATAATATTCGATTCATAAACTTGTAAATGTAAATAAGTCAAAATAAATAAATAATAATAGAAATCTTAATTACACCATCATTTTAGAAGAATCCTCTCAAAGAAATAATAACTTGAATTGTCCACTAATTTAATCGAAATTACTTAACAAATCACTGAAATTATTTTCATATACTCAGAATAACAAATCAATATTTGACAATTTGATTCCAATAAATTATTGCAATCTAACTAAGCTAAATTGAAATCAATGATACAGGAATTGATCTTGAAGTATTCCCTTAATTTAGATGGAAGAATAAGGAGGAATGGAGAGATCAACTATACCAGATCAATCAACTTAATCAGCAACCGCAGCTCCGGCGGCAGCCACGGATCTCCGGCGCGCAGGGAGGAGAGGAGAGGACGGAACATGCAGGGGAGAGCGGAGGAGAAAGATAGCAAGGAAACCCCATCGGCGGCATCACCACACCACCACAGCACGACTCCGATAGAGGGAGTGTTTCACCGAACAAGAGGAGAGAAAACCAAAGAAGAGAAAGTTAGGGTTTCTTCAATTTGGGGGGGTTTTTAATTAAATACAATTGACAAAAGAGTTCAAGTAAATTTACCAATTGAGAAGAGAACCAAGATGAGGGTGGTTTTGCAGCCACCACCGGCGGCGGCGGCACCCAGCTTGGACGAGAGAAGGGAGGAGATGAGAGGGAGGCGGAGCAAGAACAGACCGAAAACGACACTAGCAACACACACCAACCACCGCGTCGGCGGAGGAGAAGAGAGTACGGCGTCGGTGGTGCGGTGGAGCAGAGAGCAAAGGAGGAGGAGAAAGACTGACCGTGAGGAGAGATAAGGGAAAAATGAAGGAGATTGGGTTGGGTTTTTGGTTTCTTTTAGTAAATGAAATAATAGGCTTCTAGTTAAGCTTAGATTTCTCTAGAAAGTCTTGCCACTTAAGCTATAGAGTAAATGGAAATTTGACAAAAGTAAAACATTTTGGTTATCTATTTTAATCAACAAAGATCAGATTTGTAAATTCCAAAATAAAATATTAAACACTAAATTAAGGACTTGTAAATTTTTGTTTAGGGAATATATCCAAGGCAAATAAATTAACTAAATAAATAAAAATAAAATAATACATTGTTTGTGACTGATCTGATTTAAAATTAAAATCCTAATTCCATGATAAATTATTGAGTTTAGATAAATTAATTTAAAATTTACCAAAAATCTAAACTCTTTAAACAAAGAAACTTCCAGAAATTTATCTCAAGGCAAAACTCTAGAATCAATTCGAAGACTAGATTAAATATAATATTATAATAATAAATAAGAATTCAATTTCATTCACCAATTTAATAACGATCTTAATATCAAATTAGGTTTAAGAAAATTCTAATAACACGTTTAAGACGGTAATTACTTTTAAAATCATATTAAGAGCTGCTTAAAATCAGGGCTATTACACTATACCTCCCTTAAAATAAGTTTCGTCCTCGAAACAAATGGGAAAATATAAAACTTTAGATAACGTGAAGAGTTATATCCTTCTGAAACCACTTTTGTAAATCATGATATAGTAGTAAATAAAATATCAATCTCTAAATGAGAAATGTTTTAAAATCGAATAAACTAGAACTGAAAATTATAGAGACAATTCCAAGAGGACTGAACAATTTCGGTTAGACATAGAGGAAAAGTTCCAGATTAGTCTTGCATAAAAACTTGATTAAGAGCAAGGGATGGGCATAAGTTTATTCTTGGGAGTACTACTCAAAGGAATTGAGGTTAAGAATGGATAGAAGATTTCATCGAAATCAAATAAGGGAAGATATTCTCACACCTTCATGATCAGAATTTGTCAAGGAACAAAATCATTGGCACTTGGAACAAATTGAATGGAAAGAAATTACTAAAGGAAGTAATGCTATGACGCCAAATCTTATGAGCCATGTATGGATACTAAGGGTTTAAATGTGGAAGAACCTCAACTACTAGGAGTGCTTGGATAGAAGTGGAATCATATTTGAAGAAGTTCAATCAACAATTTGCAAACAAAAATTCGAAAAAAATGTTTAGTTAAATCGTTTAAAATATGCTTTATAATACATTTTTGTTTATTATAGTTTAAAATAGAAACATTGGGTTAAAGGTAAATAAATGATAATACAAAGCCTATAACATACTTAGACATAAAGAATGGATACCACAACAATTTATACTATTTCCCAATACTCATCTTTATATCTCCAACACTTTAATTCCCTAACTCGACCTATCTGGACTCGAATTTATTTCTTTCCACTAATCCTAATAACAAACAAATAAAACAAGTAAGGAAATCACAAAACTCTAATTCTCGGCTCATAATTCCAACACACTACTAATCTCTAGATCACATTAAAATTCTAATTCTAATTCTAGTTCTAATCCTTAATTGTTTCTATCACATATCCAAATTTATCAGCAAAAATTTCCACAAATATACTTAATTCTTCAAGTTCAAACGCTTCTTTATTTCTAATATCCAAGCTTTACTCAAACCATAAAGTTTAAATCATTCGAACCTAGCTAAACCAAAATTCTAATGCTTTTAAATCTCAATCTACTAAAATCGAACATTTAAACTTCTATCTAACAAATAGAATTTAAAATTCTAGACACATACTTTCAATTCAACTCTGAGCCTCTAGACCAAACTTCTCAAATGTCAACTTAATCACCAACATTTGAATCCACAATATTCCACAATCCATACCATAGCAAATTCATACTCATAATCACTTTAATCCTAGAAATTTATTCATATCTGTGGACACCTACTTTTTTCCCCGTTCCCGCAAGGGAAAGGTTCGATGATGAAAGCATAAAAACTCCACTTGACAACGCATCTCCTATAAAATAAACGAATCTCGATTCCCCATTTCATTTCACCCGAAACCTGCTATTTATGGAAACCTGCTAAAAATAGTAACTGCCGTAAAAAAGTAGTGTCTAAAAGTGGCAAATCATAAAAGATAGAAACCTGTCAGAATTAGGTGTTGCACTCCAGCATAAATCCTAAATGAGATAGAAAACCGCGAGAATCCTATTCCTAATAGGATTCGGAAATAAGAGTTACGTATTAATTGAAATCCTAACGAGCCTAGAGTTCGTAACGGGCCCAGACGCATTCCGTCACAAAATTAATACGCGCTAAAAGACTCGAATTAATCTCAAACTCTACGGATTTCAAGAATCCGAATCTGACAAAGAATTCGGCCCAGACATCACTTTCAACGCCCAGAGCTGGGCGCCGAAATCTTTGACGCCCAGCCCTGGGCGCTTAAATTGCATGGATCTCTATTTTCAACGCCCAGCCCTGGGCGCCGAAATCTTTGACGCCCAGAGCTGGGCGCCGAAATTACCTGGGACGTGTTTTTCCTAATTCTTTGTGGATTAGAACTCTGCAATTCTATCTTTCCACGAACTCTTCCCTATAAATAGACCCCTAGTTTCGACGTGAAACACACAACAACACATAATATATTCTGAGTATTGACTCTAAACCCCTTAGCCTAAGCCTCTCGCTGCGAAACTGTTCACGCGTTCTGTCGCAATCGATCCATAAATCGAACAGAACGTATCCTGTCCCATAATTGAGATTCGTTAAATAAAAAGGAGAAATAGCAAAGTCAAAGTGGTTAGTTTTCTGTGAACCGTGACGCACCTCTCAAGGGTGCGTCGTAATGTGTCCCTTTTCGATGATTTAACTGCTTTCCTCGCCCTTTTTATGAACTGTTAAACTAACCTAATATGATTGTTCTATCACGCCTAACAAATATAATATTTTTGGGAAATCGGATTATCATGCTAGGTCCCTTAATGCTATTTAAATCAGATAATCACGATCGAATTAGTATTATATGTTGCATATTGCTAAAATCAATTCAGATTAGTTTAATAGTTAACGCATGTCCCTTCAATTTTTTATGCTGAGCTAGTAAGGATATCCTGCCTCTGGAGTTATCGACGAGCGAATTACTCCTCTCGATAGTTACAGTCCCCCGAACCCTCAATCTCTACCTTGCGGGTGTATATTGAGAGATCCCCACACCAGGGATCACAAGGGAACCTACGGCCGTCGTGGTCAAACATAATTGCACTCCCTTTATGTCACGATAACCGGGTTTTGTCAGTTTTTCTCATTGTCGTTAAAAACTGAATGGCGACTCCTATATTACTAGTCAATTGGGTGTATACTCACAGGAAATCCAATTACACTTGATTGAATAAAAAAGAATCGTCACACCCACGAGGGACAAGGTCACGCATTAGCCTCGCGCTTTTTCGACCCCCTCACAGTGGCGACTCCACTGGGGATAGTGAAGGAAATACTCGTGCATGTAGGTAATCAAAATAGCCGAAGGGTGAAACAATCCTACCCCGCGTTTATTTCCCCATCAAGTTGGGACGACCTGAAAATCAGCATATTAATGTGAACGGGCAGAACATCATAACGAATCTCGGCTCCCTCGGGAGTTGGGACTAAGGATACCTTTTTTTCGCCAATAGGGGGGTGCATACGCCGCGCATGTTTCCCACTCGGTACTTGTGCAGGTAGTACACCTATCCCGAACCCAATCGCTCGCCCATTAGGTCCCTCTCGCCTGCATGCCCCCTTGGCTTGCACTTGCGGGTTGGCCTCTTGAGCGAAATTCGTCTGTTGAAGACACTACCTCGACCGGGGCATGTGTTGGATCTACGATAGAAGCGGTACCAAACCAGGCGCAAATAAACTACCCATAGAAGCCTATCATAAACTACGTGGCATATTTAATTTTCAAATCCATGTTTGTAATGTAGTTATGTGTAGCGAAATATGTGATTGTGTGTGACAAACTATCCTAGAAAACCAACGACCTTAAAAACTGCCCAAACATTCATAGACTAATTTGCCAAAGAGTTATACCAAAACACGTATTCCGCAAACCCGAATGATCGCCACAAAATAAGCGACGCTCGGGATGGCCTGTAACGAATCCCACAAACGTTGTTACGCGTAAAGGACGTTATTAGGCAAGCACGCAAATCGAAGTCGCATAAACAGAAAACAGAAAACGAGTACCAGTCAGGGACGCATTTTCAGCGCCCCTAGCTGGGCGCCAATATTTCTCACGCCACTGCTGGGCGCTGAAGTTGCTGCCTGGCCTTTTGGTCAGGCACAGCAGCCTCGGTGCCCACGCAGGAAGAAAATACGTAGCAAAAAAAAAAAAACAAATTTTCGTAAAAACAATTGCTACGAGGGCGTATGAAAAAGCACTTGATTCTAAAAGCGACTTGTAAAAAATAAATAACTCTTTGTGTCGTTGTTAGGCCTCCTACGACGACGATGTTCGGCACCAAAGCCGAGCATGCTAATTAAACCTTGAATGTCACATGGGCGAAGTATTCAAAAAAATAAATGTTCGAATAAAGTCTTCAAAAAATAAATGTTCAAATAAATCCGAGTCTAGACTAGGCTATGCCAAAATACAATCCAAATCCTAAGTCTTAGTTGTCTTATCCATAGAATCGGTCCTAATACTTGGTGTCATTCTGCAAGTTAAAAGGTTAAACCATATTGAGTCTCCCTTCCTAACATTTAAATCAATAAGCACCCACATGCAATTGTCATCCCTTGCTAAAAATCCACGGCCTCAATACTCTCTCTCACCAACAAAAAGTATATACTATAGTATTTGCAAAATGGAAACGGTCACATTCTGAAAATCATTCCCCCCATAGTCGCACAACCCCCAAAGTGAACCTAAGATGTCAATACCATTAGCAAAAAATTAATGGCCTCAAGGCTTATAATCACATTGGGTCACGACTATCATAGTCCTCTCGAGTCACTCACTCCTTGAAATACTATTAAGTACGGACTAAAAGATTTTCCATGAATGCAACATGACCAACCATGAAAATACCCAAATCGGCATACCAATAGGGCTACCATTGGGGTAAAAGCAATACACACTCTAAGAGAGAAGCCGCACTAATGATTCTAGTCTTGCAAAAATAAAAATTCGATCTCCTCAATTAACTACCTTGCCAACATTAAGCAAAATGGCGCATGACAAATGAACACCCAAGGGTTAAAATCTAAAGTGTCAACCAACGAAAGTTATGGTCCAATTAGCCTAAGTCTAAGAGTCGCTTGGTCAAGTATTATAGGCTCACGCCACGTCATTATTTTGAGTCTAGGCCACCTCCTTATATTCATATGCGGCTTATAATCAAAAAGATTAATGAAAGTTCGAGTCTAGATCACAACTTCCAATTAAATCCCAGAAACTGGAATCTGAAAAGAAGCAAAAACATTATTTTCGATGTAATTCTTCCGTTAAATTTCAATAAGGTAAAAACAACATTTTGAATCTACGCTATTTGCATATTTTAAGAAACGACTAAATACTCTTGCAAAGTAAGACAATTTAAAGGTCCACCCTAGGCCTACTAAAATTAAAGGTCCACTATAGGCCTACCAAACGAGGCTCACTCAGTCTCGCCTCGTGACTCAAAGACCACAACCATCTACCCTTTAGCCCAAATTGATTGAAGGATTTATGTTGGGGAGAAATCCCAAGCAAAAAGAAAAAAATAGAAAGAGAAAAGGGAGAGCGAAAAGAGCAAGCCAGGGAATACTTATCCCGTAGTGCAACATTTACCTAAGCAAACGAAGGAAAAGAAATGAGTCAACCAATCCAAATCATAAAATTCTACGATGTCTACCCTTTCCAATCCTTATGCTCTTAGACTCCTTCGCTCTGGGCCCCTGTTCAGCTCATCTAACCCATCCATGTTCTCATTGCCATAACCCAAGAAACCATTACCTCGACTCTTGTTCTTGAACTTGTTGTCAACTGCAAACCACGCACGGCCATTGACACGTGCGTCATACCCATTATTTCCAAAACTTGCTCCTACGCCACCATTAGCATAATGACCATATAACTTGTGTGGATACATACTGTTGATATACCCTTAAGCCGTCCCCATACTACTCATTTACCTTGGTTGATTTAAACTCACGGCACTAGTTCGAGGCTGCAAATTGTGAGCCCTAGCTAATATAATCCTCATGCTTGACCAATACCTATACAAATTATCCTGTCTCATTCAATTCGCCTTTCAAACCGTCTTGAGTCACGAATATATAAAAAAAAAAAAGACAAATGAAAAGTACAAAAAATGTAAATAATACAAAAGCAAACTTTGCAAAGCGCCTCTAAAGTTAGTCTAAAAAGGAAAAGAAGCATCTAGCACACAAAAAAGATCCGCCCAGAAATAAATTTCAGCGCCCACAGCTGGGCGCCGAAATCTTTAGCGCCCCAGCCTGGGCGCTGAATCTCTCTGCTCGCCAAATTTTGTCCAGAAGTGCTCGTCATTTTATCCGCACATGCACGGAAAAATAACGAACACTTGGAGGGGTACAACACGTATTCAGGTATACGTACCACCAAAAAATATGTACTCAAAAAAAAAAATATAAAACAAATTTTTGGCTTACGGCAAAGCAGCAGATTAAAATAAAAATAAACTTCACTTATTTTACCGTTTCAAATAATATGTTTCCACCTCAGAACGTACTTGTTTAGATTCGGCATTCTAAGAAACCATTTTCTAGGCTAAGAACTACACAAGACCTGATTCCAAATTAAATCTATTTAAGGCGGATACGTAGGCAATCCATGATTCGGTCCAACCAATTTGTAAAAATATTAAAGCCTATAGAAAAACAAGAATAAGAAATAAAGTCCCTTATTGAAAGTTAATTACTTGCAATCCAAGTCGAAAGAAAAATTTAAGTCAAAGGAAGAATCCAAGTCATCAAAATTCCAAAATTAATGAGCATGTATCGAAAAATAATAAGGGCACGTACCCTTGCCAGAAGGAGCACTCACACTCCTAGGCACTTAGCCAAGACTCAAAAAGATCGATTTGCCTCAATTGAATGGGGGCTAGCACAAGCGTCTATGACCTCTAAAGTACTCGACTTGATCCTCCCTAAAGCGAACTAACTCACTTAAAGACTTTCTTTCACCACTAGACATAGTCGTTCGCTTAAAGACCTTCTTTCACCACTAGACACAGTCATGATCCCAACAAGTAGTAAAGGTTTTAAGCTTGCAATAAAGAAGATTGTTCTACGGCATCGCCCCATCGTTCCTTCGAACTCAGGGCACCCGTTCATGGTAAATCAAATGCTTGTGAATCCCCTTTGAAAGAAAAACAGACATTGTCAATAGGACTTGGCACTTAACCAAGGCTCACCCCACTCAGACATATGACACGGGCATCTAAAATCGAAATCTGAAAGCATCATTAATGGGAAGACATAACAGCAACTGGGGGGCTAAAAGATCAAAATGAAAGAACTAGGGAAAGAACTAAGTATACCTCGACCTTTTACACAGACATACACCAAGTAAATCTAAGTCAATTTGAAAACGGTTTATATTCCCGCAATTTTGGAAAAGATGGCCCTAAAAGCCTAAAACATATGCCAAACGGGCACAAGTAATATCTTGACGCCTGCACCCTGGCTTCCAGCAAATCCTTAGACAGCATTCCAAAAATCGTAACAGTATTTTGATTCACTCATATAATCCTGTACGAACCCTTCTATAAGTCAACCTACTTAGGACACCTCGGATTGTACGCAGTAGGACTCGGATTTTAAATAATTTTCAAATGATTTTTAAAGACTTCTTCGGACAAATAAGGTGTCGTTGGTTTAAGCTTAGTATGCGTTTATCTCAATGTTGCAAGTAAGTCAAAGGCTTTCCAAATATGATTATGGGTAAAGCAAGGCACCTAGCTTTTGGACAAGGCACACTTCGACATGTGACTACCTTGACCATGGCAATGTCGCACAATACGACATTTACAAGAGAAGTAGCAAATCACTACTCGGACGTACCTGGCACTAAACGAGTCTGGTTCAAACTATTCATGATCCGTGTCACCATGAATGCATAAAAACGTATGCAAAGCATTATAGCACCAAGCCAATCCCGTAGCTACAATTGGAGGCTTGAGAAAAACACTCTAAAAATGCTCGAAATGACGATTTTATCGCAAATTCTCGACGCTAATGCTATACACACGTTATAGGGGCACAATCCTAAGGTCAATCGTGAAAAACAAACCTTAGGATGGCTACAACCCCTCTCAAATTCTAAGCACTACTTAGAATGTATAAAGTCACCCCACTAACAAAGGTAACTGAAAACCGCAAGTCACCAAAACTCCGATCAAACTACTGCACATAACGCTCGCCCTACAAAGCGCTCGTTACACAGTCTACCTCGTTCCAAAGCAAAAGCGAAAGAAGAAAAATCAAAGATAAGAACTGTCAAAATATACCCAGAGATAATTTTCAACGCCCAGAGCTGGGCGCCGATATCTTTAACGCCCCAGCCTGGGCGCTGATTCTTTCTGCTAGCTAAGTTTTGCCCAGATATAAAAATAAGGAAAAAACACCTATGAAATCCCGCGTCGAATGAAGTAATAAGCCGTGCAAACCCACGCAGAAGGTGCTACGCTTGTTCAAACACCTGAACGAGGCATGATAAAGTACTCCAATGCAAAAAATAATAATGATATCCCAACACTTGGAGGAATGTTCTAAGACACGCCGTTAGGCCACACAAGCCTACGTTGCACCATAAGTTCAACCATCCCACATACAAGTCTAAAAAAGTAAGGCACATTGCACTAATGCGAACACGACCAAGAGTAAGAGGCAAAGACTACTTATCGCCCAAATTCAAAATGCAAGCCACACAACTTCTACATTAAGGATTAAAGGTAGCAAAACATTACCTACCACGGAAGGGATAGCTCGCACCTCCACGAGCGAAACCCCAAGGCATCTTTCTCGAAAGAACCTACAAAATCGTACACCAAAAGGAAGCATCCCAACATGCATACTTGGGGGCTCCAAGCTACGAAACAACCATAATAAAATAAAAAAATCTCGAAACAAATGTTTGAACAATCGAAAGGGCACGATGTTTGAGCCCAATTCATGAATGGACCTGACCCCTATCAAGTTTCTAAGCAAACTATTCAAAATCAGTCATTGCTCAAAAAAAATGATTCAAGCAAACTGATTAATGGACCGCACACAACGGCCATTCTATAAACGCTCGTTCGCACGAACACGTTCAAAAAAATATAAGAGCGGTCAAAGTCTTACACCTCAAGGTATATTCCTCGGGCCATATAGACTCGCCCGATTATTGCAATAACAGTACACCTTAAGAGCAACAGTTCCTTAAAATAATCGCCCCAAAGCGACAAGCACCGTAGTCCACCAATCGGCTACGGCTTCTCAAGAAAATCATCACGTTCTAAAAACAAAGAAAAGACAAAAGAAAAGAGAATACATAGAACTTCCAAGTGAAATAAACGAATGAACAAGAGGCCAACTGTGTCATCAAAAGACCAGCCCAAACAACACTTTCAACGACCAGGCCTGGGCGCCGAAAATGAACCCAGGCTCAAAAAGGCCCTAACTTCTATTGGGCCCTGCCATATTCATTCGGCTTGAAAATTGCTGATTTCTTCACTGAAAGTCGCACCTCACGGTTTTGTTAAGAGTAGCACACCACTACAAAGATCGCTCGCACATACGAGCGTGACCCCAAACATGATTACAAGATGCAAAAAACAACCGACGAGCCCCAACGCTTGGGGGCTCGCGAAAAAATAAACTCCAATGAGGAGCGCGCAATCAAAATCACATTCCCAGACTGCGCCACGCACCATATCATGTTTGGATATCTCAAAAAATATATTGTTAAACAAAAATATACACAGTGTGGACCCACTTATAGGACACATCTTAAAATATTACGACCCACCAACAGGTTGTAATCACAAAAGCCCTTCTACATAGACAAAATAAGAAATTCAAAATGGGCTCGCCCACCCTCAGCGGGCCGGGTCTGCGTCACTAGCCGCGCAGGTCCTCAGTTTTCGACAAAAAATAAAGTCTTCAAATTTAAAATAGGCTCGCCATCTTCAGCCGGCAGGGTCTACGGCGCAAACCACGTAGGTCCTTATTTTTTTTAAAAAAAAAACAAAATAAAATTTCAAAACAGATTCGTCCACTTCTATCGGACGGGGGGTCCACCCTCAGCGGACAGGCTCGCCATCTTCAGCCGGCGGGGTCTACGTCACAAACCGCGTATGTCCTTATTTTCAAAAACATCAAAACAGATTCGTCCACTTCTATCGGACGGGGGGGGGGGGGGTCCACCCTCAGCGGACAGGCTCGCCCACCTTCAGCGGGCGGGGTCTGCGTCACTAATCGCGTAGGTCCTTAGTCGCTGCAGCGATAACTTTTAAATGGATTTTCCTTCGTTTTACGTCCTATAAAAACAAGGGTAATGGATTTTCCTTCGTTTTACGTCCTATAAAAACAAGGGGGTTTTCTCGTTTAGCTAGCCCTGAAAATGAGAATCTTTAAAAAAAAAAAAACGTTTTACCTCGTAATTGGGCTTGGCCAGGCCGAATTATACTTTATAGCTTTGATTTCGAAAAACTCTGTAGCTACTCCCAATGACAAAGTGAGGGAGTTTCTACGCACCTTTAGATCCTTCCAATGACAAAGTGAGGAAGTTTCTATACTATCAGTTGACAAATCCCAATGACACGTGAGGGATATGTCGACACTTCAAGTGATGACCCTTAAGTCAAATGTTATCACTCGGGGGCTCGTGAGACCCTCGCAAAACAGGTCACATACACCATGGCTTGTGTGACGCACTCCGTCTAATACTTTGACCATCGTCTTACTCCAAGACTCAGTCAAAGTGGGGGCTAACTGTAGACACCTACTTTTGTCCCCGTTCCCGCAAGGGAAAGGTTCGATGATGAAAGCATAAAAACTCCACTTGACAACGCATCTCCTATAAAATAAACGAATCTCGATTCCCCATTTCATTTCACCCGAAACCTGCTATTTATGGAAACCTGCTAAAAATAGTAACTGCCGTAAAAAAGTAGCGTCTAAAAGTGGCAAATCATAAAAGATAGAAACCTGTCAGAATTAGGTGTTGCACTCCAGCATAAATCCTAAATGAGATAGAAAACCGCGAGAATCCTATTCCTAATAGGATTCGGAAATAAGAGTTACGTATTAATTGAAATCCTAACGAGCCTAGAGTTCGTAACGGGCCCAGACGCATTCCGTCACAAAATTAATACGCGCTAAAAGACTCGAATTAATCTCAAACTCTACGGATTTCAGGAATCCGAATCTGACAAAGAATTCGGCCCAGACATCACTTTCAACGCCCAGAGCTGGGCGCCGAAATCTTTGACGCCCAGCCCTGGGCGCTTAAATTGCATGGATCTCTATTTTCAACGCCCAGCCCTGGGCTCCGAAATCTTTGACGCCCAGAGCTGGGCGCCGAAATTACCTGGGACGTGTTTTTTCTTAATTCTTTGTGGATTAGAACTCTGCAATTCTATCTTTCCACGAACTCTTCCCTATAAATAGACCCCTAGTTTCGACGTGAAACACACAACAACACATAATATATTCTGAGTATTGACTCTAAACCCCTTAGCCTAAGCCTCTCGCTGTGAAACTGTTCACGCGTTCTGTCGCAATCGATCCATAAATCGAACAGAACGTATCCTGTCCCATAATTGAGATTCGTTAAATAAAAAGGAGAAATAGCAAAGTCAAAGTGGTTAGTTTTCTGAGAACCGTGACGCACCTCTCAAGGGTGCGTCGTAATGTGTCCCTTTTCGATGATTTAACTGCTTTCCTCGCCCTTTTTATGAACTGTTAAACTAACCTAATATGATTATTCTATCACGCCTAACAAATATAATATTTTTGGGAAATCGGATTATCATGTTAGGTCCCTTAATGCTATTTAAATCAGATAATCACGATCGAATTAGTATTATATGTTGCATATTGCTAAAATCAATTCAGATTAATTTAATAGTTAACGCATGTCCCTTCAATTATTTATGCTGAGCTAGTAAGGATATCCTGCCTCTAGAGTTATCGACGAGCGAATTACTCCTCTCGGTAGTTACAGTCCCCCGAACCCTCAATCTCTACCTTGCGGGTGTATATTGAGAGATCCCCACACCAGGGATCACAAGGGAACCTACGGCCGTCGTGGTCAAACATAATTGCACTCCCTTTATGTCACGATAACCGGGTTTTGTCAGTTTTTCTCATTGTCGTTAAAAACTGAATGGCGACTCCTATATTACTAGTCAATTGGGTGTATACTCACAGGAAATCCAATTACACTTGATTGAATAAAAAAGAATCGTCACACCCACGAGGGACAAGGTCACGCATTAGCCTCGCGCTTTTTCGACCCCCTCACAATATCCCCATAACATGATACGAATTCTTATATCCAACCTGTCTTCCCAACTTATATTCTCGACACTAACCTTTAAATAACCTCATATATCCAGATCAATTCGCAATACTTCGATGCCTCATGTCCATGATCTTTGCTATACAATAGGCTCAATTAATTTCTTATCTTAAACTTCTAACTTTAGCTATTAAACAAAAAAAATGGATAACTTAATATTCTTAAAACATTCACATTTCTAAATTTACATTTCCCAGCTCACTGGACTTATCAATTGCCAACTTAAATGTTCAAGTTCCAACCCACAATCTTCCAAAATATCAAAAATTACATCACAATAATTTGATCTTATATATTCTCGGACAATTTCTATAGTCACTTTGGCTAGTACGTATCTCTATAACCAAATTGTCGAAATCAATTGTTTCACTACCAAACCATTCCAAATCAATTAATTCTCGATTCCTCAATTGCAAACTCAAGACTATAAGCTTATCCTCCTAAAAACAATTTTCAAAATTATTTCCACTATTGCCTGATCCAACAATCCTGTTACCAACTCATACGTCGTGATATGAAGATCACAACCAAACCCCAAAAAAACATTGGCTCTGATACCACCTGTAACAGCCCGCCCTTCACGAGCTGCTTTCTAAACACACTTAGTCTTAATTTAAACAAACTAAATGAAATTACAACTTTAAACCCTGCTAACCAAACTTTAACTCTTCAACCAACTTCAAAGATTTAATCACAGATTAAGTCTTAATTAAATTTAATTAATTATTAGAAATTTCGGCCGCACTTCCCCTAAATATGGACAACCTAAAAATATTTTTTAGGAAATTACGTCAGATTTTCTTTCACCTGCTTCAATTACAACATTCCAACATACAACATTTCCCAAGACATCACCAGGGTATCACCAAACCCAACAAGGATATATAATCCATAAATAATAAACCAAAAAGCTCTAGAAAGGAATAATACAATCCATTAACAAGTTGGGAAAGACTTAAATATACTTGGAGAATCCATAACCCGCCTTGGAACATATAAGACATCTAGAGGACTCTACGCACCTTGAACCTGAACTGAAACTCGATTCTCGCTACCTGCAAAACATTTTAACTCTGCCCCCCACCAGGACAGGTTCATTGAACAAAATCAGCGGAAATCTGAGTACACGTTATCCAACCTGAAATGCATTTGATAGGTGGCTCAAATAGTTTTGTTTTTAGTTTTTATGTTTCGTTTTGAAAATCAATTTTACTTATAAGCACGCTTGAAAACATTACTTAATAAAACATTATAATTTCGTTGAAATCTATTTCATCAAATCCTTATTATTCAGCAAACGTTTGGAAAACAATATAATAAAGTTTTATTCGCAATAGCTCCAGACCTTACTTATCATCGCACAAAATTTCTAAATTCACAATTACTTCAATAATAAAGCTTGCAATTTAAGATTCACCTAATTATTCCCACCATACCGTTAATCATTTCCAACCATAACCTTACTCGACAATTACTCATAACCATGCATGTACCAAGTATTTCTCTAAAAGTAAACTTCCCCAAGCCATCATTTATGCCACAAGGTGAAGCTCAAAATATATATCCATTTACAACTCAATGGAAACTCATTCGCACAATATTGCCAAAGACATATAATTCTCTCCATAAAGTTCTCATGACACAGATCAAACTCACAATACATATTCGACATGATTTCATAATTCAAGGCAAGAATAGATAACTTAATTCAACATAATAGCTTACACAGTCGCAACATATTAGCTTACTGTTGGGGAAAGTGAACACGAATAGAGAGGGGTTATTCAACCAACTGTCTCTATTTGGTGGGGGTCGTCACCCTCCTGATAAACATACGCAAGACTGAACTAGGACATGTCCCTAATTACGGGTCTATCCCGCCTCTACGAGTCTACTTTTGTAGCACTCGCTTTACGGCCAAGCCGCTTTAACGGGTCTATCCCGCCGAGCTACGGGTCAAGCCCTCTTACCACGAGTCTACTGATGTAGCACTCGCTTCCATTGTTTTTCCTCACCGATGCATGTGAGCACTATGCCACACATACACAGCTACTTTCCCCTACTTAAGTATTTTATTATCAATTTATCTTAATTCGTTGCCCGAAACTTATTCGCATTCCCTTATTCAAGTATTCGCTTCTTTCTCATTATAGTTCAACTCAGCTTCTATCTTATATAAATCTTTAACCCGATTTTAATATCACACTCAAGACTTGTTTGACACTTTGCACTTTCACTTAATCACATTGTAATGATCTAATTAAAACTTGAACACTCCTCTCAACTAATCCCTTTTTAACTTAAAATCAATCCTTATCCTTGGCTATACTCTAGACCATTGTTTAATAATTGACTGCTAGTGAGTGATACTCATTTAAGATCCCAAGGCTATCAATAGGTTATACTTTCCTCGAATCCGAATTTATCATTTAATAGCTTAGGGTGCCTGAAATGTATTTTATAAACATTTACATAAAACATAATTACTCAAACATAATCTTTATTATTCATTGAAAAGTCCTCTCGATAGATTTCAAACCATTGGGTTACAAAAGTATGAAAACTTGATTATTTACTTTAAAGTGTATTGTTATTCTATATAATAAACTCTTTTAAAAACTTGATAAGGATTTACTTATTTAAAAACTATTGGTATTTAAAGAACTTAAAACAAAGCTGAAAACACTTTAGTATAATAGTTCCAACTCTTAAGTTCATTAAACACTTTAATATTGTTCAAGCTAGTTTAAGTTCCATAGTTCATAGTTTTAGGAAAAACATGTGACTTTTTAGGAAATACTAAAGTAAATATGGCTTGTTAGGAATGATTATAAACCCTTGAAACGAATCATTGAAGAATCATTGAAAACTCAGTTTTTTTTTTGTTATACTTAAGATAATTTAAAGATTCTCATTTACTACACTAAAAGAATTCTTAATTTACAGTTGACGATTTTCAGAATACGTTTGACTTTTGGAAGACTCAAAATAGATGTGGTTGTATAAAGTAAATAATAAAACGCCTTCTGAAGAATATCGCCCTAAGGAAATAGGTTTGTCCTTCTAAAAAGGAATTAGAAATAATTTCGTACTCAAAATAATTTTTCCTTCCAAATCCAACATTTTCATTTCTTCATTATTAATTTGGGGTTAATAGACAACGACCCACATAAAGACTTGATGCAACTTCACGACCTCTTGAGTTCGACCTCCACTTACATTAACCATCAGCATCTCTATTTATGATGTTCTTATTTTCTTGACTCTTTCATAGACCTTTTTAACTCATTTGCATACCTCATTACTAACCTTGATTCTAATTTATTCCCAAATTCAACCTCAAGAACTCTCGAGCAACTCAACTATCTAATCACACAACCTTTCAACTTAAACCATCACTCAAATTCCTGATCTACACCAATATACATTCAAAAGTATAAAGATTCCTAAAATATTACCATTCCATTTGTAAAGCATAATTCAACATGGAATACGCAATTCAATTTGCCAAAACGCATTTCAATTTGCAAAACGCATTTCAATTTGCAAAGAACAAATCAATTTGTAAATACAATTCAGTTTTGCAAAACACAATTTAATTCGCAAACTAACATTCAATTCGCAAAACGACATTCAATCTATACATATATATATATATATATATATATATATATATATATATATATATATATATATATATATATGTGTGTGATAGTTAAACACAAGATGTATTTTCAAACATTGAAGTTGGTTGGACGATGTGTACCTTGAATCACCAAATATATAAACTCCAAGGCTACACACTTGGTCACGGCTCTCTGCATAACCCCATACTTTGATTCACCTTGATCGTTCTTCAATCACTTACCTCAACATAAAAGTACATGAATCAATAAACTTTCACTTAACTTGAGCTAGATCTCCATAGAATTCTTCCATAAATCTTAATTGATTCCAAAACCTTGTCTTAGAAACTAGTATATCACGTATTCTATTTTAAGAAAACCGAATTGAACTCCTAAACAAGAATTGTGATTTGAAAATCATATAGTTTGATAATATTCGATTCATAAACTTGTAAATGTAAATAAGTCAAAATAAATAAATAATAATAGAAATCTTAATTACACCATCATTTTAGAAGAATCCTCTCAAAGAAATAATAACTTGAATTGTCCACTAATTTAATCGAAATTACTTAACAAATCACTGAAATTATTTTCATATACTCAGAATAACAAATCAATATTTGACAATTTGATTCCAATAAATTATTGCAATCTAACTATGCTAAATTGAAATCAATGATACAGGAATTGATCTTGAAGTATTCCCTTAATTTAGCTGGAAGAATAAGGAGGAATGGAGAGATCAACTATACCAGATCAATCAACTTAATCAGCAACCGCAGCTCCGGCGGCAGCCACGGAGCTCCGGCGCGCAGGGAGGAGAGGAGAGGACGGAACATGCAGGGGAGAGCGGAGGAGAAAGATAGCAAGGAAACCCCATCGGCGGCATCACCACACCACCACAGCACGACTCCGATGGAGGGAGTGTTGCACCGAACAAGAGGAGAGAAAACCAAAGAAGAGAAAGTTAGGGTTTCTTCAATTTGGGGGGGTTTTTAATTAAATACAATTGACAAAAGAGTTCAAGTAAATTTACCAATTGAGAAGAGAACCAAGATGAGGGTGGTTTTGCAGCCACCACCGGCGGCGGCGGCACCCAGCTTGGACGAGAGAAGGGAGGAGATGAGAGGGAGGCGGAGCAAGAACAGACCGAAAACGACACTAGCAACACACACCAACCACTGCGCCGGCGGAGGAGTGAGTACGGCGTCGGTGGTGCGGTGGAGCAGAGAGCAAAGAAGGAGGAGAAAGACTGACCGTGAGGAGAGATAAGGGAAAAATGAAGGAGATTGGGTTGGGTTTTTGGTTTCTTTTAGTAAATGAAATAATAGGCTTCTAGTTAAGCTTAGATTTCTCTAGAAAGTCTTGCCACTTAAGCTATAGAGTAAATGGAAATTTGACAAAAGTAAAACATTTTGGTTATCTATTTTAATCAACAAAGATCAGATTTGTAAATTCCAAAATAAAATATTAAACACTAAATTTAGGACTTGTAAATTTTTGTTTAGGGAATATATCCAAGGCAAATAAATTAACTAAATAAATAAAAATAAAATAATACATTGTTTGTGACTGATCTGATTTAAAATTAAAATCCTAATTCCGTGATAAATTATTGAGTTTAGATAAATTAATTTAAAATTTACCAAAAATCTAAACTCTTTAAACAAATAAACTTCCAGAAATTTATCTCAAGGCAAAACTCTAGAATCAATTCGAAGACTAGCTTAAATATAATATTATAATAATAAATAAGAATTCAATTTCATTCACCAATTTAATAACGATCTTAATATCAAATTAGGTTTAAGAAAATTCTAATAACACGTTTAAGACGGTAATTACTTTTAAAATCATATTAAGAGCTGCTTAAAATCAGGGCTATTACAGTAGTACTCAGCTTTGCTGATTACGTGCTTTGTTTGTGTTTGTTGATCATGGCTATGCCTTATTGATCATGTGATGACCCATCTTTGGTGAGTAGTCTCTAAGGATCAATAAGCGTTGCCCATCTACAGGTTTGAAGATGATGCATCATTGGGATCGGGATTAGAGAGCTTGTAGTTATATTTGTTTTATTAAGTGATTTGGTTTGTTTGGATTTGAAATTTGTCGTACTATTCGTATTTCCTTATTTCCGTTAATTGGTTTTTGGACTTAATATGTAATCGATTACTTATGAACCTAAAAGTTAGTTTTATGTTTTCCGCTGCAAAATTCTGACTAAGACGTTACGTTTTCACACGGGCGATAACACTTTGATAATTCTCTATAGTTATATTTATAAAAGGGTTATTTTAGAAAAAGGGAATTGTCGGGGTGTTACACCGGGTTAACAAGTCATTCACACTTTTGTCTTATAAATGACTAATTAGGAAATATGATCTATGCTTGTGTATTGTTGTTGTCCTAATTAATTCGTACAAATTTGCTTACTGAAGGGACCTCGTTTTCCGTAACCTATAAATAAAGAATTTGAATATCCGCACAAAGACGAGCTTTGCATACAAAAAAGCACAAGTACTCCAGTTTACAACCATAAGCCGTTCGTTTTTATTATTCCAGGCTTCCAGCTAATTTCCCATGAATTTTGACCGTGGTTTTTTACGTACTGTTTTTACGATATATATTAGTATCCCTTGGGGGAACGTGCGCGCTAGCGCACGTTCCAACAACTAGTTAAATAA
This sequence comes from Spinacia oleracea, assembly GCF_020520425.1. Classification (NCBI taxonomy): domain Eukaryota; kingdom Viridiplantae; phylum Streptophyta; class Magnoliopsida; order Caryophyllales; family Amaranthaceae; genus Spinacia; species Spinacia oleracea. The sequence goes on from NC_079489.1 coordinate 60,249,123, forward strand.
AATAAGTATACATTAATTAAATATATATTTTTATTACTAAAATTCATAAATTCTATTTAAATATAAACAACTATACGTTAAAATAAATTAATAATTTTATAAATTTACGGGGGATTACAAGTTATCTAGCATGGGGAATGGTTGAGCGATGATTTTTTCTTGCATTAATAAACTCTATTATTTTTGTTAGTCTAGACTATTCGAATTATTTAGTTAATGGATTTTATCTAACGTATTTGGTTTTAGGCCGCTATGTAATACCTCGTATTTTTCTATAATTATAAATATACTTTATTATATTTATAAAGCATTTCGTCGTATTTATAAAGTATTTTTATAAATTAATTTCATTTAATGAGAATTAAATGCGCTTTTATTTTTAATTAATTTAAATATTAATTATTTCGAAAACCGTATTTTTATTAAATAAATTCAATGAATTTATTTAATCGGGATTTGTTGGGTCGTATTTCGAAAACGAATTTGATTTAATTAAAGCCCAGTCGTTTTGTCTTGACCAAACCCAACAAAGCTTGCAAGGAGTAAACTTAAATGAGCCCTGTAATAAGCCCAACTCAAAATTACCCTACCCTAACCTAGCCAACAAGGGAGAGAAAACCTATAAATAGACCTCATGTCAAACCCTCACAACCAAAAATTCAGAAATCTTTCTCTCTCCTCTTTTTCCTTTCCTTGCGGCACACTCCACGCCCCACACTCCCTCTCTTCTTCGCGCGCCCTTGCTTGCGGCGCAAGGCAACCCGCCTCTCGCCCTTCTCTCGCCGTCACGCAGCCGCAGCGTAGCACTACGTGCATGCGTGTTGTGTGGTCGTGCTCGCCGCGCTGCCCACTCGTGCATCACCCCTCATCGCGTCGCAGCACAACAGCAGCGCTGTGTGCGCGTGTGTGCCTCGCCTGTGCCCAGCGCCTAGCTCGTCCCCTCTGCCCCTTTGCGCGCGCGCCCGTTGCTGCAGTGCGTTGCGTTGCTGCTGCTATTGTTGTTGCTTGTCGTGTGCGTTGGTCGGCACACACACACACACACGATCAACTAATCGTTGTGTGTGTGTGTGTTGATCAATTGTTAAATCAAAGTTTATTTTCAAAAATATTAATTTTCAGTTTTAAATTGATTAATTGTTGTGATTAGTTTAAATATTTGGGTTGTTTGAATTAATTAGAACGGTTATGAACACCGTATTGGGTTAGTGTTGTGTTTTAATTAAAGAGATTGGTTTTGATGATTGAAATTATAATTTTCAGATTTAATAAGTTTATAAAGTGTTGATTTTTGAAGTCAAAACAAGTTTTTGGAATAAACTATTGTTAGGGTTTTGATTTCGATTAATTAAAGCGATTGATTCACATAATTTAATGACAATTTAAATTATGGGAATCAACTTAAATTTTCAGATTGTTTATAAGCTTTAAAAAGTTGGTTTTAATGATTTTAAAGCTAAAAAGTCAATGTTTTTATGTTAGGACTTGAGTTGACTATTTGAGATTATTAAACTAATGATTAATGATTGATTTCTAATTAAAACAAAGGTTTTAGAATCTTAAATAGTTGCTGGAAATTTAGTAAACATGGATAATAATTTAGTTCTCTTATTTTGTTTATAGGAGTTGATTTCTAGTGAGTCGTGATTCGCACAGTGGCCCCCGTACTTAGGTATTCCAGGTACGTACAAGACTAGGGTGACCACCCATCCCTTGAGGACTTTGTGAAGTGTATTGAATGCGAATCATGTGAACTTATATGTTGTTATAAATTCATGTTGATGATTGGGAATGAATATGTTATTGTGAATTCATGTTTGATAGTGAGAACGAGCATGTTATTATTATTATTGAATCTATGTGAACGAGCATGTTATGAATTGAATTATGCTTTATAGATTCTGTTGAACTATCATGTTATGGACTTTTATAATCGTTGAATTATGTCGAGCATGTTGTTCAAGTTTATTTGCATGTATGAGTATTGCGCATGCAAGTTGTTATTATTGTTATGCTATAGTACAGGATGTCTAGCATAATTATTGAGCCAGTCGAATATTGCAAGTGAGCAATATATATTCTACCAAGGGGTAGAATATGTTAGAGAGTCTATGTGAATTGAATTAAGGACAATTCGTGCTAAGGGCACACCCCGCTTGTTAATAGGCAATGTCGGGTTATCTCAAACAGTGTTTTTGAGAAGGAACAATGGGAGTAATATCACTTGAGTCTATGTTTGATAACAAGTCTTAAAAAAGTAAAACAATGAAGTGTCGTTGTTGAATTGTTTATTTGTTCAATTGTTTGTATGTTGTGTCTTGAGTAGAGTCTTGAGTCGCCTTGAACATAATATACTAATTAACGTAAAGTGTAACCCGAAAGAGCTTAAAAACTCTTGGAACGTATATACCTTGAGTATGAACAATGGGGGGAGTCTTGCCGGAAAACTTGTACTCCTAGAATGATACAAGACGTTGTTTCATTCTCTTTTATGCCGTTGTGCATTGGAATTCCTGTCGGTATGGCCCGACTGTTGGTAATAGCCCGACTTATTTTGGTGTATTGTTGGCTCCCATCACCCTTTTCTTTCCTTTTGAGGATACTTTACTTTACCCGTTCGAAGCTACTTTTTATTAAACTGTGAGTCAAGAGTCGTGTCAAGTGTCGAGTCTTGTCTCCATGTTTGTTGTTTATTAAATGGCTTTTGCATGTGGATTATAGACCTGATCAAATGGCGGGCCGGGCCGGACGAATAAAAATCTCCCCATTATGTCGGGCCGGGTCGGGTCGGGCCAACCTCGGGCCATTTTTTTGTGCCCAAAACCCGCTATTTCGGGCCAAATTTAGCGGGCTTTTCGGGCCATTTTCGGACCGGGCCAAATTTATATCTAAAATTGTTGTTTTACATTGTCCAAAGCCCGCTATTTTTTTTGAAAGTTCAGGCCGGGCCCGAACAACATGCCGAAATATTCTGCCCAAAACCCGCAAAATTTCGGGTCGGGTCGGGCCGGGCCAGCGGGCGGGGCCCATGATGATCAGCTCTAGTGGATTATTTAATTCGTCGAGTGAAGCATGTTAGGATAAAATGTTATTCTAGCTTGTTCGTACTCAGCTTTTGCTGACTTCGTGCTTCATGTCTTTTGGTCATGGCCTTTGCCTTAATGACCCTATGATGATCCATCATTGCATTTGTGTTGTTGGGGAGTAGATTTTTAATTAGCAGGTTTGTAGAGATAACTTGCGGGAGAAGTATCATGGGATTCGTGTTGAGAGTTTAATTTATAAACTCTACTTTTATTTAGTCATGACTACTACTATCGTTATTATTACTATTTTTGGTTAATGGATTTTGAAATATTTATTACTTTGGTTTTTGGGCCTTAGTGGTTACAAGTTGTTTTAATGACCATTAACTATTTATTATGTTTTGAAAGTTAGTTAAATTCCGCTGCGTAATTTTGGTAAATAGCCTTAGCCGTTATCACGGTGGCGGTAATATCTTGGTAATTCCTGTGTTTTAAGTTGGAAAGTGTTTTATAAAAAGCAAGGAATTATTAGGGTGTTACAAAATGGTATCAGAGCTCTAGTTTGAGAGCTGCTTTGCATTAATTAATAGTGCAAAGTGGTAAATCCTTAAACTACAATTGCAGAACTTTAGGATTTTTCGAAAACTAGTTTCCTAAAGTCAAAATGTTGTTTTGAGTACTCAAAATTTTGAAAAGTCAAATACCAATTATTTCAAGTATTTGAAAGTTATTTTAATTATTCGAGTTTTATTAAATTCGAATTAGTTTTTTTATTTCCGAAATATTTTCGGATTTTTCAAAACAAAAAAAAAATAAAAAAATAAAAAAATAAATCGGATTTTTCCGAATTTTCGTAAAAAAAATAAATATTTTTCCGAAATAATTATTTATTTATTCATTCCTTTTTAATTATTTTCGAAAATAATCGAATTAATTACTTAAATTATTCGATTACTTATTTTAAATTTTCGATTTTAATTTTAATAATTTCGTATATATTTGAAGTTATTTATTTAAATTAAATTCGAAAATTTTTATTTACTCTAAGTGATCGAGGAAAGGGTAGATTAAGAAGGGCATAATTAGACTAAGTATGCGTTTAAGTTAAGTATACATTGCTAACCAAGTGTTTATGTGATTATGTCTTGATTATGTGATCTTTTACTTAAAGTTTGATCATGTCTTGTTTTGCGTTATGTGATTAATTGCATCACGATTCATGATTAAGCATGTACTTGTGCATTGAAATTGTATGGCTCAACGAACTTACTTTGTTTTTGGAACACTTCAGTAAGACTTTGTAGTTGTCAACTTTCAGGATTTAAGATGTTGATTTCAAAGTATGCAAATCTAGGAAACCTAGAGAAGCTAGATTGTGAAACCCCTCACATTTATGTGAAGAAGATCGAGTTTGCTTGCAATTACTTTGCTACAGTGAAGAACCTACCCGAACTAAGGAAGAAATATGTTATGGCAGAGATGGTTATTCATTGCTTACCTTCCAAGAACCCATACATAGAGCTTAAGAACCGATTTCGTGATATGCATATGGAAAATGGCATTCCTAATTACTACAAGTATGATACTTCAGATGGTAGATGGAGATATGATTTGGAGATTATGACCACAGTTATAGAGCTTGCGGAGGAATGTTTTGTGGATGGTAAGATAGTGTTAAGTGTTCACAACGTAAGATTATATAATGATACAGAAACTCAGATGGATGAGGATAGTGATGATGATGTTGTTGAGATTGAGAACCCTAATCCTATCATTCCTGAACCTACTATTGAGATCTCCAGTGACACAGAAATTGAGCTAGAGACTAACACTGATGAAGTAAACAGTGAGCTACAACAGAATAATGAGGATATGGAGTATGAGTCTGATCCAGAGGAAGACTTTGATGACTTTGAAGACCATGAGCACTCTTCACCAGTTTGTAGAGGTGATTGGATAGTAGAGTAGCGATTTAAAGATTTTCATAATGTAATAGCTAGAGCTTAAATTTTAGCGAAGTAATAAAGTAGTAAACTACTATTTATGGTATTAGTAGTTCAGTTTTGTGGTCTTTTGTTTATTCAGGAGAAGGGAAATGACCACCCAAGGAATTGCCGATGTGGTTAGGCAACTAGCTGAAGTAGTGTAGAACATAGCACAGAATAGGAATAACCAGGGAGTTGATCCAGCTGGTGAGATGTTTAAGAAGGTGGCCCAAAGTAAGCCTCCTTTGTATCAAGGGGAGATAGACCCAACTATACTTGAGAACTGGCTAAGGGAGTTCGATAAGCTTATCGTAGCTGTCAATTGCCCGGAGAACCTTAGGATTAATAGTGTTGTTTATTACCTTAGGGGAGAAGCTGATTTGTGGTGGCAGAGGTGTGAGAATGCTTTGAGAGCTGCACCTGGATTTGGATGGGAATCATTCAAGGTAGCCTTAAGGAACAAGTTTTACCCACCATATCTGAAGAAGCAGAAAGCCCAAGAGTTCATCGAGTTGAAAATGGATGGGATGTCTGTAACAGAGTACTATTCTAAGTTTATAGAGCTGTCTAGATTTGCACCGGAAGTGGTGGCAACGGAGGAGCTTAGAGCCCAAAGATTTGAGAGTGGATTGACTATGGATTTGCAATTGATGCTTGCTGGAGAGACCTTTACATCTCTGGACACCCTATATGGAAAAGCTTCCCATTTGTATGGCCTGCAGCAAAGGAAGAATGGAATTGGTGAAAAGAGGAAGGATGTTGGTAACCAAAACAAAGGTGGTGGCCACCAGAATCAGGGGAACTTTAAGAAAAAACAAGGGAAACAACCATTTCCAGTTCAGGGGAAACCAGGGTAGAAACAGGAACAATTTCCACAATAACAATGGAGATAAGAATCAGTCTGCAGGGAATGGAACGAGAGTCTATGAGTGTAGACGTTACCATACTAATCACCAAGGTCGAGACTGTAATATTAATGGAAACCAAGTTGTCTGTAGGTTTTGTGAGAATCTAGGCCATAGAGAATTTGAGTGTTGGGCCAAGAATGGGAAACCCAACCAAGTCAACCAAGGCAACCGCCAGAACAACAATCGGAATACCCAAAACCGGAATGGAGGGAACAATGGTGGAAACCAAAGGGGTAACCAGAATGGTAACAATGGCAATAATGGCCAGGGTAATGGAAATCCCGGAGGGAACTATCAGCAGAATGGGAACCGAAATGCCAATGGAAATGCCAATGGAGGTGGCTATAACAAGGGAGTTTCCCAAGGAAAGCTGAATGTGATCACTAGGCAAGAAGCCGAAAACTCGTCTGACGTCATAGCTGGTACTTTTTCTATTAACTCCATTTTAGTTAAAGTACTATTTGATTCTGGTGCGACTTATTCGTTTATATCAAAGGGTATCTTAGAAAAGTTAGGATTGAAAGAACTCGAAGAGATTGAAGTACCCGTAGTGATACCAACCGGTGAGATTGTGAAATGCACTAAGATCCATAGAAATGTACCTTTGACCATAGCCAAGACCATATTCTTGTCTAGCCTAATTGAGTTTGAGTTAGGAGATTTAGATGTGATTTTGGGAATGGACTGGTTGTCAATGTTCAAAGCTAAGATTGACTTTGAGAAGCAGAAGATTCACTTGAAGTCTAGTCTAGGAAAGGTTGTATCATATCGACGTTTTAGGAAACCTAGGAGTGTAGGAATCGTCACGGCAATGGAACTCGTGAAGCTAATACACAAAGGGAACCCTTTTTTCTTATGCAACGTAAGAGACCTAGACCATGTGATGAAAGAGCAACCAGGGGATATTGCAGTGGTGAGTGAATTCCTGGACGTGTTTCTGGAAGAGATCCTGGGAATGTCGCCCAATCGACCAATTGATTTTACCATAGATTTAACACCCGGAACTGCACCTATCTCGAAAGCCCCATACCGGATGGCTCCAGCAGAAATGAGTGAGTTAAAAGGTCAACTTGAGGAATTACTAGGGAGAGGTTATATCAGACCAAGTGCATCGCCTTGGGGAGCGCCAGTCTTGTTTGTGAAGAAGATGGACGGTAGTATGAGACTCTGTATAGACTACAGGGGGCTCAATAAGGTCACAATCAAGAATAAGTATCCTTTGCCTAAGATAGATGATCTATTTGACCAGTTGAAAGGAGCGGGAATGTTTTCAAATATTGACTTGAAGTCAGGTTATCATCAGTTGAGAATCGCAGATTCGCAGAGCACGATATACCAAAGACTGTATTTAGGACTAGATACGATCATTATGAGTTCACAGTTATGCCTTTTGGGTTAACCAATGCACCTGCAATCTTTATGGACTTAATGAACCGAGTATTCCATGCATTCTTGGACAAGTTTGTAGTGGTTTTCATATATGATATTCTGGTCTACTCTAAGAATGAGGAGGATCATGCGGAACACTTAAGGTCAGTTTTGAGTACCCTGAGATACAACCAGTTGTACGCCAAATTCTCGAAGTGTGAATTCTGGCTGGAGAGAGTTGCGTTCTTAGGACATTTCGTATCTAAGGAAGGAGTTGCAGTAGATCCTGCAAAGATAAAAGCTTTCAGTGAGTGGCCTACACCTAAGAGTGTCACCGATATTCGGAGTTTTCTTGGTTTAGCGGGTTATTATAGATGCTTTGTGCAAGACTTTTCTAGAATCGCCAAACCAATGACAACCTTGATGAAGAAAGAAGCAAAATTTGAGTGGAATGACCAGTGTGAGGAGGCATTCCAAGCCTTAAAGACGCGATTAACAACCGCGTTGGTGTTAACTTTTCCAGATGAGAGCGGTACTTATGATGTATATAGTGATGCCTCTAAGAATGGTTTAGGGTGTGTATTGATACAGAACGGGAAAGTGATTTCGTATGCATCGAGGCAGTTGAAGCCATATGAATCCAATTACCCTACGCATGATTTATAGTTAGCCGTCATAGTGTTTGCATTAAAGATATGGAGACACTATCTGTATGGTGTGAAATGTAGGATATTCACGGATCATAAGAGTTTGAAGTACATTTTCACATAGAAGGACTTAAATATGCGCCAACGAAGGTGGTTGGAGTTAATCAAGGACTATAATCTGGATATTCAATACCATGAGGGAAAAGCCAATGTAGTCGCAGATGCCTTGAGTAGGAAATCAAGTCATGGTGTGAATGCGTTAGTAGTTGCTAACGAGCTGTGTAAGGACATGCAGCGATTGAATCTAGAAATAGTGAGTGGAGAATGCCTTGAGGGTATGATGAGTGCCTTAACCATCCAGTCGTCAGTATTTGATGAAATCAGGGAGAATCAGGCTGGTGATGTTAAGTTAGAGCGGATCAAGGAAAAGATTTCGCAAGGAAAGGAGATGGGTTTTAAGATCCACGAGGATGGAAGTTTGAGGTATAAAGGACGATGGTGTGTACCTAAAAAGTGTGGTGAACTAAAGGAGAAGTTGATGAGAGAAGGTCACAATACGCCATATTCTGTTCACCCGGGAGGTGACAAGCTGTATAAGGATCTGAAGAAGGTCTATTGGTGGCCAAGGATGAAAAATGAAGTGGTTGAATTCGTGGCAAGGTGTTTGACTTGTCAGAAAGTTAAGATTGACCATAGGAGACCTCAAGGGAAGGTCCAACCTTTAGAAATTCCGAGTTGGAAGTGGGATTGTATCTCAATGGACTTTGTCAGTTGTTTACCCAAGTCGGAGAGTGGAAATGACACCATTTGGGTAGTGGTGGATAGGTTGACTAAGTCGGCAGTGTTCATACCAATGAAAGAAACCTGGAAAATGGACTAACTTGCCAAACCTTCATCAAACATGTAGTGAGATTACATGGAGTTCCTAAGGAAATCGTATCAGATAGAGATTCTAGGTTCCTTTCGAAATTCTGGAATAGTGTGCAGAAGAACTTTGGTACCACATTGAAAATGAGTACAACGTTCCACCCAGCCACAGATGAACAAACTGAAAGAACTATTCAAACCTTAGAGGACATGTTAAGAGCTTGTGTGATTGATTTTCAAGGTGGATGGGAAGATAGCCTGGATCTAATTGAGTTTTCATACAACAATAGCTATCATGTCAGTATTGGAATTGCACCATTCGAAGCCCTGTATGGACGAAAATGCAGAAGTCCACTTTGTTGGAGTGACATTAGTGAAACCGTCGTACTAGGTCCCCAAATGATAGAGGACACTATGAATCAGGTTAGGACTATTCAATCCAAAATCTAAGACGCGCAAGATATCGCCAAAAGACCTACGCAGCTGACTTAAAGCGTAGGGATGAAGAGTTCCAAATAGGTGACAAAGTGTTGCTTAAGGTTTCACCAATGAAAGGTGTGATGAGATTTGGGAAGAAAGGAAAGCTTAGCCCAAAGTATATAGGCCCATATGAGATCCTATAACGGATAGGGAAGGTAGCATATAGATTAGCCTTGCTCATGGACTTGCATAGAGTGCATAATGTGTTTCATGTATCTCAGTTGAGAAAGTATGTCCCGGATAAATCTCATGTACTGCAACCGGAGACCATAGAGTTAGACCAAAGTTTGACATTTGAGGAAAGACCTGTCAAAATACTTGATACTAAAGTGCGTAGTACACGAACTAAGGATGTTAAGATCGTTAAAGTGTTATGGTCTAACCAAGAGTCTGAGGAAGCTACTTGGGAAGCGGAGGAGGAAATGAGAAAGAAATATCCCGAGCTTTTCCCGAGGTTAGTTGAGTTACGGGGCCGTAACTCGTTTTCTTTAAGGGGGGTAGAGTGCAGTAGAATTTCGCGCTTTTTACCTTATTTACCCAATTTATCCTTAAGATATGCTTGAATCGTTGTTTCCAGTGAAGTTTCACTGTTTATTGTCATGTTGAATTACTTAAAGAGTACAGCAACTAAAACTTTTTGCAAAGAAAACGCACTAAAGTCTCATAATAGTCTCAAGTCTAGTTTTAAAGTTGTGATTTCCGTGCCCAAGTTTCGGGACGAAACTTCTTTTAAGGAGAGTAGACTGTAATACCTCGTATTTTTCTATAATTATAAATATATTTTATTATATTTATAAAGCATTTCGTCGTATTTATAAAGTATTTTTATAAATTAATTTCTTTTGATGAGAATTAAATGCGCTTTTATTTTTAATTAATTTAAATATTAATTATTTCAAAAACCGTATTTTTATTAAATAAATTCAATCAATTTATTTAATCGAGATTAGTTGGGTCGTATTTCGAAAACGAATTTGATTTAATTAAAGCCCAGTCGTTTTGTCTTGACCAAACCCAACAAAGCTTGCTAGGAGTAAACTTAAATGAGCCCGGTAATAAGCCCAACTCAAAATTACCCTAACCTAGCCCAAAAGGGAGAGAAAACCTATAAATAGACTGTAACACCCTAATAATTCCTTGCTTTTATAAAACCATTTTCCAACTTAAAATAAAGGAATTACTAAAGTATTACCGCCATAGTGATAACGGTTAAGGCTAATACCAGAATTACGCAGCGGAAATTAATGTCAACTAACTTTTAAACCAACATAAATAATAATTATTGAGGCCTCCTACAAGTTGGAACCATAACGGCCCAAAAACCAAAGTATTAAAAATTCAACAAACCCAAAACATGATTAAAGCATAATTTCAAATTAGTTTCAAAGCACAAAAGATTGCAACTCTCTCAACCATCCCAAGATACATGATTTCGACCGTACTTCGATCTACAACCTGCTATATTAATCTACTCCCCAACAATGCAAGTGCAGATGATGGATCATCATAGGGTCATTAAGGCAAAGGCCATGACCAAAAGACACAAAGCACGTAGTCAGCAAAAGCTGAGTACTCACAAGGCTAGAGTGAAATAAAACTATAAACATGCATCACTCGCTAAAGTACTAATCAACATGCAAAAGCCATTTAATAGATAACATGTAAATCATGAATACAAGACTCGACTCTTGACTCACAATTTAATTAAAATAAGCTTCGAACAGGCCCAAAAGAATATTCCATAAAGGAAGGGTGTTGGGAGCCCACCAAACACCATAATAAATAATAAATATCGGACCATACCGAGTGTCGGGCCATACCGACGGAATTTCAGCGCATAAATTAAATGAAACAACGTCTTGTATCATTAGTAGGAGATCAAGCTTTTCGGCAAGTCTCCCCCCATTGTTCATACTCAAGGTATATACGTTCCAAGAGTTGTGAAGCTTGTTCTGGTTGCACTTTACGTTTATTAATATTTTATTAAAGCGAACTCGAGACTCAAACAAACATACATTTAATAAACAACAACCAAAACAATCTCATTTTAATCCTTTAGGACTTGTGATCAATAAATCAAGACGTAGTGGAATTACTACCAAGTTCCTTCTCACAAAAGGTGAGATTCCACATCATGCCTGTTAACATGAGGGTTGTGCCCTTGCACGACAAATCCTAATTCATTTCATACAAAATATTCTCAACTGAACCCTACATGTGCGGTGGCTTACCTGAGCGAACCCTTCACATGTGGTAAAATAAATGGTACAACGTGGTACGAATAATTGGCTCAAAGGTATGCTAGACATCCCGTACAATAGCATAACAATAAACAATTCATCCCTTGCATGTGAAACATACCATACATGCATAAACATTGAACAACATGATTGACAATGAAATCCATACTCATAATAATCCCAACATACTTATTCAACTAATTATTCAATAATTCCAATATAATAATCCACATGATCGTTCATCAAAACATATATGAATCCACCAAGTTCACATCAATATAGTTCACATCAATAACAATCATGTAATGTCCCTTGACAAATAAGTGTGGTCGCCCTAGACTCGTACGTACCTGGAATACCTAAGTACGGGGGCCACTGTGCGAATCACGACTCACTAGAAATCAACTCCTATAAACAAAATGGAGAAACTTAGGGCTCGTTCAGTATCGTTTTTTGTTTCCAATTTTCTGTTTCTTACAAAACTAAAAACCAAAATATGAAAACCACAAAAAGTAGTTTCCAGTTTTTTGTTGTCAGTTTTCAAAATTAACATGATTACAATAGGTATGACTATTTTTTAGTTCATAATTCAATCTAAATCATATGACTTATAAAACCAAAAAACCAAAAACTGAAAACTGACAGTGATACCGAACGGACCCTTAATTATTATCCATGTTTACTAAATTTCCAGCAACTATTTAAGAAACTAAAACCCTTGGTTTAATTAAAAATTAATCGTTATTCGTCAATTTAATAGTCTCAAATAGTCAACTCAAGTCCTAGTATAAAAACATTGACTTTTTAGCTTTAAAATCATTAAAATCAACACTTTAAAGCTTTATAATAAATCTGAAAATTTAAGTTGATTCCCATAATTTAAATCGTCATTAAATTATGTGAATCAATCGCATAAACAATTGGAATTAAAGTCTTATCAATAGGTCATTAATAAAACCATGTTTTGACCATAAAAATTGACACTTTAATTAATTACTAAATCTGAAAATAATAGTTCATACAATTAAAATCAATCCCATCAATTCAAATACGAAAACATTAAAACACGGTGTTCATAACCGTTCCCAGCAATTTAACTAATCCAAAACAATAATAATAATATAATTTAAAATACGTAATTGAAATAGAATAGGCAAGGAAGAAGAGAATTATACCAATCCGGCCTATAGCACGGTAAAATCACGAATAGAATGTGATTGGGTGAAAAAGGATCGAAAATATACGGAGTATGATACACACAACACACGGTTGTGTGTGTGTGTGTGTTGCGTGCGGTGCAAGCACAAAGGCAGGGGCAGCAGCACGGCTCGGCAGCGAGCACGAGTGAGAGAGAGTGTGCGAGTGTGTGTGGTTGTGTTGAGGGAAACAAGCAGCAGCAACAACGAGTGATGGGCGTCGAGTGCTCGGGGCTGGGCACGACGCAAGGGAAGGCAGAGAAAAGGGGAAAGTGAAAAACAGCAGCAGGAATTTAGAATGCTCATAACATCTAATCTATAAATCGGAATCAATCGATTCTTGAAGCAAACTTCAAGAATTTTTCGAGATCTATAACTTTTAAGAAGAAACCATTTTCTGAAAACGAACGGAATTAGGTGAAAAACGGACGAACAGAAGTTCGACGAAAGAAAGAGGAATTTAGGGTTAGGGTTTTACTTCTAGGATTAATGAATAATAGTGAGGGATTTTGAGGGTGGGCACCTATATATGTATAGGTTTAGGAAACTCAAAGATGGGCTAGGCTTTAGGATTCCCTTACGGGCTTCATAAAACATAAGATGGGCTTGCTTAATTTGTTTGGACTTGATCTTGGAATTGAATTGAGCTAGATTCATTTAAAATCTTTTTACTTTTGAAACCCAATTAAATTCCCAACTTGAAATAATAAATTCTTTTTGTAATCAATTAAAATAATAAATATTTTAATTAAATAAAATACATTTAAATAACATTCAAATGCGTTTTAAATTCTAAAAATCATAAAAATACTTTATAAATATAATAAAATATATTTATAAAATACAGAAAAATACGAGGTATTACATAGACCTCATGTCAAACCCTCACAACCAAAAATTCAGAAATCTCTCTCTCTCCTCTTTTTCCTCTCCTTGCGGCACACTCCATGCCCCACACTCCCTCTCTTCTTCGTGCGCCCTTGCTTGCGGCGCAAGGTAGCCCGCCTTTCGCCCGTCCCGCAGCCGCAGCGTAGCACTACGTGCCTGCGTGCTGTGTGGTCGTGCTCGCCGCGCTGCCCACTCGTGCATCACCCCTCGTCGCGTCGCAGCACAACAGCAACGCTGTGTGCGCGTGTGTGCCTCGCCTGTGCCCAGCGCCCAGCTCGTCGCCCCTGCCCCTTTGCGCGCGCGCCCGTTGCTGCGGTGCGTTGCGCTGCTGCTGCTATTGTTGTTGCTTGTCGTGTGCGTTGGTCGGCACACACACACACGATCAACTAATTGTTGTGTGTGTGTGTGTTGATCAATTGTTAAATCAAAGTTTATTTTCAAAAATATTAATTTTCAGTTTTAAATTGATTTAATTGTTGTGATTAGTTTAAATATTTGGGTTGTTTGAATTAATTAGAACGGTTATGAACACCGTATTGGGTTAGTGTTGTGTTTTAATTAAAGAGATTGATTTTGATGATTGAAATTATAAATTTCAGATTTAATAAGTTTATAAAGTGTTGATTTTTGAAGTCAAAACATGTTTTTGGAATAAACCATTGTTAGGGTTTTGATTTCGATTAATTAAAGCGATTGATTCACATAGTTTAATGACAATTTAAATTATGGGAATCAACTTAAATTTTCAGATTGTTTATATGCTTTAAAAAGTTGGTTTTAATGATTTTAAAGCTAAAAAGTCAATGTTTTTATGTTAGGACTTGAGTTGACTATTTGAGACTATTAAATTAATGATTAATAATTGATTTCTAATTAAAACAAAGGTTTTAGAATCTTAAATAGTTGCTGGAAATTTAGTAAACATGGATAATAATTTAGTTCTCTTATTTTGTTTATAGGAGTTGATTTCTAGTGAGTCGTGATTACCACAGGGCCCCCGTACTTAGGTATTCCAGGTACGTACAAGACTAGGGTGACCACCCATCCCTTGAGGACTTTGTGAAGTGTATTGAATGCGAATCATGTGAACTTATATGTTGTTATGAATTCATGTTGATGATTGGGAATGAATATGTTATTGTGAATTCATGTTTGATAGTGAGAACGAGCATGTTATTATTATTATTGAATCTATGTGAACGAGCATGTTATGAATTGAATTATGCTTTATAGATTCTGTTGAACTATCATGTTATGGACTTTTATAATCGTTGAATTATGTCGAGCATGTTGTTCAAGTTGATTTGCACGTATGAGTATTGCGCATGCAAGTTGTTATTATTGTTATGCTATAGTACAGGATGTCTAGCATAATTATTGAGCCAGTCGAATATTGCCAGTGAGCAATATATATTCTACCAAGGGGTAGAATATGTTAGAGAGTCTATGTGAATTGAATTAAGGACAATTCGTGCTAAGGGCACACCCCGCTTGTTAATAGGCAATGTCGGGTTATCTCAAACAGTATTTTTGAGAAGGAACAATGGGAGTAATATCACTTGAGTCTATGTTTGATCACAAGTCGTAAAGAAGTAAAACAATGAAGTGTCGTTGTTGAATTGTTTATTTGTTCAATTGTTTGTATGTTGTGTCTTGAGTAGAGTCTTGAGTCGCCTTGAACATAATATACTAATTAACGTAAAGTGTAACCCGAAAGAGCTTCAAAACTCTTGGAACGTATATACCTTGAGTATGAACAATGGGGGGAGTCTTGCCGGAAAACTTGTACTCCTAGAATGATACAAGACGTTGTTTCATTCTCTTTTATGCCGTTGTTCATCGGAATTCCTGTCGGTATGGCCCGACTGTCGGTAGTAGCCCGACTTATTTTGGTGTATGGTTGGCTCCCATCACCCTTTTCTTTCCTTTTGAGGATACTTTACTTTACCCGTTCGAAGCTACTTTTTATTAAACTGTGAGTCAAGAGTCGTGTCAATTGTCGAGTCTTGTCTCGATGTTTGTTGTTTATTATATGGCTTTTGCATGTGGATTATTTAATTCGTCGAGTGAAGCATGTTAGGATAGAATGTTATTCTAGCTTGTTCGTACTCAGCTTTTGCTGACTTCGTGCTTCTTGTCTTTTGGTCATGGCCTTTGCCTTAATGACCCTATGATGATCCATCATTGCATTTGCGTTGTTGGGGAGTATATTTTTAATAAGCAGGTTTGTAGAGATAACTTGCGGGAGAAGTTATCATGGGATTCGTGTTGAGAGTTTAATTCTTCCGTATTTTATGAACTCTACTTTTATTTAGTCATGACTACTACTATCGTTATTATTACTATTTTTGGTTAATGGATTTTGAAATATTTATTACTTTGGTTTTTGGGCCTTAGTGGTTCCAAGTTATTTTAATGACCATTAACTATTTATTATATTTTGAAAGTTAGTTAAATTCCGCTGCGTAATTCTGGTAAATAGCCTTAGCCATTATCACGGTGGCGGTAATATCTTGGTAATTCCTGTGTTTTAAGTTGGAAAATGTTTTATAAAAAGCAAGGAATTATTAGGGTGTTGCACGTTATGGTTCCAATTTGTAGGGAGACCATTAACTATTATTTGATGTTTGAATGTTAGTTATATTTCCGCTGCGTAATTCTGGTACTAGCCTTAACCGTTATCACGATGGCGGTAATTAATACTTTAGTAAATCCTTTATTTTAAGTTGAAAAATGATTTTATAAAGGCAAGGAATTATTAGGGTGTTACGTTAAGCCTAAGTCTAAGCCTTCCATACGTCCCTATAATCGTTCCGTATTCATCGTAGTTCCGTTGTATTAACTCTTGTTAAGCGGAACTCTGCCCGTATAAGCAATCAAACTAAGCCTAGATCCTGTCCAAGAGTCTAGTCAAGGCAAGGAAAGTAAGTTGCGTAAGAGGAAAACGAGTAAAGACAAGTGGTTAGTTTCTGAGAACCGCAACATAACCTAAAACTTCAGTGTAACGTGTCATAATTTGTTTTATTGTTTTTATCACAATTATAAATCTGCTACCTTTAGTCTGATTATTTATAACGCCAAGATATTCTTTGGACAATCCGGATTATTGATAGGTACCTTAAATTAATCTAAATCATCCTCTTGACATATGTTGGTTAATATTTGTGCATTATAAGCAATCCAAATTAGTAGTATAGTTTAACGCATGTCCCGTCATCATTACATTGAAATAGTAAGGACCGTCACATGGGCTAATGTTGGGCACTCCACGTATTAGTAAATGTCCCCCGAACCCTCAATCTCTACTCCGTTGGGTGCATGTTGAGCGATCTCCACATCAGGGATCACAAGGGGACCTAAGGCCGTTGTGGTCAAATACCTGAGCCTGGGTTTTGTCTGCTAATTTCGTATCACTATAACCGAGTTTTGTCAATTTTCCTTATTGTCGTTGAAAACTGATTGGCGACTCTTAGGTCTAGTAAACAGGAGGCTACGACCACCCAGTTAGGCCTCGTTTACTTAATATTACTTGTCAAACATCCGCGAGGAAAGAGAACGAAGAGACCCTAAACACTTCTTTTCCACCCCCTTCACATTAGAGAATCTCTCCCTCCGTATTTTATTAGGAGTCATATGTTGACCGTCACACGTATTAAGAAGGAGAGTTAAATCAAATAAAAATAATAAAGCAAGTGGGGGAGGGAGTAATAAACAAATACAAAAAAGATGATGGAAAAAGTATTTTAATCAAAGCAGAGAGAGAGAGTTTATTGTATTGGTGCATAGTGGAAATTGGATATATTAGATAATTAGAAGGTGAGGTAGAAAAGTTACTAAAAATGGAAGTGCGACTCATAATAAAATACGGTCGAAAATGGTAAGTGTAACTCCTAAAAGAATACGGAGGGAGTAGTGGTGACCTTTTTTTAGTTCATTGGTGAGAGTGTTCTTACTATCTTACTAAATGATTGGATACTCTTTAAATATTGAGCAATATTTCTGTCGTTTTTTTAATACTTGCAGCGTTTGTACTTTTTACACTATTTACATATTTTACCTTATTTATTGTGGTGATTTGTATGTAAGATAAACCATAGTCATGCATGATCTTGGAAAATACGCTTTAATGTATATTTTTAAAATATTAACTTTTTAATTTTTCCTTAAAATGATTAAAGATATTAATGATTAAAGATGTAGAATGAAATGCCTGAAAATGACAAACTTTTACGAGTAAAAACGAACAGAGGAAGTATAACTTTTCTTTCAAGATTATGGAGTATGTATGATTCTCAATCTCAATGTTATCATATAGCTATCCAACTCAACTACTCAAGTAGGTGGGTAATAAAGCAAATTCTAAAACCTAAATGGAAGCATTACCACTAATGAGTTAATAACATGCAACCCACACGACATCAACTTACTTTGGGTGGGAAGATGTGAAATTATAGCTTTAAGAGACAAGTTACAAATTTGGCTAACAATCGATGTAATAAGAAGTGATTGAATTATACGGGATTTGAAGAGCTCATGTCAAACAGTCAAACTCTCAATGATTTTAGAGAGAGCAGAATATGTTCCGAAAGCCGAAGAGACAGCGCCGACCGCAATTATAAGAACACAAGCTGACACCTGGAAAAGGGAAAAAACAAAAAAAAAAAAAAAAAAAAAAAAAAAAAAAAAAAAAAAAGGTTATTGAAGGAAAAGAAGAAAATAACCAAAGATGGGAATTTATGATTGAGAATATTATGAATGACCCCTTAAAATTTAGATTAGATGGAACTCATCCAGAACTGAGATTAATCTAAAAAGATAGTCAAAACCTTGCATTCATCGTGTTAGTAATGCCTCAAATGCATATGCATTTGCATATGCATGGTCGTGCACAGGATAAAACACATTACAGAAATACAACAACACCCGTTGAAGTCTGCACTAATACACATGTAACTGCCGTTTGCCTCAAGGTAAAATTCTTTTCAACTCCTGTTACTCATAATTTTTTGAACCCATCACATTATACTTGAACAAACTGGGTTGGTACTATATGAACAATTATACCACAGACTCTACTCTACTACTATGTTTATTCAGACAATTCCCAGAAATTCAGCAGCCAAGTTAGTTTTTTCTATGGAATTCAACCCCCAGTTCTACTTTTTAACCTATAGCTAATTTAATTTCCCACGGTTGAACATCTATTATTCTTTGTGAATTTCCTAAAAGCTTTGTCCTGCGTGCTTTCCATAAGCTGGCAGATATATAACTGTTACTGTTGAGAATAAACCTTTTATAGGAAAAATTCCATAAGACATAAGTGGCTCTTTTGTGTGTGTGAGAGAGTACAGTGCTAATATGACTCTCGAAAGAGTTGATACTTGACCAAAGGCAAACCATAAATAGTTGATACTTGACCAAAGGCAAACCACAGTTAGCTCCATTTCAACAAAATTCGATTAACGGTAAAGAAGACATAATGGAGCAGGACAGGAGCCAGAACTATGTCAAGTCATACATACAATCATATGAAACTAATCATCAAAAATTACAAACATTATCAAATGATTTACTATACCTGAAGGTAAGTCACCTTTTCCCACAAGATGCTCAAGAAGCATGCGCAAGGCAGTATTAGAGTCTGTCAAAATTTACTCAAGTCAATAATCCAACTCCAAACATAAAATCATCAGATGTATTTTTCTTCAAGTTTGGTTCAATTAGACGACAAAGTGGTATGGTCGTACTTACAACCAAAATCATCTAATTGTCCCCCCTCCCTTATTCATGGGAATAGTACAATATATACATTATGCTCTATAATTATAAAGACTATGTTTCAAACTTGTGTAATGATGAATAGCTTAAAACTGCACTCATACTTATATTTTGATATTTTCAGTCAATGATACTTTTGTGACAAAGCATAAATTATTACACTTCTGGGATGTTGTTGGTCTCCTAAAGATTTCCTTTTGTACAGGTTGTACAAATTTGTGATAAATCTTATTTTAAAGCATACTTCAACCTACCTTCAATAATATAGAGATTATAAATTTTGTAGCAAAAGTATAAATAAATTCTCAGATTTTAATAAAAAAATTCTAAAAAAGAAAATGAAATACAGTAGAAAATATCGCATAGACTTGGTTTGTGAAGATTTATTACTATGTTCCACTCCCTTTATTCATTAAAGAACATTATATTACTCCCTCCGTTCTCGAATGTTAGTGTGATCTTGTTTTATTTCTCCGAATGCATAGTTTCACATATCAAATGTTTATAATTATTTAATATACATGTTTGGAGATACGTTTACATTAAATATTGAGTTGAAACTGTGGAAAAGTCAAACTAGGAATATCATTTGAGAATGGATGGAGTACTACTTTAGATGTCCCTCATTCCCACTTCCCAAGTTTACGTCTTGCTCTCTGACTAAGAATCCTACTCTCACAAAATGACCTCCGCATATGCAACAAAGTGTAAGAACAGAGAAAATGCAGATCACATATATTAATTGGCCTACATATTTCCTAATTTTTTCTGATGAGTGAAGAACAGAGAAATTTGAAGGACATACCACAAGCATTGTAAGTAAGGATCCAATCAATGCCATTACAAGACCTGCAAAATTGGTGTATTAGAAACAAGCAAAATTGTTGTATTAGAAACATGCAAAATTGTTGTATTAGAAACAAGCAAAATCATCCAGCAAGATTATACGAATAACAATAACTCATAGATGAAGATTCATAAATATCTGGATTTCCACACAATTTTTCTGGGAAACACATACTATAGCAACACTGATTTTCTACAACATTATATCAGCTTCAGTGTAGAACTTTACCAAAAAATGGGATAGTGAGTCCAACCAATAAGGTTGATATCACTAGAGCAGTTCTGATAAGAATTGGGTATATCTGAGATTTGAGGTGGCGAGATGGTATCAACTCCTCCAGACACATAGCCACGGGCGACATGGTCAAAGCATATGTAGCTTTAGTTAAGGAAATACATATACATATATTCTACTATATAATAACGGAAAGGTTTTATTATAAAAAATTAGTAATGACGGTAATGCCTGTTATCAACAAAAGGATAGTTGCTTCGCTAGAAGAAAAGGCACACCAAATTCCGGACAACCACAGGTTCATCACAACAGAACAAACTAGGTTTAATAAGTTCCAAGAAGTAATACATTTGATTATAACCTCCTCATCTACTATTGTATTTACCCTTAAAAAAGTTACGGCGATATCTATACCTAGTATTTAAAAAGCGAAACCATGGATGATTAGATGACACGTGTCACCCCCTCCTCTCATCCATCAATTGTTTTTATATTTCCAATTTTTCTTGTTTACAATATCTTACAGCTCCAATGCCTCTTCTACTTCATTCAAAATCAATTCACCAATAGTCCAATATAATCTTTCAACCTTCAAATTCCACATCTATTTAAATCATATATATTCTCACAAAATCACAAGCCGTCAATACAATTAGAACTTTAAAAGACGGTTAAACAAGTGAACAACCACTATATAACTGTCCGTTCTTTGAACGAGCTCAAGAGCTAGTTTATTTTCAAGTACTAGCCAACAGTTCTAGAAAACAATGGTACGAAAATAGGTAATATGAAACGCAAATAATTTTTTATCGTAATTAATACCTAAATTGAAATATACTACAAAATTCAGAGTTTGAGAGGGATTTTCCAAATTGACACCCAGGCATATTAGCAGTATCAATCTTTTCTTCCTTTTTCCCCCTTCAACAGGCCATTTACCAACAACAAATTTCAGAATTTGACCTTTCGATCTAATAAAATTCCTTAACCAAATTCCTCTTAATTTTTAATTTTTTTTCAGAATTTGACCTGTTGTATGAAAACTCAATTAGGATACACTACCGATTTTTAGAAACCCAGAGAAACCATATTAACAGGCTTAAACTTCAAGAAACATCCAGTACATCATCATTAGGAATGGAAGGTGGAGATCAAATTTCTGATTCAATAGATCCTCAGTTTAGAAATAACCAGCAGGGAAAAACACTGTACTGAATTTTAACATAGCTAATGTAAAGGATATTTTGTAAACGGATTGACCACCTGCAATCAGAACAAGGAAACATGATCAGTAACTCATTTAACAATGTTTTAATCAATTAAGAGCATGTTTGGAGTAGTGTTTCTATCTGTTGGAATTGGAAATCGAATCAATTTACCGTTTCCATTACTTAACGTTTAGTATGGGAGGTGGGGTAACACATTTCACTTCCAAAGGATAATTATTACCACCCATTTATTACCGTTTTCGGCCCTATGGTAACAAAAAATAATGAAACATGTTACCTTCTTCCATTCTCAATTTGATACAAGGGGTTCCTTTCCATAATTACACCAAACAATTAATAATGATAATAATTAACATTACATTCCATTTCCTTTCCTAATTTCATACCAAACATGCATTTCAGTTTTTAACAACAAAATTAAAACTAAATAAATGTTGAATAGAACATCAGAATTAGTAGGTCAATAAAAGGCTGATCACTGAACATAGTAAGATCCCCATTAGTAAATTTGCTGCACTGCTGTTAAAACGTAAAGTAAGGTAGAGATATTTGTTGCATGTAATTAAAGTTAAAACATTAGGGCCATGTGATTCCAAGTGCACCACCTAGAATAAAAAATTATTAGATTCAAGGTAAGTACGTAACCAAGATGCGATTCCTAACTACTCGTAGATACTACCTTTGTCCTTTTTCATATTGCACTTTTGCCTTTTTTAGTACAATCCAACTTAACTTACTCCTACTTTTGCCTAATAAGTTAAAACCGGTAAATTTCGTGAATCAGATGATTTGATCTTCCATTATTCCATTCTTGTTCCTTGATCTCTTTGAAATCAAAGAGTGATAAAAAAAAAAGGCAGACTGTTTAAATCTCGTACCGTAGTCCAAATGGCCACCTTGGATGCAACTAAATTCGAGGGCATGTTAAGGGTGAACTGTGATTCTGTAGATTCTCCAAACATCAGATACCCGATGACAGCCGCTCCAGCACACATCAAAGTACAGATAATAAAGCTGCATTGCCCATGAAGTTTCTTATTAAATACATATATCCAATTCAAAGGCATAAAATATATCTCAGTAAAATGTGGTCACTATTACGGAAGGTAACAGTGGACACAGAAGAAAAAAATATGTGGTCACTATTACGCAGAACCTGTTGGCTAATCAACATATTTTATTACTAAATAGTTCGGAATTGATTCTCATGCAGCCACAGATATGGTCAAATATTGGCTGCTGAACACCAAGAAAAAACCGTGCTTTCATCAAAAAGAAGCTTTGTCACCTTGCCACACAGGCTATCTCACATACGCTGCATATGATCATCTTCAATGGTGAGACTCTCATGATTCTCAGATAAGGTGTTCTATTAAAACGTGGATAACAATGCTTGCAATCATCCAATGATTTGTTCATTTCAATTCAGAACAATTAGTTTCAAGAGACATACGTTAAAAGGAGTTCCAACAAGTTATAATAACTTCTAGTAAACTCCAATAAGTTCAGGTAAGGACTATCCAAGTTCAATCCACAACTAAAATAAGTTCTGACAAACTCAAATAAGTCCTATCAAGTTTCGTTTGAACAAGTTCAGATTAGTAAACAGACAACGCTCAAGTTACTTGAAAATAAAAAAGGGAAAGGCAAAAAAGTTGAATATTCAAAAGAATCTATAATATATAATATTACTAAAACTCCAAGGCAAGACATATCATACCGCCATGTGTCGCCCTTTTCTCAACATAACATGGCACCACATAAGCGCATATATATTGCAGTGTGCTTTTAGCTAATTCCAATTATCCATTCACTTTTAAAAGAAATTGTCTCTACACGATTTGAACACATGATCTCTAACTAATAATGTGAAAGAATTATCATCTAAGCTACATAATTTTTGTATTAATTATATCAATACAACCTTTAACATATT
Source organism: Spinacia oleracea (assembly GCF_020520425.1). NCBI lineage: Eukaryota > Viridiplantae > Streptophyta > Magnoliopsida > Caryophyllales > Amaranthaceae > Spinacia > Spinacia oleracea. Next base: position 60,272,749 of record NC_079489.1, read on the forward strand.
GCATTTCAAAACCACAAAACACAGACTAAAATGAATATAAACAATAGGTAAAATATATGCACACCAAATAATAAAATTAATTTTTATTTATCAAAAAACTATTATATCTCCAATAATTCATCTAAAATTAATATTTCAATAATTACGTCTTTTTAAAAGTATTAATATCATAACCTACAATGATCCGGGGATAACTAGTTGTTAACCAAATGCATTAGTTGAGATCTCTTAAACACAATTTAGTTTTCTAGAGTTCATTGGACACAACAACAAATAAAGAAACAGAAGTTCTTTAAAATAAACATAACTTTGCTGCTTAGACTGTATATTTCTGCCAAGATGGGTGACTTTTAATCCTTCCATCGGGGCACTCATTTTTTGGATAAACTCTAGATCCCTTTTTACAGTTCCATTGAAGGTTGCCCAAGGTGGTGTCAAAGATACTGGTATGCAAATGGCCAAACGAATATTTCTAGTCCAGGATCACAATTCATGATGATTTTAAAAAAAAACTGTTCTGAGCCTTTCAGTTCTGGGAAGGAAAATTAATTTTTTCACAAACAAGATAGAATTATTAGACCATTGATCATAGATTTGTTAAAACTTCTGAAAGCAAAAATACCAGTATAGAGTTATTCTACATAAAAAATATAATAATCCCTCCGTCTTCTAACAGACTAACAGTTTCCAAATTTAGGAAATAAATAATATTAAAGCGAGCTTATCTATTGTGACATCTCCCAGACTCCCACCACCGGCATTCTTTTGACTTTTAAATCAATAACCATATTTAATCTAACATTAAAATATACAAGTAGTTAATTATTACAAAAATAAGTTCGAAAGCATTATAAACCATCCTAATAAGGAAAACTTTAATAACTATTAGAAGATGGAAAGAGTAGATTCTAAGGCATAACTAATCAGTGGCAGACTGAAGTTTTTTTTGCCATGTAAAAGCAAGTAACAGATGTTTCCTAATTATTCTAATTTATGTTCACTAGTACTTCATTACACTTCATTGCGTTATGCAAGACTGAATTTCAATTTTTACGTTTGCTTGCATGCATTACATTTACATAGAAACAGATGAAACTACTGTAAATAGACGTATCTGATCTCATATCCACCCAAACCCTTGAATGGTCCTCGCCCAACAAATCCAGCTAACAAAGATTAAGCAGGTGATAAATTTAAGCAAGGATTTCAGTCAATGTAAGTTACCTAGTCAAAAGAAAAGCTGGATATTGACTTCGATTTGCCATAGAAGTATAAATGTTAGGGAAGACAGCATGCCCGGAGTAGCAATAGCCATACAGACCAAGTGCGACAGGAAGAGTTGATAGGTTTAATTGTGATCCTTTGCTAACAAACCCAACTTGATCTACCAAGCCAACCCAAAACAAGCAGAGGACAACCAACACTGATGCAATGACTCCGCCAACTGAAAACCAATGAAATAGCAAACAATTAGTAAAATTCATAAAAGTACTCTTAATACATTGAGGACCCCATAAACAATTTGACAGCATAAAGACAAGATACATGCTCCAGTACCAGATATTATTACAGTTGAAATGAAAAATAAAACAACTTTTCATTTCAGAGAATGGCATAACAAAAACCAAACAGGGGTGTGCCGTTTCAAAATCAGAGACATTTGTAATGAGGAACAAGCCGTATTCAAATGCAAGATGGTAAATTTTCTGGGATGAATGTATTATATACAACATGCACAAATTACAGAGTTAGATGCCATTATTTCGGTAAAAATGTTTAATATATAAAGGGTTTTTGCTAGATTCATCGACAGAAGATGCATGCTTTGTTGCTAAGTTAAATTGAGCATAGAACCTATGGACATGAATCAAATTTGTCCTTATTTTCCACATTGGTGATGAAAAGTTGAAAAATAATATTAAATAGAAACTCCAATCACATTTTGGTGTAAAAATTAACTTCAAGTTACACAGGCCTTATTATTAACCAATGCTTCAAGTCGTGAGCACATAGACATATAAATAATATCCTTATTTCTCATCCTTTCAACCTGTTTCTTTATCTCTGCCTGCTTCTGTTTTCAGATTCAAGTGCCATATAATTAAAACCTAAATGAAGGATGAAATCGATTGGAGGAGAAAATGAGGCCACTAAAGGTTAAAAGTACGAGAGAAAATATTTTCTCTGAATTTAATTGGATAAATCGACATAAGGTAACGTTTTGGCACTCAGTTTGTGAACTAGTACCTTACTCTATTTTTTTAGTCAAATAGTACCTTTTAGACACAAATTCTTTTAAAATGGTACCTTGTGGCCTAACTAGGGAAGTCACATGTTCAAAATCTTGCCAAGTTAGATCTGTGGGCGTGACACCGCTGCTATACTGATACTCCGTATACATTAAAAGAAAGGCCGAAATCTATAAACTTCAAGGAAAGAGGTGAATCAGCAACATAAATGTTTAATTTACTTCCCAACCTAATAATAGACAAGAACTCCAACTCTATCAAATCTAGTACAAACATTTCATGGTCAAGATAATGGCATGAGTAACATTCTCACCTGATATATAGCTTAGAAGGCTAAGATCACGCAGCCAACAAGTAGGAAGTACAGCAAGAGTGGCTGCTAACGCAAATAGTAGGTGGGAATCCAGCTCAAAACCAAGCAATGTCAAATGTGCATTTGGGAATATTGATGATAAGTTATCACTCTCCAGTATTATATATTCAACACAACATGCCTATACAAAGAAATTAAAATCTTATATATCAAATCATAAAAAAGAAACAAATATACCATCTAGAACGATCTTCTCACTTCTGTTCATTTGAGCTCCATGCAAAGAAATAAATTCAACCCCTCCCGACCCCAATAGAAAGATTCTTCAATTTCAAAACCACTTAGCATGCTAAAAGTCAATGAGTACTCGAATCCAATTTGTTTGATGCATTGTAGTTGATATTTTGTGCAGAATAAGAATTGATGGTGGGCAACAATACTTACATATAATTCCATGTATAATATTATCTGCAGGAGAGGAATGAAAGAAAAAGAAAGTCAGTAAAGGATCATTATATTTTATAAAAGAATTGGATACTTAGCAGTAAACGTTAAAATGAAGTAATAAGTTACCCCAACTAGCTAAATGTGAATTTACATTCGTCAAACTCTATGAATCAAACAAAATTTGGCAACAATGATCTTCTTAAATCCGTGTAACCCATTTTAACTTAAGACGGAAAGCCTCTTCTTTACAAAAATAACGAAACGCACAAAGAAGATTTATGATTAGACATGTGATTAGAAGATTCATACCGCTTTACCATTCTATTTAAATCTAAACTTACTTTAGTGACACCAGAAGTCAAACGTGCACAAGCTAGAGCACAAGAAATTACATTAACAGTTGCTCATGTTTTAGACTTGGTGCATAGGCTATGATTTGACTATTTGAGCTTAAATATATCATCCTTCCTTTTTTCATTATGTGGGCTTATGGTGTATGTTTAAAACAAGTGGAATGTGTTTGATTGGCAGATTAAGACTATTAGGAGAATAATTCAGTTTAGCCAAGTTTCATGCTTCATGGAAAGCCGTAGATAAAATTTATTAGTTGTGTTTCATTTTTTAATCAGCAGTTAAGTTTACCTAGTTACATCCGCATGCTTTATACTTAGGCTGCAAGTATTTTATTGTCCTACAGCTTGGGCATAGGAGTAAGATAAAGTTAGGTTTCGCATTTTTGAAGCTCGTCTATGCTTGATGTAATTAGTATTAGAGCCCCATGGATGGCAAAAAATTAAAAATTATATGCATATTGATATTTCTGAAGCTATATTTGGTTATCTCCTTCATTTTTCAAGTGACCACTGAGCCTATTGTCACAGGACATCTCTTAACCCACCCAGTATCATTGGGTGATAGGTCGTAGCGATGCCCATAGGACTTCCCATGTGCTGCTCTCAGGTAGGACTCTGTATACAGAGGCATATTTCACTGAAGACTCAATAAGCTGTCAAAAAATAATGCGGATGGGCTGTGACTGGGCTCAAACTTGGTTTGGTTGGTCCTTCAACGTGAGAGTCTAAGATAGATGTGCGGAAACCTCTAGAAAGACTTTAAGAGGGCCCTTGGGTAAATGGGTTACGTGAGGTCTAAATTAGTATGTTCCAGAACAGTCATGCTAAGTAATCTTGTATATATTTTATATTTAAGCTTTTAGGCTATAAAAAGGCACCATGGGACATCTGTAAATCTACGTGTTGAATGTCAGAGAATCATTCCCAAGATATTTGTATGTCTTTACCTCCTCTTCAACGGAGCTCTCAATTCATCAAGATCTTAATTCATCTTTCCTACGACTCTGATTTAAGCTTTTTAAGTTCTTAGTCAGCTAGACCTATTTATGGTAAGTGTATGTTGATATTCATAGTTTTGCAAGTTTGCTACACTGGTAGTTTGCAACTTCAATCGATATAAACACAGCCATAATCTATTGGATTTTCAAAAATCCTTGACAAATGATTAATTAGGCATCATTCACTTTTTTGGGCAAATCACCAACAAATCCAAAATGGAATTCTCACGGATAATTTCTGTTGCACTTATTCAACATTGAAAGAGACTAGAAAGAAATTAATACCGAGATTACAATCCTTCCGATTCTTCCAAAAGCAGCTTGACCAATATCAGGATAAGTCTCCAACCCAGGAGAACTATCCAAGCAATAACGTAGAAGAAGTCCGGTGTAAAAAGATAGAATAGCAAAGATAAATAGTATAGCAAGGCTAAACCATCCTCCCTCCTTAACAGCATAAGGTGCAGAGAGTATTCCTACTCCGCATAAAACGTTCACACCTGTAAACCATCATTATGACCATTAGTTATCAACATTCTCAAGTAAATGCTTTAAAGGTGATTTAGTTTACAGGTATATCATAATTCTGTTCTACAAATATATTGTTGACAGGAAATATATGTAACTCAATCGCGTATGAAAATGCATAGTTTAAATCTCCTAAAAAGTTAATAGTTACTATCCTGAAATATTAGAATCCATGACTACCAATAGTGATTCTAGTGTAAACCAAATATACTTATAAAGCTTCTGAAGATAAAGTATGTGACAATGTTGAGAGACCATTGCTCTCTTCAGATATTATCACCTGGCCTCACCTAGAAAAACCATCAAGAATTGAGTTGACTTAAAATAAGTTTAGAGTTCAATATTTTAAAAGGGTTTCTGGATGTTTTTATCCAGAAGAGAAGTGTAAGTATTTTGCAACGACCTATGTACAAATCTCTTTATTACATAACACAATTATGCAACTTTGATAACCATGTCAACCAATTTAAGAAGTAGATAAAGCTATGTAGTATATAACAACTTCAACATATCCCAACAAAATGAGTATGAAGTTATGAACAAGGAGAAGAATCAAGATCCTATCAAATTCAGGTCGTTGGCAAGTTGGATCATGTACTCTAACCTAATCACTGTAAGAGTAGGATCACAAGTCTAACAACGAAACCCGTCACAAATCTCTTGAACTTGATTCCAGGCATCAAATATTGCATGTATGTGTGCTAAAAGTTACCAAAGCTCAAAGAATAAATTGCAGGCTACAGGGTTATCATATATTCGGTGATAAAGAAAGGATTTTAAGTTGGTTCGCATATAATCCATGCACAAATATCTTCATCAACGTACACATATGTAGCCCACAAATAAAACAAATACAAATAGATTAATCCATGAGGTAAGGTAATTACGGTGCTCACCATTTATTACAGCCTGTCCAAATGAGCTATTTCTGGAACCATGAAACTCATGTGAGAAAGCAGATGGTTTGTGCTCAGAATCTGCCTTCCTTAAAATAGAAGACTTCCTTGATTGGACAGGAGGAAGAAGAGAGTGAGAGCTATGTCTTTGATGATGATGGTGTTGCCCATCTACGGCGGTTGGTAGGAGGGGTTTTGTTACTTCAGCGGCGTGCCTCTGAGTTAATGATGAAGATAAAAATGAACTACCAAAGCGTGACAAAGAAGAGTTGCCCAAAAATCCAATATTTGGAGATGGCACACTACTATACAAATCAATGGATTGCCTGAAATACGATTTCAAGATAAGTATCAATTTATCACAATAAAATCAAAAGCATACAGAAAAAACCCTCACAATAAAATCAAAAGCAGAGAAAAACTGAATCATTCCCCAAATTCACTTCCAATAATTAAAAAACACACAAGCTTACCTATAACTCTGAGGCCAAGAGGTAGTATATGAATTTGGTTTGCTCTGTTGGCGGTTTCCCAACGACGAATGCGACGAAGAATCTGAAAAGTTTCCATCCTCTTCCTCCTGATTTGATGCCTTTTCTACATCCTCGTCATCACTTTCAATAAAAGTAAAGCTTTGATCAGACACCGAGTTCTTCATCCTTCCTCCTTAATCAAACAGCTTTTAAAACAAAAAACACTAATTCAGAATTCTAACATAATGGTAAAAAAAAAAAAGTCCCAAAATTTCCTTCTTCTCCACAATCAGAATCTAATGAGCAAAACTACAACTATAGGATCAAAATCAGAAGAAAAAAAACCGAACAAAATGTCAAATTCAGATGAAATTCAATCTTTTTTTTACTTGATAAAATAAATAAATAAATAAATACTTTTTTTTTTTTTCAGGAAATCAAAAACAAAAATTTAAAATCAACGACCGTTGTAATTGAATCAAAGTCAAACCCCTCCCTACTCCAACCAAAAATTATCAAATTCAATTTCACTCCATTTTTTCAATGTATGATTGATTAATAAATAATCTAGAAATTACATAAAGAAAACAAAACAAAAATGTAAGAATCAAACAACGCACCTTTGAGTTGAACGTAGTCTCTCTCTCTTTCTCTCTCTTGCTTGGTCGTGGTTGTCGCAATGAGGAAGAAGTAGTAGATATAGAAGAAGAATGAGGCAGGATCGGGTTGGGATTTGGAGTTGGGAGTGAGGACTTGAAAGGAAAGATAAATAATTGAAGAAAGAAGGCGCGCGGCTGCGAATATGTACAAAATCGGATGATTTATGGATGGGATTTAGGATTTGCCCACATGCTGAATGGCATACATGACAACCCGGGGATCCTACCGATGCGCGATTTTGTTGCTCTAAGACTTGTATTATCATGTGCTTAATTCGTGTACAACGACAGTCGACAAAGGGAGGGGCTCTCAGGGATTATTATATGTTCAACGTATGCTGTCCCGGGGTTTTACCTTATCACCAAGTTTTACGGTTAAGTCTGCTACTCCATTTGTCCCTTAATACTCGACCTGTTTTGACCGGACACGCTTGTCAATGCACAACTTTGACCAACAATTTCTTTAACTACATATTATAAAAACTTATAAAAATATTAATATTTTGAAAGTATATATTAAGATGAAGCCAAAACAGGTTGAGTATTAAGGGACGGAGGGAGTACTTGGTAAACTTATGATTTACCTATCAATACGTTAATATGGTCGTTTGTAGATTTTGGAAATTTGATATTCCGCCAGAATTTCTATCATTTTATGGCAAGTTTGTCATACCAACATCCCTATTCGTGATATCTTTTTTCAAAGATAAATTCTTCTCTTTCATGTTTTCCCTCTTGTGATACTTTCAGGACGCGGGTCAAATCATGATCCGCGGTTCAAAACCGTTTTTCCCAGGTTGAGTATAAAAGCCCTATTTCCCACTCTTTTCCCTATTTTCAAATCACTGTTCACCACCTAGAGAGAGAAAACTCTTCGACTTCTTCCATTTTAGGAGAGAGAAAGCTTCTTCTCTTCGATTGCTTCAATTTCTGTAAGTTTTTTGCATTTTTACTTGTTTTTCTTTGTTCATCTCTTGTTCGTACTAATTTCGCCTTTTTTTTGTTCGATTTAGGGTTTCGAAAGTGCGATTGTGATTTTTTTCTGTTCGTCTTCAACATTCGGTAAGTTCCTTCTATTTTCATCTACTTTTTGTTCAATTTGTTCATCATTTCATGTTCTTTTTGTTTTTTTACTGTTTTTGGTCTTGATTTAGGGTTTCATAACTACGATTTGTGATTATCTCGTTTGTTCTTCATTTTCGACAACACTTTGTAAGTTTCTTGTCATTTCTCCTTCTTTTTGTTCAATTTGTTCATAATTTGAAGTTCGTTTTGGTTTTCTTACTGTTTTTGGTCTTTTTTTAGGGTTTCGTATCTCCGAATTGTGATTTTAGGTTTTTAAGGTCTTTTTCTATTGATTTAGTGCTTTCATCTGCTCAAACTTGCTTTTGTTTTTATTTTTTCGTATGATTTTATTTACCTGTAGATGTTTTAGTTTAGAATTTTGTGTATTTAGTTAAGGTACCAGTATTTTTAGCTTTGATCTTTTTCATATTTGCCAATTTATTCTTGTTTAATATGAGGTATGTATTAAGACTGTAAATTATTAACAGTACATATGTATTAGTTTCGTATTTGTTGTTATTAGTTCAGTATTGACATTCATTAGTTAAGTTTTTAAACGAATTAGTGATTTATTTAACTTAAAAGTTTCTTGACCAATTAGTTTAGTTTTTTTAACCAATTAGTTAATTGCACAATCCAATTAGTTAACTATTTTTACCAGTTAGTGAATCATTCAAAGCAATTAGTTACACACTGACATTCATTAGTTAAGTTTTTAAACGAATTAGTAATTTATTTAACTTAAAAGTTTCCTGACCAATTAGTTTAGTTTTTTAACCAATTAGTTAATTGCACAATCCAATTAGTTAACTATTTTTACCGGTTAGTGAAACATTCAAAGCAATTAGTTACACACTGACATTCATTAGTTTAGTATTTAAACAATTAGTGATTTATTTAACTTAAAAGTTTCCTAACCAATTAGTTAACTATTTTTACCAGTTAGTGAAACATTTAAAGCAATTAGTTACACACTGACATTCATTAGTTAAATATTTAAACGAATTAGTTATTTATTTAACTTAAATGTTTCTTCACCAATTAGTTTAGTTTTTTAACCAATTAGTTAATTGCACAATCCAATTAGTTAACTATTTTAACCAGTTAGTGAAACATTCAAAGCAATTAGTTACACACTGAAATTGTTTTGTTTTTTAATTTGTTTTAGTGTTTTTCTTGTTATTGTGAGGTTATGTCAAATATAAAACATATATTTCATGCGGAAAAACCATAAAGCCAGGAATTCAAATTAATTACCACATAGTCAATTAGCATAATTCAGGATACATACATGTGACGTGTGCCTTCCCTAGCTGCTCCCGAACCGAACAAGAACAAGTTTAGGAGTCCAAGTGTCGTCCCTCCGTAGATAGTCCACAACACGTTCGCATCCTCCTTAGATTCAATTAACTAGAATATAGTCTAAGGTTTTATGTTATTCGAACTTAATTATTTGGCAAATTATTAAGCTTAGTTTAATCTTAAAACTATATGAATACTTGAGATTATATGTTATAAATTGTGATTATGTATCACCTATTTATAGGGAGGAATTATCGGATTTAGATATCCACTAGGATTCAATATACTAATTCAATTAGAATTCTATTAAAATTAATCCTTTGTATTTTAGTGTTTAATTAAACGACTAACACTAGTGGATTTAGGAAAACAACTAACCGGACAAATCCTAAGCATCTAAGGATTCGTAGCATGCACGAACACAACACACACACACACACGAGCAGCCCACGAGGGGCGATGTGCGCGGCCTAGCAGCGCTGGCACGCGGCCCATGCAAGGGCGCTGCCAACCTGCTGCCTTGCTTGCCTTGCCTTAGTTGGGCCTGGCCTTGCTTCGTGCTTCGCTGGGCCTGCCTTGCTAGGCGGGCTGCTTCTTTGTTGCTGCTCGCTTTGCGCGGGCTTCGCTAGGCGCGGGCCTGGCTTCGTGCTGGGCCCTTGTGTAATCCCCCGTAATTTTATACACTTTATTAATATATTTTAACGTATAGTTAATTATATTTAAATAGAATTTACGTATTTTAGAAATAAATATGTAATTAACGAATATTTATCTTTATACGTTTTAAATATTTCAACGATTTATGAAATTAAAATAATTTAAGAATTCGACTTTGAAAATAAATCGAATTACGAAAACCGATTGAATTTAGAAAACGATCCTAATTGATTTTGGATTCAAATCCTAAAACTAAATCCTAATGCTAGCCCAATTGGGTAAAGCCCAAATAATAAGACCCAAACTCCTCCCTTCTCTACTTCTATTCCACGTGAAAAGCAAGACATTCAAAACCCTCATCCTCTCCTTCAGCAATTCACGTGAAAATCCAAAACCCTCAAAACTTTCCTTCTCCCTCACGCTGCCTCCATTGCTGCCGCTGCCCAGCCGCCACCACCGCCAGACCTCCTCGCCGCCGGTAAGCTTATTCCCCTTCTCCTTCGTTCTCTCTTTCTCTTTCATTGAGTTCCTGCTATCTCACAATCTTTTCGTTCTTTCTCTTCTCCCCTCTGTTGTGTCGGTTTTGCACGCAGCCACAACAGCAGCCACGAGCATCGTAGCCGACGTCCACCACCTCGCCGCAGCCCCGCCGTCCAGCACGGTAGCATTCCCCTTCTCCTTCTTCTTCTTTCTTTCCCCTTCGTTTTTCTTTTCTCTTTTATTTTTCATGGCTGACCTTCACTCATTCGGGCAGCCACCACCAACGCACCACCGTGTGCCGCCGTCCTTGCTCCTGCCACCGGCAACCTCTCTCTCTCCTTCTTTACTTGGTTATTTCTTAAACCCTAAGTAAACTAATTATTTTGATTATATTTTGTTAATTTAATTTATGTTTTGATTGAATAAATTTATGACTTTTATGATTTAATTAGAATTTCAGATTTATATATTATGTTTAAATAATATATTTAATTTTCAGATTATATAAATGCATTGAAATATTCATTTTTGATCATTTAAAGTATGAATTTCAAGGTTTTAATGGTTGTAAATCATGGTAGGGCGATTGTGGATTATTAAATTTATTGTTTCAATGTTCTAAGAACGTAAATTGGTCTTGGTGAAGTTTTTTTAAAAAGCTTATATTGCTGAAAATTTAAGTATGATATTTGCGAAAAGTCTTCAATGAATTTCAAACATCAAATTCAATAATTATGATGCTAGGAAATCAAATATTCAAGTTTTGATATTGGGGAAGGTTCTAAATATGTTTAGGATGAATTTAGAATGCTTTATTATGGTTGCGAATGATTAGAAATTGATTGGGAATATTTGTTGGTTGTTTTAGGCGGAGAATTCTCTTTAGGCGACTTTTGATAGTGTTAAAGTGGACTATCAGTTTGTTTACACAAGGTACGTACATACCTGTGTGCTTGGAAGTTGTGTGTTATTATTGAAACCATGTTGAATTTGTCGATGAACTTGGTTATGTTGAAATTTACATGTTTAGTGTTGTTGGATGAACATGTTGAACATATATTTCGTTATGAGAATTATAGCATGTTAGTATGGATGGTTGATGCAAACATGTTGGTTTGGAACACTAGATTATTTTATATATTGGTTTAGATCGATTGATCGTTGTTCCCTTTTAGCTTTTCACTACTTTATGAGGGCCGAGGACCTTGTTTAGTAAGTTGAAACCTTATACCCATATAGAGGGGTTGATCATTATTAAAGGAAAGGTTGAATTAATTGGAATGAGTCTTGATTGATACCTTTGTGATCACTTACTTAATTCCAAGATAAAAACAGTTGTGATTAATTGTTGATTGTATGACTTACGTGATTGTTGAGTCATAACAAAGTATTAATTTGTAAATCATGTAAAGTGAAACTGAGTAGCAATAGCTTTAGACTGTGCACGTCTGAAGTGACGGACAATCAGGAGTTCGGGTCATAGGTCGCCTATGGCTTTTTCTGGGGCCGGATTGATCACCGGTTCTATTTCAGTCAAAAAGTTCCTCGGTATTACAGGTCATTGGGGTTACGGAGTCGCGCCCGTACCTCGTCTTCCTTAGTGAAGGCTTCTAGTAGCAACTCGGTCCATTGACTATTTCAATCAAAATAATGTTAATGATACAAAGGTTTAGTTCAGTCAAATATAGTCTTCAAGTCAATATATTTTGGTTATCCTTACTTATGTTTTATTAGTATCATGTTATGGTTGTTCGTTTAATAGAATCATGTTAGGATTATTATTGTTTTAGTATGTAGTACTCAGTGTAATATCCCGACAATTCTCTCTTTTCTAAAATAACTTTTTAATATAAAACGTAGAGAATTATCAAGGCATTATCGCCCGTGTGGAAACGTAACGGCTTATTCAGAATTTTACACCGGAAAACATAAAACTAACTTTAGGTTTATAAATAATCAATTATAGAGTAAAATCCAAAACCAATCAACGAAAGTAAAGTGATGTAGCTAGTACGACAAGTTTAAAGTTCAATTTAACAAACCCAATTCAACAAAGCGAATCAAAACTAAATACAAGCTCTCTAATCCCGATCCCAATGATGCATCATCTTCAAACCTGTAGGTGGACAACGCTTATTGATCCTTAGAGACTGCTCACCAAAATGGGTCATCACAGGATCAATAAGGCATAGCCATGATCAACACACACAAACAAAGCACGTAATCAACAAAGCTGAGTACTACATACTAAACCAATAATAATCCTAACCTGATTCTATTAAACGAACAACTGATACTAATAAAACATAAGTAAGGATAACCAAAACATATTGACTTGAAGACTATATTTGACTGAACTAGACCTTTGTATCATTAACATTATTTTAATTGAAATAGTCAATGGAGTGAGTTGCTACTAGAAGTCTTCATTAAGGAAGACGAGGCACGGTCGCGACTCCGTAACCCCAATGATCGACCTGCGATATCGATGAACTTTTGAATAAAATAGAACCGGTGATCAATCCGGCCCCGAAAAAAGCCATAGGCGACCCATGACCCCAACTCTTGATTGTCCGTCACTTCAGACGTGCACAGTCTAAAACTATTGTTACTCAGTTTCACTTTACATGATTTACATATTAATACTTTGTTATGACTCAACAATCACATAAGTCATACAATCAACAATTAATCACAACTGTTTTTTATCTTGGAATTAAGTAAGTGATCACAAAGGTATAAATCAAGAACTCATTCCAATTAATTCAACCTTTCCTTTAACAATGATCAACCCCTCTATATGGGTATAAGGTTTCAACTTACTAAACAAGGTCCTCGGCTCTCATAAAGTAGTGAAAAGCTAAAAGGGAACAACGATCAATCGATCTAAACCAATATATATAAAATAATCTAGTGTTCTCAACCAACATGTTTGCATCAATCATCCATACTAACATGTTATAATTCTCATAACGAAATATATGTTCAACAGGTTAATCTAACAATATTAAACATGTAAATTTCAACATAACCAAGTTCATCGACAAATTAAACATGGTTTCAATAATAACACACATCTCCAAGCACACAGGTACGTACGTACCTTGTGCAAACAAACTGATAGACCACTTTAACGATTTCAAAAGTCGTCTACAGAGAATTATCCGCCTAAAACAATCAATAAAGATTCCCAATCAACTTCTAATCATTCACAACAATAATAAAGCATTCTAAATACATCCTAAACATATTTAGAACCTTCCCTAATGTCAAAACTTGGATATTTGATATCCTAGCATCATAATTATTGAATTAATTATTGAAATTCGTTGAAAACTCTTCAAAGCATTATACTTTAAATTTCCAGCAATATAACTAATTTCAAGCTACTCCAAAACATAATTAACATGTTTGAAATCATAAAAATAATAAATTTAATAACTTATAATCATCTTACCATGGTTTCAAAACTATAAAAACCTTAAAAATTCATGCTTCAATAATTAAAACTCCTATTTTAATCAAAATATATAATCTGAAAATTAGTAATTTCGTTATGCAAAGCATATAATTTGGTTTCTATATTTACATAATTAAAACCATAAATTTAAAGCATGAAAACATTAATTAAATTACATAAACAAAATTAAAATATTAAATAGTTTTAGGGTTAAAGAAATTAACCAAAAGGGAAGAGAGGGGAGGTGCTGGCCAGCGGGCAGGGTGGCGCAGCAGCAGAACTAGGCGGCGGAGCTGGTCGGAGGAGTGTGGTGGATGGTTTTGGTGTCCACACGGTGGTTGCTGGTGGTGTTGTGCAAGAACACGGTTAAGGAGGGAAAAACAAAAGGGAAGGGCGAAGCAAGAGGTGAGAGAAGGAGGGAAACTACCGGCGGCTGGGCAGCGATGCGACTGGTGGTGTGCGTTGGTTGTGCGGGTCGATGGTGGCAACGACTCGGTGGTGGCTGCCGAGTAAACAGAACAGTCAAATAAGGAGAGGAGGAAAAACGAAAGGGAAAAGGAAAAACGAAGGAGAAGAGGATGAAGAAGAAGTTACCGGCGAGGGAGGCTGCACGCGACGGAGGAGGAGTGTCTGAGGTTGTTGGCCGACGGCGTGAGGGATAAAAGCAAGGAGGAGCGGCGGTGGCTGAAGCAGAGAGGTTGCAAGGTTTGTGAGTTGTGTTTTCACGTGAAGGCTAAAGCAAGAAGAAGGGTTTGAGAGATTTTTGTTTTGCTTTTTACGTGAATGTTGAAGTAAAGGGTTTTGGGTTTATTTTTTGGGCTTCACCCAATTGGGCTAGAATTAGGATTTAGTTTTAAAACTTGAATCCAAAACCGATTAGGATTGTTTTCCAATTTCGAACGTGTTTTCGTAATTCAAATTCTTTTCAACATCAAATTCTAAAATTATGTTAACTTCATAAATCGTTGAAATATTTAAAACGTATAAAAATAAATATTCGTTAATTACATATTTATTTTTAAAATTCGTAAATTCTATTTAAATATAATTAACTATACGTTAAAATATATTAATAAAATGTATAAAATTAAGGGGGATTACAATCTAGCCCTCTTATAAGAAGTTTCGTCCCGAAACTTAACACGAAAATTCACACATTTTTCAAAAGTTTTCAACTTATTCTTACTGGAGAAGTACTTGTGCCCCTCATGTGCACATTTTGCCAACTTAAAGTTGCTTGTGTTACTCATGCACACCTTTTCTTATGCGGAGGATCTATTTACTTTGCACCAACATGTATAAGTTGCTAAAAAAATGAGCATAAAATTGCTATAAAAATAGGTAAAAAGCGCGAATTTCTATCGCATTCTACCCCCTTAAAGAAAACGAGTTACACCCTCGTAACTCATCTCAGGGAATAACTTTGGATATTTCTACTTCAACGAATCATGTTATCAATGCTATATTTCCACTAAAATCGTAACAAGTGGGATTTCTATACTTCTTTCCACACAATGCCTCAACGGGTGCCATCTTAAAGCTCGCATAGTAACTATATATCGTTGCAAGAAATTCAATCGAACCTAGGTGATCTTCCCAATTACCCTTAAAGTCAATAACACAGGCTCTCAACATATATTCCGTTAGTAATCTCAATTTTTCTATCGGTTGCAGGGTGGAAAGCAATACCCATTATCAATGTCGTCCCCAAGATTCACTGGACATTTTTGCCAAAATTTCAGACTTTTATGGTCGATAAGGATCTTACATGTTTTCATATAAAGGTAATGTCTCCAAATCTCAAAGCGAACACAATAGCAGCTAGCTTTAGGTCATGAGTAGGTTAATTAGCCTTGTAAGGTTTCAACTAACACGAAACCGAGTGCGGAAGTCAAACGTTCTTTTAAACTCTGGAAAGCTTCCTCTCCTTTCTCGCTCCACTCAAATTTTGATTCCTTTTTATCCATCCGGTTGGTCATTGGTCTTGCTATCTTCGAAAAGTCTCACACAAACCCCATATAATAGTCAGCTAGGCCTAGGAAACTTCAGATATCAGACACGTTCTGTAACACCCCCAAAATTTGGACCTTTTATATAATTAAAAACCCTGTTTTTATTCCATAAAATCATCGCCCAAATCTTGGGAGTGTCACTGCTACATTTATTCTCCATAGAAAATAAATGCAAAGCAACAAAACAATTTAAAACTATTAAAGTAAAAAATAACTAAGTGGTCTAAAAGGTGGCCCATAAAAATATTACAATCCATCACCGTAAATAAATAACAAAATCCAACTTAAAATGAAATAGAAATTGTCCTTTGACTAGGTTATTCTAAGCGTCTCCTCACTCATAGCCAAGTACCTTTACCAACCTGCAAAAATAAATAGAAAAGAGACAAGAGAGACAAACTCTCAAAAATCAAATAAACTGAGTAATTCCAACTCCATCCCGTAAAATAAATAGTTTTAGTTTGAAAACGTTTTGAGTACATAAAATAAGTAATTAAACAACAAGTATCAACTTAATAATTCCATTATTAAACTTATCACATAAGATCAATATTAATTAAGTGAGGGAAAGAGAACGCTAAGGGTCGCGCGTAACCCTTGAGAATGGCCAAAGTAAGATGAGTACAGAATGTCCCTAGTGTGCACACCCCTCACTAATTAACTATGGGTCTCCGCGACCGCGCACCAATAGAATTAGGAGGAAAACTAAGCAGAAAGTTTAATACAGAATAATAGAAACCTACTAGAAGCCTACCGGGTCTCCACTAAAATGCACCGATAGAACAACATCTAGAAGGGCAACCTGTTCCTAACCCTTACGGGTTTTTCCCTCTAAGATTACACTTTACGTAATTAATATTTTAGTAAAGTCCAAACACCTAATGCAAAGTATCACCAGGAAACATTACAGACCAACATTATAGTATCACTTTATTTCATCGCTTACAACTACTGCAATTGAAAACCAAAATTCTCATACACCAATAATATACTTTATATCGTTATTAGTCTATTACCAATAAGCGGGCATGCGGCCATGAGCCCAAGTTGCAGCATATATATGGAAACTTCTAACTCGCAGACATAGGATAATATTTTCATCAAAAATAAGTGTAGTAGTTCAAATAGCCTCTTTATAATACTACAGGTATTAAACATGTCCGTAAGTCTGTAACCTCAAATCACATAACTCTTATACATAACCCTTGATATCCTAGCATATCAAATTACAAAGATACGTCCAAAATACTTTTCCTAATTAACGGGGTCGAAAATGATGGACATTGAAAATTACTTTGAGCGCGCGTAATCCGTACTTCGAATATCCTTCCTTGGTCTCTACGTTACTTTCGTCCAAAAGAATCCTATCAAGAATCCTAAATTAATATACTGTACTATTTTTAGATGCTATAATAATTAGTCGGAAGTTTTACAAAGGTTAAACTAAAATCGTTAACAAATTAAAGTTTGATCTTTTAAAAGCAAGTCAACCAATATTCTATTTGAATCAAGTTACTAGTGCTTACAATTGAAAGAACGAACGTATGAAAACAATACTAACTTTCCAAAACTTTAAGAAATGTAATGTCAGGTTTCATTCGGTTACTCTTTATCTTTATTTAACAAAAAGAAAACTCTCAAAAATTAAAATCCACTTACATGAAAAACACGAACCAATTAGCAAGACGGGTCTGATGTTAGCGAGAGTTTGTAGAGAAAGGAATTGGGTTGCAGCTTTTAGCAATGATAATGGTGATCGATGCTAAGATCGTCGACCCTACGGTAAGGGTTAAGATGGTGGTGAGATGTTGATGACGGCAGAGGGATTTTTGAGAGTTAACAATCTTTTAGAGTACGCAGGGAAAAATGGATAGAATAGGGTATATATAGATTAGTCTAAGATTAGGGTTTTAATTAACAAAATTTTAATTTTAGAAACATAATTAAATAATCTGAAACTACTTTTTTTATATAGTTTATTTTAGTTAAATCCCCTTAAAACTTTTATTTTAAATCGTAAAATCATTGAAAATTCCAAAATAATTAATAAGAAAATATCCGAAAATTCGGGGTATTACACGTTCTTTGGAGTAGGTCACTCACTCACAGCTTGAATCTTAGCAGGATCTACAGAAACTGTAATACCCCGAATTTTAGGGGTATTTTCTAATGAATTATTTTGGTATTTTAATATAATTTTTACAATTAAAATAAAGGTTTTTAATGAATTTTAACTAAAAGTAACTACAGATATATTTTCAGATTTATTTTATAAATATACTGAAATTAAGTCTCCAAGTTAAACCCTAATACCCTAAGTTATATATAATCTCAAACCCTCAAAACCTCCCGTGTTGCTGTACTTTCGAAGAAAAAAAAAAAAACTAATCTCCATCTCCCTCAAAACCTTGCCTGCCGCCATCACTGCCTCACCCTCACCCTAACCAGTTCTTGTAAGTTAATTCTTTTTTTATTCCCTTCACTTGATTTATGCGGTTGATTGTAGAATTTAAAAAGGAAAAGAAACAAATCTTGTTTGTCATGTACGAGCCAGCCGAATCCCGTGTAGTATTCTAAGTCCTTCTTGATAATTGTTTGCCACCTGCATATAAGTTTTAGGATTTTAATCATTGTATACTATATAGACCTATCAAAAATCGACCCGACCCGAAAACCGACCTGAACCCGACCCGAAAATACTGGGCCCTGAACAGGATTTTGTGACCCGTAACCCGATTTTATCCGAACCCGAGCAACCCGAAAAGGAATTGGTCAAAACCCGACCGAACCCGTTTTGGACCCGATCGATTGAAAATCCTTAGAGGTACCAGGATGGAAGTGGGAGTCGATTTCAATGGATTTCGTGATGGCATTGCCACTTACCAAGATAGCAAAGAATGCAATTTGGGTCATAGTTGATCGCTTGACAAATACAGCAAGATTCATTGCCATGAAGGATACTTGGAATGTGAACCAAGTAGCAGATGCATACGTTCGAGAAATAGTGAGACTGCATGGAGTTACTAAGGATATCATTTCAGATAGGGATCTAAGATTCTTGTCAAACTTTTGGGGTACTTTTCAAAAAGCATTTGGTACTATACTAAAGTTCAGCACATCATTTCATCCTTCTACTGATGGACAGACAGAGAGGACGATTCAAACTCTAGAGGATATGTTAAGGGCTTGTGTAATGGATTTCGGTGGATCGTGAGATGAGCGCTTGCCTATGATTGAGTTCTCATATAACAATATATAGCTACCATGCAAGCATAGGAATAGCACCTTATGAAGCGTTATATGGGAGGAAATACAGGAGTCCTTTGTGTTGGAGTGATATTAGTGAGTCGTTGACATTGGGGCCAGAAATGATAGAAGAAACAACAAGGCATGAGGTTGATACAAGAGAATATGAAGGCAGCCCAGGATCGGCAGAAGTCATATGCAGACCAGAATGAAAGAGTGGTGGAGTTTGAAGTTAGAGAAAAGGCATTACTTAAGGTTTCACCGACCAAAGGTGTCATGCGATTTGGAAGGAAGGGAAAGTTGAGCCCGAGGTACATTGGCCCGTATGAGGTATTGAAACGAGTTGGAGAGGTGGCATACCAATTAGCTTTACCAATGGAGTTAGCCAATGTCCATAATGTTTTTCATGTCTCCCAACTCAGAAAATATATCCATGATACTAACCATGTAACCCAACCAGAGTCTATTGAGTTAGATGAGTCATTAACCTCCAAAGAGCGCCCTATTAAGATTCTTGATACCAAAACGAGAAGTACCCGGAACAAGGCCGTTAAGTTAGTTAAAGTGCTATGGTCGAATCAAAATTTCGAAGAGGCAACTTGGGAAGCTGAGGATGACATGAAAAAGCGTTATCCTAAACTATTTGAGCATGTATGCTAAGTTTCGGGGACGAAACTCTTTTAGGGAGGGTGAAATAGGATACTAACACACTAGTTTCGTTTTTTTAGCACTTTGTCATGAGAATTAACCTTAAGTTCGAGGACGAACTTTGTTTTTAAGGGGAGTAGATCTAATACCCCGAATTTTAGGGGTATTTTCTAATGAATTATTTTGGTATTTTAATATAATTTTTACAATTAATATAAAGGTTTTAATGAGTTTTAACTAAAAATAACTACAAATATATTTTCAGATTTATTTTATAAATATACTGAAATTAAGTCTCCAAGTTAAACCCTAATACCCTAAGTTATATATAATCTCAAACCCTTAAAACCTCCCGTGTTGCTGTACTCTCGAAGAAAAAAAAAAAAAAACTAATCTCCATCTCCCTCAAAACCTTGCCTGCCGCCATCACTGCCTCACCCTCACCCTATCCAGTTCTGTAAGTTAATTCTTTTTTTTTATTCCCTTCACTTGATTTATGCGGTTGATTGTAGAATTTAAAAAGGAAAAGAAACAAATCTTGTTTTCCATGTACGAGCCAGCCGAATCCCGTGTAGTATTCTAAAACCTTCTTGATAATTGTTTGCCACCTGCATATAAGTTTTAGGATTTTAATCATTGTATACTATGTCATCATTGCTTAAAAATATTAAATTTATGTTTTGTTTTCAAAGAAAATCAAGTAAATGTTTTCAAATTTTCCTACATGGTATGAACAGTAGAAGAGTAGTAGTATAGGATATGCAGATTAATACTCCTTCATCGGCATTAACTTAAGGCCGATTACGCACTAACGTTATACCTACTCTAATCATGCGACTACCCTAGACTAACTTAGGTTTATTTATTTTGCGTAATAATAGACGGAGGCTACTTAGGAGACATGTCAAGAGACTACTAGTTTGAGTACGCGCGCGCTTAAGATAACTTTCAATGTTCATCATCTTTAGGTCCCGCTAGCAAAAATGTTTTTGGACATATCTATGTGTTATTATGAGATAGAGAGATTAAGTGTTTAGTATGTGAACTATGTGATTTGAGTTTATGGGCATGTATGAATTAAGTTAGTAATATTATGTAAATCTTATTTGTACTACTACCATTATTTTATGAAACAACTACTTTTATTTATATTTGACGAAGTGGAGTATGTATTGGATAGTGTGGAAACTAGTATTGGATTGTTATTATTAAGTGTTAATGACTACGTGAACACAATGCTATAAACTATGAAATTTTGAGTTGCATCAGTGGAGTAACCTGATGTCATATGTGATAATAATGAATTAAGGTTGCGTAATTTGATATTTTGGGGTTTGTATGACTACTGTATGCGCTTCAACCTTATTAAATTACTAATGACGTAAAGTGTAATCTCATAGGGAAAAGCTCGTAAGGGTTAGGAACAGGTTGCCCTTCTAGATGTTGTTCTTGTTAGGTTATGATACATATGAAAAACATAAATCATGCGGAAAAACCTTAATGCCAAGAAACATATTATTTACACATAATCAATTAGCATAATTTAGATGCATACACTTTGTAGCGTGCCCTCCCTAGCTGCGCCCGAACCGAACAAGAACAAGTCTTTAGGACTCCAAGTGTCGTCCCTCCGTAGATAGTCCACAGCACGTCCGGATCCGCCTTAAGATTGACCAACTAAAATCGCCCTTAAGGTACTATTATTTTCGGCTAAATGGGCAAGTAATGTGACTGATTTTTCTGCTCAAAAATCACAACTTTTATTGTATGAATACTTGTTAAAAACTCGTGTATAAATTTATGACCCTAGGCATATATTTATAGAATCATGGAAAAGGATTTCGAATCCAGTTAGAATACTAATTAATTAATTGGAATCCTTTTAGAACTCTAAATAATTAATTTCTATCTTCTAGGATTAGGATTTAATTATAGCACGAATTCCGATATCTTTAGGATTCGTATAGCATGCACACGAGCACGAGCACGAGCACCGCACAGCCCGCGCGCATGCCTCGCGGCCCACACGAACTGCACGGCGCCTTGGCCCAATGCTCACAGCCCACCTGATCCGTGCGCGCGCCACGCCTAGCTGGGCCTGGCCTTGCGCTGGGCCCGGCAAGGCTTTGGCGTGTGGTTTTGATGCGTTATGGCTTGTTGGGCGACGGTCTGGCTTCGTGCTGGGCCTTCGTCTAGCAAGTCTCGTCCGATGCTAATTCGTACGATACGCTTCCGATTAAATTCCCGATTCCGGAATTCATTTCTGATACGAACAATATTTAACATTTCCGATTCCGGAATTAATTTCCGTTTCGAACAAGTATTTAATATTTCCGTTTCCGGAATTATTTTCCGATTCCGATAATATTTCCGATTCTGACAATATTTCCGTTTCCGACAATATTTCCGATTTCGGCAATATTTCCATTTCCGATAATATTTTCCGATACGTACCATGTTTCCGTTTCCGGCAACATCTACGACTTGGATAATATTTATATTTCCGATACGATCCATATTTCCGTTTCCGGCAATATCATCGTTTCCGGAGTATTCATTTACTTGCCTTTGACGATCTTAGCTCCCACTGAAACCAAGATCCGTCGATTTCGAATATCCATAGATGGAGTATTTAATGCCATTAAATACTTGATCCGTTTACGTACTATTTGTGTGACCCTACGGGTTCAGTCAAGAGTAAGCTGTGGATTAATATCATTAATTCCACTTGAACTGAAGCGACCTCTAGCTAGGCATTCAGCTCACTTGATCTCACTGAATTATTAACTTGTTAATTAATACTGAACCGCATTTATTAGACTCAGTGCCCAAAAACACTTGATGAGCGTAGACGAATGAATGGGATTCCATATGCATCATTGATTGGTTCAATAATGTATGCTATGATATGTACACGCCCGGATGTTGCGTACGCACTCAGTGCTACGAGCAGATACCAGTCAGACCCAGGAGAGGCGCATTGGACTGCTGCCAAGAACAATCTGAAGTACCTGAAAAGGCACAAAGATGACTTCCTGGTCTATGGTGGAGATGATGAATTAATTGTTAAAGGCTATACGGACGCAAGTTTCCAAACCGACAAAGATGATTTTAGATCACAGTCTGGGTTTGTCTTCTGCCTCAACGGAGGAGCAGTAAGCTGGAAAAGTGCTAAGCAAAGCACCATTGCGGATTCTACAACTGAAGCGGAGTACATTGCTGCACATGAAGCAGCAAAGGAAGCTATATGGCTAAGGAAGTTCATAGGTGAACTCGGTGTAGTCCCCTCCATTAAAGGACCAATAGCCCTGTATTGTGATAATAACGGAGCTATTGCAAAGGCAAAAGAGCCTAGACACCACCAGAGAGTCAAGCATGTACTTCGTAGATTTCACCTTCTATGAGAGTTCGTTGAAAGAAAAGAAGTCGAGATAAGCAAAATTGGAACTGATGACAACATATCAGATCCATTAACTAAACCTCTGCCGCAGGCGAAGCACAACTCGCACACTGCAGCTATGGGAATCAAGCATATTGGAGAATGGCTTTGATGTCTCTGTTTAATGTTTTAAAGTTTTAGAGTTTAAATCTTTGTAAAACATTATTGGTTAATCATTCACAATAAATGAAAAGAATTCATTTTTCCATTTAATTTGTGGTTTATTAAATGATGAGTCCCTTCAATTTGACGATATATTCAAGATAGACTGTCAGGACCAGTCCTGTGACTAAGAAATGTCTATCAAGTGAACTTGAATGTCAAAGGTTGAAAATGGTACCTAGTCGGAGTTTTCTATAAAATTGGACGCATAGAAAACGTTAGACGATTAGAATGCAAGATGACTAGTAGTTCTGTTTCTTGAACTATGTGGACATGGCAATGTCATAATCATTTGCATAGATACTTACTTTGGGAAGACTAGTATCGGACAAGACCTATGAAACTTTACTGTAAGAGATGAAAATCTGTCATAAGTAAATTTCATTAAATTATTAGACACTAAATCCTCAATACCTGAGAGATTTGAGATTACTTGTTTGAGAACTGGTTGCTTTGACGTTGACCAACCGTCGCACCGTAAAAGGAGGCTATAAAGGCAACACTCAGGTAATCACCTATCAAACGAAGTCTAATCTCAAGATCGCAAGATTGGGATTGTCCTCCCATAAATCGGGATGAGATGCTTAAAAGTTGTATAAGGCCACTCGGAGAGCTAGAAACTGTGAAATGCATGGCCGTGCTCGGATGAATCATAGGCTATGATTATCTGTTTATTTGATCAGTTGAACTCTGAAACCGAGGAACACCTCTGGACATAATAAGGATGACAACTCTTACCTTATGTTCAAGAGCAAGCATCGAGCGACAAAGGAATTAGGAAAATGCACACTTGTCCCTAAGAACAAGTGGGAGACTGAAGGAAATAATGCCCTTGGTCCAAGTATGCATTCTATGTTAAGTCTAATAAATGCGGTTCAGTATTAATTAACAAGTTAATAATTCAGTGAGATCAAGTGAGCTGAATGCCTAGCTAGAGGCCGCTTCAGTTCAAGTGGAATTAATGATATTAATCCACAGCTTACTCTTGACTGAACCCGTAGGGTCACACAAATAGTACGTAAACGGATCAAGTATTTAATGGCATTAAATACTCTATCTATGGATATTCGGAATCGACGGATCTTGGTTTCAGTGGGAGCTGAGATCGTCACAGGCAAGAAATGAATACTCCGGAAACGATGATATTGCCGGAAACGGAAATATGGATCGTATCGGAAATATAAATATTATCCAAGTCGTAGATGTTGCCGGAAACGGAAACATGGTACGTATCGGAAAATATTATCGGAAATGGAAATATTACCAGAATCGGAAATATTGCCGGAAACGGAAATATTGTCAGAATCGGAAATATTACCGGAATCGGAAAATAATTCCGGAAACGGAAATATTAAATATTTGTTCGAAACGGAAATTAATTCCGGAATCGGAAATGTTAAATATTGTTCGTATCGGAAATGAATTCCGGAATCGGAAATTTAATCGGAAGCGTATCGTACGAATAAGCATCGGACGAGGCCTGCCGGACGAGGCCCAGCACGAAGCCAGGCCATCGCCCAGCAAGCCAAGCGCGCCGCACAAACAGCCACGCCAGGCCCAGCGCAAGGCCAGGCCCAGCAGGACGTGGCAGCGCGCACAGCGCGCGCAGCGCGCGCGGGAGCTGCGTGGGCTTGCAGCTCGCAGGCCTCGCTGCGTGGGCTGCTGCTCGCACGCACGCATGGGCGGCCCATCGAGGCTGCCGTGTGTGTGTGCGTAAGTGTTTGTGTTCGTGCACGTTTCCTAAAACGTGCAGAGTTCGGTTAATGATTAAATTCCTAATTCTATTTGATAAATTAATTAAATTAGAGTTCTTGTAGGATTCTAGGTTTAATTAATTTGTATCTGAATAGGATTCCAATTCCCTTTCCATAACCCTATAAATATGTGGCCTGGGTTCACAATTTATAACGAGTTTTAAAAGTATTCAAAGTGAGTTTTTGAGAGAAAAATTCAGCCACACATCTTGCTCAAAAGTGCCGAAAATTCTAGTACCTTAAGGGCGATTCTAGTTGGTCAATCTTAAGGCGGATCCGGACGTGCTGTGGACTATCTACGGAGGGACGACACTTGGAGTCCTAAAGACTTGTTCTTGTTCGGTTCGGGCGCAGCTAGGGAGGGCACGCAACAAAGAGTATGCATCTAAATTATGCTATATGATTATGTGTAAATAATATGTAATCCTGGGTTAATGGTTGTTTCCGCATGATTTATGTAATATCATATGTATCATAACCTAACAGTGGTATCACGAGCCCCTTATTATTTTCATAATCTAAATTGCATGAACATGGTTAAATATTACAAATTTGCAAGAATTAAAAGGGGTGATTAATTTTCGTAATTGTTAATTAATTGCAAATTGCGTTTATTTAATTATACGTACGCAGTTTTTCGGCAGTTTCTTCGTTACTCATCCAAATCGAGTGATTTTTGTGTCAATTTCGCATGTAAAAGGCATTCTAAAATTTTGACAAAAATAATTTTTTTCTGCCGAACCCAGAATTCTCAAATTCGAAGCCTAACTATGACTTTTCGAAGGTTTTAGTTTTTCGAATGCAAAATTTCGTAAATTTAAGATGTTAAATTAAATATTTGCGATTCTTGTTGATAAATCTTGAATTTTTGATTGACCTACTGTATATGTTTTACAAGTTTGAATGCCTAGCCTTGTTAATTATGCAATCTAATTTGTAATTATGATTAATTTGTTGAAAATTAGAATAATTTAGAATTAATTTGATTTTCATAATTAATTATAATTTAATTAGAAACCTATGATTAAAAACCACCATAAAAATTGTAAATTTATGATAAATTTTAAATTTTTATGACCTAGACTTGAATCCATGTAAATCGGAAATCAATTGAATAATAAATTTTCGATTTTTCGCCCTAAAATTATGAAATTAATAATATTTATTAATTTGTCATTAATTTTATAAATTTTAAATTTTTTATGCGATTCGTTCATATAACTTGCA
Organism: Spinacia oleracea; assembly: GCF_020520425.1. Taxonomy (NCBI): domain Eukaryota; kingdom Viridiplantae; phylum Streptophyta; class Magnoliopsida; order Caryophyllales; family Amaranthaceae; genus Spinacia; species Spinacia oleracea. The sequence goes on from NC_079489.1 coordinate 60,299,117, forward strand.
CGCACAAAGCAATGGACGCTTCGTGTTACCCTTAAGGGGTGTTGTATAGTGCGGGCATGCGACGACGAGCAAGGGAGCTCGTCGCCCGTGCGGCACGAATGCAATGAGCAAGGGCGTAGTGCACGAGCACAAGGCAGCAGCCCTGCCTTGTGTCGTGGGGCCACGAGCAATGGACAAATGGGCATGGGCGAAGGGCGAGCCAAGGCAGTCGCGTGTGGGCAGCAAGCGAGCTGCGCCACAACGCGTACTGCCTCGCGCAAGAGCGCGCAGCCTCGTGCGCAGCGAGCGCAAGCTCGCGTGCCACGAGCGCTGCGCCCAGCGTTGCTCGCGCGCACAGCGAGCGATGTCGCTCGCCCAGCGAGCGATGGCTCGCACGCACAACGAGCGATGTCGCGCGCCCAGCGAGCGATGTCGCGCGCCCAGCGAGCGATGGCTCGCACGCACAGCGAGCGATGTCGCGCGCCCAGCGAGCGATGTCGCGCGCACAGCGAGCGATGGCTCGCGCGCACTGCGAGCGATGGCTCGCGTGCGACGAGCGCTGGCGCGCGCGCAGCGTGCGATGGCTTGCGATGGAAATGCAGCAGCTATGCGACGAGCGCATGGGCTGCGCGCACATGGCCAGCGATGGCTGTGTGCGAGCGGCCCATGGGCGTGCAATGCGTAGGGTGTTTGCGTTACGATTAGATCGTTTTGAATGTTTAATTTGAAAATTTCAGTTCACGTAATTTTAATTAATTTTTAAATTAATAATTTAAATTATTTTCTTGGATTTTAATTTTGAATATTGTAATTATAATAAATGTTATTTATTCTAATTATTTTTACTAAAATTAAAATCATGAATTAATTTAAATAACGACTGAAATTAAATTAAACTTTTTGGATTCAATTATAAATTTATATGAGCTTTAAATTTTAATTAAATTTGTATGTTTCCGGTTAGACTAGAAATACATTTTTATGTTTAAAATTGGTAAAGCATATGAATTTATTGGTTTAAGTGGGAGCGCTTTTTAGTCATAAACTCTTGATTAGGTCTACAAATCCTTAAGGTTAAAACAACTTGATTAGAATTAATAAGGACTGAATAATTGGTAGATTATTGGTGCCCTTGATTAATTGCTGCAAATGTTTACGTGATGCATAATGTGTTTTACTAACCAGCTATGTGGGCCATTCATGATAATGAATGGGTGAATGGTGTATATTGTATATGTACTGTTTTGCAGGTTATGAAGTGACTAGTATGGCCCAAATAGGATAGAAAATATGGTCTGCGTACCATTAATTTGAATGTAATTGGTCTGAAGTACCAAAGTTATTTTTCAATTCAAATATGGTCTGCGTACCATCAAATAGTTGTAATTAGTTATAGCTTATCCTATTTGAAGAAAATGGTGCCTCCCACGGAGATTTTCAAGACGGACTTTGAAGTTAAAGCTTCAAGATGAAGTCGGGCCATACTAGATCACAAATATCTTATGCATGTTTTAAGTTATTTATTGCTTTTAAATATGTCTTAAAATGTATGAGATCAAAAGCTTGATTATGTTGCATGATTAAGGATTTTAGTTCATTTAAAATCTAACCAACATAGTAAGAGCTTTAAGTTCCAAACTTAAAAATTGAGTTAAAAGGTGCCATGCCAAAATATACACTTGCTTGGATATCCTTTACATCAATCTAGTAATAGTTTTCGCTCAGCGAGGTGTTACTTATTGGTCCTAAAGGGGCAAGGTACACAAATAATTGTGAGTACATGTTAGTTTTGGTGAAACTCAACGATATAAGTAAGGAGTCCTTTTATGTCGTGGCAAATTCGATAGGTTTACCTAATAAGTTCTTAGACGTACCTATCAACCAAGAATAGTTTCTAGACTATTAGCAAAAGGCTTTTGCTTACCTAAGATGTTCTAGGATTAAGTCGACAAACTGTGCTTAGTTCTTCAATGATTTTAGGATCTTGGAATCATTTTATTCACACCTGCCGGAACACATAATTTGAATAAAATGCTTAATAAACATTGAATTATGCATGTATGCTAGAATTTAAGTTTATTAAGAGAAACTGTGAATGGTTATTTATTTGTTTATCTTTTCAATTGTAGTTTTTAATATGGCAAACAACAATTCATTCAACATTCGATCAATTCTCGAAAAGGAGAAGTTGAACGGGAAAAACTTCCTTGACTGGCAAAGGAACTTACAAATAGTTCTTATGCAGGAAGAAAAGGAGTATGTCCTAGATGAGGCGATGCCCGAAGCTGCAGGCGACGGGGTCACTCAGGCAGCCCTCAATCGTTGGATTGATGCCAACAAGGATGTGAAATGTCTAATGCTCGCCACCATGAGTGCGGATCTGCAGAAAACGTTCATCAACTCAGATGCTTTCACAATCATCAGTGAGTTGAAGAACATGTTCCAAGATCTGGCTCGAGTCGAAAGATTCGAGACTCATAGGCAAATTCTTGAGACCAAACTTAAGAAAGGCGAGCCCGTAAGTCCACATGTTCTCAAAATGATTGGACTCATTGAGAATATGAGTCGGCTGGATCAGCAATTTTCTCAGGAAATGGCTATAGACACCATCCTCCATTCTCTTCATAGCGGGTATGATCAGTTCAAACTGAACTACAGTATGAATAGTCTGGACAAAACGCTCACTGAGCTTCACGGTATGCTGAAGACCGCTGAAAAAAACGCTCAAAAGTGATAAGCAGGATGTGCTTATGGTGCGTGGGGGCAAGTTCAAGAAATCTGGAAAGAAGAGGAATGCTAAGAAAGGTGGCAACAAGGCCAGCCCAACTAAGCAAACTGGCGCCAAATCTGCAAAGAGGAAGGTCAGTCAACCCACTTCTGAATCCGAATGCTTCTACTGCAAGAAGAAGGGGCATTGGAAGAGAGATTGCTTGAAGCTAAAGGAAGATCAGAAGAACGGAACAGTCGTTCCATCTTCAGGTATTTTCGTTATAGACTGTATACTTGCTAATTCAACTTCTTGGGTATTAGATACAGGTTGTGGCTCACACTTATGTTCCAATCCACAGGGACTAAGAAGAAGTAGAAAGTTAAGCAAGGGTGAAGTCGACCTACGAGTGGGAAATGGAGCACGGATTGCTGCATTAGCTGTAGGAACTTACTATTTGTCGTTGCCCTCCGGGCTAGTTTTGGAACTGGAAGAATGTTTCCATGTTCCAAGTCTTACTAAAAACATCATTTCAGTTTCTTGCTTAGATGCTAAGGGATTTTCCTTTTTAATAAAAGACAATAGTTGTACGTTTTATTTTAAAGAGATGTTTTATGGATCTGCTAGATTAGTCAATGGACTTTATTTATTAGATCACGACAAACAAGTATATAACATAAATACCAAAAAGGCCAAAAAGAATGATTCAGATCTCACCTATCTGTGGCATTGTCGATTAGGCCATATAAACTTGAAACGCTTAGAAAGACTTCAAAGGGAAGGAATTCTAGAACCATTTGACTTAGAGGATTATGGTAAATGCGAATCATGTTTACTTGGCAAAATGACAAATCAACCTTTCTCTAAAGTTGGAGAAAGAGCAAATGAACTACTGGGTTTAATCCATACAGATGTATGTGGACCAATGAGTACAAATGCTAGAGGTGGTTTCAGCTACTTTATCACTTTCACTGATGACTTCAGTAGGTATGGTTATGTCTACCTAATGAAGCATAAGTCTGAATCCTTTGACAAATTCAAGGAATTTCAGAGTGAAGTAGAGAATCAATTAGGCAAGAAGATTAAAGCACTGCGGTCTGATAGAGGCGGTGAATATCTGAGCTATGAATTTGATGACCATCTGAAAGAATGTGGAATTCTATCAGAATTGACTCCTCCTGGAACACCACAATGGAACGGTGTGTCGGAACGGAGGAACAGAACCTTGCTAGACATGGTCAGGTCAATGATGGGTCAGGCCGAACTTCCATTAGAATTTTGGGGACATGCACTAAATACAGCTGCACTCACTATAAATAGAGCTCCGTCTAAAGCTGTCGAAAAGACTCCATACGAATTATGGTTTGGAAAGCCTCCAAATGTGTCTTTTCTTAAGATTTGGGGATGTGAAGTATACGTCAAACGATTAATTTCAGACAAACTTCATCCAAAATCTGACAAATGTATCCTTGTGGGCTATCCAAAGGAAACAAAGGGGTATTACTTCTACAATACATCTGAGAACAAAGTGTTTGTTGCTCGAGATGGTGTCTTTTTGGAGAAGGATCACATTTCCAAAATGACAAGTGGGAGAAAAGTAGACCTCGAAGAAATTCGAGTCGAACAACAAACTCTAGAGAATGCTCAAGATGACATTCAGGATGAAACTCAGAGATCTTTAGAAGAATCTGGTGAGAATCATGGTCAATCTAGAAATGTTACCCCGCGTAGATCGCAAAGATATAGATCTCAACCGGAAAGGTACTTAGGTATTTTGACGAACGAGAGCTATGACGTTCTATTACTTGAAAGTGATGAACCTGCGACTTACAAACAAGCTATGACGAGCCCTAGCTCCAAGCAGTGGCAAGAAGCCATGCAATCTGAATTAGACTCCATGTCTGAAAACCAAGTATGGGATTTGGTCGATTTGCCAGATGGCTACCAAGCCATTGGAAGCAAATGGGTTTTCAAACTGAAAAAGGACAAGGATGGGAAACTTGAAGTTTTCAAAGCTAGATTGGTTGCAAAAGGTTACAGGCAAGTCCACGGTGTGGATTACGATGAAACCTTTTCACCAGTTGCAATGCTAAAGTCTATTCGGATAATGTTAGCAATCGCTGCATATTACGATTACGAAATATGGCAGATGGATGTCAAAACTGCTTTCTTAAACGGCGTTTTAACAGAAACTGTGTTTATGACACAGCCTGAAGGTTTTGAGGATCCAAAGAATGCTAAAAAGGTATGCAAGCTAAAGAAGTCAATCTACGGATTGAAGCAGGCATCCAGGAGCTGGAATATACGTTTTGATGAAGCAGTTAGTGACTTTGGTTTCATCAAGAACGCAGACGAATCTTGTGTATACAAGAAGGTCAGTGGGAGCAAAATTGCTTTCCTAGTATTATATGTCGACGACATATTGCTTATCGGAAATGACATTCCTATGTTGAACTCTGTCAAGATTTGGCTTGGGAAATGTTTTTCGATGAAGGATCTAGGAGAAGCACAGTACATACTGGGCATCAAGATTTACAGAGATAGATCTAAAAAGATGATTGGACTTAGTCAAAGCACTTATATCAATAAGGTTCTTGATAGGTTCAAGATGGCGGACTCCAAGCGAGGCTACCTACCCATGTCTCATGGAATGACTCTAAGCAAGACTCAGTGCCCAAAAACACTTGATGAGCGTAGACGAATGAATGGGATTCCATATGCATCATTGATTGGTTCAATAATCTATGCTATGATATGTACACGCCCGGATGTTGCGTACGCACTCAGTGCTACGAGCAGATACCAGTCAGACCCAGGAGAGGCGCATTGGACTGCTGCCAAGAACATTCTGAAGTACCTGAAAAGGCACAAAGATGACTTCCTGGTCTATGGTGGAGATGATGAATTAATTGTTAAAGGCTATACGGACGCAAGTTTCCAAACGGACAAAGATGATTTTAGATCACAGTCTGGGTTTGTCTTCTGCCTCAACGGAGGAGCAGTAAGCTGGAAAAGTGCTAAGCAAAGCACCATTGCGGATTCTACAACTGAAGCGGAGTACATTGCTGCACATGAAGCAGCAAAGGAAGCTATATGGCTAAGGAAGTTCATAGGTGAACTCGGTGTAGTCCCCTCCATTAAAGGACCAATAGCCCTGTATTGTGATAATAACGGAGCTATTGCACAGGCAAAAGAGCCTAGACACCACCAGAGAGTCAAGCATGTACTTCGTAGATTTCACCTTCTACGAGAGTTCGTTGAAAGAAAAGAAGTCGAGATAAGCAAAATTGGAACTGATGACAACATATCAGATCCATTAACTAAACCTCTGCCGCAGGCGAAGCACAACTCGCACACTGCAGCTATGGGAATCAAGCATATTGGAGAATGGCTTTGATGTCTCTGTTTAATGTTTTAAAGTTTAGAGTTTAAATCTTTGTAAAACATTATTGGTTAATCATTCACAATAAATGAAAAGAATTCATTTTTCCATTTAATTTGTGGTTTATTAAATGATGAGTCCCTTCAATTTGACGATATATTCAAGATAGACTGTCAGGACCAGTCCTGTGACTAAGAAATGTCTATCAAGTGAACTTGAATGTCAAAGGTTGAAAATGGTCCCTAATCGGAGTTTTCTATAAAATTGGACGCATAGAAAACGTTAGACGATTAGAATGCAAGATGACTAGTAGTTCTGTTTCTTGAACTATGTGGACATGGCAATGTCATAATCATTTGCATAGATACTTACTTTGGGAAGACTAGTATCGGACAAGACCTATGAAACTTTACTGTAAGAGATGAAAATCTGTCATAAGTAAATTTCATTAAATTATTAGACACTAAATCCTCAATACCTGAGAGATTTGAAATTACTTGTTTGAGAACTGGTTGCTTTGACGTTGACCAACCGTCGCACCGTAAAAGGAGGCTATAAAGGCAACGCTCAGGTAATCACCTATCAAACGAAGTCTAATCTCAAGATCGCAAGATTGGGATTGTCCTCCCATAAATCGGGATGAGATGCTTAAAAGTTGTACAAGGCCGCTCGGAGAGCTAGAAACTGTGAAATGCATGGCCGTGCTTGGATGAATCATAGGCTATGATTATCTGTTTATTTGATCAGTTGAACTCTGAAACCGAGGAACACCTCTGGACATAATAAGGATGACAACTCTTACCTTATGTTCAAGAGCAAGCATCGAGCGACAAAGGAATTAGGAAAATGCACACTTGTCCCTAAGGACAAGTGGGAGACTGAAGGAAATAATGCCCTTGGTCCAAGTATGCATTCTATGTTAAGTCTAATAAATGCGGTTCAGTATTAATTAACAAGTTAATAATTCAGTGAGATCAAGTGAGCTGAATGCCTAGCTAGAGGCCGCTTCAGTTCAAGTGGAATTAATGATATTAATCCACAGCTTACTCTTGACTGAACCCGTAGGGTCACACAAATAGTACGTAAACGGATCAAGTATTTAATGGCATTAAATACTCTATCTATGGATATTCGGAATCGACGGATCTTGGTTTCAGTGGGAGCTGAGATCGTCACAGGCAAGAAATGAATACTCCGGAAACGATGATATTGTCGGAAACGGAAATATGGATCGTATCGGAAATATAAATATTATCCAAGTCGTAGATGTTGCCGGAAACGGAAACATGGTACGTATCGGAAAATATTATCGGAAATGGAAATATTACCAGAATCGGAAATATTGCCGGAAACGGAAATATTGTCAGAATCGGAAATATTACCGGAATCGGAAAATAATTCCGGAAACGGAAATATTAAATATTTGTTCGAAACGGAAATTAATTCCGGAATCGGAAATGTTAAATATTGTTCGTATCGGAAATGAATTCCGGAATCGGAAATTTAATCGAAAGCGTATCGTACGAATAAGCATCGGACGAGGCCTGCCGGACGAGGCCCAGCACGAAGCCAGGCCATCGCCCAGCAAGCCAAGCGCGCCGCACAAACAACCACGCCAGGCCCAGCGCAAGGCCAGGCCCAGCAGGCCGTGGCAGCGCGCACAGCGCGCGCAGCGCGCGCGGGAGCTGCGTGGGCTTGCAGCTCGCAGGCCTCGCTGCGTGGGCTGCTGCTCGCACGCACGCATGGGCGGCCCATCGAGGCTGCCGTGTGTGTGTGCGTAAGTGTTTGTGTTCGTGCACGTTTCCTAAAACGTGCAGAGTTCGGTTAATGATTAAATTCCTAATTCTATTTGATAAATTAATTAAATTAGAGTTCTTGTAGGATTCTAGGTTTAATTAATTTGTATCTGAATAGGATTCCAATTCCCTTTCCATAACCCTATAAATATGTGGCCTGGGTTCACAATTTATAACGAGTTTTAAAAGTATTCAAAGTGAGTTTTTGAGAGAAAAATTCAGCCACACATCTTGCTCAAAAGTGCCGAAAATTCTAGTACCTTAAGGGCGATTCTAGTTGGTCAATCTTAAGGCGGATCCGGACGTGCTGTGGACTATCTACGGAGGGACGACACTTGGAGTCCTAAAGACTTGTTCTTGTTCGGTTCGGGCGCAGCTAGGGAGGGCACGCAACAAAGAGTATGCATCTAAATTATGCTATATGATTATGTGTAAATAATATGTAATCCTGGGTTAATGGTTGTTTCCGCATGATTTATGTAATATCATATGTATCATAACCTAACAGTTAATTAATACTGAACCGCATTTATTAAACTTAACATTAAATGCATACTTGGACCAAGGGCATTATTTCCTTCAGTCTCCCACTTGTCCTTAGGGACAAGTGTGCATTTCCTAATTCCTTTGTCGCTCGATGCTTGCTCTTGAACATAAGGTAAGAGTTGTCATCCTTATATGTCCAGAGGTATTTCTCGGTTTCAGAGTTCAACTGATCAAATAAACAGATAATCATAGCCTATGATTCATCTGAGCACGGCCATGCATTTTACAGTTTCTAGCTCTCCGAGTGGCCTTGTACAACTTTCAGCATCTCATCCCGATTTATGGGAGGACAATCCCAATCTTGCGATCTTGAGATTAGACTTCGTTTGATAGGTGATTACCTGAGCGTTCCTTTATAGCCTCCTTTTACGGTGCGACGGTTGACAACGTCAAAGTAACCAGTTCTCAAACAAGTAATCTCAAATCACTCAGGTATTGAGGATTAGTGTCTAATAATGTAATGAAATTTACTTATGACAGATTTTCATCTCTTACAGTATAGTTTCATAGGTATGTCCGATACTAATCTTATCAAGTAAGTATCTATGCAAATGATTGTGACATTGCCATGTCCACATAGTTCAAGAAACAGAACTACTAGTCATCTTGCATTCTAGTCATCTAACGTTTTCTATGCTACCATCTTTATAGAAAACTCCAACCAGGGACCATTTTCAACTTTTGACATTCAAGTTCACTTGATAGACATTTCTTAGTCATAGGACTGGTCCTGACAGTCTATCTTGAATATATTGTCAAATTGAAGGGACTCATCATTTAATAAACCACAAATTAAATGGAAAAATGAATTCTATTCATTTATTGTGAATGATTAACCAATAATGTTTTACAAAGTATTAAACTCTAAAAATTTAAAACATTAAACAAGGACATCAAAGCCATTCTCCAATATGCTTGATTCCCATAGCTGCAGTGTGCGAGTTGTGCTTCGCCTGCGGCAGAGGTTTAGTTAACGAATCTGAGATGTTGTCATCAGTTCCAATCTTGCTTATCTCGACTTCTTTTCTTTCAACGAATTCTCGTAGAAGGTGAAATCTACAAAGTACATGCTTGAATCTTTGGTGGTGTCTAGGCTCCTTTGCTTGTGCAATAGCTCCGTTATTATCACAATACATGGATATTGGTCCTTTAATGGAGGGGACTACACCAAGTTCACCTATGAACTTCCTTAGCCATATAGCTTCCTTTGCTGCTTCATGTGCAACAATGTACTCCGCTTCAGTTGTAGAATCCGCAATGGTGCTTTGCTTAGCACTTCTCCAGCTTACTGCACCTCCATTGAGGCAGAAGACAAACCCAGAATGTGATCTGAAACCATCCTTGTCGGTTTGGAAACTTGCGTCCGTATAGCCCTTAACAATTAATTCATCATCTCCACCATAGACCAGGAAGTCATCTTTGTGCCTTTTTAGGTACTTCAGAATATTCTTGGCAGCAGTCCAATGTGCCTCTCCTAGGTCTGACTGGTATCTGCTCGTAGCACTGAGTGCGTACGCAACATCCGGGCGTGTACATATCATAGCATACATTATTGAACCAATCAATGATGCATATGGAATCCCACTCATTCGTCTACGCTCATCAAGTGTTTTTGGGCACTGAGTCTTGCTTAGAGTCATTCCATGAGACATGGGTAGGTAGCCTCGCTTGGAGTCTGCCATCTTGAACCTTTCAAGCACCTTATTGATATAAGTGCTTTGACTAAGTCCAATCATCTTCTTACATCTATCTCTGTAAATCTTGATGCCCAGTATGTACTGTGCTTCTCCTAGATCCTTCATCGAAAAACATTTCCCAAGCCAAATCTTGACAGAGTTCAACATAGGAATGTCATTTCCGATAAGTAATATGTCGTCGACATATAATAATATACACAAGATTCGTCTGCGTTCTTGATGAAACCAAAGTCACTGACTGCTTCATCAAAACGTATATTCCAGCTCCTTGATGCCTGCTTCAATCCGTAGATTGATTTCTTAAGCTTGCATACCTTTTTAGAATTCTTTGGATCTTCAAAACCCTCAGGTTGTGTCATAAACACAGTTTCTGTTAAAACGCCGTTTTAAGAAAGCGGTTTTGACATCCATCTGCCATATTTCGTTATCGTAATATGCAGCGATTGCTAACATTATCCGAATAGACTTTAGCATTGCAACTGGTGAAAAGGTTTTATCGTAATCCACACCGTGGACTTGCCTGTAACCTTTTGCAATCAATCTAGCTTTGAAAACTTCAAGTTTCCCATCCTTGTCCTTTTTACAGTTTGAAAACCCATTTGTTTCCTATGGCTTGGTAGCCATCTGGCAAATCGACCAAATCCCATACTTGGTTTTCTGACATGGAGTCTAATTCAGATTGCATGGCTTCTTGCCATTGCTTGGAGCTAGGGCTCGTCATAGCTTGTTTGTAAGTCGCAGGTTCATCACTTTCAAGTAATAGAACGTCATAGCTCTCGTTCGTCAAAATACCTAAGTACCTTTCCGGTTGAGATCTATATCTTTGTGATCTACGCGGGGTTACATTTCTAGATTGTCCATGATTCTCACCAGATACTTCTAAAGATCTCTGAGTTTCATCCTGAATGTCATCTTGAGCATTCTCTAGAGTTTTTTGTTCGACTCGAATTTCTTCGAGGTCTACTTTTCTCCCACTTGTCATTTTGGAAATGTGATCCTTTTCCAAAAAGATACCATCTCGAGCAACAAACACCTTGTTTTCAGATGTATTGTAGAAGTAATACCCCTTTGTTTCCTTTGGGTAGCCCACAAGGATACATTTGTCAGATTTTGGATGAAGTTTGTCTGAAATTAATCGTTTGACGTATACTTCACATCCCCAAATTTTAAGAAAAGACACTTTTGGAGGCTTTCCAAACCATAACTCATATGGAGTCTTTTCAACAGCTTTAGACGGAGCTCTATTTATAGTGAGTTCAGCTGTATTTAGTGCATGTCCCAAAAATTCTATTGGAAGTTCGGCTTGACCCATTATTGATCTAACCATGTCTAGCAAGGTTCTGTTCCTCCGTTCCGACACACCGTTCCATTGTGGTGTTCCATGAGGAATCAATTCTGATAGAATTCCACATTCTTTCAGATGGTCATCAAATTCATAGCTCATATATATTCACCGCCTCTATCAGACCGCAATGCCTTAATCTTCTTGCGCGCCTAATTGATTCTCTACTTCACTCTGAAATTCCTTGAATTTGTCAAAGGATTCAGACTTATGCTTCATTAGGTAGACATAATCATATCTACTGAAGTCATCAGTGAAAGTGATAAAGTAGCTGAAACCACCTCTAGCATTTGTACTCATTGGTCCACATACATCTGTATGGATTAAACCCAATAGTTCAGTTGCTCTTTCTCCAACTTTAGAGAAAGGTTGCTTTGTCATGTTGCCAAATAAACATGATTCGCACTTACCATAATCCTCTAAGTCAAATGGTTCTAGAATTCCTTCCTTTTGAAGTCTTTCCATGCGTTTCAAGTTAATATGGCCTAATCGACAATGCCACAAATAGGTGAGATCTGAATCATCCTTTTTGGCCTTTTTGGTATTTATGTTATAAACTTGTTTGTCGTGATCTAATAAATAAAGTCCATTGACTAATCTAGCAGATCCATAAAACATCTCTTTAAAATAAAACGAACAACTATTGTCTTTTATTAAAAAGGAAAATCCCTTAGCATCTAAGCAAGAAACAGAAATGATGTTTTTAGTAAGACTTGGAACATGGAAACACTCTTCCAGTTCCAAAACTAGCCCAGAGGGCAACGACAAATAATAAGTTCCTACAGCTAATGCAGCAATCCTTGCTCAATTTCCCACTCGTAGGTCGACTTCACCCTTGCTTAACCTTCTACTTCTTCTTAGTCCCTGTGAATTGGAACATAAGTGTGAGCCACAACCTGTATCTAATACCCAAGAAGTTGAATTAGGAAGTATACAGTCTATAACGAAAATACCTAAAGATGGAACGACTGTTCCGTTCTTCTGATCTTCCTTTAGCTTCAAGCAATCTCTCTTCCAATGCCCCTTCTTCTTGCAGTAGAAGCATTCAGATTCAGAAGTGGGTTGACTGACCTTCCTCTTTTCACACTTGGCGCCAGTTTGCTTAGTTGGGCTGGCCTTCTTGCCACCTTTCTTAGCATTCCTCTTCTTACCAGATTTCTTGAACTTGCCCCCACGCACCATAAGCACATCTTGCTTATCACTTTTGAGCGTCTTTTCAGCGGTCTTCAGCATACCGTGAAGCTCAGTGAGCGTTTTTTCCGGACTATTCATACTGTAGCTCAGTTTGATTTGATCATACCCGTTATGAAGAGAATGGAGGATGGTGTCTACAACTCTTTCCTGAGAGAATTGCTGATCCAGCCGACTCATATTCTCAATGAGTCCAATCATTTTGAGAACATGTGGACTTACGGGCTCGCCTTTCTTAAGCTTGGTCTTAAGAATTTGCCTATGAGTCTCGAATCTTTCGACCCGAGCCAGATCTTGGAACATGTTCTTTAACTCACTGATCATCGTGAAAGCATCTGAGTTGATGAACATTTTCTGTAAATCTGCACTCATGGTTGCGAGCATTAGACATTTCACATCCTTGTTGGCATCAATCGAACGATTGAGGGCTGCCTGAGTGACCCCGTCGCCCGCGGCTTCGGGCATCGCCTCTTCCAGGACATACTCCTTTTCTTCCTGCATAAGAACTATTTGCAAGTTCCTTTGCCAGTCAAGGTAGTTTTTCCCGTTCAACTTCTCCTTTTCGAGAATTGATCGAATGTTGAATGAATTGTTGTTTTCCATATTTTAAAACTACAATTGAAAAAGAATAAACAAATAAATAATCATTCACAGTTTCTCTTAATAAACTTAAATTCTAGCATACATGCATAATTTAATGTTCATTAAGCATTTTATTCAAGTTATGTGTTCCGGCAGGTATGAATAAAATGATTCCAAGACCCTAAAAACCATTGAAGAATTAAGCACATAATGTATTTTGACTCAATTCTAAAATATTTTAGGTAAGCAAAAGCCTTTTGCTAATAGTCTAGAAACTACTCTTGGTTGATAGGTACGTCTAAGAACTTATTAGGTAAACCTATCGATTTTGCCACGACATAAAAGGACTCCTTACTTATATCGTTGAGTTTCACCAAAACTAACATGTACTCACAATTGTTTGTGTACCTTACCCCTTTAGAATCAATAAGTAACACCTCGCTATGGCGGAAAACTATTACTAAGATTGATGTAAAGGTTATCCAAGTAAGTGTTATTTTGGCATGACACCTTTTAACTCAATTTTTAAGTTTGGAACTTAAGGCTCTTACTATGCTGGTTAGATTTTAAGTGAACTAAAATCCTTAATCATGCAACATAATCAAGCCACAATCTCATGCATATTTAAGACATATTTAAAAGCAATAAATAACTTAAAGCATGCATAAGATAAATGTGATCTAGTATGGCCCGACTTCATCTTGAAGCTTCAACTTCAAAGTCCGTCTTGAAAATGGATTGGAAACCCCGTCTTGAATTTCTCCGTGGGAGGCGCCATTTTCTTCAAATAAGATCAGCTATAATTAAACTAATTACAACTATTTGATGGTACGCAGATCATATTTGAATTGAAAAAACAAAATTTGGTGCATTAGACCAATTACATTCAAATTAATGGTACGCAGACCATATTTTCTATCCTATTTGGGCCATACTAGTCACTTCATAACCTGCAAAACAGTACATATATATACCATTCACCCATTCATTATCATGAATGGCCCACATAGCTGGTTAGTAAAACACATTGTTATGCATCACATAAATATTTGCAGCAATTAATCAAGGGCACCAATAATCTACCAATTATTCAGTCCTTATTAATTCTAATCAAGTTGTTTAACCTTAAAGGATTTGTAGACCTAATCAAGAGTTTATGACTAAAGGCTCCCACTTAAACCAATAACTTTATATGCTTTACTAATTTTAAACATAAAAATGTATTTCTAGTCTAACCGGAAACATACAAGTTTAATTAAAATTTAAAGCTCATATAAAATTATAATCGAATCCATTTAATTTATTTTCAGTTGAATTTAAGAATTTAAATTAATTCAAGGTTTAATTTTAGTAAAATAATTAGTATAAATAAAAATTTATAATAATTATAATATTCAAAATTAAAATCCGAGAAAACAATTTAAATTATTAATTTTAAAATTAATTAAAAATATTTCCGAACTGAAAATTCAAATTAAAACCAAAACGTGTCAATCGTCGCAAGACGAGGCACTTGGGCTTGCGCCCAAGCCCCATCGAGCCTCGAGGCCGCATCGCCACTCGACTGACCGTTGCACAAGGCACGAGAGGCAGCAGCCACGCGCAAACGCAGCAAGCCAAGCCACGCTTGCGCGCAGCCTGCCCGCGTACATCGCATCGCAGCAGCCCCTTCGCGAGACATCGCTCGCTGCATGCGAGCCATCGCTCGCTGCACGAGCCAGCGCTCGCTGGCGCGAGGCAGTGCGCGTTGTGGCGCAGCACGCTTGCTGCCCACACGCGACTGCTCGCAGTGCCTTGCTTGTCGCCCATCGCATAGCACACACGGCCAGCACCATTGCCTCGCGCGCGCACCATGCTATGTTGCTCGCTGCATTCGTACCGCACGGGCGACGAGCTCCCTTGCTCGTCGTCGCGTGCCCGCACTATACAACACCCCTTAAGGGTAACACGTAGCGTCCTTTGCTTTGTGCGTGCAACGTTTATGAGCGTTTTTCATAAAAATTTAAAATTTTTAATTTAAAATTATCGACAAATTAATAAATCATATTAATTTCATAATTTTAGGGCGAAAAATCGAAAATTTATTAATCAATTAATTTTTGATTAACATGGATTCAAATCTAGGTCATAAAAATTTAAAATTTATCACAAATTAACAATTTTTATGGTGGTTTTAATCATGGATACCTAATTAAATCGCCAATTAATTATGAAAATCAAATCAAATTCTAAATTATTCGAATTTCAACAAATTAATTACAATTACAAATTAGGTTGTATAATTAACAAGCTTAGGCATTCAAAATTGTTAAACATATACAGTAGGTCAATCAAAGATTCAAGATTTAACAACAAGGATAGCAAATATTCAATTTAACATCTTAAATTTACAAACTTTTGCGTTAGAAAAACTAAAACCTCCGAAAAGTCATAGTTAGGCTTCGTATTTAGGAATTCTAAGTTCGGCCGAAAAGTAATTTTTTTGTCAAAAATTTAGAATGCCTTTTACATGCGGAATTGACACAAAAATCACTCGATTTGGTTGAGTAACGAATAAACTTCCGAAAACCTGCGTACATATAATTAAATAAACGCAATTTGCAATTAATTAACAATTACGAAAATTAATCACCCCTTTTAATTCTTTGCAAATTTGTAAAATTTAACCATGTTATGCAATTTAGATTATGCAAATAATAAGAGGCTCGTGATACCACTGTTAGGTTATGATACATATGAAAAACATAAATCATGCGGAAAAACCTTAATGCCAGGAAACATATTATTTACACATAATCAGTTAGCATAATTTAGATGCATACACTTTGTAGTGTGCCCTCCCTAGCTGCGCCCTAACCGAACAAGAACAAGTCTTTAGGACTCCAATTGTCGTCCCTCCGTAGTTAGTCCACAGCACGTCCGGATCCGCCTTAAGATTGACCAACTAGAATCGCCCTTAAGGTACTATTATTTTCGGCTAAATGGGCAAGTAATGTGACTGATTTTTCTGCTCAAAAATCACAGCTTTTATTGTATGAATACTTGTTAAAAACTCGTGTATAAATTTATGACCCTAGGCATATATTTATAGAATCATGGAAAAGGATTTCGAATCCTGTTAGAATACTGATTAATTAATTGGAATCCTTTTAGAACTCTAAATAATTAATTTCTATCTTCTAGGATTAGGATTTAATCATAGCACAAATTCCGATAGCTTTAGGATTCGTATAGCACGCACACAAGCACGAGCACGAGCACCACACAGCCCGCGCGCATGCCTCGCGGCACACGCCAACTGCACGGCGCCTTGGCCCAATGCTCGCAGCCCACCTGATCCATGCGCGCGCCACGCCTAGCTGGGCCTGGCCTTGCGCTGGGCCTGGCGAGGCTTTGGCGTGTGGTTTTGATGCGTATGGCTTGTTGGGCGACGGCCTGGCTTCGTGCTGGGCCTTCGTCTAGCAAGTCTCGTCCGATGCTAATTCGTACGATACGCTTCCGATTAAATTCTCGATTCCGGAATTCATTTCCGATACGAACAATATTTAACATTTCCGATTCCGGAATTAATTTCCGTTTCGAACAAATATTTAATATTTTCGTTTCCGATAATATTTCCGATTCTGACAATATTTCTGTTTCCGGCAATATTTCCGATTCCGGCAATATTTCCATTTCCGATAATATTTTCCGATACGTACCATGTTTCCGTTTCCGGCAACATCTACGACTTGGACAGTATTTATATTTTCGATACGATCCATATTTCCGTTTCCGGCAATATTATCGTTTCTGGAGTATTCATTTACTTGCCTTTGACGATCTTAGCTCCCACTGAAACCAAGATCCGTCGATTTCGAATATCCATAGATGGAGTATTTAATGCCATTAAATACTTGATCCGTTTACGTACTATTTGTGTGACCCTACGGGTTCAGTCAAAAGTAAGATGTGGATTAATATCATTAATTCCACTTGAACTGAAGCGGCCTCTAGCTAGGCATTCAGCTCACTTGATCTCACTGAATTATTAACTTGTTAATTAATACTGAACCGCATTTATTAGACTTAACATTAAATGCATACCTGGACCAAGGGCATTATTTCCTTCAGTTCTATCGGTGCACTTTAGTGGAGACCCGGTAGGCTTCTAGTAGGTTTCTATTATTCTGTATTAAACTTTCTGTTAGTCTTCCTCCTAATTCTATTGGTGCGCGGTCGCGGAGACCCATAGTCAATTAGTGAGGGGTGTGCACACTAGGGACATTCTGTACTAATCTTACTTTGGCCATTCTCAAGGGTTACGCGCGACCCTTAGCGTTCTCTTTCCCTCACTTAATTAATATTGATCTTATGTGATAAGTTTAATAATGGAATTATTAAATTGATACTTGTTGTTTAATTATTTACTTTACGTACTCAAAATGTTTTTCAAACTAAAATTATTTATTTTACGGGATGGAGTTGGAATTACTCAGTTTATCTGATTTTTGGGAGTTTGTCTCTCTTGTCTCTTTTCTATTTATTTTTGCAGGTTGGTAAAGGTATTTGGCTATGAGTGAGGAGACGCTTAGAATAACCACCTAGTCAAGAGACAATTTCTATTTCAGTTTAAGTTGAACTTTGTTATTTATTATTGAGAATTGGTTGTATTTTTTATGGGCCACCTTTTAGACCACTTAGTTAATTTTGACTTTAATGGTTTTAAATTGTTTTCTTGCTTTGCAATTATTTTCTATGGATAATAAATGTAGCAGTGACACTCCCAAGGTTTGGACGATGGTTTTTATAAAATAAAAACAGGGTTTTTTATTATATAAAAGGTCCAAATTTTGGGGGTGTTACAAAGAAACTCCTTCTGCTCAACTTTTCCTTTTTACCGAACCTCATTTCGCCTTTCATGGATGTATAAATTTTGTGCTTAACTCTTAGCTCTTGCACTAATTCATGTATTTCCTCCCGTCTTTTCAATACAACAAATGATTTCTAACGATCCTGGACCACTCGAATCTTCTCTTAAATTTATTTCCTTACGTAACGTAATTTTCAATCAATTTAGTCCTTCACTTTTTCGTCGGTGTCACTTATACACATATGACTTCAAGATTTATATACTTCATTTACATAAAACTAGATTCTTTCGAAGCGTCTCCAAAATAACCCTCAAGTGTTCATCATGCTCTTTTTCACTCTTCGGATAGATTAGGATATCATCAATGAATACAACAACAAACTTATCTAGGAATTCATGAAAAATCATATTCGACAAATCCATAAATATAGCAGGTGCATTGGTTACCCATTACTTTAAACCTATAATGACCATAACGACTCCTAATGAGGTCTTAAGTATATTCTTATCAGCTATCCTCAATTGGTGATACTTCGAACACAATTCAGTCTTTGAGAACACACTTGCCCAATTCAATTGATCCAATATGTAATCTATCCTAGGCAAAGAATACTTGTTCTTAATGGTGTTTAGATCCCTAAAATCGATGCATAATTCCATACTCTTATCTTTCTCCTTAACAAACAACACAGGAGCTCCCCAAGGTGATGCACTAGGCCTAATATACCCCTTAATGAAAACAATTCTTGCAACTATGTCTTAATTCGCTCATTTCAGGAGGTGCCATGCTATAAGGTGCTTTGGTTATAGGTGTCGTTCCAGGATTTAACTCTATAATGAACTCAAAGGCTCTAGCAGGTGACATACTCGCAATTTCACTCGTAGACACATCAATGAATCCAATCACAAAGGGAACATCCTCGATTTTCACTCCAACTTCTTTACTCACCTCTAACACACTACAGAAAAAATAGTTCACACTCTCTATTCATCAATTTCCTCACTTGCATTACAGAAATAACTAAAGGTTCTTGGACTTCTCAAAACGTCTACATGAGGTCAACTTTCCAATAGGGTTCCTTAAACTTACTTTTCTGAATTTCACAGTCTACCTTAGCCTTGTACAAACTTAGCCAATCCATCCCCGAAATTACATCTAGGTCCCTCAGATTATACTTTATCAAATCAGAAGGAAAACACAATCTTTTGTCTTCAAAGGCAAGTTCTTAAACAACTTGGTACACATTAAGGTTACACCAGTAGGTATACTAACAGGTAAATCAATCACCTCAACATCTAATAAATTCAGACTCTTAACAACAGATGACGAAACAAAAGAATGAATTACCCCTGAATCAAACAACGTTTTAACTAGCAGGGGGTTAATAGAAAAAGTACCATGAACTACGTCTGCAGAATGTTCAGTTTCATTTCTACTCATCACGAACAGTTTGCCCGGAGCCTTATTCTGGTTGTTGTTCTCATTGGCAGACTTATTGTGGTTTCCCTGGGTATTTTGTGACCCTATAAGCTTCGAACTCTGATTTCCGGATTGGTTAAACCCTGGTTTCTCTTGGTTACCACTCTCACTACCATTCTTCTCCCTCTTCTGCTTAGCGAAGCACTCAAACTCTCTATGCCCCTTTTTCTAACAGTAGTGGCAATTCACCAATTCTCCCTTACAGTCTTTCCCAGGGTGGTTATTGTTGCACCTCTTGCACTGATACATTCTCTCGGATTGGCTCCTATTGTTGTGCCCCTGATTTGTTTCTTCCTTGAAAATTTCCATTTCTGTAATACCTCGTATTTTTATAATATTTATAAGTATATTTTATTATATTTATAAATCATTTTACGATTTATTATCATTTAAATAATATTTAAATGCATTGCATTTAATGTATTTTAATTAATTAGAATATTTATTATTTTAATTAATTATGAAACGAATTTAATTTTTGAGTCAGGAAATTAAATGGGTTGCAAATGATTTTTTAAGGCTTCGGGTTTTTAAATGAAAAGTCCAATTCGTTTTATTAAACGACCCAATCAAAAGAATTTAATTCAAGTCCTAAGTTAGCCCAATCATTTAATCCCCTAAGCCCAATTCTAATTTCCTAAGCCTAGCCCATTAATACTAAGGAGCCTATAAATAGGACTCCTCATCATTAAATGAGCCCCTAAAATTCATAAACCCTATTTTTGCCTTGCTTGCCCAACACTCCTCTCCCTCTTTTCCTCTCGTCCGCACGCCCGCACGCACGTAGCCCGTGCTCGCGCTGTTGTGCCTCGTGCTGCTCGGCCATACGCCCCAGCACTCGCTCCCTCGCTCTCGCCCTCGCTCGCTCCCTCTTCGCGCGCGCCCAGCGCTCACACCTCCTTCCTCTCTTTGCTGCGTCGTTGTTGTTGTGTTGTATGGCTGTCGCTGCTGCTCTCCCTCACTCGCCCAGCCTCACACCCACACTCCCTCACTCTCTTCGTCCGCGCCCAACGCGCTGCTCCCCTCTCGCCCAGCCCGCGCGCGGCCCCTGCTGCCCGCTCCTCTTTGTCGCTGCACACACGCACACGGTTGGTGCGTTGTGTGTTGTCGTTGTTGCTTGTTCGTTCGTTATTCAATTCTTTTCGCCCAATAACATTAAATTCGTGGTTGTTCCGTGCTATAGGCCGGATTGGTATAATTCTCTTCTTCCTTACCTATTTTATTTAAATTCCGTATTTTAAATTACTATATTAATATTGTTTTGAGTAATTAAAATGCTAGGAACCGGTTATGAATACCGTGGTTTGAGGATTTGTGTGTTGTGATTCATTAGGTTTGTTTTAATTATCAAAGGATGAATTTTCAGATTTGTTTATTGAACAAAGCATTGATTTTTATGATATTAAACTAGTGCTATTGGGATTTTCAAGTTAGGGTTTTAACCTAGACCTAATGAGTCAATTGATTAGCATAATTAGGTGATGATTTTAATTATGATAATCAATTATATTTTCAGATTTGAATAAAAGCTTAAAGTGTCGATTTTTATTGATTTTAAAGGCGGAAAAAGTATGTTTTCGTACTAGGGATTGATTTTGCAAATTGAGACGATTTTATTATTGAAAAACGATTGAATTCTAAAGTCTAAAGGAGGTTTTAATTTTTATAAAGTTGCTGGAAATTTAATGAACATGGAAATAATTTAAGTTTCATTATTTTGATGATAGGAGGTGATTTCTAGTTGAGTGCTCGTTATTGCAAAGTGGCCCCTACGCTTAGGTATTCAAGGTACGTACAAGTCTAGGGCGACCACACCTTTTGTCAATGGCATTACATGATTGTTGATGATGTGAATTACATTATGTGGAATCATGTTTGTTTTGGTGAACGAGCATGTGATTTGTGATGTTGGATTTATTGGATTAATTGTTGAACAAGCATGTTGAAATTATTATGAGTATGGATTTCATTGTCAATCATGTTGTTCAATATTTATGCATGTATGGTTTATTTCACATGCAAGGGATGGATTATTTATTTGTACGCTATTGTACGGGAAGTTTAGCATACTTTGAGCCATTTATTTCTACCTCGTTGTACTATTTATTTTACCACATGTGAAGGGTTAGCTCACGTAAGCCACCGCACATGTAGGGTTCAGTTGGGAATATTATGTATGAAATGAATTAGGATTTGTCGTGCAAGGGCACAACCCTCATGTTAATGTGCATGATGTGGAGTCTCACTTTGGTGAGGAGGAACATGGTAGTAATATCACAAGTGTCTTGCTTGGTTGATCACAAGTCTTAAAGCATTAAAATAAGATTGTTTTGGTTGTTGTTTATTAATTGTATGTATGCATGTTGTCGAGTCTTGAGTTCGCCTTTATTAAAATATTAATAAATGTAAAGTGCAACCGGAACAAGCTTCAAAACTCTTGGAACGTATATACCTTGAGTATGAACAATGGGGGGAG
Source organism: Spinacia oleracea (assembly GCF_020520425.1). Lineage (NCBI taxonomy): Eukaryota > Viridiplantae > Streptophyta > Magnoliopsida > Caryophyllales > Amaranthaceae > Spinacia > Spinacia oleracea. Next base: position 60,321,147 of record NC_079489.1, read on the forward strand.
TCTTGCCGGAAAGCTCATACTCCTACTAATGATACAAGACGTTGTTTCATTTATATTATGCGCAGGAATTCCGTCGGTATGACCCGACACTCGGTATGGCCCGATTTTATTATTATTATATTTGGTGTATGGTTGGCTCCCATCACCTTTTCCCTTTGTGGATTATTCTTTTGGCCCGTTCGAAGCTTATTCTAATTAAATTGTAAGTCAAGAGTCGAGTCTTGTGTCTCATGATTGTTTGTTAAGTATTATATGGCTTTTGCATGTTGATTAGTACTTAGTGAGTGATGCATGTTTTAGTTTCATTTCACTTTATTCTTGTAAGTACTCAGCTTTTGCTGACTACGTGCTTTGTGTGTTTCTGGTCATGGCCTTTGCCTTAATGACCCTATGATGATCCATCATTTGCACTTGCATTGTTGGGGAGTAGAATAATATAGCGGGTTGGTAGATCAAGTACGATTGAAATCATGTGGCTTGGGATGATTGAGAGAGTTGCATGCTTTCGTTCTTTGAAACTATTTTATTTAATATTTTAATTATGTTTGAAATGTTTGAATTATTTATATTTTGGGTTTTGGGCCATTATGGTTCTTTCCTTCCCCTGTTTTCGTTCTCCTCCTAACTTTCTTGATTGTCGCGCAGCTGCACCGCGACCCAGGCCAGCCACCACTGTCCGCCGGTCAAGCCTTGCCGCGAGCCACCCTCTGTCAGTTGGCCAAACCCCTCTCTCCTCTTTAGTTCTTGGTTATTTCTTAAACCTTAAGTAACTAATTATTTTAAATTTAAGTTTGTTAATTTAGATTATGTTCTTAAATTAAATTTATAATTTTTATGGTGAATATGATTTTCAGATTTGATGTTGAGATTATAAACGAATTAATTTCAGTTTTGGTTGATTGAATTATAAATTAGGGCTTATTTATGATTTATTAATTTGGATTATGTTTTCTTGAATTAAAGTTATGGTTTTGTAATTTAAATTATAAATTTTAGATTATGCAAATTATATAATGAAGTTATTAATTTTCAGATTATCAAATTACTTTGAAATATTAATTTTGATTGTTTAAAGTATGAAATTCAAGGTTTTTATGATTATTAATCATGGTAGGTTGAGTATGGATTATTGAGTTTGTTGTTTTGAGATACTAGGAACGTAGATTGACCTTGGTGAAGCTTTTTAAATGAATTTATATTGCTGAAAATTTAAAGTACGATGTTTGCAAAAAGTTTTTAACGAATTTCAATCACTAGTTCAATAATTATGATGCTAGGAAATCAAATTTTTAAGTTTTGATATTAGGGAAAGTTCTAAATATGTTTTGGATGCATTTAGAATGCTTTATTATGGTTGCCAATGATTAGAAATTGATTAAGATTACTTGTTGGTTGTTTAGGCGGAGAATTCTCTTTAGGCGACTTTTGAAAGTGTTAAAGTGGCCTATCAGTTTGTTTACTTAAGGTACGTACATACCTGTGTGCTTGGAATGTGTGCTAATTGTTGAAACCATGTTGAATTGTTGATGAACTTGGTTATGTTGATATTGTTGATGAACTTAGTCAGGTTGAAATTGCATGTTTAATACTGTTGGATGGACATATTGAACCTATATTGCATTTTGAGGATTATAACATGTTAGTATGGATGATTGATGCAAACATGTTTGATTGGGAACACTAGATTACTTTGTATATAATTCAGATCGGTTGATTATTGTTCCCTTTCTAGCTTTTCACTACTTTATGAGGGCGGTGGACCTTGTTTAGTAAGTTGAAACTTTATACCCATATACAGGGTTGATCATGGTTAAAGGAAATGTTGGGTAAATTGGAATGAGTCTTGATTGATGCCTTTGTGATCACTTACTTAATTCCAAGATAAAAACAGTTGTGAATAAATGTGGATTGTATGCCTTATGTGATTGTTGAGTCATAACAGGGTTTCAATTTGTAAATCATGTAAAGTGAAACTGAGTAGCAATAGCTTTAGACTGTGCACGTCTAAAGTGACGGACAAACAGGAGTTGGGGTTCATGGTGGTAGCCCATGGCCTTTATCTCGGACCGGATTGATCACCGTGTCCTATTTTTATTCAAATGTTCCTCGATATCGCAGGTCTCTGAGGTTACGGAGTCGCGCCCGTACCTCGTCTTCCTTAGTGAAGAATGTCGGATGGTCAACTCGGTCCATTGTCTATTTCAACTAAAATAATATTACTGTTATAAGTCTATCCTAGTCTAGTCAAGTATGGTCGTCAAATTATCATGTTTTGTCTGCCCTTATTTATGTTCATTAGTATCATGTTAGGGTTGTTCGTTTAATAGTATCATGTTAGGATTATTATTGTTTTAGTATGTAGTACTCAGCTTTGCTGATTACGTGCTTTGTTTGTGTGTGTTGATCATGGCTATGCCTTATTGATCCTGTGATAACCCATCTTTGGTGAGCAGTCTCTAAGGATCAATAAGCGTTGCCCATCTACAGGTTTGAATGCATCATTGGGATCGGGATTAGAGAGCTTGTAGTTATATTTGTTTTATTAAGTGATTTGGTTTGTTAACTTGGATTTGAAATTTGTCGTACTATTCGTATTCCCTTGTTTCCGTTAATTGGTTTTGGACTTAATATGTAATCGATTATTTATGAACCTAAAAGTTAGTTTTATGTTTTCCGCTGCAAAATTCTGAATAAGCCGTTACGTTTTCACACGGGCGATAATACTTTGATAATTCTCTATAGTTATATTTATAAAAGGGTTGTTTTAGAAAAAGGGAATTGTCGGGGTGTTACAAAGTGGTATTTTTGAGCTAAAGGTTTTACTGACATTTCGTGTCTACCTTTTAAATTTTAGGCGCCTAACTACCTAATTAGTTACGTAAAAAGAATTTCGTTGAATTAAACAACAACTAGTGAATAAACTGAAAGTTATGAGTCATAAATGTTTGAATTTATTTAAAAATTGACTCTTGAATTACGTTCTTGTTTATGTGAATTAATGTATTTCGTTTTTTTTTGAAATTTAAATTAATATTTTTGGAATTATTAAAAAAAAAAATTTTTTTTTACTGCTGCTGCTACATTACCGTGAAAAAAAATATATTTATTTATTAATTATTTGTCGTTTAATAATTATTCGTTCAATCAAATTAATTCTTATAACGACGCTTCTATAAAGGTCGTCGACCTTCGACGACTTACCCCTTCAATTAAATCTAGACCGTCGATTGATCTCAATCTAATCTAGACCGTTCACTTGATTTTATCCTTTTTATGGGTTGTTTGGCTCTAGGTAATAAAAGTACCCAACGTATATTTAATATTAATTATTTAATATTAATGACATCATTATCCGTCCATTTCACCGCCGGCCCATCACCGCCGGCAACCATCCCCGCCGGCAACCATCACCGCCGGCCACCATCATCCGACCACCGCCGGCCACCATCACCGCCGGCCACCATCATCCGACCACCATCATCCGACCACCATCATCCGACCACCATCATCTCGCCCACCACCATCAACTGACCACCATCATCATCGCCGGCAACCACCAACATCATCCGGCCACTAACATCACTGCGACCACCATCACCGCCGGCCACCACTCCACATCGCCGGCCATCTAATTTTATAGTTAATTAAATAATAATCTTTTTTAATTCTATAATTAATTAAATAGTAATCCTTTTTAATTTTAAGTAAATAACCGTTTAGTTTAAAATATTATTGTTATTTATCCGATATTAGCTAATTTTGACATATATTAAAAAAAAAAATCAAATTTAATTTAATTATTTTTACCGATTTTTGTTTTAAAAAAATCTGATTTTATTTGATACGGTATTAGATAATTATTAATTACCGAAAGTTTTTTAAATAAAACAGATTTTATTTGATACGGTATTATATAATTATTACCGAAAATAGAATAGATTCTGATATTATAGAATAATATTTATTTTTTATATATTCTTTAATTGATTTAGTATCTTAATTTTTCCTAAATTGAGCCATAGATTTCGTTATTGATTTTCCTAAAAAAAATATCAGATTTTATTTTATTACCAAAATAAAAATAGATTTTGATGTTTTTTGTTTAGGGATTAAATCAGATTTTACTTGTGACTATAAAAAAAATTTAATTCTATTTGTTACGATACCGAAAATTAGATTTTATTTGTTACGATAAATCAGATTTTATTCAGATTTTTTTTATTTCGGTAATTAACTATTACCGTATATCTTAATTATATTAGTTAATAATTGTTACCGAAATTGTTAACAAATAAAATCTGAAAGAAATAAAATCTGAATTGTTACCGAAATTTTTTAAAAATTACCGAAATAATAAATATCAGATTTTATTTGATTACCAAAATTAAAATAGATTTTGATATCGTATATCTGAATTATATTAGTTAATAATTGTTACCGGAGTTGTTAACAAATAAATCTCATTTGTTACCGTTTTTTTTAAAAAAATTACCGAAATAAAAAAAAATCTATTTTTATTTGATTACCGAAATAAAAATAGATTTAGATATTTTATTTTTAGGGTTAAAATAGATTCAAATGTTATAGAATAATATTTACTTTTTAGATATTCTTTAATTGATTGATATGTTAATTTTCCTAAATTGATACCTTATATTTTGTTAATAATTGTTACCGAAATTATTTTAAAGAAATCAGATTTTATTTGATTGTTACCGATTTTTTTTTAAAAATATCTTATCTTATATTATTTAATTATATATATCGTTACCGATTTTTTTTTAAATCTTATCTTATATTAAAAGCAAATCTTATCTTATATTATTACCGATTTTTTTAAAAAAATAATCTTATCTTATATTACAAAAATTCTTATCTTATATTGTTACCGAGATTTTATTTGATTGTTAACAAAATTTATTTGATTGTTCCGATTTTTTTTAAAAAAAAATCAGATTTTATTTATTACCGAAATTAAAATATATATTCTCTAATTGATTTAGTCTCCTATTTAGTCTCCTAATTTTCCTAAATTGATGCCTTAGATTACGTTATTGATACTAAACCATTTACAAGATATCGTTTATCTGATTTATACTAAATCAATTATGTTATTTTTTATCCTATATTATGTAACTTTTAACGAAATAATAAAAAAATTATTATTTGAATACCGAAATAAAAAAAATCAATTTTTATTTTATCCTACGTCGAATCATGAAATAGAATCATACATCGAATCATGAAAATTACCGAAATAAAAAAAAATCTATTTTTATTTGATTACCGAAATAAAAGTAGATTTAGATATTTTTTTTAGGGATAAAATAGATTCAAATGTTATAGAATAATATTAATTTTTTAGACATTCTTTAATTGATTAATATGTTAATTTTCCTAAATTGATGCCTTAGATTTCGTTAATAATTGTTACCGAAATTATTTTAAAAGAATCAGATTTTATTTTATTGTTACCGAAGTTTTTTAAAAAATATCTTATCTTATATATTATTTAATTATATATATAATTACCGATTTTTTTTTTAAATCTTATCTTATATTAAAAACAAATCTTATCTTATATTGTTACCAAATTTTTTTAAAAATAATCTTATCTTAAATTAAAAAAAATTCTTATCTTATATTGTTACCGAGATTTTATTTGATTGTTAACGAAATTTATTTGATTGTTACCGATTTTTTTTTAAAAAATCAGATTTTATTTATTACGGAAATTAAAATATATATTCTCTAATTGATTTGGTCTCCTATTTAGTCTCCTAATTTTCCTAAATTGCTGCCTTAGATTACGTTATTGATACTAAACCATTTACAAGATATCGTTTATCTGATTTATACTAAATCAATTACGTTATTTTTTATCCTATATTCTGCCACTTTGGGTCATGTTAGATAAATTAATAGGGTTTGATGTATTGAAAGAATCAAATAACGGCTAGTTCGTCACGGCATTGCTTATTTATTATGTTAGGAACTCCTAATTATTTTTTGGACTGACCAAAATACTTTTGGAATTCCACTTTATTAATTAGGAGTTACTGAATTGGGAATCATAAAGACTTAATTGACTTTGGAAGTAAGAGAATCAAGAGAGCGAGTGTTGCCAAATATTGGTAATTTCGGAAAACTACCCCAAACAAGAAATTATATCCTTTAGGGGAAATCTTATCGAAGTGTAATTCTATTATTTTATAGTTTTCACGGGAAAAAAAGATAATCATATATTTTTATATAGTTTTAAATATCTTTTACTCCGTACAAGATTTACTTAGATTTAAATTTTATTCAACTACCTAAAATCTGATGGGATATATACATTCATACACATGTTTGTTGGAGAGTGGGGGATATTCCAGTTTATTAATTAGGAGTTACTGATTAAGGAATCATAAAGATTTAATTGACTTTGGAAGTAAGAGAATCAAGAGAGCAAGTGTTGCCAAATATCGGTAATTTCGGACACTCTATTTACTTATTTGCGTTACCGTTTTCATGAAATCATATAAGCAAACAAACCCCTTTGGGTCGTGTTAGATAAATTAACAGGGTTTAATGTATCGAACGAATCAAATACCGGCACGTTCGTCACAGCGTTGCTTATTTATTATTTGAAGTATTTCCTTATCTAATGCGACCCTTAATCTATTAATAAATATATCTATTTATGTTAGGACCTCCTAATTATTTTTTGGAGTTACCAAATACTTTTGGAATTCCACTTTATTAATTAGGAGTTACTGAATTGGAATCATAAAGACTTAATTAAATTTGGAAGTAAGAGAATCAAGAGAGCGAGTGTTGCCAAATATCGGTAATTTCGGACACTCTATTTACTTAATTGCGTTACCGTTTTCATGAAATTAAATAAGAAAACAAACCCCTTTGGTTTGTGTTAGATAAATTAACAGGGTTTAATGTATCGAACGAATCAAATACCGGCTAGTTCGTCACGACATTGTTTATTTATTATTTTAAACAATTTCCTTATCTAATGCGACCCTTAATCTATAAATAAATATATATATATATATATTTATGTTAAGACCTCCTAATTATTTTTTGGAGTTACCAAATACTTTTGGAATTCCACTTTATTAATTAAGAGTTACTGAATTGGGAATCATAAAGACTTAATTAACTTTGGAAATAAGAGAATCAAGAGAGCGAGTGTTGCCAAATATCGGTAAGTTCGGACACTCTATTTACTTAATTGCGTTACCGTTTTCATGAAATTATATAAGCAAACAAACCCCTTTGGGTCGTGTTATATAAATTAACAGGGATAAATGTATCGAACGAATCAAATACCGGCAAGTTCGTCAAGACATTATTTATTTATTATTTTAAACAATTTCCTTATCTAATGCGACCCTTAATCTATAAATAAATCTATATATATTTATGTTAAGACCTCCTAATTATTTTTTGGAGTTACCAAATACTTTTGGAATTCCACTTTATTAATTAGCAGTTACTGATTAGGGAATAGTAAAGACCTAATTAACTTTGGGTCGTGTTAGATAAATTAACAGGGTTTAATGTATCGAACAAATCAAATACCGGCAAGTTCGTCACGACATGTTTTATTTATTATTTTAAGCATTTCCTTATCTAATGCGACCCTTAATCTATAAATAAAACTATATATATATTTATGTTAAGACCTCCTAATTATTTTTTCGAGTTACCAAATACTTTTGGAATTCCACTTTATTAATTAGGAGTTACTGAATTGGGAATCATAAAGACTTAATTAACTTTGGAAATAAGAGAATCAAGAGAGCGAGTGTTGCCAAATATCGGTAATTTCGGACACTCTATTTACTTAATTGCGTTACCGTTTTCATGAAATTATATAAGCAAACAAACCCCTTTGGGTCGTGTTAGATAAATTAACAGGGTTTAATGTGTCGAACGAATCAAATACCGGCAAGTTCGTCACGACATGGTTTATTTATTATTTGAAGCATTTCCTTATCTAATGCGACCCTTAATCTATAAATAAATCTATATTTATTTATGTTATGACCTCCTAATTATTTTTTGGAGTTACCAAATACTTTTGGAATTCCAGTTTATTAATTAGGAGTTACTGAATTGGGAATCATAAAGACTTAATTAACTTTGGAAATAAGAGAATCAAGAGAGCGAGTGTTGCCAAATATCGGTAATTTCGGACACTCTATTTACTTAATTGCGTTACCGTTTTCATGAAATTTTATAAGCAAACAAACCCCTTTGGGTCGTGTTAGATAAATTAACAGGATTTAATGTATCGAACGAATCAAATACCGGCAAGTTCGTCACGACATGGTTTATTTATTATTTGAAGCATTTCCTTATCTAATGCGACCCTTAATCTATAAATAAATCTATATTTATTTATGTTAGGACCTCCTAATTATTTTTTGGAGTTACCAAATACTTTTGGAATTCCAGTTTATTAATTAGGAGTTACTGAATTGGGAATCATAAAGACTTAATTAACTTTGGAAATAAGAGAATCAAGAGAGCGAGTGTTGCCAAATATCGGTAATTTCGGACACTCTATTTACTTAATTGCGTTACCGTTTTCATGAAATTATATAAGCAAAAAAACCCCTTTGGGTAGTGTTATATAAATTAACAGGGATAAATGTATCGAATAAATCAAATACCGGCAAGTTCGTCACGACATTGTTTATTTATTATTTTAAACAATTTTCTTATCTAATGCGACCCTTAATCTATAAATAAATCTATATATATATTTATGTTAAGACCTCCTAATTATTTTTTGGAGTTACCAAATACTTTTGGAATTCCACTTTATTAATTAGGAGTTACTGATTAGGGAATAGTAAAGACCTAATTAACTTTGGGTCGTGTTAGATAAACTAACAGCATTTAATGTATCGAACGAATCAAATGCCGGCAAGTTCGTCACGACATGGTTTATTTATTATTTTAAGCATTTCCTTATCTAATGCGACCCTTAATCTATAAATAAAACTATATATATTTATGTTAAGACCTCCTAATTATTTTTTGGAGTTACCAAAAACTTTTGGAATTCCACTTTATTAATTAGGAGTTACTGAATTGGGAATCATAAAGACTTAATTAACTTTGGAAATAAGAGAATCAAGAGAGCGAGTGTTGCCAAATATCGGTAATTTCGGACACTCTATTTACTTAATTGCGTTACCGTTCACATGAAATTATATAAGAAAACAAACCCCCTTGGGTCGTGTTAGATAAATTAACAGGGATTAATGTAACGAACGAATCAAATACCGGCAAGTTCGTCACGACATGGTTTATTTATTATTTTAAACAATTTCCTTAATCTATAAATAAAACTATATATATTTATGTTAAGACCTCCTAATTATTTTTTGGAGTTACCAAATACTTTTGGAATTCCACTTTATTAATTAGGAGTTACTGAATTGGGAATCATAAAGTCTTAATTAACTTTGGAAATAAGAGAATCAAGAGACCGATTGTTGCCAAATATCAGTAATTTCGGACACTCTATTTACTTAATTGCGTTACCGTTTTCATGAAATTATATAAGCAAACAAACCCCTTTGGGTTGTGTTAGATAAATTAACAGGGTTTAATGTGTCGAACGAATCAAATACCGGCAAGTTCGTCACGACATGGTTTATTTATTATTTTAAGAATTTCCTTATCTAATGCGACCCTTTAATTATAAATAAATCTATATATATTTATGTTAAGACCTCCTAATTATTTTTTGGAGTTACCAAATACTTTTGGAATTCCACTTTATTAATTAGGAGTTACTGAATTGGGAATCATAAAGACTTAATTAACTTTGGAAATAAGAGAATCAAGAGAGCGAGTGTTGCCAAATATCGGTAATTTCGGACACTCTATTTACTTAATTGCGTTACCGTTTTCATTAAATTATATAAGCAAACAAACCCCTTTGGGTCGTGTTAGATAAATTAACAGGATTTAATGTATCGAACGAATCAAATACCGGCAAGTTCGTCACGACATGATTTATTTATTATTTTAAGCATTTCCTTATCTAATGCGACCCTTAATCTATAAATAAATCTATATATATTTATGTTAGCACCTCCTAATTATTTTTTGGAGTTACCAAATACTTTTGGAATTCCACTTTATTAATTAGGAGTTACTGAATTGGGAATCATAAAGACTTAATTAACTTTGGAAATAAGAGAATCAAGAGAGCGGGTGTTGCCAAATATCGGTAATTTCGGACACTCTATTTACTTATTTGCGTTACCGTTTTCATGAAATTATATAAGAAAACAAACCCCTTTAGGCCGTGTTAGATAAATTAACAGCATTTAATGTATCGAACGAATCAAATACCGGCAAGTTCGTCACGACATGGTTTATTTATTATTTTAAGCATTTCCTTATCTAATGCGACCCTTAATCTATTAATAAATATATTTATTTATGTTAGGACCTCCTAATTATTTTTTGGAGTTACCAAATACTTTTGGAATTCCACTTTATTAATTAGGAGTTACTGATTAGGGAATAGTAAAGACCTAATTAACTTCGGATCGTGTTAGATAAATTAACAGGATTTAATGTATCGAACGAATCAAATACCGGCAAGTTCGTCACGACATTGTTTATTTATTATTTTAAGCATTTCCTTATCTAATGCGACCCTTTAATTATAAATAAATCTATATGTATTTATGTTAGGACCTCCTAATTATTTTTTGGAGTTACCAAATACTTTTGGAATTCCAGTTTATTAATTAGGAGTTACTGAATTAGGAATCATAAAGACTTAATTAACTTTGGAAATAAGAGAATCAAGAGAGCGAGTGGTTCCAAATATCGGTAATTTCGGACACTCTATTTACTTAATTGCGTTACCGTTCACATGAAATTATATAAGAAAACAAACCCCCTTGGGTCGTGTTAGATAAATTAACAGGGATAAATGTATCGAATGAATGAAATACCGGCAAGTTTGTCACGACATGGTTTATTTATTATTTTAAACAATTTCCTTAATCTATAAATAAAACTATATATATTTATGTTAAGACCTCCTAATTATTTTTTGGAGTTACCAAATACTTTTGGAATTCCACTTTATTAATTAGGAGTGTAACACCCCGAAATTTAAATCACTTATTAAAGCATAATTAGCAGCGGAATTAACCTAATTCGGTCGGGGCATTACTGACCGTAACTTCCCTTTGGAAATTACAAGGCAACCATCAATCATAAGCTATTAAACTCCAAGATTAACATAATAATCCTTTTTAATTCCTTAATAAAAGTACGTAACTTTAATCCAGAATCTTTACTTAAACTTGTTACAACTTAACATTGACTTAGGTGAACATGGTAATGGTGAAATCCTCGCCACTACTCGTTTCCGTGGTCCCCAACAGTACCTAAAATGGAAAACAAAACGGTGAGCCAAAGACTCAGTAACGAGTTACCCTAGCATCGTAACATCATTTCAATTCATTTTATTTAATAAACAGGGAGAATAGAATATAGTAAAACATTTAATAAATCATCATTTCAGAAGCATCATCTCGAAATATCATTTTCAATGATATCATTTCAGGAATTTCAGGAACATTATTTCAGGAATATCATTTTATTAACGTTTTTCCTTTTAACAATATTATTCTGGTCGTCGGGACTTTACAGGAAAACATGGTAGGACGTCTCCTACGAACAGGGGAAGCCAGTGCTTCATAACAGGGGGAGTCAATGCTCCATAACAGGAGAAGCCAGTGCTTCATTTCAGGGGGAACCTTGGTTCCATATCAGGGGAAGCGAATGCTTCTTATCAGGGGGAACCTTGGTTCCATATCAGGGGAAGCCAGTGCTTCTTATCAGGGGGAGCCTAGGCTCCATATAAGGGGAACTTGACCAGTTCTTACACTTTCATTTATCATGTTTACATTTCTTTTAATAGAACATTAATCAGGAAATCTCATTCATTCAGGGTGGTTCAACAAAACCATTAAATCTCGTTATTTCATAAAATTATTTCTTTCAGTAATAATAATTCATTAAATCAATACTTTGCATAAAGCTGCATTATCATAAAACAATTCAATCAAATCATATTTGTATCCCGCAAATCATAAAACATCATTATAAAACATCAATCATTCATAACATCATTCAGACATAAATACATTTCGAAAGGATTGCGGGTACTAGCAATAACCGTTACCTCAATTCCGCGATTTGCTAAGCCTTTTCGTTGGTTCGTTCTTCCTGAGCTCCGAGTCCGAATTCTTTCAAAATATTACATTATTGAATTAGTATTAAAATGATAAATACTTTAATTAAAACCAATATTTCAAAAATAACAATTTTATAGATAGTGAATTTTGAAATGATGAATTTAATAAAAATATAAATGTTTATAAATTCTTGAAAATATTATTAAACTAAATTTCAATCAAAATATATAGATATACATTTCATAAATCGATTTACATGAAATATTATTTAATTTCATGAATTAACGAAATAATATCGAATTTTCAGTTAAAGTACATATATATATATATAAATTTGTTTATCAATTAAAACTTTTATTATCAACAAATAGAGTAGGTAATTATTTTAGGGGCTTGAATTGAAATGTAAACTCACTTTGAGATATTTGGGCCAGCAATTTTGGGCTTGGTTATGGGAAATAAAAGAAACAGTTCCAATCTGGAACTTGTTTCCTGGGAATTTCGAACAAGACAGAGGAGGGCAGGGCACGAGCTGAGGGAGGAGGGAAACGGACGAAGAGGAAGGGGGGAGGGGAAACGGAGGTGGAGGCTGACGCCTGGGAGGCACGCTGGCACAATAAAGCGTCGGTAATGGTGGTGGTTGTGCAATGGTGGAGCAGCGAGAGGGAAAGACGAGGGAGGCAGGGGATTGGCGCGGAGGAGAGGGACGACAAAGGGGGTGGGTGCGTGGTGGTTTTGGGCATTCGTGGTGGTGTTGGGAGGTTAGGGAGCTGTTGGTTGGTCGCGGTGGTGGTGGTTTCCGGCGAGGCAGACGGTGGTGGTAAGTGATTTGAATTTGGAAATTGAAATTGAAATTGAAGTTGAAATTGAAATTGAAATTGAAATTGAAATTGAAATTGATATCTGAGTTGTGTTTCTTTTGGGATGATTGAGCAGCTATTTATAGTTGTTATGGGGCTCCATGGATGCAACAACTCAGCTTGATACCATTGACAAGTGGAAGAGATTGAAGGAAAGAAATTGATGATTAAGATGAGCTATTCTAGTTCTAGATTTCCACATATTCAAGTAGGTTTGATGAGTAAGGCTTGAGTTGTATTGAGGTGATGACAAGTAGATTGAGTTGCCTTGAGGTGGTGACAAGTAGAAAGTGGAGTTTTGACTCCCATGGAAAATGGCGTGAGGAAGAAGGAGAGGGAAGAAAACTGACTTTTGTGTTGCAAGGGCATTTTAGTAATTTTGGGAAAATTTCAGAATTTAATTACTAAAATAAAATTTTTGAATAAATTAATTTCCAAAAATAATATTTATAAAGTGCAAGTAATTGAATTTAGTTTCCGAATAAGTCGTTAACGAAAACGTACGAAGTATTTAAAACGTAATTATTCTTGAAAATACGAGATTAATATAATCTGAAAAATAAATCGTGACATAAAACTTTTGTTAAAATAGAAAAAAAATATCGTTAACGTTAAATAAGTTTAGTTTTAGAATAAAGATAAGAACGTTTCGAAATTATTTAAAATCCGAAAATATTAAGATTAAGCTCGTAAATATGAAATTAAATTATAAAATTTAAAAATAGTAATTCGTGTAACAATATTAAAAATTCAAGCGAAATAAAACTTCGTTAATTAAAATAAAGTTCGAAATTAAGATTTAAAACGTTTTAAGCTAAATAAAAATAATTAAGCTTAATAAATCAAGTTTTAAATATTCGGGGTATTACATTCTTACCCGCTTAGAAAAAGTTTCGTCCTCGAAACTGGAGCTCAGTTGAACCTTTGACCAATCGACATTCTTTGAAATCATACTTGGAACAATCTAGCATACGATCATGGTTGACCATAACATCATCATTCATAGAAAACATAGTTATTCATACATCATATCGTTCAGGGGCGAGTAATTAGAGATATTTCGCTTTCATTTCCTATTGGCTTCTTTGTTGCAGGAATCTTATCGTTGACTTTCGTTATTTGATTCGTTCCGATTTCGATCTCCGATCTTTTCTTCTACGCCAAGTAACTTCGTTGACTACGTTCGTTGCAGGGGTTCGAGTCCAATCACGTGACAGGAAATACATCTTAAACATACAACTTCGCTACTTATCCTTAGCATTTTAAGTCTACAAATCTCGGATTTGGCGGATAATGCAAATCCATCAAGTATGCCTTTATCATAAACAATCAAGCTTCCATAAACTTAGTTCAGACTACCTGGTTTTACAGACATGTCATTTTGTCGATTTCTATTCTCAACTCCATCGTATTCCTCAATCATTCATAATTCTTTTCGAATTTCATAATATTCATTGATATCATCAATCCGATAGACAGACTAATTCTCGATAACTTATTTTGGTAAGATCCTTAAAGCTTATATGCAAACTCAATCTCATGCTTTCACCATATATCATATTTTTCCACATAACATTTTTGCAAACCTTACATTTCCTTGCTTATCTTTCTTTATGGAGATCATCAAGCATTCTTTCCAAAAACAATCCCTATAAATGATGCGGAAAGGTATACTAAAAACACCATCAAACTTACTAACATACTAATTCCTGATAACTTCCTTTGGTATAATCCTCAAAACTCTATGTGTAGCCTCAATTTCATATTTTCACCATAAATCATGTTTGGTCTCGATCACATAATATTTTTGCATCACTTTTTAAGATTCTAGCTTAGCTTCATGAAAATACACTTAGGTACTTACAACCACAAACAATCATTATGAAGGGTGCGGAAAAATAACCCATAAATCATAACTTAAACGCTTGAACCTTTAATAACCTTGAGTTAAGTGGTGATTTTCCATTTATGAAATATAAACTCATACTCTTTTGTACTCTATCGTTCAACCTTAAATATAAACTCATGCTCTTTCGGTACTCTAACAATCAACCTTAAATAATTCATAAACATAAAAGTTCCTTAAAACAGTTCATATCCACAAAACCATGCTTTTATTAATTCTTTCATAAACTTTACTTCCTTGAGGACATCAGTGATTCTTAAACATTTCATAACATGTCCTTGACAAAAGATCTATCACATGACTCAAATCTAAAACAGGATACTTAGGTTCAAACGTACATGAGAACTAAATTGAAATAGTATCAGCGTTGGCGTCATCTTCTTCCTTGTCAGCTCTCATCATGTAAGCTTTTCCAGATATTGGTGGTCGCGGTGGATCATGATTAACCCTAGCATTGTTGTTGTTTCGTTCATGATTGGTCGAGGTTGCTCTTTCAGTATCCGTGGGAGGTGGTTTAGGGAAGTCCGTGACAAAATGATCTTTTCCTCCACATCGATAACACGTCTTCGTTCCTGCACGACATTCACTTTCAGTATGGTTTCTCTTTCCACACTTAGCACACCATACATTACGAGCTGCTCTATCATTATAACCTTGGTCTCTTCTATAATTATGGTTTCCTTGGTTTGGCCTTTTAGCTCCTCCATGGTTTTGACTATCATTCTTCCGTTTATCACCAACATTTTGTGCTTCTCGAAGTAATACAACTCGTTCAACATTAACTGCAACATCAACCATATATTGATAGGAAGTAAACCTTTGAGTTGCCAACCTATCTTGGTACTTCAAATGAAGACCTCGCTCAAAACGGTTCATCCTGGATTGCTCCGTCGATACCAACTCCGGTGCAAATCTTGACAATTCCATGAACTTGTTTGCATATTCCATAACACTCATTTTTCCTTGTTGTAAGTGCAAAAACTCGTCTTCCTTTTGTTTCCTCAGTGACGGTGGATAAAACTTATCTCTTAGTAACTTTTGCAGTTCGGTCCAACCAAATCTAGGCTCATTCTTCATTTCCTTATTAACTTTCCACCATAAACTTGCTTGACCCGTTAAGTAAAACACAGCGAAATCGACTCTCCATTCCTTAGGACATTGCAAGGTTTCAAACAACTGATCTATGCGATTAATCCAATCCTCGAATTCTACAGGGTCGGGCTTGCCATCGTAAGATGGTGGGTTTAGGGATGAAAACTTCTTGAACATTGATGCATTTTCGTTTGCATTCGTCGATTTCTGTTTCTGAGAATCTTTGATTAATTCAGCTAACATCGTGCTAACGGTTTCTAATCGTTCCATCCTTTCTTTGTGATCTTCGATAGGTTGATCGTCATAGGGATCATCATGGGCAACATCCTCGTAGATAGTGTCATCGTTGACATGGACGTTGTGCTCGTTGTGCGCTCCACCGTTAATATCGTTAGTCCCCTCGATAGTCGACATTCTGCATAACGTGCTCAATCAGGAAAACATAATAGGAAAATAATCCCTTTTCAGCCCGTTCCTACACTCACACTCATTTCATTTTAAATTAACATGATTTTAACATATTCTTTTAAACTTATTCTTTAAAACTCTTTGCTTAAAACCTATTGAATTCTACTACGCGTAAAAACCCGTAAGGTTTAGCACTTGTGGTCCAGAACCTTTGCTCTGAATACCAAACTGTAACACCCCGACCTTTACATCACTTATTAAAGCATAATTAGCAGCGGAATTAACCTAATTCGGTCGGGGCATTACCGGCCGTAACTTCCCTTTGGAAATTACAAGGCAACCATCAATCATAAGCTATTAAACTCCAAGATTAACATAATAATCCTTTTTAATTCCTTAATAAAAGTACGTAACTTTAATCCAGAATCTTTACTTAAACTTTTTACAACTTAACATTGACTTAGGTGAACATGGTAATGGTGAAATCCTCGCCACTACTCGTTTCCGTGGTCCCCATCAGTACCTAAAACGGAAAACAAAATGGTGAGCCGAAGACTCAGTAACGAGTTACCCTAGCATCGTAACATCATTTCAATTCATTTTATTTAATAAACAGGGAGAATAGAATATAGTAAAATATTTAATAAATCATCATTTCAGAAGCATCATCCCGAAATATCATTTTCAATGATATCATTTCAGGAATTTCAGCAACATTATTTCAGGAATATCATTTCATTAACTTTTTTCCTTTTAACAATATTATTCTGGTCGTCAGGACTTTACAGGAAAACATGGTAGGACGTCTCCTACGAACAGGGGAAGCCAGTGCTTCATAACAGGGGGAGTCAATGCTCCATAACAGGGGAAGCCAGTGCTTCATTTCAGGGGGAACCTTGGTTCCATATCAGGGGAAGCCAGTGCTTCTTATCAGGGGGAACCTTGGTTCCATATCAGGGGAAGCCAGTGCTTCTTATCAGGGGGAGCCCGGGCTCCATATCAGGGGAACTTGACCAGTTCTTACACTTTCATTTATCATGTTTACATTTCTTTTAATAGAACATTAATCAGGAAATCCCATTCATTCAGGGTTGTTCAACAAAACCATTAAATCTCGTTATTTCATAAAATTATTTCATTCAGTAATAATAATTCATTAAATCAATACTTTGCATAAAGCTACATTATCATAAAACAATTCAATCAAATCATATTTGTATCCCACAAATCATTAAACATCATTATAAAACATCAATCATTCATAACATCATTCAGACATAAATACATTTCGAAAGGATTGCGGGTACTAGCAATAACCGTTACCTCAATTCCGCGATTTGCTAAGCCTTTTCGTTGGTTCGTTCTTCCTGAGCTCCGAGTCCGAATTCTTTCAAAATATTACATTATTGAATTAGTATTAAAATGATAAATAATTTAATTAAAACCAATATTTCAAAAATAACAATTTTATAGATAGTGAATTTTGATATGATGAATTTAATAAAAATATAAATGTTTATAAATTCTTGAAAATATTATTAAACGAAATTTCAATCAAAATATATAGATATACATTTCATAAATCGATTTACATGAAATATTATTTAATTTCATGAATTAACGAAATAATATCGAATTTCATGAATTAACGAAATAATATCAATTAAAACTTTTATTATCAACAAATAGAGTAGGTAATTATTTTAGGGGCTTGAATTGAAATGTAAACTCACTTTGAGATATTTGGGCCATCAATTTTGGGCTTGGTTATGGGAAATAAAAGAAACAGTTTCAATCTGGAACTTGTTTCCTGGGAATTTCGAACAAGACAGAGGAGGGCAGGGCACGAGCTGAGGGAGGAGTGAAACGAACGAAGAGGAAGGGGGGAGGGGAAACGGAGGTGGAGGCTGACGCCTGGGAGGCACGCTGGCGCAATAAAGCGTCGGTAATGGTGGTGGTTGTGCAACGATGGAGCAGCGAGAGGGAAAGACGAGGGAGGCAGGGGACTGGCGCGGAGGAGAGGGACCACAAAGGGGGTGGGTGCGTGGTGGTTCTGGGCGTTCGTGGTGGTGTTGGGAGGTTAGGGAGCTGTTGGTTGGTCGCGGTGGTGGTGGTTTCCGGCGAGGCAGACGGTGGTGGTAAGTGATTTGAATTTGGAAATTGAAATTGAAATTGAAATTGAAATTGATATCTGAGTTGTGTTTCTTTTGGGATGATTGAGTAGCTATTTATAGTTGTTATGGGGTCCATGGATGCAACAACTCAGCTTGATACCATTGACAAGTGGAAGAGATTGAAGGAAAGAAATTGATGATTAAGATGAGCTATTCTAGTTCTAGATTTCCACATATTCAAGTAGGTTTGATGAGTAAGGCTTGAGTTGTATTGAGGTGATGACAAGTAGATTGAGTTGCCTTGAGGTGGTGACAAGTAGAAAGTGGAGTTTTGACTCCCATGGAAAATGGCGTGAGGAAGAAGGAGAGGGAAGAAAACTGACTTTTGTGTTGCAAGGGCATATTAGTAATTTTGGGAAAATTTCAGAATTTAATTACTAAAATAAAATTTTTGACTAAATTAATTTCCAAAAATAATATTTAAAAAGTGCAAGTAATTGAATTTAGTTTCCGAATAAGTCGTTAACGAAAACGTACGAAGCATTTAAAACGTAATTATTCTTGAAAATACGAGATTAATATAATCTGAAAAATAAATCGTGACATAAAACTTTTGTTAAAATAGAAAAAAAATATCGTTAACGTAAAATAAGTTTAGTTTTCGAATAAAGATAAGAACGTTTCGAAATTATTTAAAATCCGAAAATATTAAGATTAAGCTCGTAAATATGAAATTAAATTATAAAATTTAAAAATAGTAATTCGTGTAACAATATTAAAAATTCAAGCGAAATAAAACTTCGTTAATTAAAATAAAGTTCGAAATTAAGATTTAAAACGTTTTAAGCTAAATAAAAATAATTAAAATTAATAAATCAAATTTTAAATATTCGAGGTATTACAAGGAGTTACTGAATTGGGAATCATAAAGACTTAATTAACTTTGGAAATAAGAGAATCAAGAGAGCGAGTGTTGCCAAATATCGGTAATTTCGGACACTCTATTTACTTAATTGCGTTACCGTTTTCATGAAATTATATAAGCAAACAAACCCCTTTGGGTCGTGTTAGATAAATTAACAGGGTTTAATGTGTTGAACGAATCAAATACCGGCAAGTTCGTCACGACATGGTTTATTTATTATTTTAAGCATTTCCTTATCTAATGCGACCCTTAATCTATTAATAAATATATCTATTTATGTTAGGACCTCCTAATTATTTTTTGGAGTTACCAAATACTTTTGGAATTCCACTTTATTAATTAGGAGTTACTGAATTGGAATCATAAAGACCTAATTAACTTTGAGTCGTGTTAGATAAATTAACAGGATTTAATGTATCGAACGAATCAATTACCGGCAAGTTCGTCATGACATTGTTTATTTATTATTTTAAGCATTTTCTTATCTAATGCGACCCTTTAATTATAAATAAATCTATATGTATTCATGTTAGGACCTCCTAATTATTTTTTGGAGTTACCAAATACTTTTGGAATTCCACTTTATTAATTAGGAGTTACTGAATTGGGAATCATAAGGACTTAATTAACTTTGGAAAAAAGAGAATCAAGAGAGCGAGTGTTGCCAAATATCGGTAATTTCGGACACCCTATTTACTTATTTGGTTTATCGTTCACATGAAATTATATAAGAAAACAAACCCCCTTGGGTCGTGTTAGATAAATTAAAAGGATTTAATGTATCGAACGAATCAAATAACGGCAAGTTCGTCACGACATGGTTTATTTATTATTTTAAGCATTTCCTTATCTAATGCGACCCTTAATCTATTAATAAATATATCTATTTATGTTAGGACCTCCTAATTATTTTTTGGAGTTACCAAATACTTTTGGAATTCCACTTTATTAATTAGGAGTTACTGATTAGGGAATAGTAAAGACCTAATTAACTTTGGGACGTGATAGATAAATTAACAGGATTTAATGTATCGAACGAATCAAATACCGGCACGTTCGTCACAGCATTGCTTATTTATTATTTTAAGTATTTCCTTATCTAATGCGACCCTTAATCTATTAATAAATATATCTATTTATGTTAGGACCTCCTAATTATTTTTTGGAGTTACCAAATACTTTTGGAATTCCACTTTATTAATTAGGAGTTACTGAATTGGAATCATAGAGAATCAAGAGAGCTAGTGTTGCCAAATATCGGTAATTTCGGACACTCTATTTACTTATTTGCGTTACCGTTTTCATCAAATTATATAAGAATACAAACCCCTTTGGGTCGTGTTAGATAAATTAACAGCATTTAATGTATCGAACGAATCAAATACCGGCAAGTTCATCACGACATGGTTTATTTATTATTTTAAGCATTTCCTTATCTAATGCGACCCTTAATCTATTAATAAATATATCTATTTATGTTAGGACCTCCTAATTATTTTTTTGAGTTACCAAATACTTTTGGAATTCCACTTATTAATTAGGAGTTACTGATTAGGGAATAGTAAAGACCTAATTAACTTTGGGTCGTGTTAGATAAATTAACAGGATTTAATGTATCGAATGAATCAAATACCGGCGAGTTCGTCACGACATTGTTTATTTATTATTTTAAACAATTTTCTTATCAAATGCGACCCTTAATCTATAAATAAATCTATATATATTTATGTTAAGACCTCCTAATTATTTTTTGGAGTTACCAAATACTTTTGGAATTCCACTTTATTAATTAGGAGTTACTGATTAGGGAATAGTAAAGACCTAATTAACTTTGGGTAGTGTTAGATAAATTAACAGGATTTAATGTATAGAACGAATCAAATACCGGCAAGTTCGTCACGACATTAATTAGAAGTTACTGAATTGGAATCATAAAGACTTAATTAAATTTGGAAGTAAGAGAATCAAGAGAGCGAGTGTTGCCAAATATCGTAGTTTCGGACACTCTATTTACTTATTTGCGTTATCGTTTTCATGAAATTAAATAAGAAAACAAACCCCTTTGGGTTTTGTTAGATAAATTAACAGGGTTTAATGTATCGAACGAATCAAATACCGCAAGTTCGTCACGACATTGTTTATTTATTATTTTAATCATTTCCTTATGTAATGCGACCCTTTATCTATTAATAAATATATCTTTTTATGTTAGGACCTCCTAATTATTTTTTGGAGTTACCAAATACTTTTGGAATTCCAGTTTATTAATTAGTAGTTACTGATTAGGGAATAGTAAAGATTTAATTAACTTTGGAAATAAGAGAATCAAGAGAGCGAGTGTTTCCAAATATCGGTAATTCCGGACACTCTATTTACTTATTTGCACTACCGTTTTCATGAAATTATATAAGCAAACAAACCCCTTTGGGTCGTGTTAGATAAATTAACAGGGTTTAATGTATCGAACGAATCAAATACCGGCAAGTTCGTCACGACATTGGTTATTTATTATTTTAAACAATTTCCTTATCCAATGCGACCCTTAATTAATTAGGAGTTACTGAATTGGTAAACATAAAGACTTAATTGACTTTGGAAGTAAGAGAATCAAGAGAGCGAGTGTTGCCAAATATCGGTAATTTCGGACACTCTATTTACGTATTTGCGTTACCGTTTTCATGAAATTATATAAGCAAAAAAACCCCTTTGGGTCGTGTTAGATAAATTAACAGGGTTTAATGTATCGAACGAATCAAATACCGGCAAATTCGTCACGACATGGTTTATGTATTATTTTAAGCATTTCCTTATCTAATGCGACCCTTTAATTATAAATAAAGCTATATATATTTATGTTAGGACCTAATTATTTTTTGGAGTTTGGAATTCCACTTTACTAATTAGGAGTTACTGAATTGGGAATCATAAAGATTTAATTAACTTTGGAAGTAAGAGAATCAAGAGAGCGAGTGTTGCCAAATATCGATAATTTCGGACACTCTATTTACTTATTTGCGTTACCGTTTTCATGAAATTATATAAGCAAACAAAACCCTTTGGGTCGTGTTAGATAAATTAACAGGGTTTAATGTATCGAACGAATCAAATACCGGGAAATTCGTCACGACATGGTTTATGTATTATTTTAAGCATTTTCTTATCTAATGCGACCCTTTAATTATAAATAAAGCTATATATATTTATGTTAGGACCTATTATTTTTTGGAGTTACCAAATTCTTTTGGAATTCCACTTTACTAATTAGGAGTTACTGTATTGGGAATGATAAAGATTTCATTAACTTTGGAAGTAAGAGAATTAAGAGAGCGAGTGTTGCCAAATATCGGTAATTTCGGACACTCTATTTACTTATTTGCGTTACCGTTTTCATGAAATTCAATAAGAAAAACCCTTTGGGGCGTGTTTGATAAATTAACAGGGTTTAATGTATCGAACGAATCAAATATCGGCAAGTTCGTCACGTCATTGCTTAGTTATTATTTTAAGCATTTCTTATCTAGTGCGACCCTTTGATCATAAATAAATCTACATATATATGATAGGACCTCCTAATTATTTTTTGGAGATACCAAATACTTTGGTAATTCCAGTTTATTAATTAGGAGTTACTGAATTGGGAATAATAAAGATTTAAATAACTTTGGAAATAAAATAATCAAAAGAGTGAGTGTTGCAAAATATCGGTAATTTCATACACTTTGTTTACTTAGCATTAACGTTTACATGAAATGAAATAACCAAACCCCTTTGGGTCGTGTTAGATAATTAACACGGTTTAATCTATCGAACGAATCAAATACCGGCAAGTTCGTCACTGCATTGTTTAGTTATTAACAAATAATATCTGAATTGTTACCGAAATTATATAAGCTTACCCCTTTGGGTCGTGTTAGATAATTAACAGGGTTTAATGTATCGAACGAATCAAATACCGGCAAGTTCGTCACGACATTGTTTATTTATTAACAAATAAAATCTGAATTGTTACCGAAATTGTTAACAAATAAAATCTGAATTGTTACCGAAATTTTAAAAAAAATCACCGAAATAAAAAATATCAGATTTTATTTGACTACCAAAATAAAAATAGATTTTGATATCGTATATCTGAATTATATTAGTAAATAATTGTTACCGAAATTGTTTACAAATAAAAACTGATTTGTTACCGAATTTTTTAAAAAAATTACCCAAAAAAAAATCAGATTTTATTTGATTACCGAAATAGAAAGTGATTTTAATTTTTTTTTAAGGGATAAAATAGATTCTGATATTATAGAATACTATTTATTTTTTAGATATTCTTTAATTTATTTAGTATGTTAATTTTCCTAAATTGATGCCTTAGATTTTGTTAATAATTGTTAACGAAATTCTAAAAAAAAAATCAGATTTTATTTGTTTGTTATTGAAATGTTTTTTAAAAACAATCTTATTTTATATTATCTAATTCTATATATTGTTACCTAATTGTTTTTTTAAATCTTATCTTGTATTAAAAACAAATCTTATCTTATATTGTTACCGAATATTTTTAAAAAGAATCTTATCTTATGTTAAAAAAAAAAATTATCTTATATATTACCGAGATTTTATATGATTAAAATATCGGTAATTTCAATCTAATCAAATCCTGTTAAATAGAGTGTCCTAAATTTCGGTAACATAAGTAAATAGAGTGTCCAATATTACCCTGTTAACAAAATCAGATTTTATTTGATTGTTAACAAAATTTTTTAAAAAAAATCTTATCTTATATTATTTGATTCTATATATTGTTACCTAAATTTTTTTTAAAAAATCTTATCTTGTATTAAAACCAAATCTTATCTAATATTGTTACCGATTTTTTTTGAAAAGAATCTTATCTTATGTTAAAAAAAAAACTTATCTTATATGTTACCGATATTTTATTTGATTGTTACCGAAATTTATTTGATTGTTACCGATATTATTTTAAAAAAAATAAGATTTTATTTTATTACCGAAATAAAGATATATTTTCTCTAATTTATTTAGTCTCCTATTTAGAACGAATCAAATATCGGCAAGTCCTACCATAAATATCGGCGGGGATGGAATAATAACGGTAAAATAACCTATACATAAGAGAAAAGTATTAAGAGATGGAGTGCTCAGGTACTCCTAAAGTAGGTTTAGTAGCTACCGGATACTCAGTGACTACACGTATTTTGAATAGGAGTTATTATACGAAAATGGTAAAATAACTTGGACATCCAACAATGGTAACAACAACGTGTTTACTATGCTTAAAGTTCCTCACAATCTCATTTATTACTATAAATTTAATGATTTTCAATCGGTCGGGTCTGAAATGGGTTACCGTATACATGACATAAGCAATCTCACCTGGATCGTGTTAGATAATTTAATAGGGTTTAATGTATCAAACGAATTATAATCTTTAGAAACGGAATTATATCCAAAACATGTATTAAATGTCTTATCAAAGTAATGATATAACGAAACAAATCACTGTGTGTTCATTCTGCCCCCCCCCCCCCCCCAAAAAAAAACGAAACAATTAACCGACATTTGTTTTCATAAGGGCAGCAGATTATTACGGAGTAACATCATAATCATCCCCCTCCTTTCGATCACGATCCCATCATTAATTTCGAATTCAGAGAAGAGAAATTGCCATAACTTGTGAAAAGGTTTACAAAACATGTAATTCTCTCCTTCCGCATATCTTCAATCTACACATACAGTGGCGTACCAAACCAGGAATGAGCATCAAAGTTGTACCAAGTGATCGAATCAGATAAAGTCAAAACAAAATTACTTTATTTGAAAATTACTGTGTAATCAATGTAACTCCAATCTTGGGGTACTTCTAGTGCCTCAACGTATTATACATCCCACAATCAACAACATTTGTTTGTGCAGGAACCTGTACATGCTGGTATGGAAATCTTTTAGCCTCTTCAACAAAATGTTTGACTGCTGATTTAATTTTGAAAAACCGATCAACACTCTCAATCTGGTAAAAAAAAAGCCCACGTAAATGAAATTATAAATTTAAAGCAGATTCACAACAACGATGGTGCAACAGTGTATCATGAAATTATCTTATTCTATTATTTTATTTTATTTGAACTATTATTTTCAAACTTCAAGATTAATAATAACAGGTGTAAATAAAAATAGAGCTATTGATTCTCATTATGCAAGTAGATGTGTAGCATAAATTAGATTAATACCATTGTGAGCGTCATAAACTAAAAGTCTAAAAATAAGGACGATTGAAAGCTTACCACTAGTTGGGCTCTAGACATACGATCATCACGGTTGAAAGAACCAATTGAATCAACAACATAGTTCACTTTCCTTTTTATATCAATAACTAAAAGGTACCAAACATCGTCTTCCTTGAGAGGGATATAAACCTGATAACAAACTTTCCATATGAGGGAAATGGAATTGGATGGAGAAAAAGAAATAACACAATACTGGCCACGTATGCAAATATCCACCTAATTAAACAGATACACGCAATTTACATTTCTAGCCCAAAATTTCCGGACTTATATGAGAAGCTAGTCATGATTCTAGGGTTATATAGGATAATTTCTACATAAGTGAATAAATGAAGAAAAATCACCTCCTGAAGCTTTTTGGGTTGAACACCAGGATGAATGTAGGAGGAAACTATATCTCTAAAATCCTGTAAATAGTCTGGATTTGGGGGATATTCTGCTGCCAAAATCAGACTATGGAAGTCCGTAGGCATATATAGTTTGGTAACAGTGTTCATTTTGGATTCAGTATTACTGATCAAAGATAAAAAAGCATTAATGAGCTGATGCAAAAAAGAACAAAATGTTAGAAATAATCAAGAATATTAACTATGGAAGGTTTTTAAATGGCTACATTAAAATGGTAGCTACGGCAACAAATAGAATCTCCAAGACTAACCTTGGCCATTAATTTTGTTGACTTTGAACATATTTAAAAGCAGTTACAAAAAAAATTATAGTCAAATCATTAAGTAAATTACACCACACATAATCCACGGTCTTTCTCTATTTCTTTCTCTCTCCCCTTTCAGTATACCCTAATCCTAATAAACACCTTTGATCGTTATTTACAATTTACTCGTTTCTCTGCATTTTTTAATAGTATATCATGGAAAATCTAAATGTTCTAATTAAGAATTTCATCGTTAATTTTGTTAATAAAGAACAAAGATATTTCATTTCATTTACATCGGAATTAAGATTTCCAGTAAACGATATTGCCAAGAAAATTGAATATGGAGTTTAAGGAAGAGAGAGTCAGAGATAGAGAAACTAGAGATGGAATACTACACAAAGTCCAAAAATATATTGAATAGATTGTGGGATTAAAGTAGATCAAGATATATTCTTAATTGTAAAACTTATTCAAATTTTGTAAATAGTTGTTTGTAATGTGTTTTAAGTCAATGAAACTAAATTTCTAGTCATATATATTGGAGGGTTGACTTAGTTGGTTATAGAGGCTACAAGCGTAACTATTGTAAAATTATCCATTAACTATTCATGAAATTCCAAGTTCAATGATAATGATATATAATAATTACCAGAGCTTTCAAATATTTATCTGGAAGCATACTCATTGCATCACCAAGAGTACAGGACACATCATCGGGAGAGCGAGAGCAATAAAACTCGTTATCCTCATCCGACAAAAGTAACTCAATGAACAACTTTTATCCAAGTGCTTTGTATAATCTTTGTATTTCGCAGGCATCTTACTCAGGTCTAACGGTTTGTTTATCAAGTCGTCATTCAGAACCATTAACTAGCACCAATGGTAATGGAGAAACAATTAGTATCCATTCAGTAGATTAACCCGAGAAAATGTAAAAGAATAAAGAAGATGTACGTTTACCTCATTCTGTGATGAAAACGTTTTAGAAAAACAATTGACAAATTATTCACCTATTTAAATTATAAAAACATATTAGCTAATATACAAACATGTTAAAATTTAAATAAATAAGTTGAATCAGACTTACTGAATTGTTCTTTGTTTTTTTGGTACCATGAACATAGTTTGACACTATGGTGGATGAAGGACATTGACTGTCCGTGTCAACTGTCTTTCGTTTGACAAGAGATTTCAAATTCACAACCTGTTGTTTATCATGTGCCCTTGATTATGAACTATATGACACAATATTATTTTTGGAGTAAGTCATTCGGAGACCCTCTACTTTTGTATGCACAGATTTGACGGCTTTATAAGTCAATTCCAGAAGAGATCTCATATCAACATCAACATTAATCTACAAAACATAATACAAACAATTTCTAAAATACATAAACATTCTTATATTTATACACAAGATGATTGTTCCAAATAAAAAATATTTAACACAAGTAAACTGCACGATGCTTTAGTTAAAAAATAAATTGCAAACTTACTTTATCATACTGGATATCCTCATCTCGGTTATGTTCAAGGGCCATTGTTAAATTCTGTCATGGCAGTATCCGAATGAATCCGAAAATGTGAAGTGATTAGGTTTTACTATTTTAGAGACCTTTTAACGTGAAATCTAACTTGGTATTTAAGGCACAACAATGATATCTTTTGGGTGTTTAAAGATACTATAAGGTTTTGCAGCACGAGAGAGAAAGAAAGGGTGGTAGGAGAGACAAAGAAAACGGGCGACAAGAAGAAGATGAAAGGACGGGAAGGAAGAAATTAGGTTTAGAAGGAGGTGGATGGCAGAAACGTGGGAAAATACAGCGGTTACAAGGATGTTTGCCGTCAATTCACTATGTCTATTCATAAGGAAAGTTAAGAGAGTAAGGATATTGAATAAAATCTTCTGAAAAAACTGGAGTATATTTTTCTAAATTTACATCATGTATTTTCGTAAAAGATATTAATTTCAAAGTATAAAAAAACGTAATTATCTTTTTCGTTATCTTTTGATTCGGTATTTTGCATTCTATAGGTTTCTTAACTAAACCGAATTAAGATTACGTAATATATAACCGATACGGAATATTAATTTTTTTTTTTTTTTGAGGGAAATTCCATCAGGCACTTAGCTTTCATTAATAATTAAATCCGAACATACGATAGGGGAAATAAAAGAAGGGACGATACGGAATATTAATTTAATTATGTATTGAATCGGTTTTTTATTTATCTTTTTTAATGATTATCTATAATGTAAATTATCTTGTTTAATAATTAACTCTTATTTTATTAACTAATATAAATAAGTATTTCCTTATGGAAAAGAGATTTTAAGAGCCTCTTTATCCTATGGAAAAGAGAATCTTAATTCTAACGTACAACACACCATAACTTTTTGTTTTATAAAAGTAACGTTCCGTTCCTGGTAGTTTTAATTTTCTTAACTTCTGCATTATTTACGCAATAATAACAACTACCATTATTTAAGCAATATACTTTTGTAATTGCAATTTGAAAGTTGAAACTTAAATTTAAATTTTTGAAATAATATTTTCCTTAAAGAGGAAATTGTTTTAACTGGGTTTTTAAAGTATTTGAAATATATTTTACCTAAACAGAAATTCGTAACAAATTTCTTTTAAAAAATATTAAAGCCCACTGAAATTTGCTCCAATTTGAGACAAAGTCAAAAGATTGTTTGGCATTCACACCCTTTGTCCGGTATTTAAGTGTAGCTCTAGTTTTAGAGAGACGTGAATATCTTCGTTGGCACTGCGAAGAACTGCATAGGTAAGTCCACCAAACTTTATATTTACGTTTTAAACAATTTGTAACAATTAAGCGTTTTTTGTGTTATTGCTTTCAAAGTGTTGATATATACTCTCATACCTTTCCTTTCAATTTATTTTCCTTCGGAATTTTCGTTTTCTGGTCATTTCTATTAAAACGCTTTTTAATTTTTGCTAATATCAGGCTTATTTATTTCGGATTTGTTAAATTAACGTATTTCTTTTTTCTACGTTTTAATGTTAATATGTGATCAAATCCGAATACTTTCATGATAATTTGACACAAATCCGGACCATTGACTGGAGTTTACAGATATTATAATCTTGGATGTTGAAGTTATAGTTTGATATTATTTTGTGAGTGACATGGAGATGACTAACTGTCGAGTGCTTTTTGCAGATGGAAAATAATACTCATAAAGCACAGAAAAGAAACAATCCTCTTCCTTGGCACGGTGTTTTATGCCGGAATAGGGCAAAACGGGTGCTGCAAGGCCTGCAACAACGTCGATCGACATCTGAGATTCGTCGATTTAAGAATGAGCATTTCAGTGAAGTTTACGAGAAAAGGTTTAAGGGTAGGGATATAGCCTACGGTAAAGGCGTAGATTTCAAATCTTTTGAAGGACGTTGCCCCTACATTTATGACTGGTTCAATACATAGGGTTGGGTGGTAATATTGGAGTCTGTTGACAGGGTTTACCCTGAACTTGTGAGGGAGTTTTACACTCAATTAGACTGTGCTTCTCTCTGGTCAAATGGTTGTTTAACAAGTTGGGTACGTGGGAAGGAAATTATATTGACAGAGCACCGTCTTTCTGAGTTGTTTCACCTACCTACGGGTGGGGTTTTTGATTCTCTTGGGAAAAAATGGAGCACGCACAAGGACTTTAATACAGAGGAGTGTATGCAGCTTCTTTTGAGTGACAACAACTTGGTCGGTCGTAAAAGGAAGCCAGATGTGAATGAGTTAGACTGGGATGTTAGGCTGCTACACTTGATTATTAGCAGAACAATCATCCCCAGGATTGGAAATAAGTCATCTATTACCTTTTTAGATGTGTTTATCATGTACTGTGTGCTGAAGAAAAAAGTTGTCAACATGCCTAAACAGATGCTGCATTACATGGCATCTGCTGCTCGCCAGACGAAGTTGTCTTTGCCTTATGGGATGTTGCTGACCTTCCTTTTTAAGAGTAATGGTTTAGAATTTGATGGAGAAACATATGTTGAGATGTTGTTGACGAATGGAAAACCTAAGCCCAAGTATATATTTACTATTAAAACCCTTACTCATAATATGAGATATAAGTATGATGAGGAGAATGATTACTGGGTAAAGATTGGTGCTGGGACCTCAATGATGTCCGACGATAATGAAAATTCATCGAGTCAATTTGATGAAGCAACTGATTTTGTTGGGGAACCATCTAAAGGCATGTGTACAACTGCTGATTATCGTTGTGAAAAATTGATGAAATCTACTCTTAGACACTGCTTGCTGGTGCAAAAGATGATAAAGGATGTGTTTCCCCAAAGTTTGACTGAAACAAGGATTTCAAAGTTGAATGAGGAAGTGGAGGAGGAACTCAAGAAGTTTATGGAAGGTGATCTCGAGGACTACGAGGCTTGTTACGTACTTGATGATGAGGAAAAAGTTCCACTACCTGCATCAGGCGACCAAGATTAACCTTGTCTCTTCCTCAAACGTTTTTTTCCTTATTCATTTGAATCGAATTTGTACTCCGCAATAAAAACCTTGTTATGTTTTTTTTGAGTTCTTTTTCTTTTGTCTAGGTTGGTCCATTTGGCATCTCGACTACCTCCAAAGCGAGACATGTTGATGTTGGAACCGCTCTAAATTTCATTTATTTGTAGTTAACCTATGCCTTTGGGGATTTTATTTCCTTGCTTAGTTGTTTAAGTGCTATATTTTGCAATTGATTTTAAAGTTATCGGTTTTCGTTGTAGGATTAACTTAAATGCAAATACAATGGCTTAAAGTTATAAAAACTAGTTGCTTTAGCTTTTGAAAGCTTAAAATTTCAATTGACATAATTTAATTTGGAAATTTTGTGAATACCACATTATAAAAATCTGACTTTGTCACAATTATAATTTTTTTGCTAAGAACAAACCTTATGTTGTAAACAGCACGTATATAAATTATTTGAACATAATATAAATAATCAAGGACATCTATTACATTATACGGACACACTACAATTAATGAGGATATACTTAACTTATAATTAATGAGGACACAAACTTTTTTCTTTTTATTTTAAAATGCAAATTACTCCATCAATTAATCATGTTTTCAATTCATCCAATATCCATTCATTGTTTATTGGGATAAAGTGAAACAACTTTTATTCTTTTATAAAAAAAATAGGACCTCAATCCACTAACTATTCTAACAACCAATAAGCTTGCTTTATTTATTTTTTGAACCAACTAAATCAAGGAAAAACTATTGTTTACCACCTAAAAAAATGAAAAATAGATGAAACCTTCATCTTCTTCCCGAAGTTTCCATGTATGATATATAAAGGGGAATTTTTTTAGCGTCCACATATGATTGTATAATTATAAAAATCAGCAAAAATTAAAATATAATACTAATTTGGTAAGATGTACTTCCTCCGTTCCGGAAATATCGCACCATTTGTTTTTTACACTATTCACACTACGACTTTGGTCATTTGTTGTGATTCGTACGTAAGACAATTTTAGTCATGTAAGGTCATGTTAGATTCGTATTGATATATACTTTCTAAATATTAATTTTTTATAATTTTTACTTGCACACGATTTGAGATAATAAGAGTCAAAGTAATGGTTAAAAGAGTAAAAGTCAACCATGGTGTGATATTTCCGGAACGGAGGAAGTATTTATATTGAGCTATAAAATAAATATCAAAAATATGTAAAAGAAAGGATAAATACAAATATTGTAAACTAATTAAATTTATCTTTTAATAATAAGATAAATATCAGAATAATGTAAAAGATTGGATAAATACAAATATTGTAAGCTAATTAAACAAATACTAGCGCGCATATTTATAAATGAAAATTTACGAATAACTACTTTTACTTATTCAATTTTTGCGAACAACTATCTTATAATTTACTTTTGTATACAACTAATTAAATGGATTAACCGTGCATTGCACGGGATTAAATCTAGTATAATCTATTACTATTTACTAAAAAAGACACTAGAAATGACAAGTGTCAATTACTAGTGCGATATTTTCCCGCCAAATTGGGCTTTTTTAAAATCTCTTAAAAATTTACTGCAACCAATTATTGAATATTGAATGGGCTGTCAATTCACGAGAGATTTTAGGAAAGATTTTCTAATTTTTTTCCCTTTATTTAATCTCTTAAAAAATTCCAAAAAACAGTTACTGAATATTGAATGGGTGGTAAATTCAGGGACTGATTTTAGCTAAAGAATCAGGAAAGATTTCAGCGATTTGTTTCAATTTAGGGTCAAACCAACGGCTCAACGCCTTTGACCATAAATAAGATTTCAACATTACATAAATAATTAGATTACATAATATTCCTAAAACGGAGAATCGTAATCTACAGTGCACGTTATGGTAATTACCTATATTACATAATATATTTCCCGGATTAATATACATATAAAATCAAAGATCTTTGACAAATCAGCCGAAAATTCCGCTACACGTCCAAATCAACGCCTGTCACATATTGATATATATATATATATATATATATATATATATATATATATATATATATATATATATATATATATATATATATATATATATATATATATATTTGATATTTTTAGATTATTAAATAAAATCTTTGAAAATTGAACCTCTTATCTCAAGGAGAAAGGATGAAAAAAAATAAAAAAATTACATCCATAATATTGGAGTTAAGATAAAGAATGGGGTCTCACCTTTGCAATTTTTCACCGTTAAGGACCCAAACCTTTTGTTTTTCACCGTTAAGGACCCGTAGAGTATATTCCGGCCTAAATTAAATAATAAATCTGTAAGTGTAATCCCCATGGTTAAAAGGTTAGTCCCCATGGTTAAAAAGTTAGTCCCTTACACGTGTCAACATATTATTTGCGGTGCAATAAACAATAAGCCAATTAATTATTGACACGTGTCACAACAAAAGGGTGAATTAAATATTTTCCTTTATGATGTAAATTGAAATTCAATTAGAAAATGTAATCTAATAATATATTTTTGTGTACTCTGTATTTTGATTATTGCTATACTACTTAATTGTTGTTGGATTTATATTCCTATACCAAACAATGTATATATACATTGGATAACATTCATTTTTTTTTTTGGTGCAAATGAGCCACAAGGGCGGGGATGAGAATCGATCACATGATCACCTGAAACCGGGATGGAAGCTCTAACCAACTGAGCTATCCATCACTCTCATTGGATAACATTCATGGCTTTACATAGAGTGTACTAGTGTATCAACTTACATGGCTTTACATCAACAATACGGTAATTATTCACTTGGTCATCCATGGATATAATATTATATCAACAAGTTTTTGTATCAGATTAAGTTAGCCTTGCTTTTTGGTAATGACGTATTGACATTTATATGAAAAGCCTCGAGTTATTTATCAATTCATAGTCCTAACTTCCATACCAACGGGTGGATGAGCATTCTTCTTATGTCATCACTTATAAACCAAAGAGATGCTGCTACTAGTATCAACTATAAGTTGTTCTGCTTCAATATGTGTTTTACATTTTCATTGTGACGGCTAATTTTTTTTGGGTGCAAATGGAAAAACACGACAGAAAAGAGAAAAATAGATTACAAATACGGAGTATTCTTTTTAAAATAAAAAATTTTCATGCGGCGTATAAGAATTATGTGAATGTACTTCTTTTAAAAATACCTCCCTTTTTTTTTATTAATTCTAATAATATTGTATATGTAGTACAGAGTATATGTTAAACATCTAATTCCGAAATAAATCCTAACACCTATAAAGCTTCATACTTCAACTACGGTTCACCCAATAGTGTTTTTACACATATGCCCTTCATTTCCTTCTTGTTTTTTTTGTGCTTATTCTTAACAATAGTTAGATTTCTGTTCTACTTACTCAATATTGCCACGCGTCGTCTTTGATTCTGGCAGATCTGGTTTGTTTCGTTCCTCACCCTGCTCTTCTTTCTTTGGATTCTTCACCCTCGCCTCTTTTCTTCATCCTCGCCTCTCCTCTTCTCTTCTCTTCTCTTCAATGGCGTTCCTCTTCCTCTTTCCTAATACAAATTACTCTGTATTCTTCGCCCCTTTTCCTCCTCTTTTCGGCGCTTCCTCCTTTTATCTTTTCTAATTCTAATGGCGTTATAAGGTGTTCCAATAATACCTTTGATGCCTCTTACGCAAAGCCCAGTTGCAGAACTTTGTTTTTGCGTTAGAAGCATCAAAGGTATTATAGGGAGTCTGATTCAATGATGTTCTTTGGACTCAGTCGTCTCCATCTACTGCGGTGAGCCGATTCTTCGATTCGAAGCTTTGAATCTGGGTAATGTTGTTTTGATTTCTGAGTTTTAGTTCGATTCCTTAGCTATGTTTTCGATCTGGATTTCCTTTGTTTTCATTTGTGAGTTTTGATTTGGTTTTGATTTATGAGTTAATTGTCCTTTTGATTTTTTGCTGTTTGCGATTGTGTTTAGGATTTACCCAAATAATTATGTTTTGATTTATGAGTTTATATTTTATATTTCGTTAGATATGTTTTGAAGCTAGATTTCCTTTGTTTTCATTTGTGAGTTTTGTTTTGGTTTAGATTTATGAGTTAATTGTGCTTTTGATTTGTTGTTGTTTGCGATTGTGTTAGGATCTGTTGCCTATTAGAGTACTCACCAATTCTATTGGGTGATGGTGTTTCGTAGTGTATCATGTGCATCATGGCATTAGGCTATATGCGCTAAGGTCATCTTGTTCCCTACAATGTATCCTTGTCTTTTTAGTGATTAATGAAAGTACACTTTTTTAGAAACGCGGTTGTGTTGGTATTGCTGTCTTTTTTCTTCTTCTTTGCCTTAGCTTACAATCTTATTCCTCCCACGCTGCCTCAAGTGAATTGCATGCTTATATGGAAGTATGTGAGGCGTTTTGTTTGCAGCTGTGGCTTCCTTGCTCAGCTCGGTTCTGTTTTCTTTGTTCCCTTGCACTCCATTCCTTGTCTTCTCCCCGTTTAGGCTGTATGAGAATGGTTTGAATGCTTTTATGCTTATGGAGAGGATATGTTTATGTCTATTCTGTTATTTTTGTGGAACGGATATGTCTATGGTTTTAATATTTTATGCTTATAGGACGAATATATGTGATGAGTTGGAATACATGTTTTATTTTATTTCCCCGGGACGGATTGCCACTTATTATTGTGAATTATCACTTTGCACAGGTTAGCATAACAAGATTAATATGGTGCGGACCTGAAACTTGAAGAACCGTTTAGCTTATTCCTTGTTGGGCAGGTATTTCCTTTTCTTACATCTTCGGTTATGTCCATCTTCATGTAAGTGACCAACGCAAACTTTGCCATTTAGTGTTTACGGTGTTCTTTAGCTAATCGACACTTACTTCTAAAGCGCACCAGGGACTTAAAACAGTGTCCTTAAAACTGTAAAATTAGCTAAACAAATCTTAGGTAAATGCCTTGGGGAATCTTAGGAAATATAATAAGACTGCTTTTATTAATGGTTCAGAAAGTAGAATATATTGGATTGAAGATAGCTCTACACACATTAGGAGGCCAAGGCTTGCCCGACAGTCTGGTCAAGCCTGTGCCCGGGGATGACCAGTTACATCTAGGGCAGCCAACTCAACCAGAATAGGCTCATATTAGAACCCAACGACACCAGATCTTGCCCTGTGGTGCAGCAGCCACAACCAGAGCTGGCCTCTTGCTGCTCATATAGTGCTGCTCCACTTACAGTTTGTGATGATCAAGGCGGCGCGTCTGGGGGACTGCCAAGTGAACCGGACATCCTCGGTGTCAATCCTCAGTCTTATACGCCTTCACCTTCAACAAACCTACGCATGGCCTAATAGTTGAACTGCATGCCGCATTAGTATCGGCATTACAGTCGGCCATGCTTCTTAGTATCGGCATTACAGTAGGACTGTGTTGTAGCCTTGGTGTTTCTGTGGGTAACCAGGTGTTCACCCGCCATCTACGCATGTTGCCGAAGATGTGCTTCGTATAATCTGTTTTACCACGTGGTACATCAGAAAAACTGGCTCTTAGCCCACTGGACATCTGAACAACATTTAGTTCGGAGGTTTTAGGTGGAGGGATGCTTCTTTCCCTTCCGAAACACATCTAGGTTTAGAGGTTTTGCTGAATGTTGGGTTTAATCTAGGACTGAATTGGAGGATGAATGAGAGGGTGAGTTAGGGTCCATGGGGGAGCTTGCTTTTTATAGAGAAGTCTGGCCATACATGTGATTTGTGGTATTCATTTTTGCTACACATTGATAGGACACCCTCTTCTATTCACACAATGGAGGATATAGAGGCCCTATCATGTATTAGGTTCGGTGCCATGTGTCAGTACAATACATATGCACAGAAATCAGTATTTGTTAGCTTACCAAGAGTAGTGATTCCAATGAAATAAATGACCAAAAAATGTGATTCCCAACCTAAAATGCATGCTGATCAGACTTTCTTCTAATGCTTCCTATTAGGTGTTAAGTTTGTATATGTGAAATCATTTTTTCCCTGTGCTTCGGAACTGATCAGCAGCACCCGCTAACTGTCAGGTTATTTTGAAAAATTACCCCCCCTGCCAAAGCTCCATCAATTAAATCAGTCTTTTTAATTACGTTTTTGGAATTGTAATCTTTTATACATTGACGTAATCACGATCAACCTTGTCCCAATAGCTTTCAATTCCTCCAACGTATTAGCCCAGTTAAATTACCTCTGTGACATAATTTAATAATAAATCTACTCCATAATCATCATGTTGTATATGATGTCTTGAACGAATATATCCTTATTTAAATAGAAGAACAAAGTTGAATTGTTATACTTTTGTTATTATGTATGAGTAATGGTAGAGTTAAATACGCATGTAACCAAAAAAGAGTTAGTAACTAAGTCATGGTTATTTATTGTGAACAAAGAAGTTAGTTATGACCAAATAAGAATGTAACTCCTTAGACTTACTTGACCCTCCTCCCCGTCTCCGACTGTTTCTGTGAAAATAAATGAAGCCTCTCA
This sequence comes from Spinacia oleracea, assembly GCF_020520425.1. Taxonomy (NCBI): domain Eukaryota; kingdom Viridiplantae; phylum Streptophyta; class Magnoliopsida; order Caryophyllales; family Amaranthaceae; genus Spinacia; species Spinacia oleracea. Next base: position 60,358,726 of record NC_079489.1, read on the forward strand.
TTGATCAGTTTGTTGTTGTTTAATGCTTGTATATGGTAATGTGCAATAGCTAGATCCCTTTAACCCATGCATGTTCAGCAGGTCTAGCCTGCCGGTCAGCTTTCCACGTCCTGTTCGATTTTCAGAATAGGCACGGAAACTGCATTGTCCATGGGTATGCTGCTGTCCTCAGGTTCAGTATTACATACTCCGTATTTGTTTATTATACTGTTGTTAACACGATAATCACTTGTTATGACCACAAGACAAGCTTCTATGGGTGTCAGGCATGGAGGGGAATACGTAGCCACAGACCCCATAACAGCTGAAACTATGGCCACCACTGCATCAAATGGTGCCTTGACAACTATTGGAATGATGTGATGATACTCTCGGACTGCCAGAGAGCTGTCCTTGGAATTAACAATGTTGACACCCCTATGGACAAGCTTGGTAATATCTATATATTGTGTATGGAGTACCTGCAAAAGGTAGTGCGAGGAAGGCTAAGCTACGTGCCAAGGAGCTATGTGAAGGAAACGGATCATGTTGCGAGAACCGCATGGAAGACCCAGGCTATAATATTCAAGGATGTGAAAATCAATCCCCCACCTAATTTAGTTGAACCTTTTGGTAACTAAATTGAAGTAATGCTAAGTACTCGTTATTAACCAAAAAAATAAAGGATGAGATTTGGAGCAGCATACATACAATAGCCTCCTTTCTCCGAATCATGGGTTTATTTCCTCGTCTCCTTTGTCTTATGTGTCATACCAGTAATTGGTACGTATTAGGATATTACTAAGTAGTTTTTATCAGGATAAGTTCTCTTTTTATTTGATGTAGTTGCAACCACTGTTGGATAAATTTCCTAAAATGAATCCCTATTTACTATTTATGAATTACTGTAGTCCGTATACATGATATAAGTGTGCGCAGGGTCGTGTTAGATAATTAGACAAACCGATCGCAACATATTTGAGGTTAGGGTGTACTTGGGTGATGGATGGCGCTTGGATTTTAGCAAAACTAGTAAACTTAATATTGTATAGGAACAAAGCTCAATTTAAAAAACAAAACAAACGTTCATAATCTGAAAAATGGAATGCTAGAGTAAGCACCGCTAATTAAATTATATCCAAAACATATTAATGTCTTCTCAAAGGAAATTAACAAAAACAAATCATTTACATTTTTTTTCAAAGGAGCGGATTAGTAGCATCATAATCATCCCCCTCCTTTCGATCACCACAAAAGTTAATCATAACAGCCAACCCAGCAGTTTGGCGTGTGGAGAAAGAGTAATCGCCAAGCTTTGAAGAGGTTTACAAAATCCATACCAATTCATTGTTCCTTGCACTCCTTCAAATAATTAGCCTTCATTTTTTATTCATTCAACTAGCTCAGAAAAAGCTCCGTACAAAAGTAGACCCTTTGCTTTTGAATTTCATTGCCCTAAACATACAAAAATAGTTGTTGTCAAAGAAAATGTATCAAGAGAGAGCATAAACTTTTTTACAAATATTATTGAATGAATTGTCAATATTACCGTCAAAGTTATGTGAGCACAGTCTTTGATGTCTTTGACGTCTAAGTATGTCAGAAGGTATACTCCCGAATCAACTTTCGAATTTAAAGAAAGATTTATAATATGAAAGGGGTAAGTAAGGGTGTCCCTGAACAAACGATGCATCTTTTCTTCTTTCAAGTACTTTACTGAGCATCTTTTAAGCTATTCCCCAAGCCAACAAAAACAAAAAAAATGTCATCTAACTTTGGATGAAATGATTTCATTATTAAAACTTTTAAAGGCAATGACAACATGCAAACTTACCAATTTAAATACTTTTTCCTCACATTGATCGTTCACAGCCACAGATCCCACAATATAGTTTACTTTAGATACCAAATCAATTACAACAAGAAACCAATGGTCTTGTTCAAATAAGGGGATATGCACCTGAAAATGAAACAGTAAGAGAGGTCAACAACGAGTCCACAACACTTTTCATAAACACATTGAAAAACCACAATAGTAAGAAAATAAACTAATTTCCCCAAGCAACAAATATTTTGATTTTGTTACCTTCTCAATCGCATCCAACCTTTTTCCGCGAGGGATGTACCAAACGAGTGAAACGTTCCATTTTAAATATTTGATGGGACTAGATGGATTTGCACCAAGTAACATAAGATCATGGAAATGGGTGGGTAAATACAGTCTATTCATAGAAATGGGATCACGCCATTGTCTGTCGAACTTGTCCAGCATATAAGCATTGACAAACTGATAGTCACAACATATTGAAATCAGTACGCATTAAATTAATCTTGAAACACAAGATTCACATTGATAATTACCTCGGGGTCCATCTCACCACCTTTAAAGACAGAAATTGCATGTTTTGCAGTACAATTGACACATTCTACATCTCGATAGTAAACATATTTGTCCTTGTCCGTACTCGAATCAAGTAAGTATAACATTGGTTCACGTACACTTGGGTGTAAAACCATTTTGTCATCAACAAACTAAAAATTTCACAAATTATTAGTACACTTCGTAAAATTAAGTTTGAAGGTGATACCGGATAAATTAAGTTGTTTTATCTATCACAATTCATAAATAGCCAACAATAAAAGAAACAGTAGAGTTGTAGACATCCAAAGGTTTTTAAGTTGTATTTGTGTTACCCTTGGTATCTGATACTGGATAAGGATCTGGACCAGGGTCGAATTTTATTGCCACCCTAAAATTATTCTCCTAAATACACAAATTTTATCGCCTAATTAAATATATGTTAATTTTTTATGAAAATATACATCCCCAATTTCGCAATAGTTATATTATTTAAAATATGGATGATTTTATAATAGCTACAATAAAAATATAGCCACTATAAAAACAAAATCTACCCCCTTGATTTTTTTTGCATTCAACTAGAACCGTTTGATATTGTTGACCAAAAACTACAACAAAAAAATAAATAAATAATGTTTTCTCTCTTTTATACAGTTCTCTCAAATAATTATCCATCCACAATACATAAAAAAAATGAAGATATTCTCGAAAATTCTCTTCTACTTTACAACCATTGAACCAATGCAAATATAATCTTCTTTTACAGTAACAATCGTCAAACTAATATGAAGATATAATTGATAATCCTCTTTCTACTTTACATTGAACCAATGCAAATATAATCATCTTTTACAATAACAATCGTCAAACTAATTTGAAAAGTAAATCGATAACAAGGACTCAAGAATCCGTTAAACAAAGAGCTCCCGTGATCAACATGTGAGAAACTAGAATAGAAAGGGGTTGAGCAATAATCTCAATATGTTTAATTGCGGTTATTATTAGTTTTCCTTATAAATTGTAGATATTTATTTTTTATAGTTTATCAATTGTATATTTTCTGAAGGAATTATAAACTGTAAATAATTATCATATTAATAGGAAGTTTTTCATTTGATGTCAATCAAATGGAAAGACGATATTGCTTTAAAAAAATAAACGGTTGAGATTCAAATAATATATATGGTAGCCATTTAAAAACCTTCCTAAAAATATATACTTCGTACTATATTACTATGTATGAAGTTCTTAATAATTCCTAAAAAGCAATTTTTGTAGAACACGTATTGAAAAAAATTAATTAATTATAAAAGTAAATACAAAAAACTTACGTTGTTCGCACTGTCCATGTTGTTTTCTGATTTAGATTGGATCATACTCTCTAGATCTTCCAATATTTTGTGTGTGTCATTAACCATAATCCATATATTTCTCAGTATCTCCTCACACGAGTCATTGCTTCCAATCTACAAATTAAAGCAACTAAATTCATATTCGGGATTGTGCATGAGATCACCATGAAACATGAATAATTGTACAAAAACACAAAAACACAAATTAAATAAAAAAACTTACGTTGTTCGCATTGCCCATGTTGATTTTTGATTTAGATTGGATCACACTCTCTAGGTCATCCAATCTTTTTTTGTTTCGTTAACCAAAACCCATATATTTCTTAGTATCTCCTCACACGATACGTTGTTTCCAATCTACAAAATAAAGCAAAAAAATTCGTACTCTTATACAATAACACACACTATTGTGAAAAAAACTTATTATTGTGAAGAAATATTATGCGTACCTTCTTATCCACTATCTTCATATTTGTGGTTGTGCAGTTGTGTCGTTCCAACGTAGAGATTGAATTCTCGCTTTTATATGTAGAGTTCAAGTTATATATTTTTACGGAATCGTGATATATCATATTATAGTATTTTTTTTATTTCTTTTTGGAAAAAATATTGTACTTATCCCTTTAATGATTTTGACATAAATATGCTAGCCAAGAAATTGAATATATGGGAAAAAAGACCAAAGTGCAGAATTTTCCTAATAAACCATATAAAATCTCTTTAAAAAAACCTACAAAAAGAAAACTTTAAAAAAGGAGCTTTTTTTTAGGGGAAAAAGATAATCTTTTCTGAAGATTTTTAGGGTTAAAAGAAAATATTTTCTGAAGCTTTTTAGGGTAAAATAGAATATTTCCTGAAGTTTTTTATTGTGAAAACCGAAAAATAAATCTCAGCCATAAATCATTAATACTAATCTGGCCGGGGATGATTTTACGATAGTTACAAGTCTTACAACAATTTCATAGCTGCTATAATCTTTAAATCTAAACCATCACTACAAGGAATTATACTATTAACGACGGAAAATCCCGTCGCTAAAGGCCAATAATTGTTGATTAACGACGGGATTTTCCATCCCGAACCCGTCATAAAAGGGGCCGTCGTTAATGGAAAATCCCGTCGTTAACCCGTCGTAAAGACATTTGTGACGGCTGTTCCCGTCTTTGTTGGGTAATTGGGTTGTTATTCCCGTCGCAATCACCCGTCGTTATTAGGTTGTCATAAAAGATAAAAAAAATTGTAGGGCATTGATATTAACCATTTCATTTAGTTGATAATACACAAAAATTTAAATCAGTTTTTAAATTTTACATTTCTCTTGATTCGTTTGATTATCAATTTTGATGTCCTTCATTTTTTATTTTTTTAGGGGATAATGATGCATAATTCCCCTAAAATAATGTTTATTAATTAATTTGATGGAATGAAGAACCAAAAAATGATAATTACTCTTTTCTTTAATTAATAGTGTTGATTGTTATATAATACACCAACGAATTATTCAAGTGTTGATGTCAATGGAGATTTTTTTAATTTGAGGTTACCCGCATTTGGCCGCATCTATGGAAATATAAAGACCAAAGCAGTTTCTAATTATTTTTTAGCGGTAGCGGGTAGCTTTAGCGGTTGAGGTAGCGGGTAGCGGTTAGGGTAGCGGGAAACTGTTAAGAGTAGCGGGTAGCGGTTAGCTATCAAAGTAGCGTTCCAATGTTCCATAGTATGAGTGTTTGCCTGTTTGGCAAAATTAGAGCAACTCCAATGGTTACAAAATGGACCTGATCACAAAAAAATGAACATGTGAGCAGGTAGCCCACCATTGGTACAACAATGACATAAGCAACTGTGATAACTTGTAGTTTTAATCAATTATAACTAAAAATTTGACGTGGCAACGTAGCCACAACATCTTGTAGCTCACCATAGCGGTTGAAAATTGTAAAGTACAATAACGGTTAAATATTTAGCAAGAAAATTAAATATATTTCCATTAATTAATTACTGTTATATGAATAAAAACATACTCCGTAATTATTATTAATCGTTTTTTTAGGTAGCAATAAACATATTTAACTATAATAACTGTTTAGTATGATACAAATGAAGAATAGATGCATCTTTTACGAAACAAGGATTATCAAAATATAAAACTACAAACAATATAGCAGTATATATATATATATATATATATATACTTCGTATAAGACAAACAAGTCGAAAAATAAAACAGAGTTAAAAAAAAAAAAAAACTAATGAAGGACAAAGGCCCCCGTAAAAAAACAATCATATGTTCCATTTAAGCATCTATATTAAAACGTGTAAACCTGATATCATGCCTGCATGATTTTTAAAGAACTCAATGGACCAATCAGAAAATAAGTTCCGTTGAAAGTCCAATTACAACAGCAAAGAACAACCACCGCTACACCAAACGTTAATATTTGTAACGTTTTACAAAAGCTAATCAAACGCTACTTTTACCGCTACCCGCTACTCATACCGCTACCTTACCAAACAGTCCTTATTTTATCCGTTACTCTTTTGACTTAGTCAAACCGCTACCCGCTACTCTAAACGCTACTGCCGAACAGGGCCTAAATGGAGATTTGTTTAATTTGAGGTTACCCGCATTTTATGCATTTCTTTATCTAGGGTAAACATGAAATTATATTAATAAATTAGGATTTGGGACCGACTATTTGTTATCAAGAAGTCATTAAATTAAAATAGTAAATTATTTATTATTTGAGACGGAATTTTTTGAATATCCATAGTAATTTAATCTCAATTTTAAGTTTAACTAAGTAAGAACCTCTTATTTAATTCGTTCGTTACATTACATCAGGTTAAATTATCCAACACGGCCCTGCTTTTGAGCAAAATACTCATTTGCTTTTGAGAAGTTAGTTTACTGTTTCATTCTGTAACTCCTACTTAAGAATTAAATGGGAAGTCCAAAAGTATTTAGTACGGAGTAACTCCTAACCAAAATTTTAAATTAAGAATAAAACAGTAAAACATAGACCATAACCAATAAATTAAAAAATACGGAGTATATTATATCGGAATCCAAATTATAATTCCCACGTAGATAGCATTTTCATAATGCATAAAACACTTAAAAAACCTTAAATAAAACAATCGGTCTTGCGCGCAACAGGTGTACATTAATATTAACGTACACCAAAGTTTTACACGTGCGAAATTATTAAATAGAAGAAAAAAACAACTCAATTGAAGAGAGAGAACAAAACGCAGAACAGAGGAAAGGAACTAGAAGCCGCAAAACCAGAGGAGAGAGAAGCTGCAAAATTCAGGTGAGAAAATTGGGGGAAAAACTTTGAAATCGTGAAAATTCTTTCAATTCTATGAGAAATTTCTACTGTATGCGATCTTTTCTTTGCGATTATCAACCTTTACATCTATTTTTTTTTGTTATCTTCAATCATCTGCAAATGAATAATTTTTTTGTGGTTTATTTGAACTACACAATCAAAGACCTAGATTTGGAAATTACATAAATTTTTTTGGGTATTAGTTACTTAATTGTGTATATTAATCTCGAGATCAGATGTTTTATAAGAAATTGTAAGAATCGTAACATATTCTTTAAAAAAAGTTGTTTTCTATTGAATTAGATTAGTGTTGTTCTGGGAGCTTCATTAGGTCGCAAGTTTTACATCACCGTATACTTTAGTATTTTATAATCAAGCCCTCTAAATTATCCTCTGTTTCTTCCCCACATATTGTCATAATACGACCTGTTGTGACGCTCGTAATCCCAAAATGGTTGGTGATAACATGGGCAGTTGGGGGCAGTGGTGGCTGGAATAAGAGTACAAGACATTTGTGGCCCAATATGATAATAGGTGAGTTCATATCGTTAAATGAATGTAGCAAGTGACTAAGTGGTGATGCTTATCTAGCAATCAACATAGAAAATTGTGTTCCTTCTTAGTTCTTACCGTTGATAAAATGTGCTTCATCAGTAAACATTTAACTTGTTACTAGTTGGCCGGGTTGTATTCCCCTGCATAATCTGTTTGATGGTTATATATGTTGTACATTTTATTTTATAAGCCTATTAGTTCAATTGGTCGAGCACCGTACAGCTTGTGCGGAGATGTAGGTTCAAATCCTTCTTTTGGCTCATTAATGAGCAGGGGGGAAAACTACAATAGGTAAACCTTACTGTGTACTTTGGATTCTTTGGAACTTAAAATAGTTTGAAATATGTTCTACATTGTGTGTATTTATTTTTGTAAGCCTATTAGCTCAACAGGCCGAGCACCGTGCACCTTGCGCGGAGATGTAGGTTCAAATCCTATATAGGCTATTGTTTTATTATGAAAAAAAGATCGACATTTTGGGTAACTTTTACCTATTTTGGAATGAATTTATATTGTTAGTCATTTTTCACTATATCGAACCAAAACACAACCTAATAGTATGTAGGCTATATGGGACTTGAACCCACACCATGTACATAAATGCACATTGCTCTACCATTTGAGCTAATAGCCTTAGTGTTCAAACAATTGCATATTGGGTAGACTGGTACAAAACTTTTCTTAACTTTTAACAATTTCCATAACTTTAACCTATAAAATTACAACTTTAACACAGAAAAGTACAATGTGTGAAAATAAAAATAATGCATGACTCACATTAGCTTAAGAAAGGTAAAAATATAAAAGTCACACTTTTAACAGTTAAAGTTAAGTTATTAAAAGTATAAGTTAGGTTTGAGATTACGGAACACTGCCTTAACTTTTAGAACAATTTCCATAACTTTAACCTATAAAACTACAAATTTAACACATAAAAGTACAATGTGTGAAATAAAAAGAATTCACGACTCACATTAATGACGGAAGAATGCCTTAACTTTTAGAACAATTACTATAACTTTAACCTATAAAACTACAAATTTAACACATTAAAGTACAATGTGTGAAATAAAAATAATGCACGACTCACATTAGCTGAAGAAAGGTAAAAATATAAAAGTTAGACTTTTAGCAGTTAAAGTTAAGTTATTAAAAGTAAAAGTTAGGCTTGAGTCGTCGGAAGACTGTCTTAACTTTTAGAACAATTTCCATAACTTTAACCAACATAACCACAACTTTAACACATAAAATTACAAGGTGTGGAATAAAACAGATTGCATGACTCACATTAGCCGAAAAAAGGTAGAATTATAAAAGTCAGACTTTTAGTAGTTAAAGTTAAGTTAATAAAAGTAAAAGTTAGGTTTGAGACGACGGAGAATTGCCCTAACCTTTAGAACAATTTCCATAACTTTAACCTATAGAACCACAACTTTAACACAGACAAGTACAATGTGTGAAATAAAAATAATGCACGACTCACATTAGCTGAAGAAAGGTAAAATATAAAAGTCAGACTTTTAACAGTTAAAGTTAAGTTATTAAAAGTAAAGGTTAAGCTTGAGTCGACGGAAGACTGTCTTAACTTTTAGAACAATATCCATAACTTTAACCAACATAACAACAACTTTAACACATAAAATTACAAGTTGTGGAATAAAACAGATTGCATGACTCACATTAGCCGAAGAAAGGTAAAAATATAAAAGTCGGACTTTTAGTAGTTAAAGTTAAATTAATAAAAGTAAAAGTTAGGTTTGAGACGACAAAAAACTGCCTTAACTTTTAGAATAATTTCCATAACTTTAACCTACATAAACACAACTTTAACACAAAAAATTACAATGTGTGAAATAAAAATAATGCACGACTCACATTAGCTGAAGAAAGGTAAAAATATAAAAGTTAGACTTTTAGCAGTTAAAGTTAAGTTATTAAAAGTAAAAGTTAGGCTTGAGTCGACGGAAGATTGTCTTAACTTTTTGAACAATTTCCATAACTTTAACCAACATAACCACAACTTTAACACATAAAATTACAAGGTGTGGAATAAAACAGATTGCATGACTCACATTAGCTGAAGAAAGGTAGAAATATAAAAGTCAGACTTTTAGTAGATAAAGTTAAATTAATAAAAGTAAAAGTTAGGTTTGAGACGACGAAAAACTGCCTTAAATTTTAGAACAATTTCCATAACTTTAACCTACATAATCACAACTTTAACACATAAAATTACAATGTGTGAAATAAAAATAATGCACGACTCACATTAGCTGAATAAAGGTAAAAATATAAAAGTCGGACTTTTAGCAGTTAAAGTTAAGTTATTAAAAGTAAAAGTTAGGCTTGAGTCTACGGAAGACTGTCTTAACTTTTAGAACAATTTCCACAACTTTAACCAACATAACCACAACTTTAACACATAAAATTACAAGGTGTGAAATAAAACAGATTGCATGACTCACATTAGCCGAAGAAAGGTAGAAATATAAAAAGTTAGACTTTTAGTAGTTAAAGTTAAATTAATAAAAGTAAAAGTTAGGTTTGAGACGACGAAAAACTGCCTTAACTTTTAGAACAACTTTCATAACTTTAACCTACATAACCACAACTTTAACACATAAAATTACAATATGTGAAATAAAAATAATGCACGACTCACATTAGCTGAAGAAAGGTAAAAATATAAAAGTCAGACTTTTAGCAGTTAAAGTTAAGTTATTAAAAGTAAAAGTTGGGATTGAGTCGACGGAAGACTGTCTTAACTTTTAGAACAATTTCCATAACTTTAACCAACATAACCACAACTTTAACACATAAAATTACAAGGTGTGGAATAAAACAGATTGCATGACTCACATTAGCCGAAGAAAGGTAGAAATATAAAAGTCAGACTTTTAGTAGTTAAAGTTAAGTTATTAAAAGTAAAAGTTAGGCTTGAGTCTACGGAAGACTGTCTTAACTTTTAGAACAATTTCCACAACTTTAACTAACATAACCACAACTTTAACACATAAAATTACAAGGTGTGAAATAAAACACATTGCATGACTCACATTAGCTGAATAAAGGTAAAAATATAAAAGTCGGACTTTTAACAGTTAAAGTTAAGTTATTAAAAGTAAAAGTTAGGCTTGAGTTGACGGAAGACTGTCTTAACTTTTAGAACCATTTCCACAACTTTAACCAACATAACCACAACTTTAACACATAAAATTACAAGGTGTGAAATAAAACAGATTGCATGACTCACATTAGCCGAAGAAAGGTAGAAATATAAAAAGTTAGACTTTTAGTAGTTAAAGTTAAATTAATAAAAGTAAAAGTTAGGTTTGAGACGACGAAAAATTGCCTTAACTTTTAGAACAATTTCCATAACTTTAACCTACATAACCACAACTTTAACACATAAAATTACAATATGTGAAATAAAAATAATTCACGACTCACATTAGCTGAAGAAAGGTAAAAATATAAATGTCAGACTTTTAGCAGTTAAGTTAAGTTATTAAAAGTAAAAGTTAGGCTTGAGTCGACGGAAGACTGTCTTAACTTTTAGAACAATTTACATAACTTTAACCAACATAACCACAACTTTAACACATGAAAAAGTTAGCGTTCAAGTAGTAAAAGTTAGGTAAAATAATATAAGACTTTTCTTAACTTTTACTAATACAACAGAGTAAAATTTTACATTGATATTTTTAACTTTTACGGGGTATTATTTATATCCCTATTTCTTCACTTAAGTGAACCCAAGTTAGCCTTTTTGAGTAAAGAGAGTAAAAGTTAGCCTTTTTGCATTAAAAGTTAGCGTTCATGTAGTAAAAGTTATGTAAACTGATATAAGACTTTTCTTAACTTTTACTACAATAGAGTTAACTTTTACATTGAAATTTTTAACTGTTACGCGGTATTATTTTATATCAATAATTCTTCACTGACATAAGACTTTTATGTACTAAAGGTTGGGTAAAGTAAGTCATCTATTTGTCTTTCTTCCAAGAATTCATAAAGTGAATCTTGCTGCTCATCATCTAACTCCCTACGAACCACAAAGAATGTAGATAGCAAAGTATTTAGCTCTGAATAAGTTTGCCGAGTACTAAGTATGCGCGCAACATCAAAACTCAAAACAAGAGAAACCCAATATATAATACTTCTTCATAATTGATAACGCATAATTCATAATAAGAGACTTAGACAATGAAACAAGGATGGATGGATTAGTCATTAGTTTGATAAGAAGAGCGAGCAGTAGTTCATTACCTGTATTTAGGGTTTGAACGAACAAAAGCATCTTCCATTAATTATTGTGAAATCTTATTAAACAGTGGAATCATGCGATTGAATCCAATCCTTTCTCCCCAATCTATTATACGAATTCATTAATCCATCCTTAAAACAAAATATGTGGAATAATTAAAAACATTAATCAACAATGAGTGGAATCAATATTCAGGAAAACACACACAAAAGTAGAAAACTTACCCTGATTATGGAGTGGAATCAATTAACAACAATTGCAGAGAAAATAATACGCAAAAATCGCAGAGAAATTCGCCGCAAAAATCACAGAAAATCGCAGAACAATCACCAAGCTAGAGAGGAGGAGAGGGAGAGGGAGAGGAGAGAGAAATAATGAATGAACAGAAAATGACTAGAGAAGCGCGAAAAAAAGAAAAGCGTTCTTTCATACTCACACGTGTGAGTCCAACCAAGTTTGTTATATGGGCTTGGTGTACAATAATTTAATGTACACCCATTGTAAACAAGATTTTGTGTAAATAAAATAGAAGTTACTTGGAAAAAAATAGGTCTTCATGGACGCATAATAATATAACTATAAGAGACAAAATTTAGTATTAAGGTCCATCGCCGTAAACGCCGGAAGGACAATCAGAGTCGCAATCCCCCTCCTCTATGTCGCCCTCCTCTCTGCACCTTACAATTTTGTTCGAGGGCCACTTTTTGCTTTGGCGCTTCCTCTTCCTCCTGGCAAGTCGACGTTCCGCTGCCCTCTCTTCTCGCTCTTGCCGTTCCAACTCTCTGAATCTCATATGGTCATATATATGGAGTTCCTGAATCTCAAGCGGAGGAGCATGGAGTAGTTGGTTTGGGGGGAGGAGGTTGGTTTCATCAACAACCTCACAAATAGAGGATTGTTGGTTTTCTTGATGGTTAATTTGTTGCCGCCATTATTACACTTGTATTCAGTGGCGGGTCTAGAAATTGTACTAAGTGGGGTCACTATTACAAAATTACTAAAAATTAACTGAATTAGGTACTTTTTAATACGAATTAGTCGAAAATTAACTAAAATTATGAAAATCTTTTTGGCCAAGTGGGGTCAAGTGACCCCTCTCCCCATACACTGGATCCGCCATTGCTTGTATTTGGGGAATTGAAGTATGATCTTTAAGTTTTGAGAGGAGTGAGAAAGCAGAAATATTTGGTGACTCTTGGAGTGCATGCAGTTTTTAATTAATAAATGGAAAATTTGTCAGAAAGGAACTTTTAAAAAACAAAAATTGTGAGAAAGGACCTTTTAAAAAAAAAAGTTGTGAAAGAAGGCCCAATTGGATTTTTTTGTTGTGAATAAGGACCATAAGCCATATTCCGGTGGTCAACGACTGTTTTCCGGCGTTATCCATCACGTGACATGCACGTGTCTTAAATTTTTACAATTTTTTTTTAAGTTTCCCTCCATGTTTCCCACACCCCCCACCTAACTTATTCAGATCTTAAAAAAAAAAATCGATTCTTGAAATTAGGTAACACTAAGAACCCTAATTTCAAGAACCAGAAAATTGGAGAAATTTGAGGAAAAAAATTAGGGCTTTTAGTGTTATCTCGTACGAAAAGGACCGACAAGCAATTGGGTTGCGCGAATTTGGTTGATTTCAACTGGGGAGAAGAAATTCGTGGTTGGAAGGAAGAAGAAAATGGTGGAGGAGCAGTAGAGCAGGAGAGAGAAAATCGATTTTTTTTTTTAAGATCTGAATAAGTTAGTTGGGGGTGGGGGAAACTTGGAGGGAAACTTAAAAAAAAAAATGTTATACACGTGCGTGTTACGTGATGGTCAACGCCGGAAAACAGTCGTTGACCACCGGAATATGGCTTAGAGCATCTTTAATGGTAAGCAAATTGGTAAGTTGCTTTCATTTGCCATGTCAGATTTTCAAGCTGCTATTTTTTCATGTGTGTTTTGCTCCAATGGTTAGCAAGTTGCTTGAATTTTTTTAACCATATTTTAATTTTATTTTTATGACTCAATTCACAAGTTTATCAAATAAAACAATTGTTTTACGTTCTTCTTTTTTTCCCAAGCTAATTAGCTTTTTAGAGCTAATAAATACCTAGTATTTAAAAAAGAAAACCAACTTCCTTTTTACGACATGTAAGCAACACTATTTTGAAGACACGTGGCGGACACATAATCATGACCACTTAGAAGACATGTGGCCAAGAATACATACTCCCTCTGTCCCGGAATACTTGACCTGTTTTCCTTATCGGGCCGTCCCTTAATACTTGACCTGTTTCTAAAAATGGAAATACTCTAACAATATTATATTATTTCTCACTCCACCCCTATTAACCCACCTACCCCCTACTCCATACAAAAAATAATTAAAAATTCAACCCCTACTCTCTCCCAACCCCACCTCTTAACACATTTCCCACTAACTAGATTAAAATAATACCCCACTATCAACTACTACCTATTAAATTAAATAAGTCAATTCAAGTCCCTTAAACTCTGTGCCGGTCAAACTGGGTCGAGTATTCCGGGACGGAAGGAGTAATCAATTCTTCATTTAAAACATAATAAGTCACCTCAACATTTCATCCTTCCCTTTCCAATTTTAGTTTACCACCGTTTAGAACAATTTAATTAGAGAGATTGATTAATACATTGGCGGTTATGGTGAATCAAGAATGAAAAACGTTTCAGATGGTTATAATTCTCTGGTTAATGAATTTGACTATTTATTAAACCTACACGTTTACAATTTTTTATAGACCGATATTCCTCCCTGACTTATTTTGCTAAATTTCTTCATTTTGAAGAACTTTATTGTTTTTCTATAGGTGGGTGGAAGTTAAAATTATGTTATGAACTTCTAATTCATGTCCACCCCATTGTTTTTTGGAAAAATATTTCTTCTAATGAGTTGGTATTAGTTAAAGTTATCATTATATTCATTTTTTTAGCCCATTTAAATCAACGGTGCATCTTCTTTGCATCCTGTTGCCTGACTTGCCTCAAGCGTCATCATATTTCAAGTTCTTTTACAAAAGACTTAAAAACCAACAAACATGGATGCATTTTTGTTTTAAAATCTGTATGACATCTACTACTACCACACCCCCAACTCTATAAGCATAATTTCGAGTTTTTAAAAAATGGTGTAGTCTTTGATATTTTCCAGAATTTTGACATATCACGTGTCGTTCTTGATCACAACTCTTAATTCTTATGTCATTTTCCTTTTGGGTATTTTTCTTGATTGTGATGCAAAGGATAGGGTGCGAAACTTCATGTATACTTGGCAACTGAAACATATATAGTTTTTAATCCAACAAACAACAATGGTGAGTTTCTTAGCATATTGAAGATTTGTTGATTTCTTTGGTTTAATTCAAAGAATACATATGCTTAACTTAGTTACTCCGTACTAACATATTTCTCTCGAAAATGATAAAGGTCGCAACATGCGAACTTTAAGCCGTATCACAATGATGACATGGCATGCTTATGTGTCATGATTTAAATTGGAAACTAACATATTTAACTTATATAATATATTATACATGTTACAAAAAAAGTAGGAAAATCTTAATATTCTAATTTGTTTCCTTATTTATATCGTCTACCTTATTTACATATTTTCATAGTAAAAATATTGAATTGATAGTAAAAATATTCTGATGACACATAGCCTACGTGGCGCCTATATGTACCAATTAAACTACGACACGTAAGATTGTGACAACTAAATGTTGTCGCAACTTGCGACCTTTATCATCACCATATTTCTCTTATTCTAATTTTTTTTAAACCCCTTGGATAAAAAGATATTCCGTATACTCCTAAACTAAGAATGTATTTGTGGTCTTGGGGAGCTCATAATATATTCCATAAAAGTAATGCTTCCACCCAATATATCTTGGGAATCTTAGTATGTCTACGTACTATCAAAATTATTAGTGAAAGTTTTTTGTGAAGTATTATACATTTATACCTTTATCATTTTGGTATGTCAATTTACCATTTTTTTAATTGAGTTTCCTAAAATATAGCCCGTGCGTAGAACGGGCCAAAAACTAGTTTGCTTTAATTGCTCATATGTACTCCAATGGTTGGCTAGTAGCTAAAATTTTTATGAAAATTGCAAGCTAGTCCCTATATGTAACCTTTGGAGATGCTCTTATGGTCCTTATTCACAACAAAAAAATTCAATTGGGCCTTATTTCACAACTTTTTTTTTAAAAGGTCTTTTCTCACCTTTCTGACAAATTTTCCTTAATAAATTTATTTTATTAATTGCGTATTCTTTCATTAATATCACATATATATATATATATATATATATATATATATATATATATTCATATATATTCTACTATTTATTATTTATTTATTTAATTTAATAATAGGGAAGTTTAAAGGTCATTTGATTAGAGTGGTTTTCTTTATTAATTAATTAATTAACTGGCCATTCTTTTTTAAAAGGTTGATAATTTCAAATTGGATAGAAATAAAATTCACAACTAAGAAAATGAAAACGAATAGCAAGGTTATTTCTTTATTCATTGCATAAAAAGGAAATGAAACGAAACAAAACATCCTGATTTAAATTCTAACTTGTCCGAAGGCATAATGACTTTCATGATTTAAATAAATAAACCTTAACAAAATCCTGTATTGAAGACATCTAAAATTATCAATTGTCCTACAAATGGGAAAAAATAGCTCGAATTATATCACGTCGTTATGGCAAAATTCCTCTACTCGTCTTCCTCTTTCATAAAACGACAAGCTTTTATCTTCAAGTCAGCGTCATTGCCATCGTTCAAGAAAAGATTTACAAAATATGTTATCCTTTCCCTCCGCATCTCCGCAGCCTGGGCATGGCAAACAATGGTTGGTAAGTTAAAGTGTACAAAATCAAAAGAATTAACCCTAAGTTGTAAATTATCAATTCACTTTTAACTTTACCGAGATAGACAAGTTCGTCCATCCTTGGGGAACATTTTCGACCTCAATATACTTCAGCAAGAACATCCCGCAATCGTAACTATTACTCTGTGGGTTAACAGTCATAGAGGAGTAACCAAATTTGTTTGCCTTCTTTACATAATCCTTAACCATATTATCATTTGTATAAATTTCTGCAGCTCTTTGAATCTGTTCAAAAAACCACGTAGATCTTATCACACTTTCACATTACCCAAAAATAAATAACTAAAAAGAAGAGAGAGTATGCAGGCTTACAACTCTTTGTGCTTTTGCCAGATTAGGAATGCTCAATGAGCCAAGAGAGTCAATAACATAGTTAGTGGTCTTGGTCATATCAATCACAAGGAGATACTAGTGTTTATCGTTGTTAATAGGGATGTAAATCTGATTCAAAAACTTGTCAGATACAAAACAGATCTGATTTTTTGGTTGGAAAGCGCTATGAAATTAAACAATCAGAAAGATTTTAGGGGAAATCAAAGGTGTTTAGAACCAAATAGAAAATTTACCTTCTCAATCTTTTCATGTAAAACTTTCTCAGGAAGGTATGAAGCAGTTGCATTTTCCCAGTTTTTTGTAAACCTCTCAGGGGACTCACAGTGATTTGCCTCTCCCATAACGAGATTGTGGAAATATGTAGGCAAATATAATTGCCTAATATTCCCTGGTCTCTATTTTTTACTCAACTCGTACAGATACATGTTAATGAACTGATTAAGTACAAACAAAATTGTCATTCACAAGACGAAAACCATTAATGAAAATCACGTGAGAATAGAAATACTTACTGGGGCAGACAGATGTTGGTTTGGAAGCACAGTCATTGCATCGGCCAAAGTACAAAACAATGATGTGTTCCGAGAATAATACACCCGTAGCTTCTCCGACACAAATAAAAATTGAAATACTTTAAGCTGTTCAGACTCCAAATGCTTCAAATTGTTTCTCAACGTGGCAGACATCTTTTCCTTTAGTATCAATTTACGCAATTCATCGAATTCACCATCCAATTCAACAACCTTAAACCGAAGACATGTTAATTCTGTATGTCCCATACGTTTCATTATTTTGAAGGAGAATTGAAAATTAAACAACAAGAAAGGAGCATACCTTTTTTGAATTTTTTGATTTTGTAGAGTTTGAACGGAGTGTACGAGATGGTCCTCTCTAATTACATAAATTTATATATTTTTAAAATATAGTATATATTCAATACTGGAAAAAAATATAACAAAAACGAAGTGCTTACTGCTTTTGAAGACTCGGGCTTGTCAAATTCACTTGATAAATCTTTGGCCTGAGTTATAATACCATGTTAGATAATATTTTCATCAAAATACAAAAATTAGATATGTTAAAATAACAACTTACAGATGTTATCTTCTTAGGAAGGTTCTCGTTTTTCCTTGGTCTTTTTGTATCATCAACCGGAGTGGACATACCATAGTCAAACATAGTAGGAATCTGTGGAGGAAACTGGTTCCTAGCGAATTCATATTCAGGCTTTCTTTTCATTGTAGCCAAAAATGGAGAGTTGCATTGGCTAACTACTTGAACGTACTTGTCCTCTTCATCATTCAGTGAACTTGATTCTGAACGTTGTAGAGTACTGTCGTCTCCCACGGAATAGTTATGGCCTTTTTTATCTGCCTTTTCAACAAGGTAGTTCACTTTTTTTTCTATATTCTTGACGACCTCCCAAGTCAATTTGAGGATATCTTTGTATTCCACTCCAATATGAATCTGGAAAGTGTTACATGTATACAATTGACCCAATATTTTTAATAACAATTAACAAAGTCATAATAAAGTGGAGGACAAACACGTCGAGAAGTTAAAATTACCTCTGTGTTGTAGTTGAATGCCATTTGTGGTGGTCTTGTTGTATGGTTGTTGAATGCCACAAAGAGCTAGGGTTTGAAAGCTTATTGATGTTTTTCCTGTGCTATAAGTAGTGCGCATCTCTCCCTATATATATAATAAGTTGTGCGCATCCCTCCCCAGATTTTCCTTCAGATTCCTTTAAAGAGTTAGTTTCCTATTTGCATAACAAAAAAAATAAAAGGAAAAGGGATAAAACTGAATCAAAAGATATATAGTTATTTTTTTAATTTCCCTAAATATAAATAAGGAATATTGTTTTACGGAAAACTACCCCAATCAAGGAAATTATATCCTTTAATTAGGGGAAATCTAATCAAAGTGTAATTCTATCCTTTTATAGTTTCCACGGGAAAAAGATAATCATATATTTTTATACAGTTTTAGATCTCTTTTATTCAATATGAGATTTACATAGATTCAAAATTTATCCAATTACCTAAAATCTGATGGGGTAGATATGTTAGGTTATGATACATATGACAATTCATAAATCATGCGGAAAAACCATAAACCAGGAAAACATATTATTTACACATAATCATTTAGCATAGTTTAGATGCATACTCTTTGTTGCGTGCCTTCCCTAGCTGCGCCCGAACCGAACAAGAACAAGTCTTTAGGACTCCAAGTGTCGTCCCTCCGTAGATAGTCCACAGCACGTCCGGATCCGCCTTAAGATTGACCAACTAGAATCGCCCTTAAGGTACTACTTATTTTCGGCTAAATGGGCAAGAGTTATGGCTGATTTTTCTGCTTAAAAATCCTAGCTTTGAATACTTGAAAACTTGTGTATAAATAATGACCCTAGGCCCTTATTTATAGAGGTATGGAAAAGGAATTGTAATCCTACTAGGATGTGGATTTGTTAATTAGAACTTTATTAGGACTCTAAATAACAAAGCAATTCTAATAAAATTAGGATTTTAATCTTCGCACGAATCCTAATAGAATTAGGATTTCCCGCACACGCATCGTACAAGCCGTGCACCCGCGCAGGCCTTGCGGCCCACGACAAGCGCACAACCCATGTGCGGTGCTGCGTGCGCGCGCGCGCCCTTGGCTGGGCCTGGCCTTGCGCTGGGCCTGGTCGAGGCGTGCGTTGCTGCGTGCGGCTCGCTGGGCGATGGCCTGGCTTCGTGCTGGGCCTTCGTCTAGCGGGCCTCGTCCGATGCTAATTCGTACGATACGCTTCCGATTAAATTCCCGATTCCGGAATTCATTTCCGATACGAACAACATTTAATATTTCCGATTCCGGAATTAATTTCCGTTTCGAACAAATATTTAATATTTCCGTTTCCGGAATTATTTTCCGATTCCGATAATATTTCCGATTCTGACAATATTTCCGTTTCCGGCAATATTTCCGATAATATTTTCCGATACGTACCATGTTTCCGTTTCCGGCAACATCTACGACTTGGATAATATTTATATTTCCGATACGATCCATATTTCCGTTTCCGGCAATATCATCGTTTCCGGAGTATTCATTTCTTGCCTGTGACGATCTCAGCTCCCACTGAAACCAAGATCCGTCGATTCCGAATATCCATAGATGGAGTATTTAATCCCATTAAATACTTGATCCGTTTACGTACTATTTGTGTGACCCTACGGGTTCAGTCAAGAGTAAGCTGTGGATTAATATCATTAATTCCACTTGAACTGAAGCGGCCTCTAGCTAGGCATTCAGCTCACTTGATCTCACTGAATTATTAACTTGTTAATTAATACTGAACCGCATTTATTAGACTTAACATAGAATGCATACTTTGACAAAGGGCATTATTTCCTTCAGTCTCCCACTTGTCCTTAGGGACAAGTGTGCATTTCCTAATTCCTTTGTCGCTCGATGCTTGCTCTTGAACATAAGGTAAGAGTTGTCATCCTTATTATGTCCAGAGGTGTTCCTCGGTTTCAGAGTTCAACTGATCAAATAAACAGATAATCATAGCCTATGATTCATCCGAGCACGGCCATGCATTTCACAGTTTCTTGCATTTCACAGTTTCTAGCTCTCCGAGTGGCCTTGTACAACTTTTAAGCATCTCATCCCGATTTATGGGAGGACAATCCCAATCTTGCGATCTTGAGATTAGACTTCGTTTGATAGGTGATTACCTGAGCGTTGCCTTTATAGCCTCCTTTTACGGTGCGACGGTTGGTCAACGTCAAAGCAACCAGTTCTCAAACAAGTAATCTCAAATCACTCAGGTATTGAGGATTTAGTGTCTAATAATTTTAATGAAATTTACTTATGACAGATTTTCATATCTTACAGTAAAGTTTCATAGGTCTTGTCCGATACTAGTCTTCCCAAAGTAAGTATCTATGCAAATGATTATGACATTGCCATGTCCACATAGTTCAAGAAACAGAACTACTAGTCATCTTGCATTCTAATCGTCTAACGTTTTCTATGCGTCCAATTTTATAGAAAACTCCGACTAGGGACCATTTTCAACCTTTGACATTCAAGTTCACTTGATAGACATTTCTTAGTCACAGGACTGGTCCTGACAGTCTATCTTGAATATATCGTCAAATTGAAGGGACTCATCATTTAATACTAAACCAAGATTAAATGGAATATGAAAATACATTTCATTTATGATAAATGTTCAACCCCATTGTTTTACAACCATGGGCCTCAAACCCATCTTTAAAACAGTTCATGGAATTCAAAGCTATGCTTGATTTCCAGTGCCACAATGTGAGTGTTGTTTCTCACTTGTTGCATAGGTTTAGTTATCATGCTTTGCCAATCTTAATATCCTTTTCATCGAATGTTCTTCGAGATAGATGATAAGATCTTTTGAGTATGTTTATTTTGTGATCTAGTCTTTCTTGCTACAATAGTGGTTCTACGCATTTTGGAATGAAGAACTATTAAGTCAACAGACATGTGATCTACCCAAGTTCAGTGAAGAACTCTTTAACTTAAACAACCCTGTTTCATTGCTTCTTAGGCAATAATTACTTTTACTTCAACTGTATAGGTTGCTAGTGATGCTTTGTTTGGATTTGCTTATCCAAGCAGTTCACAAATATGTGGAAGACTTTCCAGCTGTATCTTAGAACATAGAAATTAATATTTAATTTCCCACGCAACAACTCATGGTCTCCAATCCATGTTGCCATTTCAAAACACAATGCTCTATAGCTTGTCCTTGTCAATGGTTAACTCCAAAGGGTCTTGCTTGATCCTTTGCCAGTGTTTATGCGTGTAGCATCAATATTTAGCATATCCTTATTTCCTTGAATCAAGAACTATTCCTATGTACCTTTTCAAGTACCATAAGTATTCTTGATCTCAATCTAGTTGATCTTCACTTAGATCAATAGAGATTGGTATATGTTCGTCATGCCTAAAGTCATACGATACGTTTTTGGCGATCCTCATATTATATCATACATGATAAATTCTTTTGCAGAATAATTCCCAATTGAATTCTATTCATGTAACTTTAGCTTATCTAGTTTCAGTAGATACTAAATTCAGCTAAATTCTTTGACATATAATATAGGTTAAGAATCTCATTTAGACTCTTTGATGTTTAACTTAGTAAATGCTTATACATAGTTCAAACATCCTTTACTTAGATTTATTCACATGGGTCGAATATCTCCAATGGAGACTTTCGTGTTTGATTTAGTAAATGCCATTACTTAATCCAAAACAATATCATAAGATCTTTGTAAATAGATCTTAATACCCAGTATGTACTAAGTTTCGCCATGGTCCATCATTGATGAATAATCTCAAATCTAAGTCATTAGCATTTGAATGTTATTTTACAATAGAGAGATATGTGTGTGATACACATAGGACCAAATAAGTTTTACGTACTCCCACTAAACTTCTTATATATCTATAAGAATCATGTACATTTTATGAAACTAAAATACTTATTAGCTTCACTAAAATACAGTTCCAATTCCCAATTGCTTGCTTAAATCTGTACTTAGATTTCATAAGTTAGCATTCCTTTTCAAGCATTTATTTGGATCCACAAATCCTATGACATGCCATGTACATAGTTTTCTTCCAACATTTGATTGAGGAATACGTTTTGTCATCCAATTGTCATATGTACCAATATGCAATCATTGCTTGAATTATAGACTTGAGCATTACGATTATGCATGAGGTTTCAACACAATCCATGTCATGAATTTGCTTGTAACCTTTAGCAACTAATCTAGCTTTGTGTGTGAACACAATTTCATGTTTGATGGTTTTTATCCTTAAAACAAACTTGCAACCAATAGGTGTGAAACTATTCTTGCAAATCAACAAAATTTCAATTTTGTCATCAAAACATTGAGTATGTTTTATGGCCTCTAACCATTTAAAACATTTGAGTCTATATATGGCCTCTAACCATTTTAGGGAATCTGGGTTTCGTCATAGCTTTCTTACAGGTCACAAACTCATTAATCTACATGATAATAGTTTGACTGCAAGTTGTAGGTTTCTTCACTATCTAATAGAAGAATTGCATAGTCTCAGGGACCTGAACTCCATGTTTCTTCACTATCCAATAGAAGAATATCATAGTTCCAGTGACTTGAACTCTATGCCTACTTTGGGTATAGAACATCAAACAAATAGAATATCAATAGCCACTTGAAAGTCCTTTGAATATTCTGTTCTCCTTGAAGCACTTGTAAAGTCTTTTAAGAGATGTCTATTCTTTAAAGCCACTTGTAAAGTCCTTACAGAATAAGTTCGGATTTTCTGAAGCACTTCGAAAAGCCTCCGGAATGTCCGTTTATGTTTGTTGTTCGCCTCGAAGACTTTCGAGGTCTATTTTCTCCCACTTGTCATTTTGGAAACGAATCCCAAAAGGACATTATTTCGAGCAAACAAACATTATGTTCTCAAAAATTCGTGGTAGAAACAATACCCTTGTGTCTCATTTGAATAAATCACAATGAAACATATATCTAGACTTGGGCCTTAGTTTGTCGAATGACAAACACTAAGCTCCCACTGAGTTTAGGAACTCTTTAGATATATTATGAAAAGATATTTTGAAATTACTTTTCAATAGCTTTGACGAATTTGGTTTAGTTTGGTGGTAGTTGAGCATTTTATTTTAGAAATTATAGGAAAAGTCTTTATGATTCATCATTAATCGAATCAAGTACTAATTGACTTCGATTATTCCAACTAAGATATGCCATATCTTATGGACCTAGATTGTGAAATTACAACACACAATCATTGATGATCATATTTGGTCTCAAGTAATCATCAACATGATCTAACCTAGATCTTTATGATTTCTTGCCAAGTGGATTTTATACTTCTGAATCTTTGAACTAGCCAAACAGATTCAACTTATATCACATTTGAGTAAATAAACCTATATTCACTCAAATCCATGTGAAATAATAAAGTCATAAAATCTTTCTTTAGCTTTGAACTCTATTGTCTAGGCGTTCTAACAATAGTTCATATCTTTTGTTACTTTCAACAAGTAAGACTAGTTGTCTTAAAATGATCTAGAAATCAATCAACTTTCAAAAGTCCATCAAAATAGAGCTTTTGAATGTTAACTTGTTGATATGGTCTAAGCAACAATGCCAAAGATTAGTGGAACTCAAATCAAGGGGTTGATTTGAACCTAGTAAAGTTCTTTAAAGAGTTGTTTGTTTTAATCAAGCATATTGACTCAACCTGTAATTGACCAATTCATTCAAATAAACAAACAAACATTGTTTTTTGTTTTTCTTGAATGTGAGTCTTTCTGTGTTTGAAAACAGAAATTTAGGTATGTTGATTATGGAACAAAATAGCCATTAAGTTCCAGCCTTTGAAAGGACTTAAAACAAACTAGATGACCCTACAACTAATGTAGCATTGCCATGCTTCATTTCCCACTTGTAGGTCATTAGTGTATCCTAGCTTCCATTGTTTGAGTTATTACCGAAGTAAGAACCTCAAGCGGTATATGATACCAAGGAAGTTTGATTGCTAGGTCACTTCTCTTTAAACATAAACTTATAGGTAGAAACGGAATCGTAAATTCCTTTCATTTGTTCCTCGTTTTCCTATTTCTTGTACCCTTTCTTATAGTCTTAAGAATTGAATTCTTTAGTGTTGACTTTTATACTTTGTTAGACATGTCCAATGTCACCCCAACAAGGTTCTTACCATTTAATTTATGTTGAATATTAAGTTTCAACTAGATGATCTTACCAGAAGCTTCTAAAGTTCTCTAAGCATCGATCTATTCGAATGTCTAGGGACTAGACTCATTCAAGAATTAAATGGACAAAGATATTAGGTTGTTAACCATTGGTAAAGCTGAGCGTATTAAACTCAATGCTTTATGATCTCAAAACTACAGTGTATTTTGAATTCACAAGCACCAATTGGTTTGCCATTCGACTTTGATGTTCGAAAACAACCATAAAAGTCGCTATAAGAAACGTACATTTTAAATTGCTCACTTTCTCTCATTTCCGTGAATCGTTCTTGGATTCACTACCAATCGAGGAAATTTACTGTTACCTTTCTAAAAGGATTTATTGCAGTGCAAGATATTTAATTATAAACAATAATTAAAACATACATTGAAGCATGCAAAGTCTAAACATTTATCATGAATAATAACTTGAAAATTAAAGCAATCATGCAATTCAAACAAGTTATTACATTTTATTCGAATTTATTGTTCCGGCAGGTGTGAATAAAATGATTCCAAGATCCTAAAATCATTGAAGAATTAAGCACAGTTTGTCGACTCAATTCTAAAACATCTTAGGTAAGCAAAAACCTTTTGCTAATAGTCTAGAAACTATTCTTGGTTGATAGGAACGTCTAAGAACTTATTAGGTAAACCTATCGATTTTGCCACGACATAAAAGGACTCTTTACTTATATCGTTGAGTTTCACCAAAACTAACATGTACTCACAATTATTTGTGTACCTTGCCCCTTTAGGACCAATAAGTAACACCTCGCTGAGCGAAAACTATTACTAGATTGATGTAAAGGATATCCAAGCAAGTGTATATTTTGGCATGGCACCTTTTAACTCAATTTTTAAGTTTGGAACTTAAGGCTCTTACTATGTTGGTTAGATTTTAAGTGAACTAAAATCCTTAATCATGCAACATAATCAAGCTTTGATCTCATGCATTTTAAGACATATTTAAAAGCAATAAATAACTTAAAACATGCATAAGATAAATGTGATCTAGTATGGCCCGACTTCATCTTGAAGCTTTAACTTCAAAGTCCGTCTTGAAAATCTCCGTGGGAGGCACCATTTTCTTCAAATAGGATAAGCTATAATTAAAACTAATTACAACTATTTGATGGTACGCAGACCATATTTGAATTGAAAAACAACTTTGGTACTTTAGACCAATTACATTCAAATTAATGGTACGCAGACCATATTTTCTATCCTATTTGGGCCACACTAGTCACTTCATAACCTGCAAAACAGTACATATACAATATATACCATTCACCCATTCATTATCATGAATGGCCCACATAGCTGGTTAGTAAAACACATTATGCATCACATAAACATTTGCATCAATTAATCAAGGGCACCAATAATCTACAAATTATTCAGTCCTTATTAATTCTAATCAAGTTGTTTTAACCTTAAGGTTTTGTAGACCTAATCAAGAGTTTATGACTAAAAGGGCTCCCACTTAAACCAATAAATTCATATGCTTTAATAATTTTAAACATAAAAATGTATTTCTAGTCTAACCGGAAACATACAAATTTAATTAAAATTTAAAGCTCATATAAATTTATAATTGAATCCAAAAAGTTTAATTTAATTTCAGTCGTATTTAAATTAATTCATGATTTTAATTTTAGTAAAATAATTAGAATAAATAAAATTTATTATAATTACAATATTCAAAATTAAAATCCAAGAAAATAATTTAAATTATTAATTTTAAAATTAATTAAAATTACGTAAATTGAAAATTTCAAATTAAAATTTCAAAACGATCTAATCGTAACGCAACCACCCCACGCAACGCACGCCCATGGGCCACACGCACACAGCCATCGCTGGCCATGTGCGCGCAGCCCATGCGCTGTGTCGCATTGCTGCTGCTCAACATCGCAAGGCATCACGCGAGCTGGTGCTCGCTGCGCGCGCCAGCGCTCGATGCACGCGAGCCATCGCTCGCTGCGCTCGCTCGCCAGCGCTCGATCCATGCGAGCCATCGCTCGCTGCGCGCGCTCGCCAGCGCTTGATCCATGCGAGCCATCGCTCGCTGCGCGCGCTCGCCAGCGCTCGATCCATGCGAGCCATCGCTCGCTGCGCGTGAGGCATCGACGCTGGGCGTAGCACTCGTGGCACGCGAGCTTGCGTTCGCTGCGCGCGAGGCTCCGCACGCTTGCGTGAGGCAGTGCGCGCTGTGGCGCAGCACGCTTGCTGCCCACACGCGACTGCTGTGCCTTGCTTTCGCCCTCGCCCATTCGCCCATTGCACACAGCCCACGACACAAGGCAGGGCTGCTTCCTTGTGCTCGTGCACCATGGCCTTGCTCATTGCATTCGTGCCGCATGGGCGACGAGCTCCCTTGCTCGTCGTCACACGCCCGCACTATACAACACCCCTTAAGGGTAACACGTAGCGTCCATTGCTTTGTGCGTGCAAGTTATATGAGCGAATCGCATAAAAATTTAAAATTTATATTCAAAATTAATGACAAATTAATAAATAATATTAATTTCATAATTTTAGGGCGAAATATCGAAAATTTATTATTTAATTGATTTCCGATTAACATGGATTCAAGACTAGGTCATAAAAATTTAAAATTTAACATAAATTTACAATTTTTATGGTGGTTTTTAATCATAGGTATCTAATTAAATTATAACTAATTATGAAAATCAAATTAATTCTAAATTATTCCAATTTTCAACAAATTAATCATAATTACAAATTAGATTGCATAATTAACAAGGTTAGGCATTCATACTTGTTAAACATATACAGTAGGTCAATCAAAAATTCAAGATTTATCAACAAGAATCGCAAATATTTAATTTAACATCTTAAATTTACGAAATTTTGCATTCGAAAAACTAAAACCTCCGAAAAGTCATAGTTAGGCTTCGAATTTGAGAATTCTGGGTTGTGCGCATCTCTCCCTATATATATAATAAGTTGTGCGCATCCCTCCCCAGATTTTCCTTCAGATTCCTTTAAAGAGTTAGTTTCCTATTTGCATAACAAAAAAAATAAAAGGAAAAGGGATAAAACTGAATCAAAAGATATATAGTTATTTTTTTAATTTCCCTAAATATAAATAAGGAATATTGTTTTACGGAAAACTACCCCAATCAAGGAAATTATATCCTTTAATTAGGGGAAATCTAATCAAAGTGTAATTCTATCCTTTTATAGTTTCCACGGGAAAAAGATAATCATATATTTTTATACAGTTTTAGATCTCTTTTATTCAATATGAGATTTACATAGATTCAAAATTTATCCAATTACCTAAAATCTGATGGGGTAGATATGTTAGGTTATGATACATATGACAATTCATAAATCATGCGGAAAAACCATAAACCAGGAAAACATATTATTTACACATAATCATTTAGCATAGTTTAGATGCATACTCTTTGTTGCGTGCCTTCCCTAGCTGCGCCCGAACCGAACAAGAACAAGTCTTTAGGACTCCAAGTGTCGTCCCTCCGTAGATAGTCCACAGCACGTCCGGATCCGCCTTAAGATTGACCAACTAGAATCGCCCTTAAGGTACTACTTATTTTCGGCTAAATGGGCAAGAGTTATGGCTGATTTTTCTGCTTAAAAATCCTAGCTTTGAATACTTGAAAACTTGTGTATAAATAATGACCCTAGGCCCTCATTTATAGAGGTATGGAAAAGGAATTGTAATCCTACTAGGATGTGGATTTGTTAATTAGAACTTTATTAGGACTCTAAATAACAAAGCAATTCTAATAAAATTAGGATTTTAATCTTCGCACGAATCCTAATAGAATTAGGATTTCCCGCACACGCATCGTACAAGCCGTGCACCCGCGCAGGCCTTGCGGCCCACGACAAGCGCACAACCCATGTGCGGTGCTGCGTGCGCGCGCGCGCCCTTGGCTGGGCCTGGCCTTGCGCTGGGCCTGGTTGAGGCATGCGTTGCTGCGTGCGGCTCGCTGGGCGATGGCCTGGCTTCGTGCTGGGCCTTCGTCTAGCGGGCCTCGTCCGATGCTAATTCGTACGATACGCTTCCGATTAAATTCCCGATTCCGAAATTCATTTCCGATACGAACAACATTTAATATTTCCGATTCCGGAATTAATTTCCGTTTCGAACAAATATTTAATATTTCCGTTTCCGGAATTATTTTCCGTTTCCGATAATATTTCCGATTCTGACAATATTTCCGTTTCCGGCAATATTTCCGATAATATTTTCCGATACGTACCATGTTTCCGTTTCCGGCAACATCTACGACTTGGATAATATTTATATTTCCGATACGATCCATATTTCCGTTTCCGGCAATATCATCGTTTCCGGAGTATTCATTTCTTGCCTGTGACGATCTCAGCTCCCACTGAAACCAAGATCCGTCGATTCCGAATATCCATGGATGGAGTATTTAATCCCATTAAATACTTGATCCGTTTACGTACTATTTGTGTGACCCTACGGGTTCAGTCAAGAGTAAGCTGTGGATTAATATCATTAATTCCACTTGAACTTAAGCGGCCTCTAGCTAGGCATTCAGCTCACTTGATCTCACTGAATTATTAACTTGTTAATTAATACTGAACCGCATTTATTAGACTTAACATAGAATGCATACTTGGACCAAGGGCATTATTTTCTTCAAGATACACTCTGTTGGGCTTTCTTTAAAAAGGTCCATTACAAATATTTATACCAGTGTTGCGTGTAGGATGATATATTAGGGTTACCCCCTATAAACAACAATTAATTCAATACTGCTATAAGAGTAATCGTTTTAGTTTTCTTCCCAACCTATTCACAACCATCGTTTTTCACAGACATTGAAATTAAGGTACGGTTTTCTTGTACGTAACGTACAACAAATATTTCCTTGAATTCCCTTTTTGTATGAATGGATCTTATTGTAACTTTCTGTTTGAAAACCTTTTAAATTTATTCATCCTAAATTTTATATACCAGTAAAACAATTTTTCAAAATTTCATTACTATATTTTATACCCAGAATTCCAGAATTAATAAAATGTTTTGTTGGTGATCTTCGGTTCAAATAATAAGGAGCAGTGTCACTACAATTTGTTTTAGTTCGATAATGCATAACAAAATTAGATTTTTTTTTTCAGAATGCATACAAATGTATTACTACGTAGTTAACACCGATATACTATGTACTTGTGTAACAACTTGTCAAGTTTGCACATGCTAAAAATATTCATTATATTTTCTTAATTGTTTAGGTGATCTCTATACAATGGAGGACCAAGGTAATTCAAATACCAAGGTAAGAAAGAGGACATTCGCCAGTGATCGACATTCTTATAAACAACCTAATGAAATTATTGATCCAGATACATGGTATGAAATCGAAAAGAATAACGTTGGAGATTACAATGTTGAAGATGTGCGTCAGATTAGTTTTCTTGATATGGAAGCTTTCTACGAGTTTTACAAGATGTATGCAAGGGCTAAAGGCTTTGACGTACGGATAAAAACTCCTACACTAAGCAAAACTGATCAAGTTCCAATAACATTAACCCTCCTATGCAATAGGGAGGGGGAGAGGGCTAAAAAAAGGGGGAAAGTAAAGATGAGGAAGTTGAAAGGCAAAGGGAACCAAAGCCAGAAACTAAATGTAACTGCAAAGCAAAAATAGTCTTCTCTTATGATAAAGGCATGAAAGTATGGAAGATGACGCAATTTTGGGAGGATCATACTCACAAAATGGTCGATCCAATACACATGCCTTTTATGAGGTAAAGGAAAATCCATTTAATATTTTTTCGTAACTGCAAACCCTCTCCTATATTCACTTTCGAAAATGATAAAGCCCTGTCACAATGGTAATATGACACTCTTATGTGTCATGAATATATTTGAAATTAAAATATTTAGATTTTATAACCTATGTTACAAAAAAAGGTAGAAAAATCTTAATATTTTAATTTACAAATTCAATAATGTAATTTTTAATTACAAAAAAATAATCATAATTTGTATAGGAAATTAGAAAAAATACTTTTAATTATTTATATGATATAAGAAATTAAAATAAAAATTACATTTACTAAACTTAGAAAATTAAAAATACAGTTCATTAGATAATAAATATTAGGAAAAGGTATTTCGTCTCTATTGCTTTATTGGTATTGTTCTTTCACCTTCATCTTTCCGGCAAAAAGTGTTCTTCAATGGGCGATTGGGCGACCAACGGCTTGGAGATGATCCAACGACACATAAATATATTATTAGATTATAAATTAGTGTAATTTTTAAAATTAAATTGATGTATTTTTTTAGTTGCACGAAAATATATTATTAGATTATAATTATAATTTTTTAATTTGTAATTTATAAGATAAAAGTAAAATATATTTTTATAAATATAATAAATATTCGCTCCTTTTTGTACCAATGAAACGTCGACACGTAAGATTGCGACAACTAAATGTGTCGCAACTTGCGACCTATATCATCGCCCATTCACTTTTTCTGTATGACATCCTATGTTATCAATGCTTTTGAATTTGTTTTTGAGGGAACAATACTTTTTAAAGTAGTATTGTTATCTGAAGTTTTATTCATGCGATTGGTATTTGGTAATAGAGCCTGAATACCACGTGCTAATATAATTTTCACATTATCATTGCAGAAGTTACAAGGAACGCCCAGATAAGCATGAAGAAGAAATAGAGCAAATGCGTTTAGCAGGGACTCCTACTTGTGGAATTTACCGAAATTTAGTTGCGATCCATGGTACTCATGAAGTTCTTGGATATAGTCGTAAATCCCTGTATAATTACTGTGAGTTTCTAAGAAAGAAAGAGGGGGGGGGGATAAAGATGCAGAAACTGTCATGGCGTATTTACTTGGAAAGCAGCAAAATAACCCGTCTTTTTTTGTAGAGTACACTCAAGATGAACATGAACGTTTAGATAAACTTTTTTGGTGTGATGGACAGTCAAGGAATGACTACAAAGCATTTGGACACGTCCTAGCATTTGACACTACTTATAAATGCAATGCCTACAGGAAGCCCTTTGTGGTACTTGTTGGGGTTAATCACAACAGAAAGACAGTAGTCTTTGGATGTGCTTTGATTGTGGATGAGAAAACGGAGTCCTTCGTTTGGGTGTTGAACCAAATGATTAAAGCTGGAGAAGGTTTCAAACCACTTACTGTCATTACAGACGGGGATAGGGCAATGGCATGTGCAATCAAGGAGGTGCTTCCAGAAGCAAGGCATAGACTATGCTTGTGGCATCTCATGAGGAACATACAAGGCCACGGTCAGAATGGTTTTTCAAGTGGATTCATGACATGTGTCAACAAGTGTCATACAATAGAAGATTTTGAAGTGGCTTGGAAGGAGCTAATAACTCATCACAAGGTAGAGGGAGAGAAATGGGTGGAAGAACTTTACGACTCAAGGGAAAAGTGGTCGGAAGCACACATGCGAGGATATTTTTTCGGAGGTATGGCCATGTTGTTTATTTAATGATGTTTTTTATGGGTGGTAAATACCAGTATGAAATTTTAATTATCTCTTCTAGTGTTCTCTTTTGTGCACAGGGTTATATGAGATAATTACCCGTATGAATTTTCCTATTGATGTATTGTCTAATTTTTTTCTTCTTTTTTTGGTTTATTTTCCCTTTAGGAATGAGAAGCACCCAGAGATGTGAGTCAATGCATTGCGTCCTGAAAAAATTGATGAATAATAAAGTAATGCTTTACAAGTTTATCATGTTATACGATCAGGCAATTGAACAACGAAGATTTGATGATAGGGAAGATGAGTACAAGAACATTCACGAATTTCCACATGTCCCAAAGGGAGATTGTTTTCGTGACCTCCAAATTGCAGCAGCAAATGTCTACACAAAGGCATCTTTTATGGTTGTAAAGAGAGAGATGAAGAGAGAGTCCAACTATGTTGTGATGAACTGTGACCAACCAGAAAAGGGCAAGAAAAAGGACATTGTAACTTATCATATTCGTGATGTCAGAACAAAGGCAAAGTTTGTTGCCGTTCATGATGACACGCATAAGAGCATGTATTGTTGCTGCTTGAAGTTGGAATCAATTGGATACCCTTGTCGCCACATGTTTGCAGTAATGAAATATAAAGGAATGAAGGAAATACCTCCTGGATGCATCGTACAGAGGTGGTTAAAACTTGCAAAGGCCAATTATGCAAAAGATCCAACTGATGAAAATAAAGAAGACGATAACAGTAGAGAGACAATTGCAGCAAGGCGTGCGCATTTGTCTTACATCTTGAAGCCAATTATAGACATTGCAGTTCGTTCTGCTGACACGTACACTGAATTGAAAGAGATGTTTGGGAAACTAACACTGTCCGTAAAAGAAAAGCTAGGCGGAGGTTGTAACAGTGATACTAAAGAGAAGAAGCCCCTCCTTGGAATTGGAAACCCAGAAGTTGTGACGAGTCAAAAAGGTTTATCAAAGAAACGGAAGACACCGCTGAAGCCTAAAGGTGGAAGATAATCAGCAAAGACCCCGAATAAGTTTGACTTGAATGCCACGCCAGAACCCTCGCCTACAAAGAAAGATGCGGCAAACACAGCTACTGAGTCGCCTTCATTATCCAACTTGGTTAGTAAACATGCTCCAAATACATACACTAGAGGCCTTGCAGAGCAGGTAATTATTAATTCTCTCCACCATTTGTTGTTCCAAATAACCATAATCGATCATAAGATAATCAAGTTTTATGTTCTACACAGGATTCTAAAACGAATGAATGGGATCAAATGAGAGATAATCCAGAAGAATATGATTGGGATCCAAGTGAATTTTGGTAGCCAAAAATCAAAAGCATGATACATCGCAAAATTTTATTCTTTTTATATGTATTTATTAGAAGTTAACGGAAAGACATACAAATTTTAGAATCTTAATCTTGCTTACTTTGTTTAAGGGAAAGTTGTTGTGATTTATTATTTAAACTAATTTTAAGCCCGTGCGATGTACGGAACTCTCTGTTAATTATTCTTTAGTTTGAACAACCATTATATATTCAAGTTTCTTTTGCTAATTAACTATTCAACTCCGTAACATTGTTGTATCATTTTATAGGGTCATCCAAGAGAAGGAGTACGTAGGTAGAGTATACCGTTTACATTGACAACGTAATTATAAAATCCAATAATTGTATGTACAAAATATGTTAGAAAACATGCATAAGCATAATGTTTGTATTAAACTTTAAACATGTAGGGAACAAAAATCAATCTAATAAAAATAAATAAAATGAATAAGATAAAAATAAAAACAAAGTGACCAATAAAATATTCATGAACATGTTGCCAAATTAGTGAAAGGATGAGTAAAATAAAGTTGCCAACTACTTAGTCCTACACTCCTTGTAATCCCCCGTAATTTTATATATTTTGTTTATATATTTTAACGTATATTAATACATTTAAATATAATTTACGGATTTCAGAAATGAATGTGTAATTAAAATATAATTATTTTATTTCATTTTGAATAATTTTAATGATTTATGAAATCAAAATGTATTTTTGAATTTTACGTTAAAACGAATTCGAATTTCGAAATCACGTTCGATTGAAATTAGCAAGCAACCCTAACCATTTCGGATTCAATAACCTAAACCCTACTCCTAGCCCAATTGGGTAAAAGCCCAAACCAATAAAAATACTCCCTCCCCTTTCCTAATGCACGTGAACCCAAAGAAACACAAAAAAAAAAAAAAAAAACCTCCTCTTGCTCCTTCACTGTTCACGTAACAAGCACCAAACCCTCAACACCCTCCTCCTTGCTGCCGCTGCTCACGCCGCCGGACCCACCAGCACGTCACCGGCATCCCGTCGCCACTGGTAACGCCCACCTTCTCTCTTGTCGTTCTCTTTCTCTTGTTCGTTTTCTTGATCTCCTCCTCAACCGGTTCTTGTTCTCGCACAGCACCACCACCACGCTGAGCGCTCGTGGTTCGGCAATAACCGCCGTCCTCGTCGTCCACCCTTGCACGGTAGATTCCTCCTCCTTATTTCCGTTCTCCCGTCGTGTTTTCCTTTCTTTCGTTTCCTTTTCATGGCTCTCAAACCATGCCTTGATTGTTTTGCCAGCAACACCACCTCGCCGCACCGCCGCGTGCCGCCCAGCCTTCCTCGCCGCACCGCCGCGTGCCGCCCAGCCTTCCTCGTCGCCGGCAGTTCTCCCCCTTCCCTTATTCGGTTAAACCCTTAAACCCTAGACTAATTGAATGTCTTAATTATATATATTTTTAGCTTAAATTATGATTCTTGAATTTAGATTATAAGTCTCATGGTTTAATTTGCAAATTTCAGATTTTTACACGTGCGTAATTGAATTATTAATTTTCAGATTCGTATATTATAATTTAAACAATATTATTTTATTTTCAGATTATATAAATGCATTGAAATATTAGTTTTTTGATTGATTAAAGTATGAAATTCAAGGTTTTTATGATTGTAAATCATGGTAGGTCGAGTATGGATTATTAAATTTGTTGTTTCAATGTACTAGGGACGTAGATTGACCATGGTGAAGCTTTTAAATGAATCTATAGTGCGGAAAATTTAAAGTACGATGTTTGCAAAAGTTTTCAACGAATTTCAATAACTAATTCAACAATTATGATTCTAGGAAATCAAATGTTTAAGTTTTGATATTGGGGAAAGTTCTAAATATGCTTAGGATGCAATTAGAATGCTTTATTATGGTTGTCAATGATCAGAAATTGATTGAGATTATTTATTGGTTGTTTTAGGCGGAGAATTCTCTTTAGGCGACTTTTGAAAGTGTTAAAGTGGCCTATCAGTTTGTTTACACAAGGTACGTACATACCTGTGTGCTTGGAATGTGTGCTAATTGTTGAAACCATGTGTATTATTGATGAACCTGGTTATGTTAATGTTGTTGATGAACTTAGTCGGGTTGAAA